>NW_027362991.1:2495368-3143053 GCF_046119375.1 Phyllobates terribilis
GTCATAAAAGATCCCGAAACATTCGCGACCATTTGGTTAGAGCTGACATGGGATCCACAAATAAGGGACCAATCCAACGCACCTTGGCCACCCCCCGGAGGGGAACTTTCCCGTGTCTAGGATGTTTACAGTGTTCAAATATTACTAAGGATGACACTTTTACACATCCTCATTCTGGCAAACGTTATTCTATTAAAGAATATTTCTCTTGTGATTCCACGTATGTGGTGTATCTAATTAAGTGTCCATGCGGTCTCGCGTATGTTGGTGAGACCACCCAACATATCCGAGACCGCATTTCACAACACAAATCAACAATTCGTTGTGGACGCATGATGTTACCTATACCAGCACATTTTCTAGCTATGTCCCACAACATTTCACAACTAAGGTATCAAGTAATTGATCACATTCCGCCAAATAGACGGGGGGGGGCAACCGGATTCAAAACCTCAAAAAACGTGAGCTATACTGGATACATACGCTACAGATCCTCACTCCGAAAGGACTTAATAGGGAGTATGAAGCACAATATGAATAAAAAATTCCTATATCCCCCCCAAAAATCCCTCTACCTATATGACATAAAACTCACTCTGTCCAGTGTCTATTGGATAGGATAATAAACCAGGGTTTAGCGGATAATTCTATGCTACTGATTAAAGTTTTAAGTTGTGGGTCATTCACTGGGCTTTCAGTATGGGTGACTAGATTGTTTGTCATTTTATAATAATTGAATATATTTCATGTTACTGATTATTTAGGACTATTCAGTAGGACTATGAGCTGTGTATCCACCTGACTTCTGCACAACACAACTGATGGTCCCAACCCCATTTATAAGGCAAGAAATCCCACTTATTAAACCTGACAGGGCACACCTGTGAAGTGAAAACCATTTCCGGTGACTACCTCTTGAAGCTCATCAATAGAATGCCAAGAGTGTGCAAAGCAGTCATCAAAGCAAAAGGTGGCTACTTTGAAGAACCTAGAATATAAGACATATTTTCAGTTGTTTCACACTTTTTTGTTAAGTATATAATTCCACATGTGTTAATTCATAGTTTTGATGCCTTCAGTGTGAATGTACAATTTTCATAGTCATGAAAATACAGAACAATCTTTAAATGAGAAGGTGTGTCCAAACTTTTGGTCTGTACTGTATATATATATATATATATATATATATATACTTTATATTCTTGTGGCAGCATGAGGTCTCCTACTATATCATTATTCTTGAATTTATATACATATATAAACATTTTTTTAAAAAAACGCACGCTATTTGCATATTCTACTGTACCTTACAAATTTATTTCACAATCTTTTGTGGGTTATTCCACATCATTTATAAGTAGATGTATGTGTATATTTTGTTTTTCCTTATTTTCTGTTTATATACAAATGTTGATGGGATATATTCTTTTGATGTTTAGCATAGGCCCTGAGAAAGACCATGTTAGGTCGAAACGTTGGCCTGCTTTTCATTTAAGGGGAATTCTGCTAATAAAAACCAATTTTTTGCATCCATATTGGAGTGCCGAAGTTCTTTTTTGATATCTATACTACCTATTTCTTCAGAGCACCCTAAAAGTTTGGTACAGTGAAGCGATCCTTCTTTTTTTCAACAAGCTTCCATTGCTGATAGACCCAGAGGCTGTTGTTAGGTCTCAGCTTGCCATGATAAACATCGATACACCGTGATTGTAACATGGGGGTAATAATGAAGGTACAGAGGGGGCCCCTTCCTTCTGTCCACCATATTGATGCGGTGGTCGCTATTGACCGCATCATCTAAAGGGTTAAACTGTCGGGATAGGTGCTAACACCAAAGTCGGCAGTTGCAGCCAACTCTCCTTGAAGTGCGGGCTCAGCTGCTAAGCCTGCACAGCACGACTACCATGAAAATAGCACAGTTCATGTTTAATCCCATGTGCCCATGACGTAATAGTATGTCATAGGGCAGTAAGGTGTTAGACTTTTGATTGGTTGTTTCTATATTTTCCATTTACCATAATGGAGGACTGATCACATACGTGAGCTCAGGACATGGAATGCAATGTGTGGACCTGGGGAGGAATCATTGACCAGACCTGAGGCTCCTATGATTTGTTGGGTTGACCCCCAGTTGCCTCTATTAAGCACTGTGAAGACCCATACAGAGGCTCAGATATGTTATCATACACTGACTATTAGCTTCATTCAAGGAGTCAAATATAAGAATTTTCAATAATAGTTGAAATAATATTTAATTATTTATTTATCAATTTCCTATCAGTATGTCTTTGGAGTGTGGGAGGAAACCGGAGAACCCGGAGGAAACCCACGCGAACACGGGGAGAGCATACAAACTCCATGCAGTTGTTCTCTTTGGTTGGGTTTGGACCCGAACGCTGCAAAGCAACAGTGCTAACCACTGAGCCACCGTGTTGCCCAATAGTCTTCAATGTGGCACTAATCATGATAGGACGAGAACAGAGACCGAGCCCGGAATCTGTCTCCTTATGCAGCAGGAAGCTCACTTTATTCCGTGAGTTCATCTGACTGCGGAAAGTCCAGTAAATGTCGTATCCAGAAGTGAGAACAGAGACCGAGCCCGGAATCTGCCTCTTGATGCAGCAGGAACCTCACTTTATTCCGTGAGTTCATCTGACTGCGGAAAGTCCAGTAAATGTCGTATGCGAGAACAGAGACCGAGCCCGGAATCTGTCTCTTTTTTCTGACTTGTTTTCGCCTTGTGGAAGAGTCGTCACATCCGGCTGGATTCTTTGTTCATTGACGGATCACAATCAGGCCTCTCTCCGGAATAGTGATCTGTAGAAATAATAAATATGACTGAAGATGAAACAACTGGATATCATATATAAGCGGCAGGCAATGTACTCCTGGTTACTGATTTCTAGCCTTGTGAGAAAAGATTTAAGATAAGTGATATTGGCTTATTCTTAGTTTAGGACTGTACCCCCCATTCATATAGAGGGGGCTGACAATCACTATGTGAGATCTGAGACCACCCACTGGACTCCTAAACCCAGAATGTTTCATATTGGCCGGCACTAAGCATTTCATGGATATCTAAGAAGTACATGAGTGCAATTTTTTAAATCTATAAATTTAAATTAAAAAATAAATTATTGATTATGTAGCGTTAATAAAGCTAGATCTAAATAGAACTATTTTTACTGTAAAGGATCTTCTCCCCACTATTTTAGCTTTAGTAAAAGATCAAGTATTTCTAAAACATTAAAAGACATCCAGGAACTTAAAGATGTCAGACAAACCCCTGCAGATCCCCAATGAATCTAGGACCTCCAGCAAGTTGTCATAGCCGGAACGGACATTGAATGTACAACGTGATGATTCGTGCCGCAAAGCTGGAGCCACTGTCTCCAACAAAAGAAGCAAAACGTAGTTTAACAAGTGTACAGTTTTATACGATGATTTATATGGTTGTATAACTAATATATTTCCCATCTGGTATTATCACTCATCCCCTTAAAAAAATAAAATTGGTACTTAATATTTTATCTCCTCTTGTAAAAGGATTGAATAGTTCTAAGAAGAGATACCTGGCCTGGAAAGAAACTAAAAATTCTAACTCTGAAATAATAGGATCTGAAAACCCACTCAAATTATATTCTCAAATTATATATTCTCATTACCAAAAATTAAAAAAGTTAAAGTTGACTATTCCCATCTTATCTTACCTTTCATTTTTCCTCAGGTCCAGCTTTAAAAAGTTCTAATTTATGGAGCTGTAGATATTACCTCCTTCAGGACAAAGTCTATAAAGA
This sequence comes from Phyllobates terribilis, assembly GCF_046119375.1. Lineage (NCBI taxonomy): Eukaryota > Metazoa > Chordata > Amphibia > Anura > Dendrobatidae > Phyllobates > Phyllobates terribilis. The sequence goes on from NW_027362991.1 coordinate 2,499,166, forward strand.
TGAAATAAAATTAAATTATTTGATATAAAATGATACAAAAGGATTATCTACATGTACAGTAAAGCATTAAACCTGACATATTGTGCCACTACGTGTTTCCAAGAGACGCACTATAACATTATGCTGCGGTGCTCCTTTACTCCAATGAGACCCCGCAGAGCATTTCCTTCCCAACCTCCTCTATGCTGGAGAGGTTGTGCTAAACCGGGAGACATTTTACACATATTTTGGAGTTGTCCATAAAGGAATTATGGAAAGAAACTTTGAACTTACTCCTATGAATTTCTAAACCCAATATTCCACTTACACCACAATTAATATTATTATCACAAGGTCTAGAAGAAATCCCACCCAAATTTCAACATATCTCTTGTCATATCTTTTTGGTGATTAAACATTTAATCGCAACAAAATGGAAGCAAATAATTCCTCCATCAATATTAGAAGTAATGGAAAGGCATCAACGCACAATATTAAAGTTCAACTTTGCGATTAGTGAAAAAATGTTGTAGCTGATATTTAGTTAGATGAATGCCATAGTGGAACAGTTTTTTTTACTCAGGCTAAACCCAAAACTTAAAAACTAAAATAGTTGTATAAACAAACAATACTGGATATATACCAAACTAATTGTTTACACATATTATGGTCAAAGTTATAATAGTTGTTTATTACTAATAATAATGACTAGCCTTGCCTTTACTTTCTCTCCTGTAACTTCCCATTGTTACCCCATTACTCCTTTTTCCCCTCCCCAATTTATATTCCTTCTTAATGTTATTTTTTTTGTAAATGTTAAGTAAAAACAATTGAACGAGATGATCCGACATTTACCATTTTTTACCCGTTGTAAATCCTGTTGTTCTCCTGAATCTGGCATTGTTCATCCTTTGTTCCTCAAGATTCTAATTTCCTGAGAAATTGCCCCCTTTTCCCTTTATGTAAATCTAGTATTTGTATTTATTTTTGCCAAGTGGGCGTGACCCTCAAAAACTTCTCTTTTTGAGAAACATCTTGATGACAACGGCCAGTTGGCTAAAATAGTGGATAAATGTATAGGGAGCAGGGAGACCTATCAGGAACAAGGAGATTTGAGAACAAGAGACAAACAATGCCGTATTCAGGAGAATAGCAGCATTTATACCGGGTTAAAATAAATGTATATTTATGGCGAGTGACAGGTTATCTTAAAAGTAGATTCCACCAAAAAGACATAGCAGATTTTTTCAAATACAATTTATGTCATATAATCAGCCCCATATCAGTAGGGTAGGGTCACACTTAGGCTGTGTGCCCACGATGCGTTTTTTAAGCGTTTCCGCAGCGGCAAGAACGCTGCAGAAACGCTTAAAAAACGCATGGTAGAAGGTCTGCCATGTTCCCCAATGATAATCCGTATGTGCTGTGCACATGCTGCAGAAATTTCCGCTGCGGATTATCATTGCGTAAAAAAAGCAGCACTACCAATTATTTTGCGGAAGCGCTGAGTTTTCCCCGCCATTGACTTGCATTAGACCGCATGGACTCTGCATCACTGTATATGTAGATGTATGCGTTCCATTGTGGGGATGGTACCCGGGTGTGGAGGAGAGGAGACATCCACACCCAGGTGCCATAGTACCTGTAAAAAAAAGAATAAAATAAAAAATATATGTTATACTTACCTTCCGGCGGGCCGCGGTGCGCTCGTCCTCCCATGCCGGCAGATCGCGGTGGACTGAAGGACCTGCGCTGACGTCATAGCCATGTGACGGGTCACGCGATGCTGACGTTGGCAGGTCCTTCAGTGTACCGCGATCTGCCGGCAGCCAGGACGGAGTGAAGCAAGACTGCCGGGGCCATCGGAAGGTAAGTATATATTTATTTTTTTATTTTTAACCATTCTTTGGGGTCACACTATATAAATCCATGCCGTTTGCATGGATTTATATAGTGTGACCAAGTTGTCAAGCACTTTCCAAGTGATGCTAAAATCGCTTGGAAAGCGCTTATCAACCCGCATGCGGAAATGCATGTGAAGAACGCTTCACATCCGCATGTCCCTGGCAGAAAAACGCATGTACAATCCGCATGTACAATCCGCATGTACAATCCGCATGCGTTTTTTTTTCCAGGGGAGATGCAGAAACGCTCAGGAAAAATCCTGAGCATTTCTGCATCGTGGGCACATAGCCTTAGGATAAAACTATTTATGTCATAATAATAAGTTAATTGCAGCTTTGTTAATGTTATGTTATGCAGCTTTGTTAATGTTATGTTATGGAGCTTTGTTATGGGGATGGATGTATTATACAGATGCTGGGTATTACATTTACTAATTATGGAGCTAATGCTAATCCAATTCTGTAAGAGATATGATCGGATAATTAACTTATTTCTGCACGTACCTTCAGACTCTGTCTCTGCCTTCTTACGATCATTTTCAACAAAGAGGGCGCATGCGAAAAAGAATCCTCCTCCGAAAACCAGCACAAAGGGGCAAACCATGAGGGCGTACTGCAGACTGCGGAAGTTCGAAAGAGCCGAGTCTGGATTGTAACTTTTGATGCGGTCGGATATCTGAAGATGAGACGAGATAAATAATTATGTATGGTTAATGAAAGTAAAAAAACATAATTGACTGGACACGTTTATGCTGACAGCAGTCAATGGATACCAATGAAATCTGGTGATCATAGAAAGAGAAGGTGCCTCACTGCAGATAGCGGCTCCTCCAAACTATGAACAGCAATGCTTCCAGTATCCGCAGCTCCAGTACTACACATTGTCTGGGAACAGGACACTTGTGACATCCTTCTTCAGCAGATAATCTGTGACGTAACTCCAGGACATCTTGTCTTTGGAGTTCTGCCACCCCGTCAACAGAGCGGAAGAGAAGATGCTGCTCTGTCAACGTGATATCAGGGGAGGCCACTGAATCGCGGGTGTTGGCAGAGATCGGTCCCGGGCACTACAGGCAGGTATTTAGCAACGACTTGCCTGTTAGCCCATAGTAAAAAAAATCAAATAGTCCCGGTGAACCCTTTTAAGTATGTTATGAATAGGCTACAGCGAGTTTTAAAAACTCCTCTGTGACAGAGCATGTCCTATTCTCATCCGTTCTGCGGATCAGACTTGGCCAGTAAAGAGTAACTGTCGTTATAAAATCAATACAGTACACGTGAAAATAAGCAACTTTGTGGTAGATCTTATCAGATAAATCTGCTTATTTTTCCTCCATTAATTTATAACATTCTTAATTCACAGATAAAATCTGTAATCAGTGAAGACAGATTTTTACATTACTGAGATAGGAGATGACAATTGCTGTTGATCAGATTCTATGTACATGGGGGGAGCCTGCCTCTAGCTCCTCCCTCTTTCCTCTCCATAGAATGTTATAAGCACCAACTGTCATCTCCTATCCCAGTAATGCTTCACTGAATACAGTGAGAACTTTGAGAATAAACGATCAGTTCGAGAGGAGAAAGAAGCAGATTTCTCTGAAAAGATATATTCCAACGTTTCTTATTTTCATGTGTACTGTACTATTGATTTATGAAATAAAAATTAAAACTGGGGTTACTATTTCTAGTCTATAGGAATCTGTTAAAAATGGATGGAGAAAGGATGATATACTTTGTACTTCAGTTTTCCATCTGTGTTTCATCCATTTTTCATTGATCCATTATTAAGAGTCAATGGATAAATAAAGTTTGGACAGTCTACCACCTTCACTTTTTAAAAAAACAGATGACACAAGAGAAAAATGGTCTGTTTTGCGACAATGTACAAATGGAAACAGATGTGTGAATGTAGCCCTAAAGTGATGTGAGAATATGTAACAGCTACTTACTAGCCCGATGAAATAGGAGCTTCCAGCTTCCCCCAGCAGGTGGGACCCCGCCATCGATAACGCCTGTGCTGTTGATCGCCTTGTGGGAGAAACCACATACTGAAACAAGAGAATATTCTGAATGAGCAGAAGGAGTCACTGAACCCAACGAGACAAGAGAACATGGACAAAGTGAACATACTTGAAGCCTAAGTTAAAGAAGTTGTCCACTATGGATAGGGCATCAATGTATGATCGGCCGGGGTCCCGCATGCGGCATCCCTTCCGATCAGCAGTTATCGGTGCCGGCGGCGGCTGCCACCAGCCGGAAGTCCTTACCTATTCAAGTCAATTGAATAGGAGGTGGATGTGCAGTACACCGCGGTGACCACTATAACTTGACGGCCAAACACCGCAGGTAAGCCCCTCCGGCCGGTGGCAGCCGCTGCAGATACCAATAACTGCTGATCGCCGGGGGTGCCGCGTGCGGGACCCCGGCCATCCTACATTGATGCCATATCCTACGGGTAGGGCATCAATGTGAAAGTAGTGGACAACCCCTTTAAATGCACAATCAGCCAGGATAGATAAGAAGCCCAGACATGTTGTGGACTGAGATTTTACTAAAGAAGTTTTTAATCATCTTGCGCCAGGTTTATTTTTAGTTGGGAATTACCCAACAGACGCTTGGGCACAGCCAGGATTATGGGGCATTTGATGGGTAAAAACAGAACATAGAGACTGACTACATACATATAATTATAGCTATGATAAGTTTAGCGCTTTTCTCCACTCACCAGGCGGATATCAGTTGAAACTGAAAAGTTCAGGCTCAGAAATATGGTCCCGATGAATATAAACACCTGCAGAGAGTAAAGAACAATACATATAAACATTTGTGTCTTGCACGCTTTCCTATCCCCCATAGGTTTTGTCTTTATAATCCATTCATCCACCCCAGTCTCCGTACATTCATAGACAGCCCCCGCCATAGTCTATGATTTCTACTGCTCGGTCCTATAGCCGAGACCCAGTAAGGGGATGAAAGCAATCTGTACTCCAGGTACTTACATAAGTGGCCACAAGGCTGATGTCTGCAAGAATAATAGCCAACAGCAGGAAAATGGCGGAGCCCAGCAATCCAACCGCACAAACTATAGGGTCAGCACGAGGGTTGTACTTCCTGCATCTCTTGGCTATCTCCGCCCCTGTTCCAACTCCAAGGATGCCAGAGATGACCGTAAGTCCTCCGAAAATCAGACTGCAAAGAAAAGCGGTAAAGAGATTAGTAAAGTAGCTTGAAGAAATGAAATATAAATAATTTGATATAATAATAATTTGAAATATAAATATTTTTTTTTAGAGAGAAAACGGTCATAGGGGGAATTAAATTCCCACCAGTGAATGTCAAATTAAAGTTTGCTAAACTTGTACCTGTCATCATAGTTGGATAGTTGAGTCTGATATGGCGCCTTCTGTAGCATGAGAGCCCGGGCACGCTTCAGGAAAGTAACAGCCCAGAAGCCGAATGCAGCTGCCACAAATTTTACCATAATAGTCCCAAGAGTAGAAAACAGAAGACTTCGGCTGCAGAGAGAGAAAAGGGTAAAAAACTTGTAAATGACGCAGAAGTCACGGGGGAGATCAGTGACATAAATCAATGCACAGAAGACACCTACTTTTTATGCAGTTGGTTGGCATCCATAAGCCATCCTTTGAAGCTCAGTGGTTTGTTCTTTTCCTCTGCAGCTCCTCTGGACGGTTCTTTTACAAATGCAGCCATGAGCAGGACTCCTACCAGGCCCAGAGCAGAGATGATCTGTGTAGATGAAGAAGGAGACATCACATATCACATATACAGAGGTTTCATCACAAAAAGGACATGAGCACAGACTGTTGTGGAACTGGTTCCATTAAAGGGGATCTGCGACGAGGTGTTTGCTGCGCATCTGAGAGCAGCATAATGCAGGGACAGAGACCCCGATTCCAGCGATGTGTCACTTGCTGGTGTGCTTGGTGAAGTATTGATAAAATCCCAGTTTTCTCTGCTGCAGATCTAGCAGTACTCTGAATGCTGAGCTCTGTATACCCTGCCTACACCACTGATTGGTAGATTTTTCTGTGCACACTGTACATAGGCAGAAAGCCACCAATCAGTGGTGGGGTCGGGGTTACACAGAACAGGAGGACTACATGGCACGAGACAACTAGTCCCCTCGTCATAATCTCCTGCTAATAAAACAGTGATTTTTTTTTTAAAGCATCTACAAGGAGCAGTAAGTGACACATCGCTGGAATCAGGTGCTCTGCCCCTACAGGGCCCCTGCTCTCAGATCAAATGGAAAAACATACTGCCAGATTCCCTTTAATACGATTCAGGAATTATAATTAAGATTCACAGTTTGTCCACAAGATCCCTCAGACCTATTACTTACCCGGAAGGCCCATTGCCAGGCGCCACCAAATGCACTTGTCACTTTAGACCCAATGATGTAACCAAGGCCACTGTAAAAAACAAAAACAAAGTTGTCATAATTTCTGCACACATATAAACATATACATTTTTGAGTGCCTTTTTCCGGCTCCTCCTTCCTACTCCACCCCCTCCATAGACTTCTATGAGCAGCAACTGTTACCCCATGCCGCATAAAGCTACAATCTGTCTTGTCACTGAAGATGGATTTTTATCAGTGAATTAATGAAGGGAAATAAGTATATTTCCTGATAAGATATATTACAACATTTCCTATGTCCATTTAAATGATTTATAAAAAAACAATAAAAAGTGTAAGATCATTCTGAGTCTTCACATTCTTTGAGGAGCTCTTGTCATAAGTGCTAAAAGTCAAACTGTCTAGCAGAAAACTTTTTTGCCCATAGCAATCAGTGCAGTTTTCTGTTAGGGAAAGTCTTGACATTGCTGAAAAAATATTTCCATTTAGAGTCTTGAATCAATTTCCTAGAAATCTGCAGCAATTCCAGAAATGTTTGCTGGTTCACTGCTGATCCTCCCCCTACGTGTTGCGACACCATGATCATTACTTGCGGAGGGGTTTTTGAAACGCCATCCATATGTATTGTACATGCATCTGTAGAGCAAAATCCGTACCGAAAAAAGTCCACAGCAAATCCGCCTTGTCGGACTTACTCTTAGACAGTTTGGCTATGATTCCCTCCTTAAAACAATAAATAGATCTACACTCACCAGCCAAAGGGTGCTGCTAAGTAATACAAGTTAAGCGCGCGGCTGCGCCGATCTCCCACGAAGACGTCGGCAATGATGGAGGGGGCAGTTATTTTAAAACTTGCCTCTGCAGCTCCAGACAGTCCATTAATTAGGAGAAAAACTGTAAAATACTGTGAAAACACAAAAAAATATTCAGTGACCATTTATGAAAGTTTTCTAAGACACCTAAAGAAATACGGTAATGGAAAAATTATAAACTTTTCCTAATTTTGGACCCGCTCTCACTTTTGTCTTGCAAATACTAATGCAAAATACTGATCTACATACAAACAAGTGAGAGGCTTTAGGGCTCATGCAGACGTCGGTGGATCCCGGTCCGATCTCTGACAGCGTGATAGCGATGCTCGGGTCGGAAGACCCGCGGCCAGTCCGTGCATTATTGTCCATGATGTCACCGAGATCCACAGACGTCTGCATGAGCCTTAAGTCTTTATGCTTCTACCAATTAGATCAGTTACCTCATTGGGAACGTAGGACTTGCAGAGAATGATGGCCGACCAGAAGGACATCCCTGCACACATGATGTATTTTCTGTTCCAGCGGTCACCCAGGTATCCATAGATTTGACCAAACAGGACACTGCTGATCGTGAATACTAGAAGGGGAAAAACAAGAGGTCACAGTTAATAGAAATGATTTCTTTAACATATATTTATTTATATTTGAGGATTATTTAAACTGTTGCACTGAAAACACTTCTCCCGTCCTCATCACTGTTTGCATTTTTGGTAACTATAAAGGCGGCCATCATGTGAACGTTACAAAATTGGAACCTTATGATGTCACGAGATTCCAGCCGTCCTCACAAGTGACCTATAGAATAGGATTTTATGTTAAAAGTTTACCTAAGCTTATAAGGCCGGATTTGCTGTCGTCCATTTTAAATGCGCTTTGTAGGTAAGAAATCGCTCCTGCCAGAACAAAAAGAAGAACACGAATGATTATTGTAATTAGAGAAGTGCAGGAATAGACATCACAGCAGCTAACGAGCCTTCTCGTTGGCCATGAAGATTTTCTTCTTTTTTTCCAGTTTTGGGCCTTATACACCTTGCCCCCGACATAAGCCGGTTTACGCCTACTTACCTACGAAAGTGAAGGCAGCTATGAAGGTGACCAGATTGATGAAGGTTAGAACGCCTACAATAATGAAAGAGCGGACTATGGAGACTCCAGTCCGGGCGTGCAGGTCCTGTTCTTCGCAGTTTTCATCCTCATCTTGCTGGTCTTTTCCTTTTTCCACATCTTCTAATAGAAGTGGCATTTTTGGGGTGGAATTGAAGAGAGATGCCATGTTCAACAGAGCCCTGCAAACACTGGAGAAAAACACAAGACGGTAAAAATATTGCATTAGTCTCAGTCAATTCCGTGGTAGTGCAGTATATAGTGTAATAAGCAATCGAACAACAATAAGTTTAAGTCTCCTAGAGGGACTAAAAATGAGGTCAAATTCAGCAAAAAAAGTTTTTCTTTAATATAAAAAAAATAATAAAATATAAAGATTTCAAAAATAAAGAGAAAAAAAACAAGCATATATATATATATATATATATGTATTTTTCAGATTATAAGACTCACTTTTTGTTCTCCCAAATTTGGGGGGAAAATGGGGGTGCGATTTATAATCCAATTGTAGCTTACCGGGCTGGGGGGGTATCTGCGGTGGAGCAGGGTCCCAGGAGTCAGGGTCACTGCTGCAGGAAGTTGAAGGTGGTGGGGCGATGCTGTGGGCCCCAGACTGGGAGGTGGGGGTGGTCAGCGATGCGAGGCTGCTTCGGGCACCAGGCTTCCAGAAAATGTCAGTGGAGCCCCCGCACTGCCCATCGTTTTCACTGCGGTGGACTTCGGGAAAATGGACGCCTCCAGCGGAGCATGTGTAGATCTCGGCTCCCGAGATCTCGATCTTGGGAGCGGAGATCTCAATCTAAACATGCGCCATTTTCCCAAAGTCCACTGCAGTGAAAACGATGCAAACGATGGGCAGTGTGGGGACTTGTTTGATATTTTCTGAAAGCCCGTGGCCCGGAGCAGTCTCGCACCGCTGAGCACCCCAACCTTCCAGCCCGGGCCCTGCAGCATCGCCCCACTCCTGCCACCGTTGAAAGCTTTCTGCAGCAGCGACCCTGCCTCCTGGGATCCCGCTTCACCGCAGCCCCCTCGACCACCCCCGGGTAAGCTATCGTAAAAGGGGATTATAAGACGCACTATTTTATTAATTTCATTTTTTTCCCATTTTCCTCCCCAAAATTTGGGGTGCATCTTCTAATCTGCAAAATACAGTCTCTGGCATCAATATATCCATAAAAGTAAGAGAAACAATCAAAACGCCAGAATGGCCTTTTTTTCCCTTGTTTTTTTTTTTATTACGGTTTTTATTCTAAAACTATTGTTGTAACCACTTACGGTAAGTAATAACAATAATAATAATAATAAAACAATATGAACCCTGAATCATCTTTCCAGATCAATCGTACCACAAAATGAACGTGGTAAAAAGCACAAAAAACAGTTTTGTTTTTCTGTTTTTTTTCACCATTTCACCATAGTTATTATTTTTTTCCCCATTTTTCAGTATAATATAAGGTAAAATGAATGCTGTTCTTCTAAGCAACAACTCGTCTCACAAAAAAAAAAACAAGCTTTCACCTGACTATGTGATCAGAAAAATAAAAAAGTGGAGGAAATATTGGCCGTGCTTTGAAAGGGTTAATGACAATTTACAAAAAACGTGTCTATACTGTTATTGGGGATAATTTTATAGGGAAATCTATATATGTCCCCCCTATAATCATCTACAGGTTGTGTCTCCCCCTGGGACAGACTCCCATTACTCATTAGATGAAGTTCAGACTTACCTTTCTCTCTTCCCACCGGAGGGCGCTGATAATAACAAATAAATATCATTTTCTATAGCAAATTTTGCAACACACAATAGTGAGTGACTGGGATCCGGCCGGCGCCCATACTTATACGCAGGGGCCGATTGTGACATCATCAGCCGGTCGCTGGAGGTTCTAAGCCATTGTGATGTCATCGTGCGGTGCATGCATATACACTCAGTGTACTTTGATACAAAGAGTCACCTAATGAATCTTTTCATTTGAAAATGTTGAACCCTGATAAGATAAAAAAAAAAACAATCTATAGGCTATGTGCCCACGATGCAGAAATGCTCAGGATTTTTTCCTGAGCGTTTCTGCATCTCCCTGGCAGAAAAAAACGCATACGGATTGTACATGCGGATTGTACATGCGGATTGTACATGCGTTTTTCCTGCCAGGGACATGCGGATGTGAAGCGTTCTTCACTTGCATTTCCGCATGTGGGTTGTGATTTTAGCATCACTTGGAAAATGCTTGACAACTTGGTCACACTATATAAATCCATGCAACCGGCATGAATTTATATAGTGTGACCGAGAGAATGTCAAAAAATAAAAAAATAAATATACGAGGGGCGATCCAAAAGTAATGATAATCGGTTATTTCTATTGCACACAGAAATTAAAATAAAATGTTTTCTTCTCTCTTAGGTACCCACTAGTCCAGGAAAAAAAAATCACTTAAATAGGCCACGATTCACGGGAGCTACATTCATTTGAGTAGGAACTGCCGAGGAGTGAACATCAAAATGGAAAAAAACGAGCTCAGAGCTGTCATCAAATACCTCTGCTTGAAAAAAATTACTACCAAAGACATACACAGCGACTTGGTGGAAACGTTGGGGTCTTTTCTCTTCCATATTCCACAGTTGCACGCTGGGCCAAGGAATTTAGGCTGGGAAGAACATCGACGGAAGATGAACATCGTGAAGGACGCCCATCCACGTCCCTCAATGAAGAAAACATGAAAAAAGTTGAAGAAGTTGTATTGGCCGATCGAAGAGTGACTATCAGGCATGTAGCGGAGGTCACAGGGATCTCATATGGCAGTATTCAAAGAATCCTTGCAAAAGAATTGCATATGAGAAAGGTCTCGGCGCGTTGGGTGCCAAAAATGTTAACCGACGAGCAAAAGAAGAAACGAGTTAACATTTCAAGAGCACGTCTCGAAAAGTTCCAAGCAGACAAGGAGAATTTTTTGTCACGTTTTTTGACCATGGACAAGACCTGGATCCACCACTTTGATCCCGAAACGAAACAACAATCGATGACATGGAAACGAGCCAACGAACTGACACCGAAGAAACTCAAAGTGTCAAGCTCAGCAGGGAAGGTTATGGCGTCCGTTTTTTGGGACGCTGAAGGAATTATTATGGTGGACTATTTGGAGAAGGGAGCCACTATTACGGGCTCCTACTACACAGAACAAATAAGAAGATTGCGGGAGGCTATCAAGGAGAAAAGGCGCGGCAAACGGCAGGCTGGAGTGCTGTTTCACCAAGATAACGCGCCGGCTCACAAAGTTGCAGTTGCCATGGCTACCATACAAGAAGCGGGCTTTGAACTGGTGGAACAACCCCCCCCCCTATTCGCCAGATCTAGCCCCCAGTGACTTCTTTCTCTTTCCTTGGCTCAAGGAACACCTCCGGGGCAAGAAATTTGACGACAATAGCGACGTGATAACAGCTGTTGGGGATTTTTTTGAGGGTCAAGATCAAGAATTTTTTTCGAAGGGAATTCTAAGTTGAGAAAAGAGATGGACTAAATGTATAGACTTGTTAGGAGACTATGTAGAAAAATAAAAAAATTTTTTGACTATATTCATTGTGTTTAGTATTGATTATCATTACTTTTGGATCGCCCTCGTATATTTACGGCCCGCGCTGTCTTGCTTCACCGTCCCGGCTGCCGGCAGCGGTGGATTGAAGGACCTGCCGGCGTCAGCGTCGCGTGACCTGTCACATGACTCTGACGTCAGCGCAGGTCCTTCATTCCATCGCGAAGTGCCGGGAAGTAAGGAGGAGCACAGCGCGGGCCGCCGGAAGGTAAGTATATATTTATTTTTTATTTTATTCTTTTTTTTACAGCTTTTTTTTAATGGTACCTGGGTGTGGATGAGACTCTCTTCTCCTCTACACCCGGGTACCATCCGCACATTAGAACGCGCCAATTATGCAAGTACAGATGCAGTCTTGCGGAATTGGCGTATTCTAATGCAAGTCAATGGCGGCGAAAATGCAGCGCTTCCGCAAAATAATTGATAGTGCTGCGTTTTTTTCCGCAATGATAATCCGCAGCAGAAATGTCCGCAGCATGTGCATAGCACACGCGGATTATCATTGGGGATCATGGCAGGCCTTCTAACATGCGTTTTTAATGCGTTTCTGCAGTATTTTTGCTGCTGCGGAAACGCTTAAAAAACGCATTGTGGGCACACAGCCTTACTCACCTCCCATGATAAAATAAAATAAACTATATCACCTCCCTTGCTGGCGCCGTTCCCACGCTGTCGACACTCGCGGTCCCGGGGTTCTCGTGCAGTTATTGTGACATGTGACACTCGTGACCAATCAGTGCTGGCGTCACTGTCTCCGCCTTTGGACAAATCGAACATGAAGAGGAGACCCTGGATGCGGCTCATCTCTGCCTTCCTTTTCATGTCCCATTTGTCTGAACGCAGAGACATTGACGCCTGCGCTGATTGTCACCGGTGTCACATGTCACAACAACAAGACAATGTGAGCCCCGGGGACAGCGAATTCTGACACCACGGAAACGGCGCCAGCACTGGAGGGGAGTATAAGTTTTATTATTTTACGGGGGCCAAGCGTGGGGTATAAACAGGAGTTGTCCAAGTAGTGGATAACTTCTTTAATGCATGTAAATAGAGCTAAAAATATTGCTTGAAATTGGATTTCCTTACAAATTTTACACTGTGTGGCTTTTACAGACTCTTTATTACCCTGCACATCTGGCTGCAGAGTGAGTTAGCTGAGAATCTGTCAGTGAGCTTGTTCTAATGTAAACAACTCTTGTGCGTCTCACAAACAAACTTCAGTTGCAATCACATGGACACAATCATACACACACATATACAGTGGCATGTAAAAGTTTGGGCATCCCTGTTGAATATTTCAGCTTTTTCTTTGCCCTCTATAATTATTTTATTATGATCTTTTGAAGGGCCGATACCATCCATTTTTTTCTTTTTGGCATTGATATATTTGTAAAAATTTGGGTGAATTTATTTTAATGTCACTGGCGATTTGTGTTTTGGTAGATAACTTTACTAGTTTGATTACTTTTTTACATTTCTTATTGAGATCTTTATACTCCTGAAACGCTATTTCTGTATTCTCAGCCATCAAGATTTTGCAAGTGTCACGGCCCACCCTCCCTCACATTATTGAGTACATTATTATGACATTTATTATTTTTATCCTTATTAGGGTTGTTACCATATGTACATTACTGTTACATTTTATATGAATCTAGCTTGTGAGCCCCAATGGGGACAGTGATGATAATGTCTGTAAAGCGCTGTGGAATTAATGGCGCTATATAAGTGAGTAAAATAAAAAAATATGTATTGATATTATGTCTTCTGCTTTCTTTATAATTGTCACAGTTGGAGGATGGATAATCTTGCATGAGAAGATAAGAAGACACTTGGCAGCGACATGGTAAACAGGCAGATCCAGACTTGCCCTCCGCAGGAGCAGTGGCGATGGCTGGTGACTTCTTCATCATCCATTCTAAAATGCAAGATCCTCCTGTATTTTTGTGTGAGCTTTATATCATTTGTTAATAAAGGTCATCGCCTACCCCCAGAATTCAGAAGATTTGTGTCTCTGAATATGGTTTAGCGACATAAGATATTGGGTTCGAATGGAGTGATGAGACCAAGTAGTTCAAGGTATATAACTTGCATTGCATGCCGAGTGTCCATCTGGCCGAGCGCTGGTATGGATCATATATAATACATATACAATACTTACATAATAGTGCTATACTGTACCAACATTATACTGCCTTACAGTGAGTACCTACATAATAGTGCCATACAGAAACTATATAATAAACCATATAGAGCCATACAGAATTTTTTTTTATTTCAGACAAGTCACGTTTTGGGCTTCTGTATAATTGTCCTTTGGCAGCTTCAGAAGTGGCACGTGTGACAGCACTATATAAATATAAGGGGCGATATGGTGAAACCGAGTATTTCAGGAACACATGTATGGAACTCTGGGTCCAATATGAAATATAAAGAATGTGTTCAAATCAAACCAGCATGTGCTCTGGTTTGGTTATATACTGACAGATAGATAAGGCTCATTCTGTTTTCATTTACTTTGTATTTACTTGAAGTTTAGACACAAGACTATGTTAGGACCTGCTTATTCATTGTCTGAAGCATCTATCACCAATAGTCTTCTGTTTATGGAGGGTTATTGTAAAACATGAAGATTTACATAACCTTTTGTGTTTAATTACTTACCGTATTTTTCGGACTATAAGACGCACCTAGGTTTTAGAGGAGGAAAATAGAAAAAAAATTAAAGCAAAAAATGTGGTCACGATGCCCTGTTAAGGGGGAGGGGGTCTGTTGCTGACACTGCTATAGGGGTAATGTCCCCCGATTCTGATAATATCCCCCATCCTGGTATATATGCCCCCCCCCCTTCCTATTATACCTGGTCCCCATCCCCATCCTGGTATGCACTGCACCCCTCCATCCTGATATGCATGGCACCCCTTCATCCTGATATGCATGGTGTTATGAGTCCGGGAGGTGGAACCTCTGTGCTTCGGTGCAAGGAGGGACCAGAGGGGCGTGACTAAGTGCCTACTCGGCCTGACCAATGTCGCACGGCGGCTCAATCAACTCCGTGAACCAGGGAGGGACCGAGCAGGGGGACCAGGTGCCACTCTAGGACCGACCTTGTGTGAGAGCAGGTGACTCCCACGGGTCAGATGGGTACAGCGGATGAGCACAGCAGGAAGGCTGATGGGTGGTCCGGGTAGATAAGCAGGCTGGTTCGGCAGATAGCCAGACTGTTGCTCCGGGTAGGCGAGCTGGTGGGCACGACAGGTAAGAGGTTGGTGCTCCAGGTAGGCTAGATTTAAGAGGGAGGGAGCGCGCGCGTGCCCTAAGCACGGTGCCCGGGTGGCTGCACGCCACAGCAGCAGGGGAGCCGGAGGACGCCGGACCTGGACTGCGGCGGTGAGGGGAACAGCGTCTCTGTCCGCCAGGAGGCAGAGACGCCGATGCTTCACATGGCACCCCTCCATCCTGATATGCATGGCACTCCTCCATCCTGATATGTATGGCACCCCTCCAATCTGGTGTGCATGGCACCCCTCATCCTTATCCTGGTATGCATGGCACGCCTCATACCCCAATCCTGGTATGTATGGCACCCCTAATCCCTATCTTGATATGCATGGAACCCCTAATCCCTATCCTGGTATGCATGGCACCCCTCATCCTTATCCTGGTATGCATGGCACCCCTCATCCCTATCCTGGTATTATGGCACCCCTAATCCCTAACCTGGTATGCATGGCACCCCTAATCCCTATCCTGGTATCCATGGCACCCCTAATCCCTATCCTGTTATGCATGGCACCCCTCATCCTTATCCTGGTATGCATGGCACCCCTCATCCCTATCCTGGTATGTATGGCACCCCTAATCCCTATCCTGGTATGCATGGCACTCCGAATCCCTAACCTGGTATGCATGGCACCCTAATCCCTATCCTGGTATGCATGGCACCCCTAATCCCTATCCTGGTATGTATGGCATCCCTCATCCCTATCCTGGTATTTATGACATCCCTCATCCTTGTCCTGGTATGCATGACTTCCCTCATCCTTATCCTGGTATGCATGGCACCCATCATCCTTATCCTGGTATGCATGGCACCCATCATCCTTATCCTGGTATGCATGATTCCCCTCATCCATATACTGGTATGTATGATCCCCCTCATCCTTATCCTGGTATGTATGGCCCCCTCATCCTTATCCTGGTATGTATGGCCCCCTGATCCGTATCCTGGTATGTATGACCCCCTCATCCGTAACCTGGTAAGTATGGCCCCTTCATCCTTATCATGGTATGCATGGCCCCTTCATCCTTATCCTGTTATGTATAGCCCCCTTACCCTGGTATGTATGGCCCCCTCATCCTTATCCTGGCACGCATGGTCCCCCTCATCCTTATCCCTTTATGTATGCCCCCCTCATCCTTATCCTGGTATTCATGGTCCCCCTAATCCCCATCACACTGCACATAAAAAAATAAACACTCCTACTCACCTTTCTTCTCTCTCCTCCAGCGCTGTGTTCTGTCTGCCCGCACTGATCTTGCCATGTGAGCCGCGCATGGGGTCACTGCCATGCGCAGCTCACAGGGAGAGATCAGCTGCCGGAAGTCACTGCTCCTCACGCTGGGACTGTGTACTCCCATGGGTGTGGAGAGGGAGTGAATATCCATGCCCTTTGACAGCGGGCAAAAGCGATCGCCCGGCAGCAGCAGGAGCCGCACTGGGAATACACTGTGTGCCGCTATTAAGGAGCATGAATATTCAGTGCTCCGTAAGCCCATTTTCCTCCAAAATTTTGTAGGAAAAAAGTGCGTCTTATAGTCCGAAAAATACGGTACTTGATCCCTAAGAGCTTTTTGAATTGTGTACCATTGTCTATGTAAGAGCCTGTATCTGATTTATCTTTCTTCCTACAGCCAGCCACTGTCGGGGCAAAGGTGAATTAGACTTAGTAGTATACATTTACTATATAAGGCCAGAGAGAATATTACTGAGCAGAAGCCATAAGTTGTACCTGCACTGGTGTGTAGTGTTGTGATACCTGTCCATGCAGTGTTATGAAGATTTCTAGGAGTTCTCTGTCTTGGTGAAATTGCTTCTCTGATATTCCCGACGGATGATGTTTAAAAGCTCCTTGGTGATGAAGTGAGTATATATATGTACTTAACATTTGTATTATAACATATACAAAAGTGTTCGCAATATCATCATATCATACTATTCCTTTAATTATGTATTTTATCTTTTAAATCAACTATTATAAATAAAATTGCGTAACATCGCAAGTGGTTTCCTTCTTTAAAGCCATATCCGAACCTTAGCGTTAAAAAAAACTTGGCAAAACATTTGGCGTAGTCAGCAGGATACGCAGAAGGTTCAGAAGTTCTTTTTGTTCAAAATTCCAATCATCTAGAATTTATAAGGCCTCTGTGTGATAAGGTGTGATAGAGTGACATTGCGTTAAACATGTGTTACACGCACGCTGCTAGGTTCAGATAGGGCGAGACAGGTTTCATGAATTCTTTGGAATCCTCGGGGAACCGTTACTCAGGGCGACCATAGGCTGCAGCTTCTCTCAGGCACACGATAGATTCAATTGCTGACCAGACACATCTGACAAGAGTCTTTTTCAACAGTTTAACAGTGGAATTTAATCTGAAGCATGGCCAGTGCAATTCAGGGATATTACAGCAACAATCTTCATTACAGTACAGTCTGAGTTTCTTGAGCAACCGGTTCCAGTAACAATACAGTAGTTTCTTCACAAGGCATAGTATTACAGTCTCTTCAGTAGCATAATTCAGCATAGATTAGATCTCTTAGCAGCACACTTCTATGCATACACAACCACAGGCTTTTCCTTCACAAGGACACAATAGTACACAGCATTATTTATCCTGCATGGAAATGGAGGGGGGGAGGATTTGATAAGGGAGATGATCTCTGTGATACAATTCCTTCCAGTTCTTATCTTCCTGCCCGATAATACTTTGCACTGTTAGTTCAAGGAGTTTATCTCACCTGTGTTTAGTTTCTTTCCTGATCTGAATCCTGTTCAGTTGCTTTCTGTCAGATCCAGATAACACACCACCTTTCTCTTCGGCTTCAGCCAGACTACAATAACAAGTTCCCCACAATCCCCCTGGGACTCTGCTGAAACACTCCCTGGCTCCTGTGACTGTGTTAACCCCTCTAATTGCTGGATGCTACCGAAGCACAACACTTCCTGTCTCCTGTGCTTGTGTTATTTGTAACAGTTATAATAATAATAATCTTTTTATTTATATAGCGGCAACATATTCCGCAGCGCTTTACAATTCAGACAATTTACAGACATTATGGGCACTGTCCCCATTGGGGCTCACAATCTAGATTCTGTATCAGTATGTCTTTGGAGTTGCTGGATGCTTTTGAAGCAACCGCACTACTTCTGCATGTCACACTCTCCCTCCTTTTTGAATGTCGTCCTCAACATTCTTCTTAATTGGTCAATCTAACCAATTCTGAGACAGTGGTGAAAGTTGAGT
Organism: Phyllobates terribilis; assembly: GCF_046119375.1. Taxonomy (NCBI): domain Eukaryota; kingdom Metazoa; phylum Chordata; class Amphibia; order Anura; family Dendrobatidae; genus Phyllobates; species Phyllobates terribilis. Next base: position 2,517,467 of record NW_027362991.1, read on the forward strand.
AACTTTATATACAAATTGGCATAACATTTATAAACATTTATAACAATCTATTCTACAACCTTTTTCTTGTAGTACTCCTGTAAGAAATAAACAATTAACACAATTAACACAATCTCTTCAGCTTCAGCTGGAGCTTTTCGTACATCTTCAACAAGCTGTCTCTCTCACTAGGCCTTAACAGTTCTTTATTTCTACAAAGTCTTTTAAGGAAAATCAAAGCATGAAAACAAGTCTTTCCACCAGGCAACATCTTCCATACTGCCTCTCAGTGGTGAATACCACTCCAGTGGGCTTACCTGGTCCGTAGGCAAAGATACCTGTTTCCAGTCGACAGTCCTTGGCACTTGACTCGGTTCACCAAGTGTCTCATACATCAGTATCACGGGCCTCTTCACTTCTCGAGTCGACATCCTCCTGGAGGGTTGTTCCTCAGATACCACGGGTTCTTCGGTCACAGGAGTTTCTTCCGCCGCACTCATTTCCCGTGCTTCCTCAGATGCTCCTGGAACTGCCTCTGTAAGTTCCTGCACTTCTCTGGAATCGCTTGGTTCTACATGGTCTGGTAATTCTGCTTCTCCTGAGTGTCGATCGGTCTCTCCAGTGACCGGTGTTCGATCATCAGATCTGAATTGGACTTCATCTGTACTCCTTGGTACAAACTCTGGAGCCTCTGGACTTAGTTCACTCTCCTGAGGATGGTACATCCCTCTCCTTGCCGGTCCGAGAAATAAAACGTTGTGCTCTTCTTCATTGGAACTTTCAAGGTCACTATCTCCCACCGGAGCTTTAATCTGTGGTGGTCTCTTAGTCGATCTTGGTCGATGTCGCTCTGCTTCTGGGAAGTCTTGTTGTGGTGGGAGATAATGACATGGTAGTAATAAATTCTGATAGACTATTCTGGTTTTATTGTCCCTTCCTTCCAATCGGATTTCATACACTGGACTGTCATCGACTTTCCTCTTTACGACCACATACACCTTGTCTTCTTGACTAGCACCCAGCTTACTGGTGCCACTTCTGTTCCATAACATTTTCGATGATAGTACTCCTTACTCTTGCTCTGTCCTTGCATAACCACTTTGGACGCTATGTTGTATGCTTCTGCCATCCGTTCCTTCCATTTCCGAACGTACTCCGGATACGTTCTGTAAGTCTCTGACACAGTAGTATCGAACATGATGTCGATTGGCAGTCTTGGCCATTTAATAGGAAGAAGGTTGAGTAACCTGTTGCATCACTCTTTGCACAGTTATAAGCATGTACCACTTTTGACAGAGAACTCTTCCAGTCTTTCTTCTCGTCAGCTGTTAAAGAAGTGTCACAATTATAGTGGATAACTAAGGAAAGTGTTTGCGTGGAGCAAGACACAACAGTACACAGTTTATAGGTGAAAAGTCTATATTAAAGCACACAGTGTTTTGCACAAAAATGCAGAGAAATCTCAAAGTCTTAAGTTCACAGAATAATGAGTCTTTGCAAGGTTAGTTCACCATTATATATCAGCAAGTCCATACAATGCAGAAGCAATCAAAGAGGCCCGGGTAAAGTCTCGGACAGTGCAGACCAGTCCCATGCTCAGCGACCATCCGAATAAGGAGACTGAGAACTCAGAGCAGCTTACTTGAGAGCCAAAGCAGATGGAGGGCAGAGGTGCAGAGGAACCTGCACAAAACAGCCAGGATCTCAGGCAAAATACTCTAGCACTGGACTAGAGGCTGGGGTGGAGTTATAAGGGCAGGAGGTAAGGGCACATGATACAGAAGATGCCATCTTGAAAAAGGGCAGAAATGTCCCAAAAGAAAATGAAACATTCAGAGTCCTGACATTACTCCCTCCTTACTAGCAGCCTGAGGATGATCCTGGACCCGGTTTCTCAGGGAATCTTTGATGGAAACGAGAAATCTTTTTATGGGGATTGATGTTTTCCACAGGTTCCCAAGAGTCTTCTTCAGGGTGATACCCCTGCCATCTTTTCAAATACTGAAGCCGATTCCTGCGAGTCCTAGAGTTAATCACTTCCTCCACCACAAATTCCTCTTGCCCATCAATCACTACAGGCTGTGGAGGTGGCACAACACGTCCCTGGAAGGTATTAGGAGACACAGGCTTCAGTAAGGAAACATGAAAAACTGGATGTACCTTCATATTCCTAGGCAGCTTCAGACGGCAGGCCACAGAGCTCACAATACCGTTGATCTTGAAAGGACCGATGAACTTCTATCCAAGCTTCTGTGAAGGAAAGTTCAACTTTAGATTTTTAGTGGATAACCACACGGAATCTCCTACCTTAAACATGGGTGCTGGTTTACGGAATCTATCAGCCGATCTTTTGTAACGTTCCTGAGCCGAGGTCAGAGATTCCTTCAGAACCTCCAAATTTTGCCTCATTGCAGTCAGCCTTTCCTCTACAGCTGGAACAGGAGCATTAATCGGAGACCTAGGAAAAATACTCGGATGAAAATCCAAATTGGCAAAGAAAGGTGTTAACTTAGTGGAGGCACTCTGAGAGTTGTTGTAAGAGAATTCAGCTAATGGAAGAAGCTCCAACCAATCATACTGAAGATCGCTGATATAGCATCTTAGATATTGTTCCAAAGTCTGATTGGTACGCTCGGTCTGGCCATTTGTGTGAGGGTGATAAGCGGAAGAAAGACAGACATTAATATTGAGTGCAGAGCAAAACCCCTTCCAAAATCTTGAGGTAAACTGCACTCCATGGTCAGAGATGATCTCATCCAGGACCCCATGCAGCCGAAAAACATTTTGTATAATCAACTTCACTGTATCCTTAGCTGAGGGGAGGCCACTGCAAGGAACAAAATGGGCAGCCTTGGTCAGACGATCAACTATCACCAGGATCGTATTCATACCACCCGATGAAGTTGTCACGCCCCCGGGGCCGTGGGGTACTCGGCAGCCGGGCCCTCAGATGTTTGGGGGATATCATGGTGGCTGGCCCGGTTCGTGGCCCAGGGCGGACAACTGAAAAGAGGGGAATGTCTATTGGGATAATAGGTTTGTAAATGTTCGTGACGCCACCTGTGGTGCCTGGTGAGGATCACCAGCGCTGCAGCAGTCCACTGAGGCCGGTGTTGTGGCAGCTTAGATGGTATTGCTCCCCACAGGTGGAGCAGGGCCTCAGGGCAGCGTAGGAGGGAGGGGGATGCAGGACAGAGGGGACCCAGCCGGGTCAGAGCAAGAATAGGAGCACACACGAAAGTCACTTCAGTACCTTTTACTGATGGAAGTTCAGGCACATCCTGGAGCACTGTAGGGTGAAGGGTGCATATCAAGATCCTCCCCAGTGAGCGGGTGTAGAGCCTCCTGTCTCTTGCCTCTCTGTAGTAAGTTTCTGACCTGCCTGGAGCTAGACCTAACCTGGTTTCTGCTCTGCACCTGCTGACTTGGTGATAGGGCCTTCTGTTGGAGATCACTCTCCCTATTCTTTGGGGTCTCCGTGATTCCTGACCCTGGTACGTATCAGCTTTTGGTGATCCTGGGACATGTAGTTCGCCAGGGGTTCCGGTTGTTTTCTACTGGTCATGAAGATCCACGTAGACTCGGACCCGGTGTCCGGTATATGCTTCGGGGTGAGCTGGTTAAGCTTCTCTGCCCCCTATGCCACTCCCTTTCCACTCGCCTTCGGCCCCGCTCAGCCCCTCACTAGGCTACACACACTGCAGCCAGGACGCTGCTCTTCTTCGCCGCTCTCAGAGTGTCGGCACACTCCTAGCTCTCTATCCTGAGCTCTGTGAGTTCTAGTCTGGACTCACTCTACAGACTATACTGAACTCTTTCTGCAGGAACTGCTAGGCTCTGGCTCGACTGCACTGACTACTTCTGTGTCTGAGCAGGAACTGCTGAATCACTGAGCTGCCTAGCTCCACCTTCCCTATTTATATCTCTAACGGGCTCCCTCTGGTGGTCTGAGGTGGAAGGTGGAGGTGTGTGTGTGCTGTGGGGGCCTCTTGTGGAGAAATCCTTCTATGCAACCCTCTAGGATCTGTAGTACCAAGCGCAGCTGGGCGCCACATAGGCAGCTCCACGATGAAGTCCATTGAGATAGACCCCCATGGACGAGACGGAACAGGTAATGGTTGAAGAAGACCCGTAGGTGACACACGAGGAGTCTTGTAACGAGCACATACCTCGCAAGAGAGCACATAGTCCTTAGTATCCTTCAGGCAAGTCGGCCACCAGAAAAATCTGTTTAGGAATTCTTGTGTCTTCTGTACCCCCCTGGGACCAGCCAACTTGGAGTCGTGGACCAACTTGAGGATCTGTTGACGGACGGCCTCAGGGACGTAGATACGTCGATCTCTGAACCACATGCCACTCCTAAGAACGAGATTGATATCAGCAGGAGGATTGGCCAGAAATACATCACTGTCATAGGCCTCCTTGAACTCCTTCCATAAGTCTTGATTGTGGATCACTCCGATGAAGTTGGCATCAGATAGAATGGTCTTGGACGGGGCTCCATGTACGGAATCCGCAGCATGGAATCGGGATAAAGCATCAGCCTTCCCATTACGAGAACCTGGGTGGTACGAAATAACAAAGTTAAATTGATTTAAAAATAGATTCCAACGAGCCTGCCGAGGAGAAAGACCTCTAGCGGATCTAAGGAACTCTAAATTCCGATGGTCAGTCAATACTACAATCTGTTGTGTGGCTCCTTGCAGATGGTGCCTCCATTCCTTGAAAGCTACAATAATAGCCAGCAATTCCTTGTCTCCCACAAGCACAAGGATGTAGCAGACTCTTCTCTCCAGTTCTTTGGGAGAGAGTAGCCCCCAAAGCATTATCAGAAGCGTCCACCTCCACAATGAAAGGCTGTGCTGGGTCTGGGTGGATCAACAGCGGTACGTAGGTGAAACGGGTCTTAAGCCGATCAAAAGCTTCTTGAGCCTGTGATGACCACTTAGAGGGCTTTTCTTTCTTGGTCAAGGAAGTGATGGGCCGAACAATATCAGAAAAATTTTGAATAAAACGTCTATAGAAATTTGCAAAACCGATAAAACGTTGGACCTCTTTAACGTTCTTAGGTACCGGCCAGTCAAGGATTGCCTGAATCTTACCAGATTCCATGTTCAGCCCCTGAGGAGAGATGATATAACCTAAAAACTGGATCTCAGAACGATGGAACTCAAATTTCTCCGGCTTTACATACAGATGGTTCTCTATCAGACGTTTCAAAACAGATTTGACATGTTCCTCATGTTCCTGCAGAGAGTCAGAAAAAAATAGAATATCATCCAAATAGATCACCACAAACTGATCTAATAGATCTCTAAAAATGTCATTAGCAAGATGTTGAAACGTCGCAGGGGCATTACAAAGCCCAAAGGGCATCACGAGGTATTCAAAGTGTCCATACCGACATCTGAATGCTGTCTTCCATTCAACACCGGAACGAATACGCACCAGATTATAAGCCCCACGAAGGTCCAGTTTAGTGAATATCTTGACATGATGAACTCTGTCCAATAATTCGGGAATCAACAGCAAAGGATAGCGATTCCGTATGGTTACCTTATTAAGTTCCCTATAGTCAATACAGGGTCTCAGGGTCCCATCCTTTTTCTTCACAAAAAATATAGGCGCCCCTGCTGGTGAGGAAGAAGGGCGTATGAAGCCTTTAGCCAGATTTTCATCAATATATTCCTTCAGGGCCTGAAGCTCAGGTGCCGCCAAAGGGTATACATTACTGAAAGGAATAGCTGTCCCAGGAAGCAGCTCAATGGGATAGTCATAATGCCTATGTGGAAGAAGATGATCTGCTTTCTTCTGGTCACAAATATCAGAGAAATCTTTATACACAGAAGGTAAAGAAAAAACCTGTGCAGGAGATTCTTTATCTCTGGACTCAGGAACGGCTTCTGTAATCGCTGAGTTGCTCCTTGTTGGGAAGGTAATCTCCTTGGTCTCCCAGTTGACAATCTGGTTTCAAGCACGCAACCAAGGGATGCCTAAAATCACAGGAAAATGAGGAGAAGAAATTAATAGAAAAGAAAGTTGCTCCTGATGATTAGGCTCCAACAAAATTTCAAGGGGTACTGTTTCCTGATCCACAGGCCCAGAGACTAAGGGTGACCCATCCACTGTTTCCATGGCAATTGGTGAGGCTCTACGCTGTATCTCAATGCCATGTTCCTTGGCGAATGTAATGTCCATAAAGTTGCCCCCAGCGCCAGAGTCAATCATAGCCGCACTGGAAATCCACTGCCCTGTACACAGAATCTTAATAGGGAGTGAAGAGTGAGAGTTCTTTTCCTGCAGCTCCCTGGGAGGTGTAGCCAGAGAGACAGAATGGAAAACAGCGTTTAATGGCAGGCTACATTCAGAGATGTCAGACTCATCGTCACAGTTATCATACTCCCCTACCGCTGCTAGCACCTTGTCAGACAGCTTAGGACAGTAAATTGGGAAGTGGTCTGACTGACTGCAGTAGAAACATAGCCTCTCTCGCAGACGGTGCTCTCGGCGCTCATTACTCTCACGCCTCTGCACAGAATCAATCTGCATGGCCACCTCCTCTACCTCCCGAGATGATTTACCTGAAGGCTCTTTTGGAGGAAAGGAAAAATTAGACATACGGTTAAATACAGCCAATTTCTCCTGTCTACGCTCAGTAAGACGAATGTCTATGCGTACACAATGCTGTATAAACGTTTCTAACTCTTGTGGTGACTCTGAACGGGCTAGTTCATCCTTCACAATGCTAGACAGACCTTTCTTAAAAATAGGCAATTGTGCATAACTGTCCCAATTAGTATCAACCGCTAATCTCCTAAATTCAGTCGCATATTCAATAACAGAGCGTTTACCCTGGCGTACAGATAATAAAGCAGACTCAGCAGTTGCGCGGCGATTAGGGTCATCAAACATTAATGCCATAGCGGCCAAGAGCTCATCCAAATCATTTAACCGTGGATCACGAGACTCGATCATCGGATTCGCCCAGGCGAGCGCTCATGAGGTCAGCAGCATAATTACACACAATACTTTAGAGCGATCAGTAGGAAAACGGTCAACATGCACATCAAAATATAGCATACACTGGTTCACAAAACCGCAAAATTTGTCACGATCACCATTAAGCCTGAATGGTGGCAACTTAGGTGGACTGGCTAGTGGCGGTTTACCAGAGGGTAAAGTCACTTGTGCCGCTATTTGCGTGTTTAAGTCCTGGAAAGCCCGTCCATATTGGGACTCCAAGCCAGCAAGTTTGTTTTCCTGAGCCGCCATACGGATACTTAAGTCCTGTAAAGTTTGTCCAAACACTTGTTGATTGTGCTCAAGGCCTCCAAGTCTCTTTTGCACACCTTCCACATCTTTCTGCAGAGATCTAATTATGGCATACACCTGCTCTAACTTGCTTTCTGCAGTCATTGCTCCAGCAGTCTCCTAAAGGGGCTAGAGTATCCTGTAACAATTATAGTGGATAACTAAGGAGACTGTTTGCGTGGAGCGAGACACAACAGTACACAGTTTATAGGTGAAAAGTCTATATTAAAGCACACAGTGTTTTGCACAAAAATGCAGAGAAATCTCAAAGTCTTAAGTTCACAGAATAATGAGTCTTTGCAAGGTTAGTTCACCATTATACATCAGCAAGTCCATACAATGCAGAAGCAATCAAAGAGGCCCGGGTAAAGTCTCGGACAGTGCAGACCAGTCCCATGCTCAGCAACCATCCGAATAAGGAGACTGAGAACTCAGAGCAGCTTACTTGAGAGCCAAAGCAGATGGAGGGCAGAGGTGCAGAGGAACCAGCACAAAACAGCCAGGGGCACGAGAAATGCTGGAAACTAGAGTATGAAGCAGGCTCTCAGGGAACAGATGATTCCAGCAGAATTTCGGGAGCATGCAGAAAGCCAGGAAGCCACCAGAAGGAGGATCTCAGGCAAAATACTCTAGCACTGGACTAGAGGCTGGGGTGGAGTAATAAGGGCAGGAGGTAAGGGCACATGATACAGAAGACGCCATCTTGAAAAAGGGCAGAAATGTCCCAAAGGAAAACAATATGCAAATTGCCTCTTCAGAGTCCTGACAAGAAGTTGTCCACTACTTTTACATTTATGTCCAATCCGTAGGATAGGGCATCAATGTATGATCGGCCAGGGTCCCACACGTGGCACCCCCACATACCAGCTGTTATCGGTGCCGGCGGCGGTGGCCACCGGCCTGAAGTGCTCACCTGTGGGGCTCCGCCGTCAAGTGGTAGTGGCCGCCGAGGTGTGCTGCACATCCGCCTCCCATTCAATTGAATAGGAGGCGGATGTGCAGTACACCGCGGCGGCCACTACCATTTGACGGTGGAGCTCCGCTGGTGATCACTTCCGGCCTGCGGCCACCGCCGCCGGCGCTAGTAGCAGCTGATCGGCCGGGGTGCCGCGTGCGGGACCCTGGCCGATCATACATTGATGCCCTATCCTACGAATTGGGCATCAATGTAAAAGTAGTGGACAACCACTTTAAAGTGCGCAACATCGACAATAATGTCCGCTTAAAACGTTCCACTTGTCCATTACCCTCTAGGTGATAGGGCGTTGTGTGGGATCTCTGAATTCTACAGTATTTTCCTAGCTTGTCTACGAGCTGGTTCTCAATTTCTTTTTCTTGGTCGTGGTGTAACCTCGTAGGGAAACCAAACCTCAAAGCAAAATCATTGAAGAACTTCTCTGCCACTGTTTGACCAGCTTTATTGGTGGTGGGATATGCTTGGGCAAATCGAGTAAAATGGTCCATCACCACCAATATGTATTCGTAGCCACCCTTGCACGTCTCGAGATGTAGAAAGTCTATTGAGACCATCTCAAACGGATACATACTGTAGTTGCCCATAAGTGCCTGGGTTGATGTGTTGGGATGTTTATCTTTCAGACACCCACACTCCCTGGTCACATACCTCTCAATATCTCTCTGCATGTACGGTCAGAAGAAATATTCACGGATCAAGTTGGTGGTCCTTTCCACTCCTAGGTGTCCTATGTTTTCATTGAGTTCTTTGAAGATCAACCTACGGAATACTCTGGGTAGTACTAACTGCCGGTTTTGTCCTCCTTTACAATACAGGATACTGTCTTCACTGAGGTAGAGCTTCGTCCATTCTTTAACTAAAACATACTGCTGGTGATTCATTATCTCTCTCCCGTTTACTTGGAAACCGATCTTGGTCCACATAAAGTAGTATTCTACCAATTATCTGATCTTTCCGTTGTGCTCTATGGATTTTTTCTTTTGGTAGTTGTTGAATAGACAGGGGGTGATCTTATTCTCCCGCTTTTATGGTGGTTTCCACCGTCAACGGACACCACAATGGTGTGTCTTCCTCCTGATAAACTTGTACTGCTTGGGTAGTGCTCTCAATTGCTTCCAGACTGACTTCCTCCGAGAATTTTTGCATGAACTCCATAGGCTCTAGAGGCATTCTCGACAATCCGTCAGCATCCGCATTGCATTTTCCTGGCCTGTACTTGATGCTGGAATTGAAGTCAGCTACTTCAACGACCCATCTCTGACCCGTTGCATTCCTTGGCAAAATGTCCTTCCTCACCACATCTTAGACAGTGGACACACACCGTACTCTGATTTGATGAACGGCACACTTCACAAGTCGGGTATCTTCTGTTCTGGAACCCACTCCTGGGTCTGAGGGATACAGGTTCCAGCCTGGTACGAATCAACTTTTTTACCGAAATCAACTCGGCTCGCAGATCTATTACTTCCTCCCAGTCAGCGTTGGCGGTCCTCTCTTTTGTTGGTGATTTAAAGTTCCCTCTCGGAGGTGGCACTGGAGGGTCTCCATGATGATCTTCGGACTGGCCACCGGGGGTCCCCAGCTTCAGCTGACTCATTTTGGTGATTTTAGGAGCAGAGCCTATCTGTAACTTCTGTTCGCTCTCTGACTCCAAACAAGTTGCCTCATTCATTTTTTCAATTAGGACTTGGTCCAGAATGCCAGGATCTTCTAGGTACTGTTTCAGCTGCAACTTGATGCCTTTGCTGATTAATCTCGTTCCCAATGTTCTCAAAAACTTCTTCTGGAATAGTCTAGCATCAAACCTCTTCTCCGCTTCTACATCTCTGGATGCAAACAACAATCTCTCCTTCAGTTCAATTGCTCTGAACAAGAAACTTTGGGGTGATTCATTATTTTTCTGTGAGAGGTTAATGAGTCGGTGGAACAATTCTGAAGTACTCTCTTCTTTATAGTGCCCTTTTAAAATCATCTTCAGCTGTTGCAAGGTCAATTGACTCTTCATTTCTAGCATACTACGGAGGTTCAGTCCTGGGATGATCGCTTTCACCACCCCCTCAATGATCTCATCTGGCTTGTAGCCTTTCTGTAAGCCAGCATCGATCTGGTGCAGCAAGTTCATATAAGACAGTTTCTCTTTCTGTTCACACTCTCAAATCTGTCCCAGGATCTTGAATTCTTTCCTTATGGTGATTTGTGGTGTTACAGAGGACTGTCTTTCTGATTTATCTAGTCCGAGCAGGGTAAAGGTTGTGTCTGAGTCTGTCACCCGTTCAGAGGTTTTGATTGATTCCTGTAGGGCTGTTGTTAGGGCTTTGAATTGTTCTTTAAATTCCTGTAGTTCTGTCTGCGGATGGAGATTCCTGCTTTTGGTAATTGGTGCCACCCCTCCATCCTCAAACTTCAGCCAGGTTAGAAACTGTGTTAGCTCCTGGAGGAATGTCCCCATGACGTCTTCAGCTTCTTTCTCCCCAGCTCATCCATTTTTGCATTAATGGCAGCTAACAGTTACCTGCGGTTGTGTGCTTTAGAAATCTGTTCTTCTGACATCTTTATATGTTCTGCTACTGTTCTCAATTTTTCACAGGTTAACTGAAGAAGCAGCTCACTAATTCTGTCCATTTGTATTTCCACATCCATTGCTGCTAGTGAGTTTTCTTTAGGTCTGGTCCCCTTTAACTGGTGTAGCAGAGTTGAATTGATGTGTTTTGCTGCTGTGTTTTCCAGACACTTTTCCTCTTCTCCCTCTACATGCTAATTCCCACTTAGGATTCCCTGTACGGGCCACCAATGTTACACGCACGTCACTAGGTTCAGATAGGACGAGACCGGTTTCATGAATTCTTTGGAATCCTCGGGGAAATGTTACTCAGGGCAACCATAGGCAGAAGCTTCTCTCAGGCACATGATAGATTCAATTGCTGACCAGACACATCTAACAAGAGTCTTTTTTAACAGTTTAACAGTGGAATGTAATCTGAAGCACGGCCAGTGCAATTCAGGGATATTACAGCAACAATCTTCATTACAGTACAGTCTGAGTTTCTTGAGCAACCGGCTCCAGTAACAATACAGTAGTTTCTTCACAAGGCACAGTATTACAGTCTCTTCAGTAGCATAATTCAGCATAGATTAGATCTCTTAGCAGCACACTTCTATGCATACACAACCACAGGCTTTTCCTTCACAAGGACACAATAGTAAACAGCATTCTGTATCCTGCATGGAGATGTAGGGGGGCAGGGTTTGATGAGGGAGATGATCCCTGTGACACAATTCCTTCCAGTTCTTATCTTCCTGCCCGATAATACTCTGCACTGTTAGTTCAGGGAGTTTATCTGACATGTGTTTATTTTCTCTCGTGATCTGAATCCTGTTTAGTTGCCTTCTGTCAGATCCAGATAACACACTACCTTTCTCTTCGGCTTCAGCCAGACTACAATAACAAGTTCCCCACAATCCCCCTGGGGCTCTGCTAAAACACTCCCTGTCTCCTGTGACGGTGTTAACCCCTCTAGTTGCTGGATGCTTCTGGAGCACAACACTTCCTGTCTCCTGTGCTTATGTTATTTTGTAACAGTTGCTGGATGCTTTTGAAGCAACAGCATTCCTTCTGCATGTCACACATGCCTTTATTTAAGAAAAAGATAGTTGTTACTGAGTCTATTGAGATACCAGGTTGGGAACAGACTCCCTATAATATTTTGGCAGCCAAATGGTCCCACAGTGTTGGTTTGAGTGAACCATGGGACAAATGTCTGAAGGTGTAAAAAAAATACTTCTTTCAGTATATTTTTCTATTGAGGACTTCTTATCAGATGCGATTGATCAAAGTATCAATATCACGATATTCTTATAAAAAAATATATCGATTTATTCTTGGATTGTCCATTATAAAGAATGATTGCAATAGTTACATAAAATAGTTAAATAGTTAGAGTGATTGTCCATTTATCCATAATTAGCTTAATAGTTGAGATTCACTCATCTTTTCCTTGGATCCTGGATGGTAGGTTGCGTCTGTCTGTGTCCAGCACGTGTGTTAGGATGACACCATGTGTCGTCCAGTGTCCTGTGAAATGGACTAACTAAAAATAAACAAATAGCGCATGTTACCTAGAAACCCTAGCACAATGGCTGATGCAATCTTATGCAATGTATGGTACAGAATTCAGAATAAAATTAATATCCGTAATTAATATTTAACAATTCCCCCTTTTGAGGATGACAGACATCAACTGAAATCCTCAAAGTAGATAGGTTCATCATTAGGATAATAGGATCATTTTTCTTTTCTTCTTCCTTGGCAATATCATTTAATGTCCATAACAATATTAATAATAATAATAATAATAATAATAATAATAATAATAATATCAATATCGGATTATTGTTATATGTATTCAATAGCATAATGATGTGAATCCATGTTATGGTAAGCCGTGACTAATATTCATTTAACTACATTGGTCGCTTCAACTACTTCTAACGGCGAACAAACACCGTCAGAAAACCCAGGTGGCAACCCAGGTGGCCGCCCTGGTGTGGATGGCTTCCTATCTTCAAAGATTCAAACAAGACCCAATAATAGAAGAACACGTGCCACACCTTACCAGGTTAGTGCTGCTTGCGGGGGGCTCCGCATTGTTAACTTTTCCAACCACGTACTAACTGACAAGCAGATGGAGGTCCTGGGGCTGGGACTATCTTTTGCACCCACTAATGCATTTAATTTTTTTACTGCCCTGAAGGACCTTCACCTGTTTGCACGTAAACTTATTCTTAAAAAATTACATTCCAGGCCACATGGTGAGGATGGCCCTGTAACCACGACAGAGATGGAGGCATTGAAGGATTTGTAGGACTTCTTGATGGAGCAGGACCAACCCCCAAATACAGGTGGGTTACCACAGTCGAGGTATCCTAGATCCACAAGGTTCCCTCACTTGTCCCTGAGTCCGGCAGTTGAAATATTTGTGCGTCTAGTGACGGAGGATTTGAGACATCTCTCCACACGCAGACGCTTTGACAATCTTACTCATTCTCAGCGTACTGCGATAGAACGGTTGAAATCACTTCGTGATGTGGTTATTAAACCAGCGGACAAGGGAGGGAACATTGTACTGTGGCCCTGTTCTAAATATGAGAGGGAGGCGTTACGCCAACTAAGGGATACCAAGACATATTCGAGGTTACCCTTTAATCCTACTGCCTCCTTCTCTGCCGCGCTCCAGGGGATCCTGGGCAGGGCCTGTGATCAGGGAATTATTAACAAGCAAACAGTTGAAGCTTTACCTGTTCGATTCCCTAAAACTGCTACTTTTTACCTACTTCCAAAAATTCGCAAGGACGCCCTCAACCCGCCGGGACGTCCAATCGTGTCAGGCCTAAGTAATTTGTGTGGTCCTATTTGCCAGTATATTGACAGCCACCTTCGCTCATTAGTGGAGACACTTCCTTCATACATTCAGGACACGATGGACGTCTTAAGGCGCGTTAATGGCGTCCTTGTGACGGATGGTATCCTGCTAGTCACGGCCGATGTTGAGAGCCTCTACACATGTATTAGCCATGATCTGGGCCTTTCTGCAGTCCGCCTCTTCCTTGGGGCGTCCGATCTGGACGGCCTCTCACGAAATTTTATCCTTGATCTCCTCCACTTCGTCCTCCACCACAATTATTTTTTATTCAAAGATACGGTGCATCTACAAAGGCGTGGCACGGCGATGGGGTCGTCTTGTGCGCCCTCGTACGCCAATCTCTTCTTGAGGTCCTGGGAGAGAGACATTTTTGGCGACGAGGGCGTGCGCCGCGCCGACCCCGTCGTGTCATGGCTTAGATACATCGATGATATTTTGTTTCTGTGGCGGGGGACGGTGGAGGAGCTTGACGATTTCATGGTGCAGCTTAACTCAAACAATCGTTCCATTAGGCTTACCTATACATACCATCATAAACAGATTGACCTTCTAGACATCAGTCTGGAGGTGGGTGAGTACCACACCATCCAGACTGATGTCTTTAGAAAACCCACCTCGGTCAATTCCTTAATACATGCTGCCTCTGCACATGATCCCTCTACAATTCGTGCCATCCCGGTCAGACAATTCCTGAGGATGAGGCGGATCTGTTCCACCGACTACAAGTTTAGGAGACAGGCTTCGGATCTGGCAGAACGTTTCAGGCAACGTGGGTATAGCAACCACTGCATCGGCCGTGGCTACTCGAGAGCACGGAACACATTCCGTAACCATCTGATTTATTCCTCAAATTCATCCAAACGGGTGACAACGGAAAGAATCCGCTACATCTCCACATATAATCATGAGTGGGGGAATATGCGGCGGATCCTTTCCCGTCATTGGGATGTGCTCAGCGCGGAGCCCTCCCTACGTGAATCTTTAGAAAGCTATCCACAAATGACCCCCCGGCGGGCCAATAACCTGGGTGACATACTGGTATCCAGCCACTATATAACTCCCTTGACGAATCCATTTGTGTCCCGCGGACCCACGTTTGGCTCGTTCCCCTGTGGCCACTGTGCCGCCTGCGCCAATATCCTGCGCAGCTGGGTGTTCACGTTCTCTGATGGCTCTCGTGAGTTTAAAATCCGCAATTACATCTCATGCGGTACAACCCATGTTATATATTATGCTACATGTGGTTGTCAATTAATTTATGTAGGACTCACTACGAGAGAGCTGAGGATCAGGGTTTGTGAACACGTGCGGGACATTGGCGCGGCTCGGACGGTGGCCGACCCCAGGGAGCTCAAAACATTGCCGCGTCACTTTAAGGCTGTCCACAATTGCGATCCGAGGACACTAAAGTTTTGCGGCATTGATGTCATACATTTGGGCTCCCGGGGTGGAAATGGTAAGCAACTTCTGGCCCAAAAGGAGGCCAGATGGATTGTCACTTTAGACACCATGGCTCCGCGGGGCCTCAATGAGAGTTTGGGGTTCTCGTCCTTCCTCTGAAATGAAGTGACGGATTGTATGATATGTTCTGTGTTTCTGCTCCCCTGTGGACCATGATATGTCTATTTCTGGACCATGGCTTTAGGTTTTTAGTTTTTATATTCTTTTCTAATTTTTATATTTTCCCTTTTATTCTCTTTGTACTCACATTTTCTCCGACAGTGACTGTGCCCCAGGACCTCTTCTTTTTGATGTACATCTATGGCAGACGATCTGTCTTTTGAACTCCTTCGTCTTTTGATGTCTACAAGAGATTCTGATACAGATACTGCTACTGCACTCTTGATTCTTGACCGGGATGTACACTTTACTTGTGGATTCTGTTTGATATCTGGTACTTGTGACTGATTGAAACCATGTTGAGAAATCTATAGTTGTGCACTTTTTGGCACTATATGTCCCCTTTTGCAAGGGGACTTATGCTGTTATAACGCTAATTGTATAGACATATGTACCTCTTTTTTTGACCTAATGCACCATCCCCTCCTTTCATACCTTTCTATTGAGCTGTACTTCCATGACCAGCATTATTTGCTACTATTAGTATCATGATATTAACTTTTATAGAACATTAGTATTGTGCTGGCTGGCTGGAATAGCTACCGGGTTTTGATTGGTGGGGATATTGTTGCTCCCTTTATGTGGTTTCATTTCTGTTATTGGCACTCAGTCCCAAGCTCACCTCCTACATGGATGTAGTGCACATGCGCCCGGTCCGTCCCGTGCCGTGCTGCGCTCGGCTGTCTTTATGCCTTCGGCGCGCCGCCGGGAATAGCATTCATTTGCATTTCGGTCCGCGCGCCGACGTCATGACAGCTGGGGCGCGTGCGCGGGATATGTGACGGCCGTTGCGCATGCGCCGCTCATCATCCAGTACTTGGCGGCCATCTTGGACGACCACATGATGTATCATGTGACACTTCTGGGCGTATTTAAAGGTCCTGGCAGCACCCTCACACACGCCTCTTGATAAAGCTGATCTACACCCGGCGAAACGCGCGTCGAGGCCTTTCTCATTCACTATCTGGTCCCTGTGTGGTCTCCCAGAGGTCTGGGGCCCCTTACATTAGGGTAAGTTTGGTACAATATGACCTTTGGGTCTTTCTGGACCGCATGGTCCATATGGGAGTGACCTTTTTGCTTGCCCTGATTGTGCGTCCCTCTCCCTGTTTTAGTGTAAGCATGCACCCTTCTGACTCTAGGGGTGAACCTCTGGAGAGACCCACTTACAAATATGCGGGACCATTTGTCTGCTTGTCTTAATTTTGTGTCATAACTATTAATGCTATGTATTGTCTTTTAATGAACTATGTCTACAATAAAGTCTTTTCATGCGATTTCACTCAGCTGTTCTCCTAGTTTTATATAAGTCTTGAGTGGGCTATGTGGAGACGGGGTCGGAATTTTTCTGGGGACCATTAACCCACGTCATTTATTATGCGGGTCGCAGTCTGTTTATTCATTTAACATATATAATTATACTTCCCTAAATCTAAATCGAAATAATCACGGGTCCAATCGTCATCATCTGATGTCATCGGTTCTTGTCTCGTCTTCTTCTTGGTTCTTTTAAAACACAGTCTTTAGATGAAAATTCCTTTGAAATAAATTATAGCGTGTAGATATTGTACAGTCCATAATTGTGTTCATTATTGTTCAGTCTTTAAACTGTACTCTTTATTAGAAAGATCATGTGTGTCAATTGATAAGAAAACAAAGTCCATGGATGAAATGTAGCTTTAATATCTGTGCAGTGTCACCTGGACTTACGTTGGATTGTCTTTGGATAATTCTGGAATCCTCCGTGTCATCCGCACTGGTCTCCTGTCACTTTTGGAACAGGTGTGACGTCTTTGGTCAGAAAAGCAAGGGTTAACTTGACACTTCCCTGCTCTATATAGCACCATAACCAGTACTTAATCCTTAATGTACAGAACACATATATCAGGCTGGCAGAATCCTGACACTCCTTTATTATTCACCAGCTTTCAGGTGATAGGAAACCACTGGAACATGATGAAACTTGAACACAACCCAGTTCATATAGGATCATCGTCCTCTGCAGTCGTGGTTATCAGTGGTGTGAATGTATTGTAATTGACACAGTCTATTATCACTCAGCATTCACAACATCTTTACCTTCTGAGATTTCCGTATATCGGTTGCTTCTTCTTGTAACTTTTGAGAATCTCTTTAATTTATAAATATGAAAAATCTTTATTAAGATAGAATTAATAATTGCAATGTCTTGATTGAAGTCTTCATTCGCTAATCTGATACCAAATCTGGCAACTTTCCTAACCTATAATATCATAGGGTACCATAGCAATCAATAATGTTCATCTAATTATTATCAAAATATTAAAATAAATTATGTTTGGAATAATAAAACAATAATAGATAGTAATTCATTATTAATCAAGTTCTTCATGTGATAGAACATTTTTATGTCATAGGTGTAATTACCTTTTCCAACCCATAGGTGTCAGTGTGTTTTGAAACAAGTGTTTATTAGTGATGAGCGAGCACTAAAAGGCTCGGGTGCTCGAAGCTCGGGTTGAGCAAATTGGAATACTCGGGTGCTCGACCCGAGCAACGAGCCCAATGTAAGTCTATGGGAAACTCGAGCATTTTTCTGGCGGTCCCCCCGGCGGTCTGCAGAAGGTCAAAAATTGCCCAAATCGATGGGAACAGTGCTCAATTAAACGTCAGGCTGGCAGAATATATAGGCAGACAGGCAGGCAAGGTATATAGGAGGGTGCGTGAAAAACATAGCAGGGCAATTGGAACACACTAGTGCCCTCCGATTTTCATGCACCCGTCTCTTTAAAAAAGCCGGCTGGCAATTCATCAGCGGCATACACCGGTACCTGACAATTTAGAACAGAAAGAAAAGAGCATCACACATAGATTAGATAGATAGAAACATGACAGTCACATATATAATAAGTACAGTGATAGTGTTGGTTACTGTACTTGTCATTTAGTGTTAAAATAAAGGATTTATTAAAAAAAAATAATAGTGTTTTTGTCTCTTTAAAAAAGCCGGCCGGCAATTCATCACCAGCAGCATACACCGGTACCAGACAATTTAGAACAGAAAGAATAGAGCATCACACATAGATTAGATAGATAGAAACATGTCAGTCACATATATAATAAGTACAGTGATAGTGTTGATTAC
Organism: Phyllobates terribilis; assembly: GCF_046119375.1. Lineage (NCBI taxonomy): Eukaryota > Metazoa > Chordata > Amphibia > Anura > Dendrobatidae > Phyllobates > Phyllobates terribilis. The sequence goes on from NW_027362991.1 coordinate 2,535,897, forward strand.
TGTACTTGTCATTTAGTGTTAAAAGAAAGGATTTATTTAAAAAAATTGGCGTGGGGTTCCCCGTAATTTTAGTCTCTAGCGGAGGTTAAGCAGACGGCTAGGGCAGATGTTTGAAGCCTGGGAAGGGGGTAATACCCACAGAGCTTCCCAGGCTACTAATATCAGCCTCCAGCTGAATACCTAGCCTTTGCTAGCTATTAAAATGGGGGACCCCACGTCATTTTTTTTGGGGTCCCCCATTTTAATAGCTAGTAAAGGCTAGGTATTCAGCTGGGGGCTGAATACCTAGCTAGTAAAGGCTTAAAATGGGGGACCCCCCCAAAAAATGACGTGGGGTCCCCCCTATTTTAATAGCTAGCAAAGGCTAGGCAGACAGCTGGGGGCTGATATTAAAAGCCCAGGAAGGGTGCCATGAATATTGGCCCCCTCCCACGCTAGAAACACCAGGGTGAGCAACCCCATAGGATGCGCCAATTCTGGCACTTAGCCTCGCTCTTCCCACTGCCCTGTAGCGGTGGCAGTGGGGTAATAGGGCTGGGGTTGATGTCAGCTTATAATGCCAGCTGACATCAAGCCCAGGTTAGTAATGGAGAGGCGTTTATAAGACACCCCCATTACTAACCCCATAGTCAAAGTTAAAAAAAAACACAAACACCCAGAATAGAGTCCTTTAATTGAAATAAACGCACAATTCTTTAATGTTCTAAATTAAACCATACTTACCATCACGCCCATTCCAGCTAAAGCCAACGATCTCCTGCAATAAAAATAAAATAGTAAACCAACCTCATCCTTACCTTTCCATGGTTCCCAGGCCGGCTCCAGCTCTGCTACATTCACATGACAGGCTGGATCGCAGCCGAAAGCTGCCATCCAGCTTGCCATGCCGCAGACACTGAGAAGCGCAGGTATGCTTGCGCTCCTCAGTGTCTGGCTGTGACGGCATCCAGATGAGCCGAGTTAATGTCCAATGAACTCAGCTCACCTCATGCACGTCACTGACAGCGTGGGAAAATTCTCCTGCGCATGCGGTGAGCGTGAGAGAATTCTCCTGCGCTCACCGCAAGCGTGGGAAAATTCTCCTGCGCTTGCGGTGAGCGCAGGAGAATTCTCTCACGCTCACCGCATGCGCAGGAGAATTTTCCCACGCTGTCAGTGACGTGCATGAGGTGAGCTGAGTTCATTGGACATGAACTCGGCTCATCTGGATGCCGTCACAGCCATACACTGATGAGCGCAAGCATGCCTGCGCTTCTCAGAGTCTGCGGCATGGCAAGCGGGATGGCAGCTTTCGGCAGCGATCCAGCCTGTCATGTGAATGTAGCAGAGCTGAAGCCGTCCTGGGAACCATGGAAAGGCAAGGATGAGGTTGCTTTATTATTTTACTTTTATTGCAGAAGACATAGGCTTCAGCTGGAATGGGCGTGATGGTAAGTATGGTTTAATTTAAAACATTAAAGAATTGTGCGTTTATTTAAATTAAAGGACTTTATTCTGGGTGTTGTGTTTTTTTTAAATACTTTACTAGAAATTCATGGCGGTCATGTCTAATATTGGCGTGACCCCATGAATTTCGGGCTTAGGGCCAGCTGATAATACCAAGCTGACCCTAACCCCTTTATTACCCAGTGAGCCACCGCACCAGGGCCCTAGATGAGTTGGGTACAGCACCAGAAGATGGCGCTTCTATGAACGCGCCATTTTCTGGGGTGGCTGCGGACTGCAATTTACAGCGGGGGGGGGGGCAGAAAGCTTGGGCCTCCATGCGCTGCGGATTCCAGCCCCCAGCTGCCTAGTTGTACCTGGCTGGACACAAAAATAGGGCGAAGCCCCATGTATTTTTTTTTTTTATTATTTCATGAAATTCATGAAATAATAAAGAAAAAAAAGGGCTTCCCTATATTGTTGTGTCCGGCCAGGTACAAATTGGCAGCTGGTGGTTGGGGGCAGCCCGCTCCTGCCTGCTGTACCTGGCTGGACACAAAAATAGGGCGAAGCCCCACGTCAATTTTTTTTTTATTATTTCATGAAATTCAGCTTTCGGCTGCGATCCAGCCTGTCATGTGAATGTAGCAGAGCTGGAGCCGTCCTGGGAACCATGGAAATGTAAGGATGAGGTTGGTTTATTATTTTACTTTTATTGCAGAAGACATTGGCTTCAGCTGGAATGGGCGTGATGGTAAGTATGGTTTAATTTAGAACATTAAAGAATTGTGCGTTTATTTCAATTAAAGGACTTTATTCTGGGTGTTTGTGTTTTTTTTTAACTTTGACTATGGGGTTAGTAATGGGGGTGTCTTATAGACGCCTCTCCATTACTAACCTGGGCTTGATCTCAGCTGGCATTATAAGCTGACATCAACGCCCGCCCTATTACCCCACTGCCACCGCTACAGGGCAGTGGGAAGAGCGAGGATAAGTGCCAGAATTGGCGCATCCATAGGGCGGCTGACGGCTGGTGTTTCTAGCCTGGGAGGGGGCCAATATTCATGCCACCCTTCCTGGGCTATTAATATCAGCCCCCAGCTGTCTGCCTAGCCTTTGCTAGCTATTAAAATAGGGGGGACCCCACGTCACTTTTTTGGGGGGGTCCCCCATTTTAGTAGCTGGTAAAGGCTAGGTATTCAGCTGGGGGCTGATATTAGTGGCCTGGGAAGCTCCGTGGGTATTACCCCCTTCCCAGGTTTCAGACATCTGCCCCAGCCGTCTGCTTAACCTCCGCTAGAGACTAAAATTACAGGGAACCCTATGCCAATTTTTTTTTTAATAAATCCGTTATTTTAACACTAAATGACAAGTACAGTAACCAACACTGTCACTGTACTTATTATATATGTGACTGACATGTTTCTATCTATCTAATCTATGTGTGATGCTCTATTTCTGTTCTAAATTGTCGGGTACCGATGTATGCCGCTGAAGAATTGCCGGCCGGCTTTTTTAAAGAGACGGGTGCATGAAAACACTATTATTTTTTTTTTTAATAAATCCTTTATTTTAACACTAAATAACAAGTACAGTAACCAACACTGTCACTGTACTTATTATATATGTGACTGACATGTTTCTATCTATCTAATCTATGTGTGATGCTCTATTCTTTCTGTTCTAAATTGTCGGTACCGGTGTATGCCGCTGCTGAATTGCCGGCTTTTCATGTTTCTCTGTGAGCACTGTTCCCATCGATTTGGGCAATCACTGTAATGCCACAACCACCATGGCTGTGGCATTACAGTGAGTGGCAGACAATCCCTGCATGATTGGTGCTCTAAATAGCGCCAAACATGCAGGACGGGGACCCGAGCTCCCGCTCGAGCATCTCGAAAGTACTCGGCGAGCTCCGAGCATCTCGAGTACTGAGATGCTCGGGTGAGTACCGAGCAGTGGCGAGCAAGCTCGCTAATCACTAGTGTTTACCAATAATACCAAAGAAAGTATACTCATGAACCAAAATGAATAAATATATGAATGAATGAATGCAAGAATGACTTGTGTTTACTCAAAAAGTTGAAATATTTTTTTTCTTATATTGGAACCATATCATTATATTTAATGAAGCAATATTCTTGTACTAGACATTACTTTATTAAATATGAATGTGTTTTCTCAATTGAGATATTGAACTGAAATAATAAAATAAAAAAATTAGAATTAAAAATTAAAAATGAAAAAATAAGAAGAAAGTAAGAATAAAATTGAAAAAAGAAAAATTAAATTAAGACTAAAAATAATAATAATAATAATAATAATAATAATAATAATAAAAATAAGGCCTTTATATGTTAATGACAAATGCAGAGTAATTGTATTCTCCATAAAAATACCCTTATATTTCCATTATCTGGATGATTTCATATTTGTCATAACCTTGTATTACCAAAAATGATTAAATTATGTAACTTTGCATGTAATACCCTTCTTAATCATACCATTGTAGCTTATTAATATTTCTTCTTCATTAAAATGTGTGAAAAATAAGTATTGATCAAAAGTGATTATGTAATCAGGATCAAAAGCACATTTTCCCCCTTAATGGCAAAAAATATTATTTTAGAAAATAATTTATATATCAGAACCAAATTAAAAATAGTTATTCTTCTATAAATATTTTGCATAAATGTCATAGCATATATTTGTCTGAAGAGGTGTGTACCTATTTATGTAACCATTAAAAATAATAATATCCTTGAATACTATAAAATTATCATTGTGAAAAATTATTCTAAATGTAAATTTGCTTTATAAACCATTTTAATGTGTGGTTACCCTTATCCACTATTAGCTAAATCAAGAAGTAATAATTACTAAAGAAATATAGAAATATATATATTATATAGATAATACTTAATTATGTATCATCATTTTCTCAGACTTAAATGTAATTTTGTACCTTCACATAAAGAAACAAACATACATGAGGCCTCTGTCACACAAATCTCACTTAGCAGCTGCACATATATTCAGCAAATTTCACTCTGTTACAGATTCGTTCAGCTCAAACATTCCACATATATATACAGTACAGACCAAAAGTTTGGACACACCTTCTTATTTAAAGATTTTTCTGTATTTTCATAACTATGAAAATTGTACATTCACACTGAAGGCATCAAAACTATGAATTAACACATGTGGAATTATATACTTAACAAAAAAGTGTGAAACAACTGAAAATATGTCTTATATTCTAGGTTCTTCAAAGTAGCCACCTTTTGCTTTGATGACTGCTTTGCACACTCTTGGCATTCTCTTGATGAGCTTCAAGAGGTAGTCACCGGAAATGGTTTTCACTTCACAGGTGTGCCCTGTCAGGTTTAATAAGTGGGATTTCTTGCCTTATAAATGGGGTTGGGACCATCAGTTGTGTTGTGCAGAAGTCAGGTGGATACACAGCTGATAGTCCTACTGAATAGACTGTTAGAATTTGTATTATGGCAAGAAAAAAGCAGCTAAGTAAAGAAAAACGAGTGGCCATCATTACTTTAAGAAATGAAGGTCAGTCAGTGCGAAAAATTGGGAAAACTTTGAAAGTGTTCCCAAGTGCAGTTGCAAAAACCATCAAGCGCTACAAAGAAACTGGCTCACATGAGGACCGCCCCAGGAAAGGAAGACCAAGAGTCACCTCTGCTTCTTGTTACGGATCCGGGTGGTGGAACCTCTGTGCTGCGGAGCAAGGAGGGACCAGAGGGGCGTAACTAGGTATCAACTCGGACTGACCAGGGTAGCACGGCGGCTCAATCGACTCCGTGAACCAGGGAAGGACCGAGCAGAAGGACCAGGTGCTACTCTGGGCCTGTCCTTGTATGAGAGCAGGGGACTCCCACGGGTAACTGGCAGGAGCCTCCGGGTAGGCACGGCAGGTAACTGATAAGAGCCTCCAGGTAAGCTGACTGATAGGCACGGCAGGTAACTGGTACGTTCTCCGGGTAGGCAGGCAAGCCAGGCCCATAGACACACTGGCGGGTTTGGATCGTAGGCAGACCGTCGGGCTGGCGGAGACAGGTAGTCAGGCTGGCGGACAGGACTGGTAGTCAGGCTGACGGACTGGGCTGGTAGTCAGGCTGGCGTACAGGACTGGCGGACAGGGCTGGTAGTTAGACTGGCGGACTGGACTGGTAGTCAGGCTGGCAGACTGAGCTGGTAGTCAGGCTGGCGGACTGGACTGGTAGTCAGGCTGGCGGACTGGACTGGTAGTCAGACTAGCAGCGGGACCTGAGGGCTGAAGCAGAGTTTAGGACACAAAGCTACAACCTTGCACGGGCACCTCCATTTTGGAGGGGGTGCCTTCTATATGAGAGGTTCTCCGGCCATTGGCTGAGGACTCCTTAGGACGGCGCGCGCGGCCCCTTTAAGAGGGGGGGAGAGCGCGCCCTAAGCACAGTGCCCGGGAAGCTGCGCGCGCCGGCAGCAGCAGCAGGAAAGCCGGAAGACGCCGGGCCGGGAGCGTGGCGGTAAGAGGGACGGCGTCTCTGCCTGTCAGGGAGCAGAGACGCCGATACTACAGTACCCCCCCTTTACGCCCCCTCTTTTTTAGGCCAGAAAGAAATTTTTTAAGGAGAAGAAAGGCGTGGATGTTCTCCCTGGGTTCCCAAGTTCTCTCCTCTGGGCCAAACCCCTTCCAATCCACCAGAAAAAAGGTTTTTCCTCTTACCCTCTTGGTGGCCAGAATGTTCTCTACCTCATAGACGTCCTCAGCGGAGACCGGAGCTGGGGGGGTACCTGGATTGTCAGAAAAAGAATTAAGCACAACTGGTTTGAGGAGAGATACGTGGAAGGAGTTGGGAATCCGTAAGGTGGCCCGGAGTTTTAACTTGTAGGCTACTGGGTTGATTTGCTTGAGGACATCAAAAGGACCGATGAACCGTGGACCCAACTTATAGGAGGGTATTTTGAGACGAACATGTTTGGAGGAGAGCCAAACCTTGTCTCCCAGATGGAATTGAGGTGGGTCCTGGCGTCTCTTATCAGCATGTTTCTTCATCCGCTCGGAGGAATAAAGAAGTGCGGACCTAGTGTCCTCCCAAATGGTGGAAAATTCGCTGACCAGAGACTCCGGGGCAGGGCTGTCCACTGAAGCGGAGACGGGAAACGGAATCCGGGGATGTTGACCGTAGACTACAAAGAACGGGGACTTGGAAGAAGATTCGCTCTCATGGTTGTTATAGGAGAATTCGGCCCATGGTAGGAGCTCTACCCAATCGGTATGGTGAGCGTTGACGAAGTGCCGGAGAAAGCTGGTAAGGGTCTGGTTGATACGTTCCACTTGGCCATTTGACTGCGGATGGTAAGCAGAGGAAAAATCCAGGGTGACATCCAGCAGCTTACACGTAGCTCTCCAGAAACGCAAAGTAAACTGGACCCCGCGATCAGACACAACGTGGAGGGGTGGGCCATGAAGACGAAAATGTGATGGATGAAGTCCTTAGCCAGCACAGATGCAGACGGGAGACCAGGCAGAGGGATGAAGTGGGCCATTTTAGAAAAGCGGTCAGCGACCACCCAAATGACAGTACAACCGGCAGAAACAGGGAGATCGGTAATAAAGTCCATAGCAATGTGTTGCCATGGGGCAGCAGGTACGGGAAGAGGCAGGAGACGGCCGGCTGGAAGATGTCTGGGAACCTTGTTGCGGGCACAGGACGAACAGGCCGTCATGAAGTCTACTACATCCTTGCGCAGGGTAGGCCACCAGTAATGCCGGGTAATGAGCAAGAAGGTCTTCTTCTGGCCAGCATGGCTGGCTAGTTTAGATGAATGACCCCAGTGAAGAACCTTCTTACGATCTGGAACCGCTACAAATGTCTTACTGGGTGGGAGACGAGACAGGTCCAAGGGGGCCACATTCATCACTTTGGAGGGATCGATGATATGCATAGGCTCCTCCTCTTGATCGGAAGACAGGAAGGATCGGTACAAGGCGTTGGCTTTAACGTTCTTGTCCGCAGGGCGGTAATGTAGGGTAAAGTTGAAGCGGGCGAAGAACAAAGGCCACCGGGCCTGACGTGGATTGAGTCTTTGGGCATTCTGTAGATATGCCAGGTTTTTGAGGTCAGTGTAGATGACCACCGGGTGCAGAACCCCCTCAAGCAGGTAACGTCACTCCTCCAGCGCCAATTTGATGGCTAGCAGTTCTCGGTCTCCTATGGAGTAGTTGCGCTCGGATGAGAAGAGCTTGGAGAAGAAGCCGCAGGTTACCATTCTCCCGGACGGAAATTTCTGGGTGAGCACCGCTCTGGAAGAGGAAGCATCAACCTCCAGAAAATTTGTTGCAATCCGGACGGTGCAGCACTGGGGCAGAAGAAAAGGCTAGTTTTAAGGAGAGGAAGGCCTCCTCTGCTTCGGACGGCCATTCCTTAGGATTTGCTCCCTTACCGGTGAGCGCAGAGATGGGAGCAGTCCAGGAAGAGAAATGTGGGATGAAGAGACGGTAATAATTCGCGAAGCCCAGGAATCACTGAATCGCCTTCAGCCCCTCCGGACGGGGCCACTTTAAGAAGGCAGAAACCTTCTCGGGGTCCATCCGTAGACCTGTCTTAGAGATAATATAGCCCAGGAACGGAAGAGAGGTCTGCTCGAAGAGGCATTTTTCAAATTTTGCGTATAGGTGATTCTGCCTGAGCCTAAGCAGGACCTGACGAACATTCCTCCGGTGTGTGGGAAGATCCGGAGAGAAGACCAAGATGTCGTCCAGGTACACCACCACGCAAAAATATAAGAGGTCATGGAAGATGTCATTAACTAATTCTTGGAAGACGGCAGGAGCATTACAGAGGCCGAAGGGCATCACACGGTATTCATAGTGGCCGTCCCGGGTATTGAATGCCGTCTTCCACTCGTCTTCTTGGCGGATCTGGACCAAGTTATATGCCCCACGAAGATCGAGCTTGGTAAAGATCTTCGCACCTTTAAGGCGGTTGAACAGCTCAGAGATGAGTGGCAGGGGATATTTGTTTATGATAGTAATCTGGTTGAGTCCTCTATGTAACGGGTCAGGGAGGTGGAACCTCTGAGCAACTATACAAGGGGGTAGTCTTTGTAAGGAAGCGGGTGGCTCCCAGGGAAGGCGGACAGGTAATCACGGCTAGTGACGGGGACAGTCTCTGGGTAGAAGGGCAGGAGGACATGGCAGGTGACGGGGACAGTCTCTGGGTTGAAGGGCAGGAGGTCACGGCAAGTGACGGGGACAGTCTCTGGGTAGAAGGGCAGGAGGTCACGGCAAGTGACGGAGACAGTCTCTTGACAGGCGGGTGGTCACGGCAAGTGACGGCAGAGCCTCCAGGTAGGCTAGCAGGCAGGTAGCAGGTGGACGCTCCCAGGTGAGCGGGCAAGAGTCTCTGGACTGGCCGGTGGTCACAGCAAGTGACGGCTCCAGGTAGGCTAGCAGGCAGGCAGCAGGTGAGCGCTCCCAGGTGAGCGGGCAAGAGTCTCTGGACAGGCAGGTGGTCCCAGCACGTGACGGCGGAGCCTCCAGGTAGGCTAGCAGGCAGGTAGCAGGTGAGCGCTCCCAGGTGAGCGGGCAGACTGATCCATAGACAGACTGGCAGGGCTGGTAGGCAGACTGTCGGACCGCAGATAGATAAGTAACAGGCAGGAATCTGGCAGGTGACTGGCAGGTAACTGGTAACGGGACCTGAGGGCTGAAGCAGAGTTGAAAGGCTTTGCAACAACATTGCTCGGGCACCTCCATTTTGGAGGAGGTGCCTTATATATGGTGAGGTCCTCCGGCCATTGGCTGGGGACTCCTTAGGACGGCGCGCGCGGCCCCTTTAAGAGAGGGGGAGCACGCGCGCGCCCTAAGCACAGAGGCCGGGAAGCAGCGTGCGCTGCCAGCAGAGCGGGAGGAAGCCGCCGGGCACGGAGCGGAGAGGTGAGGGGAACGGCGTCCCTGCCTAGCAGGAGGCAGGGACGCCGACGCTACAGTACCCCCCCCTTTAGGCCCTCCCTTTTTTTGTCCAGAGAGAAATTTAGCAAGGATGAGAGGGGCATGGATGTTCTCCCAGGGCTCCCATGTTCTCTCCTCAGGACCAAACCCCTTCCAATCTACCAAAAAAAAGGTCTTTCCTCTTACCCTCTTAGTGGCCAGAATACTCTCTACCTCAAAGACGTCTTCAGCGGAAACCGGAGCAGGAGGAGTACCTGGATTGTTGGAAAAAGAGTTAAAGACAACGGGTTTGAGGAGAGATACGTGGAAGGAGTTGGGAATCCATAAGGTGGCCGGGAGTTTTAATTTGTAGGCCACTGGATTAATTTGCCTGAGGATTTCGAAAGGACCGATGAAGCGAGGACCTAACTTGTAGGAGCGTATCTTGAGCCGTACATGTTTGGAAGAGAGCCAAACCTTGTCTCCCGGACGGAATTGAGGCGGATCCAGACGTCTCTTATCAGCATATCGCTTCATCCGCTCGGAGGACTGAAGAAGTGCAGACCTAGTACTCTCCCAAATGGTAGAAAACTCGCTGACAAGAGACTGCGCGGCAGGGTTGTCCACAGAGGCGGAGACGGGAAACGGAATCCGGGGGTGCTGGCCATAGACAATAAAGAACGGGGACTTGGAAGAGGATTCGCTCTCGTGGTTATTATAAGAGAACTCGGCCCAAGGAAGGAGGTCCACCCAATCAGAATGGTGGGCATTAACAAAGTGCCGGAGATAGCTGGTAAGGATCTGATTGATCCGCTCCACTTGACCATTGGACTGAGGGTGGTAAGCGGAGAAGTCCAGGGTGACGTCCAGCAGTTTACATGTGGCTCTCCAGAAGCGTGAGGTAAACTGAACCCCCTCGATCCGCCACGATGTGGAGGGGTAGGCCATGGAGACGGAAGATATGGCAGATAAAGTCCTTAGCCAGCTCAGGTGCAGACGGAAGACCAGGCAGGGGAATGAAGTGGGCCATTTTAGAGAAGCGGTCCGCGACCACCCAAATGACAGTACACCCGGCAGAGACAGGAAGATCGTAATGAAGTCCATAGCGATGTGTTGCCACGGGGCAACAGGTATGGGAAGCGGCAGGAGATGACCAGCTGGTAAGTGTCTGGGAACTTTGTTGCAGCCACAAGATGAACAGGCAGAGACGAAGTCTACCACATCCTTACGCAGGGTAGACCACCAGTAATGCCGGGAAATGAGTAGGAAGGTCTTTTTTTGGCCAGCATGACCAGCTAGTTTAGAAGAATGACCCCAGCGAAGAACCCTCTCACGGTCTGGAGGCGCCACGAACGTCTTGCCGGGTGGAAGACGAGTCAAATCCAAGGGGGCCACATTCATCACCTTGGAGGGGTCGATAATGTGCATAGGCTCCTCCTCTTGGTCGGAGGACAGGAAAGATCGGAACAAGGCATCAGCTTTGACATTTTTGTCCGCCGGGCGGAAATGAAGGATGAAATCGAAGCGGGCAAAAAACAAAGACCACCGGGCCTGACGTGGATTAAGTCTCTGAGCATTTTGGAGATATGCCAGGTTCTTGTGATCCGTGTAGATGATCACCGGGTATAGAGCACCTTCAAGCAGGTAGCGCCACTCCTCCAGCGCCAATTTAACGGCTAGCAGTTCTCGGTCTCCTATGGAGTAATTGCGCTCAGAGGAGGAGAAGATTTTAGAGAAAAGGCCGCAGGTTACCATTCTCCCGGAGGAAGACTTTTGGGTGAGCACTTCTCCGGCTCCAGAGGAGGAGGCATCAACCTCCAGGTAGAACTGTTTGTTGCAGTCCGGACGGTGCAGCACAGGGGCAGAGGAGAAGGCTTGTTTCAGGGAAAGGAAGGCCTCCTCAGCTTCGGATGACCATACCTTGGGATTTGCTCCCTTACGGGTGAGCGCAGATATGGGCGCAGTCCGTGACGAGAAGTGAGGAATGAAGAGACGATAGTAATTAGCGAAGCCCAGGAATCGCTGTATCGCCTTCAAGCCCTCCGGACGGGGCCACTTTAGGACAGCAGAGAGCTTCTCGGGATCCATTCGCAAGCCTGTCCGGGAGATAACATAGCCCAGGAAAGGAAGAGAGGTCTGCTCAAAAAGGCACTTCTCGTATTTAGCATAGAGGTGGTTCTGCCTGAGCCTAAGCAGGACCTGACGAACATCCCTCCGGTGTGTGGGAAGATCCGGAGAGAAGACCAAGATGTCGTCCAGGTATACCACCACGCAGGAGTAAAGAAGGTCACGGAAGATGTCGTTGACCAGTTCTTGGAAGACGGCGGGAGCATTGCAGAGACCGAAGGGCATCACACGGTACTCATAGTGTCCGTCCCGGGTATTAAATGCTGTTTTCCACTCGTCTCCCTGACGGATACGGACCAGGTTATATGCTCCACGTAGATCCAGCTTGGAAAAGATCCTGGCGCCTTTAAGGCAATCAAATAACTCAGAGATGAGCGGAAGGGGGTATTTATTTTTAACCGTGATCTGATTGAGTCCTCTATAGTCAATACAGGGGCGAAGCGAGCCATCTTTTTTTTTGACAACGAAGAATCCGGCACCAGCCGGGGAAGTAGACTTCCGGATAAATCCCCTGGCCAGATTCTCCTCTATGTACTCAGACATGGCCCGGGTTTCTGCCGCAGACAACGGATAAATACGCCCACGGGGTGGAGTGGCGCCGGGTACCAGGTCGATCGGGCAATCATATGGCCTATGAGGTGGCAATGTCTCTGCTTCCTTCTTACCGAAGACGTCAGCATAGGGCCAGTAAGGAGCCGGAAGACCGGGTAAATTAGCTGGGATAGGTGGAGGACGAACCGGACGAACCGGAACCAGGCAGGTCTTATGGCAGGCCGGCCCCCACCGGAGTACTTCACCGGAATGCCAGTTCAACACGGGTTCATGTGTCTGGAGCCAAGGTAGACCTAGCAATAGGGAGTGGGAGAGTCCGGACAACACATGGAAGGAGATTACCTCAGAGTGCAGCATTCCCACCTGCAGGGTTATGGGTTCCGTGACGAGCAGGATGGTCACCGGAAGGAGTCTTCCATCCACGGAGGCGACTGACAAAGGTTCAGCCAGAGACTTGGTGGGAATACGGTATTTCTCAACCAGGGACTGAGAGATGAGGTTTCCAGCGGATCCAGAGTCCAGGTGGGCGAGTTCAAAGTGACGGTTCTCTCCCCAGGAGATAGATACAGACAAAGTCAGGGTTGGAGAGGACTTATTTTTGTCTAGGGCGACCTCTCCGAGCGGTCCTAGACACTGGAGTTTCCCGGCCTCTCCGGGCAGGAACGAATCAGGTGCTCCTTACTGCCACAATAGAAGCAAATGCCCTCGGCTCGGCGTGACTCTTAGCGAGATTTGACCAACTTGGTCTGGTCGATCTGCATGGACTCGGGTGAGTGCGCCTGGGGAGTGACAGAAGAGGAGACAGGTTTCTGGAAAGTAGGAGCTAGGCGGGGAAACCTTCTCTCACGGGTGGTCTCTTTGGTACGTTCTTGAAACCGGATGTCAATCCGGGTAGCCAGAGACACCAGGTCATCCAGGGTGGTAGGAATGTCCCGACCGGCGAGCTCATCTTTAATCCGACCGGAAAGGCCCTCCCAGAAGACGGACACCAGGGCCTCATTATCCCAGGCAAGCTCAGAAGCGAGGGTGCGGAATCGTATGGCATATTGGCCCACGGTGAGACTCCCTTGGTGGAGACGTAGCAAAGAGGAGGCAGATGAGGTCTTTCGTCCCGGCTCATCGAAGACCCTTCGGAAAGCAGTGAGGAAAGACGACAGGTCGGACACCAGGGGATCCCCTCTCTCCCACAGAGGGTTAAGCCATGCCAGTGCCTCCCCAGTGAGATGGGACATGATGAATGCCACTTTGGCTCGGTCGGAGATAAACTGGTGGGCCAGGAGTTCAAAGTGCAGGGTGCACTGGTTTATGAAGCCCCGAGCTTGAGCGGGGTCGCCTCCGAAGCGAGGAGGTGCAGAAAGCCGGGGACCGGGGCAGGATGCCATGGTATTGGTGGGCAGCGGCGCTGCCGGGTTGCGAGTCATGACACTAGCGGTGGTTGCTGGTGGAGCAGTCAGAGTGTCCAGGCGAGAGTTGACATTCCGCAGGTGGCTCAGGATGGACTACTGTTGGGACCTCTGACGGGATAGTTCATGGCATAGGTCCGAGAGCGAGGGAGTTTGGGTGCCACCGGGTTCCATGGCCCGAGCAAACTGTAATGGGTCTGGGAGGTGGAACCTCTGAGCAACTATACAAGGGGGCAGTCCTTGTAAGGAAACGGGTGGCTCCCAGGGAAGGCGGGCAGGTAATCACGGCTAGTGACGGGGACAGTCTCTGGGTAGAAGGGCAGGAGGACACGGCAGGTGACGGGGACAGTCTCTGGGTTGAAGGGCAGGAGGTCACGGCAAGTGACGGGGAGAGTCTCTGGGTAGAAGGGCAGGAGGTCACGGCAAGTGACGGGGACAGTCTCTTGACAGGCGGGTGGTCACGGCAAGTGACGGCAGAGCCTCCAGGTAGGCTAGCAGGCAGGTAGCAGGTGGACGCTCCCAGGTGAGCGGGCAAGAGTCTCTGGACTGGCCGGTGGTCACAGCAAGTGACGGCTCCAGGTAGGCTAGCAGGCAGGAAGCAGAGAAGCGCTCCCAGGTGAGCGGGCAAGAGTCTCTGGACAGGCAGGAGGTCACGGCACGTGACGGCAGAGCCTCCAGGTAGGATAGCAGGCAGGTAGCAGGTGAGCGCTCCCAGGTGAGCGGGCAAGAGTCTCTGGATAGGCAGGTGGTCACAGCACGTGACGGCGGAGCCTCCAGGTAGGCTAACAGACAGGTAGCAGGTGAGCGCTCCCAGGTGAGCGGGCAAGAGTCTCTGGACAGGCAGGTGGTCACAGCACGTGACGGCGGAGCCTCCAGGTAGGCTAGCAGGCAGGTAGCAGGTGAGCGCTCCCAGGTGAGCGGGCAGACTGATCCATAGACAGACTGGCAGGGCTGGTAGGCAGACTGTCGGACCGCAGATAGATAAGTAACAGGCAGGAATCTGGCAGGTGACTGGCAGGTGACTGGCAGGTAACTGGCAGGTAACTGGTAACGGGACCTGAGGGCTGAAGCAGAGTTGAAAGGCTTTGCAACAACATTGCTCAGGCACCTCCATTTTGGAGGAGGTGCCTTATATATGGTGAGGTCCTCCGGCCATTGGCCGGGGACTCCTTAGGACGGCGCGCGTGGCCCCTTTAAGAGAGGGGGAGCGCGCGCGCGCGCGCCCTAAGCACAGAGGCCGGGAAGCAGCGCGTGCTGCCAGCAGAGCGGGAGGAAGCCGCCGGGCACGGAGCGGAGAGGTGAGGGGAACGGCGTCCCTGCCTAGCAGGAGGCAGGGACGCCAACGCTACACTCTATAATCGATACAGGGGCATAGTGAACCGTCTTTCTTTTTTACGAAGAAGAATCTGGCTCCAGCCGGGGAGGTAGATTTCTGGATGAATCCCCTAGCCAGATTTTCTTCGATGTACTCCGAAAGGCCCGGGTTTCGGCCAACGACAACGGGTAAATACGCCCACGGGGTGGAGTGGCACCGGGTGCCAGGTCGATAGGGCAATCATATGGCCTATGAGGTGGCAGTGTCTCTGCTTCCTTCTTGTCGAAGACATCTGCATAGGACCAGTAAGGTGCCGGTAGACCAGGTAAATTAGCCGGAGTAGCCGGAGGTCGAGCCGGGGGAACCGGGACCAGGCAGGTCTCATGGCAATCCTGCCCCCAACGGAGCACCTCACCGGATTGTCAATTCAGAACGGGTTCATGTCTCTGTAGCCAGGGTAGACCTAGCAAAAGGGAGTGAGAGAGTCTGGAAAGCACATGGAAGGAGATCCTCTCTGAGTGCAGCATTCCCACCTGAAGGGTTACGGGCTCAGTGACGAGCAAGATGGTCACCGGAAGGAGTCTTCCATCCACGGAAGTGACTGCCAATAGTTCAGCCAGAGGTTTGGTAGGAATCTGATACTTCTCTACAAGGGACTGGGAAATGAGATTCCCAGCGGCTCTGGAATCCAGATGGGCGGTTTCAAAGAAGCGGTTCTCTCCACAGGAAATAGAGACGGTTAAAGTCAAGAACCGAGAGGATTTACTCTTGCCTAGGACGACCTCTCCGAGCGGTCCTAGACACTGGAGTTTCCCGGCTTCACCGGACAGGAACGGATCAGGTGCTCCTTACTACCACAGTAGAAACAGCTCCCTTCGGGTCGGCGTGTTTCTTGTCGAGACTTGACCATCTTGGTCTGGTCGATCTGCATAGGTTCGGGCGAGCGTGCCCGGGGAGTTGCTGGTTGGGAAGCAGGTTTCTGGAAAACCGGAGCAAGATGAGGAAATCTTCTCTCCCGGGTAGTCTCCTTAGCACGTTCTAGGAAACGGATGTCAATCTGGGTAGCCAGTGACACCAGGTCATCCAGGGTGGTAGGAATGTCCCGGCCGGCTAGCTCGTCCTTAATCCGACCGGAAAGACCCTCCCGGAAGGTGGACACCAGGGCCTTGTTGTCCCAGGCAAGCTCAGAAGCGAGGGTACGGAACTGTATGGCATACTGGCCCACGGTGAAATTCCTTTGGCGGAGACGAAGCAATGAGGAGGCAGTAGAAATCCTTCGTCCGGGCTCATCGAAGACCCTCCAGAAGGCAGTGAGGAAAGCCGGAAGATCGGACACCAGGGAATCCCCTCTCTCCCATAGAGTGTTTTAGCCATGCCAATGCTTCCCCGGTGAGGTGAGACATGATGAACGCCACCTTGGCCCGGTCGGAGGGAGACTGATGTGCCAGAAGTTCAAAGTGCAGTGTGCACTGGTTCAGAAAACCCCGACATAATACGGGGTCACCCCCAAAACGAGGAGGCGCAGAAAGCCGGGGTCCTAGGCTGGATGCCGTGGTATTGGTAGGCAGCGGCGTCGCCGGAGCGGGTGTCGCTCGGCTCGAGGCGGGCACAGGTGGGACAGACAGCGTGTCCAGGCAAGAGTTGACAGACCGCAGGTAGGTCAGGATGGTTTCCTGTTGGGATCTCTGACGAGAAACCTCCTGGTACAGGTCAGCAAGCGAAGGAGCCTGGGGGCCACCGGGTTTCATGGCCCATGCAAACTGTTACGGATCCGGGTGGTGGAACCTCTGTGCTGCGGAGCAAAGTGGGACCAGAGGGGGGTAACTAGGTATCAACTCGGACTGACCAAGGTCACACGGCGGCTCAGTCGACTCCGTGAACCAGGGAAGGACCGAGCAGAGGGACCAGGTGCTACTCTGGGCCTGTCCTTGTATGAGAGCAGGTGACTCCTAAGGGTAACTGGCAGGAGCCTCCGGGTAAGCACGGCAGGTAACTAGAAGGTAGGCTGACTGATAGGCACAGCAGGTAACTGGTAGGAGCCTCCAGGTAGGCTGGCTGATAGGCATGGCAGGTAACTGGTACGATCTCCGGGTAGGCAGGCAAGCCAGGCCCATAGACAGACTGGCGGGTTTGGATCGTAGGCAGACCGTCGGGCTGGAGAGTACACTTGGCTGGCGGAGACAGGTAGTCAGGCTGGCAGACAGGACTGGTAGTCAGGCTCGCGGACTGGACTGGTAGTCAGGCTGGCGGACAGGACTGGTAGTCAGACTGGCGGACTGGACTGGTAGTCAGGCTGGCGGACTGGACTGGTAGTCAGGCTGGCGGACTGGACTGGTAGTCAGACTAGCAGCGGGACCTGAGGGCTGAAGCAGAGTTTAGGACACAAAGCTACAACTGTTAGAACACTCCTGTTAGTTTTTTCTATCTTGTGTTTTGCGGTCACGTGACCATCTGCCTATATATTCCAGCTCCGCCCTTCTGGCTTTGCTGGACTTCAGTGTTGTTTGACTGTTTTGCTAGCCTGGTGCTTTGGTGCCTATCTCTGTCAGTTTGCTTGGTCCTCTTGGACCTCTAGTACTTTTTGTCAGTTTGTCTTTTGTGTTCTACAACAATTTCTTTTTAGGAGGTGTCCCATTTTTGTCCCAGTCCTTAGTTCTTTTAGGGACCCCTCCCTTAATTCTATAGGTCTTCGTTCAGACTAGCCGAGGACGAAGGCGGGTCTGTTCACTAGGAACAGGCAGCCTGCTACATCGTAGGGATTCAGCTTAGTCTTACTGTAGGGATAGCTTTCCCCTATCTTTCCTTAGTTCTTGTTGCAGATCATAACAGTACGTCCAGCCCAAAAAAGACTAAAAGGAAAGAAATTCGGGGATCAGTATGGTTTCCATCCAGGACTTGGCTCAACGCCTGCAGGGATTGTCTCTGGAAGTGGTTGAGCTTCAGCAACATGTGAGTAGCTGTCCTGGAGCGCATTTTGTCGAACCCAAGGTAGGACTGCCTGATGTTTTTTTATGGTAAAGAGCAAGATTTTTTTTTCTTTAAAAATGCTTGTTTGTTATATTTTTGTTTGAGACCAAGATCCTCTGGGAATGAATCACAGCGCATTGGTTTTATTATGTCACTTTTGCGCAACGAACCACAGGGGTGGGCCTTTTCTCTCCAGCCTAATGATCCGTGTTTAAGTTCTGTTGAAGAATTTTTTTCTGCTATGGGGCTATTATATGATGATCCTGATTGAATCTCATCTGCTGAATCAGAACCTAGGCGTTTGAATCAGGGGTCAGATGATGTTGAAAATTATTGCACACACTTCAGGAGATGGGCCTCAGAAGTTAAATGGAATGATTCTGCGCTGAGATGTTTATTTCTTGCTGGTCTGAGTGAAAGGGTTAAGGATTTGCTAATTGCATTCCCTGCACCTGAGACTCTGCAGGATGCTATGCAGTTAGCTGTTCGTGTGGACAGGAGACTGAGGTCTAGGGTGAATGATGTAAAAACTCCTGTAACGTCAGGTCCTAGTTCCCAGAAAATCTGCTCTGACAGCGGAGAACCAGTGGAGGTGGGGGCGATGTCACTCCGCTCTCAGGAAAAAGACCGGAGATTCGCCGAGGGATTGTGTCTTTATTGTGGTAAAGGTGACCATTTGATTAAGTATTGTGAGCGTAGTTTAAGTAAAGAAAAAAAAAGGTCAGTTACGCCTGTATAGCTTGTTTACGCTCTGCAGGAGTATTTCTTTCTGGGAGTACTACTCTGCAGGGAGATTTTATAGAATTTTAGGTATTTGTGGATTGTGGTTCAACACTTAATGTGATTGATAAAGGGTTTTTGGAAAACATTAAATTGAAATCCAAACCTTTGTCATCACCTATTTCTGTGGTTGCAATTGATAACACTCCTTTGAAATGTATTACTCACAAGACTGCTGCATTTCCTCTCACTATCAATGGAGTTCACCAAGAAATTTTGGATTTGGTTGTTTTGGATAATTTACCCTCTCCAGTTGTTCTAGGATTGCCTTGGTTAAAACTGCACAATCCTTTATTGGACTGGTCTACTAATGTGATTAAGTCTTGGAGTCCGAAGTGCTATGATAAATGTTGTAATAGTCGCATTGCGGCTGTGGAAAAAGTGGAATTACCTGTACCTATTCAAGATTTTTGGAGGGTTTTTTTGGAGGAGGAGTCACAAGTTTTACCTCCTCATAGGGATTATGATTGCGCCATTGAGTTTGTTCCAGGAGCTACTCTTCCCAAGAGTCGCTTGTTTAATCTGACTATCCCTGAAAGAAAGGCCTTGGAGGAGTACATACAGACTAGCCTGGCTGCTGGTCACATTAGACCTTCTAAGTCACCTGTGGCAGTTGGATTCTTCTTTGTTAAAAAAAAGGACGGCGGTTTACGTCCATGTCTGGATTTTCGTGAAATTAATAAGATTACCGTAAGCAATTCCTACCCGTTACCGTTAATTCCTGACTTGTTTAACCAGTTAGTGGGAGCCAAGTGGTTCTCCAAAATTGATCTCTGGGGGGCATACAATTTGTTACATGTGAAGGAGGGTGATGAATGGAAAACTGCTTTTAACACTCCGGTAGGTCATTTTGAGAATTTGGTGATGCCTTTTGGTCTTACCAATGCACCTGCATTTTTTCAGAACCTTATTAATGACATCCTGAGACCTCTGACTGGTAAGAATGTGGTTATGTATTTGGATGACATTTTGATTTATTCACCAGATCTGGAGTCCCATTGGCAGAGTGTACGTGAAGTTTTGCAGTTATTGGGTGATAATTCACTCTTTGCTAAGCTGGAGAAATGTGAGTTCGCTGTGCAGAAAATTAGTTTTTTGGGCTACATTGTCTCCAGCGAGGGCTTTGAGATGGACCCTGTGAAGTTTCAGGCTGTGCAGGAATGGCCTAGGCCTATTGGTTTGAAATCTATACAGAGATTTTTGGGTTTTGCCAATTATTACAGGAAATTCATTAAGAATTTTTCTGTAATTGTTAAACCTCTAACCGATCTCACCAGGAAAGGTGCGAATACGGCCCAGTGGACTACTGAGGTCATTGAAGTGTTTGAGTATCTCAAAGAGAGGTTCAGTTCTGCCCCTTATGCAGCCTGATGAGACCAAGCCTTTTTTGGTCGAGGTCGATGCTTCATCGGTGGGGGTCGGAGCAGTTTTGTCTCAGGAGAGACATCCTTGTGACTTCTTTTCGAAAAAAATTTCGGAAACCGAACTGAATTATGATGTTGGAAATCGGGAGTTGTTGGCTATTAAACTCGCGTTTGAACATTGGCGTCATTTTTTGGAAGGCGCTAGATTTCCTATTCAGGTTTTCACAGATCATAAGAATTTGATCTATCTGGAGGCTGCCAAGCGCTTGAATGCCCGTCAAGCTAGGTGGGCACTTTTTTTTTCTCGGTTTCATTTTTCTGTTACCTATATCCCTGGTACTAAGAATGTTAAAGCCGATGCTTTATCTCGCAGCTTCTCTCCTACGGTCGGTGCCGAGGAGGAGGAGAGCATTTTACAGAAAGGAGTTGTGGTGGCGGCTTTGGACTCCGTTTTGGAGAATGGGATTCTGAAAGCTCAAGATGATGCTCCATCTAACACTCCCCATGGGAGGTTGTTCGTGCCTAGAGCCTTTAGGAGAGATTTGTTTGTGGAGTGTCATGAGTCTCTGTTGGCAGGCCATCCAGGAATTTCGAAGACTAAGAGATTGATCAGTCGCAGTTTTTGCTGGCCTGGTGGCAGAAGGAAGTCATCAAGTGGGTGTGTCAGTGTACTTTGTGCGCTAGGTCAAAGGCTTCACATACTCCTGCTGCGGG
Source organism: Phyllobates terribilis (assembly GCF_046119375.1). Taxonomy (NCBI): domain Eukaryota; kingdom Metazoa; phylum Chordata; class Amphibia; order Anura; family Dendrobatidae; genus Phyllobates; species Phyllobates terribilis. The sequence goes on from NW_027362991.1 coordinate 2,556,480, forward strand.
GTTGCTTTGCCCTCTGGAGGTTCCTAGTGCGCCTTGGACGCATCTCACTATGGATTTTATTACTGATCTTCCTGTGTCCGAGGGTTTTACTGTCATCTGGGTGGTCGTGGACCGTTTTAGTAAGATGTGTCATTTGGTTCCATTCATTAAGTTGCCCTGCGCCAAGACACTCGCTAAGGCGTTTGTTAAGGAGATTGTCAAGCTCCATGGCGTTCCCACGGATATTGTTTCTGATAGAGGACCTCAGTTTGTGGCTCGCTTTTGGCGTGCTTTTTGTGACAGGTTGGGAGTCCATTTGTCATTTTCGTCTGGTTATCATCCTGAGTCTAATGGACAGACTGAAAGAAAGAACCAGGATGTTGAGCAGTTTTTGCATTGTTTTGTGGCGGACAATCAAGAGGTGTGGTCGGAGTTTCTGCCTCTCGCAGAATTTGCTCTTAACTATTATACATCCTCCTCTGCTGGGTGTTCTCCTTTTTTTTGCTGTACTGGGAGACATCCATCTTTTGGTTCGTTCTCCAAATTGGGGTCGGCGGTGCAGGAGGAGGAGAATTTTTCCGGTGATTTGGAGAAAGTTTGGAATAATGTACGTTGTAACCTTCAAGAGGCTAACAAAAAGTCCAAGAAGTATTTTGACAGGAAACGTAAAGAGGTTTTGTTTACTGTAGGTGACATGGTTGGGTTGTCCTCGAAGAACCTGCGGTTGAGGTTTCCTTCTAAAAAACTGGGTCCTAAGTTTGTGGGTCCATTTAAAGTGCTTCAGGTTGTTAACCAGTCTGCTGTTAGGTTGGATGTCCCTACTTCCTGGAAGATTAATCCTGTGTTTCATGTTTCCTTGTTGAAAAAGGCTGACGTATCTGATATGGTCGTCACTGTCACAGTTCCTCCTGTGGTGGAAGACGGCGAATATGAAATTTCTCGTATCTTGAATTCTAGATGGCATAGAGGGAGATTACAGTATCTTGTCTCCTGGAAGGGTTTCGGTCCCGAAGACAACTCCTGGGTAAGAACGCATGATGTCTCTGCTCCTAGGCTTGTTAAAGCTTTCCACAGTAGGTTTCCGGATAGGCCTGGGCCTGGAGAATCCGGAGGATCCTCATAAAAGAGGGGGTACTGTTAGAACCCTCCTGTTAGTTTTTTCTATCTTGTGTTTTGCGGTCACGTGACCATCTGCCTATATATTCCAGCTCCACCCTTCTGGCTTTGCTGGACTTCAGTGTTGTTTGACTGTTTTGCTAGCCTGGTGCTTCGGTGCCTATCTCTGTCAGTTTGCTTGGTCCTCTTGGACCTCTCATACTTTTTGTCAGTTTGTCTTTTGTGTTCTACAACAATTTCTGTTTAGGGGGTGTCCCATTTTTGTCCCAGTCCTTAGTTCTTTTAGGGACCCCTCCCTTAATTCTATAGGTCTTCGTTCAGACTAGCCGAGGACGAAGGCGGGTCTGTTCACTAGGAACAGGCAGCCCGCTACATCGTAGGGATTCAGCTTAGTCTTACTGTAGGGACAGCTTTCCCCTATCTTTCCTTAGTTCTTGTTGCAGATCATAACAACAACCTTGCACGGGCACCTTCATTTTGGAGGTGCCATTTATATGAGAGGTCCTCCGGCTATCGGCCGGGGACTACTTAGGACGGCGCGCGCGCGCTCCCCCACTCTTAAAGGGGCCGCGCGCGCCATCCTAAAGAGTCCCCGGCCTAAGCACAGTGCCCGGGAAGCTGAGCGCGCCGGCAGCAGCAGCAGGAGAGCCGGAAGACGCCGGGCCGGGAGCGCGGCGGTAAGAGGGACGGCGTCTCTGCCTCTCAGGGGGCATAGACGCCGATACTGCACTTCTGAGGATAAGTTTATCCGAGTCACCAGCCTCGGAAATCGCAGGTTATCAGCAGCTCAGATTAGAGACCAGGTCAATGCCACACAGAGTTCTAGCAGCAGACACATCTCTACAACAACTGTTAAGAGGAGACTTTGTGCAGCAGGCCTTCATGGTAAAATAGCTGCTAGGAAACCACTGCTAAGGACAGGCAACAAGCAGAAGAGACTTGTTTGGGCTAAAGAACACAAGGAATGGACATTAGACCAGTGGAAATCTGTGCTTTGGTCTGATGAGTCCAAATTTGAGATCTTTGGTTCCAACCACCGTGTCTTTGTGCGACGCAGAAAAGTTGAACGGATGGACTCTACATGCCTGGTTCCCACCGTGAAGCATGGAGGAGGAGGTGTGATGGTGTGGGGGTGCTTTGCTGTGTTATGCACACGCCCGGACTGACTGGCGTGAGCATGATTAGTGATCCCATTGGACCATGAAACGAGGAGTGCCTGGAGGGGTGTAACTAAGTATCAACTCGGACCGACCAAGGTCACATGGCGGCTCAGTCGACTCCGTGAACCAGGGAGGAACCGAGCAGAGGGACCAGGTGCTACTCCAGGTCAGACCCTGGTCACAGCTGTTGACCCACACCGGGGAATGCAGGAACAGGCAGGTTAGGCTGGCATACAGACAGGTGGGTACTGGCAGGCACGGCTGGTATGCAGACAGGTGGGTATTGGCAGGCACGGCTGGTATGCAAACAGGTGGGCACTGGCAGGCACGGCTGGCATGCAGACAGGTGGGCACTGGCAGGCACGGCTGGCATGCAGACAGGCGGGTACTGGCAGGTAGGAACGCAGGCAGGATAGGGACCAATACAGACTGGGACACAGGAACGGAGCCACAGTTGCGGTAGACAAGCAGAGCAGAGCAAAACCTGCAGATGCGGTAGACAAGCAAAGCAGAGCAAAACCTGCAGATGCGGTAGACAAGCAGAGCAGAGCAAAACCACAGGTGCGGTGGACAAGCAGATCAGAGCGAAACTGCAGGTGCGGTGAACAAGCAGGGCAGAGCAAAACCGCAGGTGCGGTGAACAAGCAGAACTAGATACACACAAGGTACTTACAATGAAGTAGCGAGTGTACACAAAACTCACAAACAGAAGTTCAGAGACAACGAGTTGGAGTTAGGTGCAGGTTCAGACACTGCAGGAAAAGGGAAGGTTCGGACATAGAGAGAAACAGGTAACGGGCTATGACACAGTTCAGACAGGAGCTGAACCAGTAATAAGATATAGGAACGAGCCTGGGAACTCAGCCCTCATGGTGGCGGAGACAGACTAGAAGTCACAGATACAGGTAACAGGCCTGGGTATACAGCCCCCAGGGGCGGAAACAGACAAGATACAGGACAGGACCTGGCAACTCAGTTGCACAGAACACACTGAATCAAAGTGTTGCTCAGGCACCCCCTACTGTCTGGAGGAGGTTTAAGTATCCAGTGACTCACAGCAATAGGCTGGGGAGGCATTAGGAGTGCGCACACAGTAACTATAAGAATCAGGCAGTAGCCGGGCCGCCGCCCTAAGCAATCAGACAAGAGACACAGTCAGTACTGGAGCAAAGTGGGCAGCCTGGATTGATAGGTAAGATGGCGGTCTTGCAAGGTGAGAGGTGGTAAGCCATGCCAGCACGCCGCCAGGGATGTTACAGTACCCCCCCCTTGAGGTTGGGAAGAGATGTATTCTATGGAGCATTGTCATCCTGTGTGGATTCTGTGTGGGCAGAAGCCTCTTCTGGCTGGGAAACTGGTGGGCTACCTACACGCATCACCAATGGGGACTGCTCCAGGATATTGGGAAGGGAAGCTTTAGCAGAAGCTTCAGGGTTAGGGTCATCGAAGAGCATTAGAAAGGCCACCAGGAAGGCCTGCAGGTCGGAGGCAATAGGATCCCATGCTTCCCATAGGGGGGGGGTGATCCACTTCAAGGCATCACCCGCTAAGTAGGACATCATGAATGCTACTTTAACCCGATCAGTGGGAAAATAGTGAGCATAGAATTTGAAATGCAGCATACATTGCTCCACAAACGAACGGCTTTGTTTTGGATCCCCATAGTACCGTGGTGGATCCGCAGGAACGAGTGCTGATTGCTCCATTTGGGCTGGTGCGTAAATCGCCTGGACCTCAGCTTGAGAAAAAATTTTTTCCTTGGTGCACGTATTCGCCAGACAAGAATTCAAATGTCTCCGAGAGCGAAGGATCGTGGGGCTCAACGGGGACCATGGCCTGAGCAAACTGTTACGCACACGCCCGGACTGACTGGCGTGAGCATGATTAGTGATCCCACTGGACCATGAACTGAGGAGTGTCTGGAGGGGCGTAACTAAGTATCAACTCGGTCCGACCAAGGTCACACGGCGGCTCAGTCGACTCCGTGAACCAGGGAGGAACTGAGCAGAGGGACCAGGTGCTACTCCAGGTCAGACCCCGGTCACAGCTGTTGACCCACACTGGGGAATGCAGGAACAGACAGGTTAGGCTGGCATACAGACAGGTAGGTACTGGCAGGCACGGCTGGTATGCAGATAGGTGGGTATTGGCAGGCACGGCTGGTATGCAGACAGATGGGCACTGGTCGGCACGGCTGGCCTGCAGACAGGTGGGCACTGGCAGGCACGGCTGGCATGCAGACAGGCGGGTACTGGCAGGTAAGAACACAGGCAGGATAGGGACCATGACAGACTAGGACACAGGAAAGGAGCCCCAGGTGCAGTAGACAAGCAGAGCAGAGCAAAACCCGCAGATGCAGTAGACAAGCAGAGCAGAGCAAAACCCGCAGATGCGGTAGACAAGTAGAGCAGAGCAAAACCCGCAGGTGCGGTTGACAAGCAGGGCAGAGCAAAACCCGCAGGTGCGGTAGACAAGCAGAGCAGGGAAAAACCCGCAGGTGCGGTAGACAAGCAGAGCAGAGCAAAACCCGCAGGTGCGGTAGACAAGCAGAGCAGAGTAAAACCCACAGGTGCGGTAGACAAGTGGAGCAGAGCAAAACCCGCAGGTGCGGTAGACAAGCAGAGCAGAGCAAAACCCGCAGATGCGATAGACAAGCAGGGCAGAGCAAAACCCGCAGATGTGGTAGACAAGTAGAGCAGAGCAAAACCCGCAGATGCGGTAGACAAGTAGAGCAGAGCAAAACCCGCAGGTGCGGTAGACAAGCAGAGCAGAGCAAAGCCCGCAGGTGCGGTAAACAAGCAGAGCAGAGCAAAACCCGCACGTGCGATAGACAAGCAGAGCAGAGCAAAGCCTGCGGGTGTGGTAAACAAGCAGAGTAGAGCAAAACCCGCAGGTGTGGTAGAGAAGCAGAGCAGAGCAAAACCCGCAGGTGCGATGAACAAGCTGAGCAGAGCGAAACCGCCGGTGCGGTGAACATGCAGGGCGGAGCAGAGCGAAACCGCCGGTGCAGTGGACAAGCAGAGCGGAGCGAAACCGCAGGTGTGGTGGACAAGCAAAGCAGAGCAAAACCGCAGGTGCGGTGAACAAGCAGAGCAGAGCGAAACCGCAGGTGCGGTGGACAAGCAGAGCAGAGCGAAACCGCAGGTGCAGTGAACAAGCAGGGCAGAGCAAAACCGCAGGTGCGGTGAACAAGCAGAACTAGATACACACAAGGTACTTACAATGAAGTAGCGAGTGTACACAAAACTCACAAACAGAAGTTCAGAGACAACAAGTTGGAGTTAGGTGCAGGTTCAGACACTGCAGGAAAAGGGAAGGTTCGGACATAGAGAGAAACAGGTAACGGGCTAGGACACAGTTCAGACAGGAGCTGAACCAGTAATAAGATACAATAACGAGCCTGGGAACTCAGCCCTCATGGTGGCGGAGACAGACTAGAAGTCACAGATACAGGTAACAGGCCTGGGTATACAGCCCCCAGGGGCGGAAACAGACAAGATACAGGACAGGACCTGGCAACTCAGTTGCACAGAACACACTGAATCAAAGTGTTGCTCAGGCACCTCCTACTGGGTGGAGGAGGTTTAAGTATCCAGTGACTCACAGCAATAGGCTGGGGAGGCATTAGGAGTGCGCACACAGTAACTATAAGAATCAGGCAGTAGCCGCGCCGCCGCCCTAAACAATCAGACAAGAGACACAGCCGGTACTGGAGCAAAGTGTGCACCTTCTCATTTAAAGATTTTTCTGTATTTTCATGACTATGAAAATTGTACATTCACACTGAAGGCATCAAAACTATGAATTAACACATGTGGAATTATATACTTAACAAAAAAGTGTGAAACAACTGAAAATATGTCTTATATTCTAGGTTCTTCAAAGTAGCCACCTTTTGCTTTGATGACTGCTTTGCACACTCTTGGCATTCTCTTGATGAGCTTCAAGAGGTAGTCACCGGAAATGGTTTTCACTTCACAGGTGTGCCCTGTCAGGTTTAATACATGGGATTTCTTGCCTTATAAATGGGGTTGGGACCATCAGTTGTGTTGTGCATAAGTCAGGTGGATACACAGCTGATAGTCCTATTGAATAGACTGTTAGAATTTGTATTATGGCAAGAAAAAAGCAGCTAAGTAAAGAAAAACGAGTGGCCATCATTACTTTAAGAAATGAAGGTCAGTCAGTCCGAAAAATTGGGCAAACTTTGAAAGTGTCCCCAAGTGCAGTTGCAAAAACCATCAAGCGCTACAAAGAAACTGGCTCACATGAGGACTGCCCCAGGAAAGGAAGACCAAGAGTCACCTCTGCTTCTGAGGATAAGCTTATCCGAGTCACCAGCCTCAGAAATCGCAGGTTAACAGCAGCTCAGATTAGAGACCAGGCCACTGCCACACAGAGTTCTAGCAGCGGACACATCTCTTCAACAACTGTTAAGAGGAGACTTTGAGCAGCAGGCCTTCATGGTAAAATAGCTGCTAGGAAACCACTGCTAAGGACAGGCAACAAGCAGAAGACTCTTGTATGGGCTAAAGAACACACGTCTTTGTGCGACGCAGAAGAGGTGAACGGATGGACTCTGCATGCATGGTTCCCACCGTGAAGCATGGAGGAGGAGGTGTGATGGTGTGGGGGTGCTTTGCTGGTGACACTGTTGGGGATTTATTCAAAATTGAAGGCATACTGAACCAGCATGGCTACCACAGCATCTTGCAGCGCCATGCTATTCCATCCAGTTTGTGTTTAGTTGGACCATCATTTATTTTTCAACAGGACAATGACCCCAAACACACCTCCAGGCTTTGTGAGGGCTTTTTGACCAATAAGGAGAGAGATGGGGTGCTACGCCAGATGACCTGGCCTCCACAGTAACAAGACCTGAACCCAATCGAGATGGTTTGGGGTGAGCTGGACCGCAGATTGAAGGCAAAAGGGCCAACAAGTGCTAAGCATCTCTGGGAACTCCTTCAAGATTGTTGGAAGACCATTTCCGGTGACTACCTCTTGAAGCTCATCAAGAGAATGCCAAGAGTGTGCAAAGCAGTCATCAAAGCAAAAGGTGGCTACTTTGAAGAACCAAGAATATAAGACATATTTTCAGTTGTTTTACACTTTTTTGTTAAGTATATAATTCCACATGTGTTAATTCATAGTTTTGATGCCTTCAGTGTGAATGTACAATTTTCAAAGTCATGAAAATACAGAAAAATCTTTAAATGAGAAGGTGTGTCCAAACTTTTGGTCTGTACTGTATATTCACATATATGCTTGAAGGACAAACGTTGTCAGATGATTTACAATGAGGAAAAAGGGTACAATTTATATTAAAGAGTGTAGGTAACATGCAATATATTCATCATAAGGCTTCTAATGGGAATATCAATGTAAGCTCATGGAGTCACTGATCCCATATGGTGTCATGGTCCGTCATAGAGTTAGTTACAAGAGGAGTAGCAGCAAAGAAACTCTATTACAGGTAAGTAGGAACAATTAGACACAGAACAAACGGTTCAAATAGCAAAAATGGCGTAGGGAACACTGAAGGATTACATACCTGGCGTGAAGGGAATAGTGCATGGACTAGGAACCGCGAAAAAGCGCCGTGTGGTGGAAAGAAGGAAGGACTATATAAAGGACTATATATATAGGACTATATATATATTATATAGGACTAGTGCGTTGGTGGAAGCGGTGAAAGAACGCCGGTGTATATCCGGTCATGCGCAGTATGGCCATACTGACTTCCGGTGCGCGTGCTGGAACGCAAAGGGAGACAGTGGAACGCAAGTCACTTCCGGACATGCGCAGTATATACGCTACACTGGAAGTAAGTGGATAGACTTTACTTAAGGTGTAAATCAGTGGAAAGAGGTTATACTCAATCAAGAGCAGAATAACGCAGGGTGAGCCAACCTTAGGAGGGGCTATAGGAGATGAATACTTGAAAAACAGATTATATTATATTAAATTGCAAAATAAGGAGGGGGATCCTGAAGAGTCAAAGAAAAAAATGCATGGGATTCGTTACGGAGGTCCCTGGGAACCTTGATTAGTAACCTACAAGACAAAGAAAAATAATCAGTAACATGAAATATATTCAATTATTATAAAATGGCAAACAATCTAGTCATCCATACTGAAAGCCCAGTGAATGACCCACAACTTAAAACTTTAATCAGTAGCATAGAATTATCCGCTAAACCCTGGTTTATTATCCTATCCAATAGACACTGGACAGAGTGAGTTTTATGTCATATAGGTAGAGGGATTTTTGGGGGCGATATAGGAATTTTTTATTCATCTTGTGCGTCATACTCCCTATTAAGTCCTTTCGGAGTGAGGATCTGTAGCGTATGTATCCAGTATAGCTCACGTTTTTTGAGGTTTTGAATCCGGTTGCTCCCCTGTCTATTTGGCGGAATGTGATCAATTACTTGATACCTTAGTTGTGAAATGTTGTGGGACATAGCTAGAAAATGTGCTGGTATAGGTAACATCGTGCGTCCACAACGAATTGTCGATTTGTGTTGTGAAATACGGTCTCGGATATGTTGGGTGGTCTCACCAACATATGCGAGACCGCATGGACACTTAATTAGATACACCACATACGTGGAAACACAAGAGAAATATTCTTTAATAGAATAACGTTTGCCAAAATGAGGATGTGTAAAAGTAACATAGTTTTTAAGGTTGAAGGAAGACTAAGTCCATCTAGTTCAACCCATAGCCTAACATGTTGATCCAGAGGAAGGCAAAAAAAAACATGTGGTAAACACTAAGCTCCACATTGGGGAAAAAAAATCCTTCCTGACTCCATACGACAATCAGACTAGTTCCCTGGATCAACGCCCTATCAAGGAATCTAGTATTTATAACCTGTAATATTATACTTTTCAAGAAAGGCATCCATGCCCTTCTTAAATTTTAACAGTGAATCACTCATTACAACATCATGCGGCAGAGAGTTCCATAGTCTCACTGCTCTTACAGTAAAGAATCCCCGTCTGTGATTATGATTAAACCTTCTTTCCTCTAGACGTAGAAGATGCCCCCTTGTCCCGTCTCAGGCCTCAGAGTAAAAAGATCAGTAGAAAGCTCTTTGTACTGTCCCCTGATATACTTGTACATAGTAATAAGATCACCCCTAAGCCTTCTTTTTTCCACAGTAAATAACCCCAAGTGTAATAACCTGTCTTGGTATTGCAGACCCCCAGTCCTCTAATAACCTTGGTCGCTCTTCTCTGCCCCCGCTCTAGTTCAGCTATGTCTTTCTTATACACCGGAGACCAGAACTGTACACAGTATTCTAAGTGTGGTCGCACTAATGACTTGTATAGAGGTAAAATTATGTTCTCCTCATGAGCATCTATGCCTCTTTTAATGCATCCCATTATTTTATTTGCCTTTGCAGAAGCAGCCTGACACTGGCCACTACACTGAGCTTGTCGTCCACCAATACACCCAGGTCTTTTTCAGTAACAGTTTTGCCATGTGTTTTACAATTAAGCTTATAATTATACATTTTATTTCCTCTGCCCAAGTGCATTACCTTACATTTATCCCCATTAAAGCTCATTTGCCATTTATCAGCCCAAGCTTCTAGTTTACATAGATCCTCCTGTAATATAAAATTGTCCTCCTCTGTATTGATTACCCTGCAGAGTTTAGTGTCATTAATAAATATGTTAAAAAGAAGTGGGCCCAATACTGACCCCTGTGGTACCCCACTGTTAACTGAGACCCGGTTTGAGTGTTTTCCATTAATAGCCACCCTTTGTTTCCTATCACTGAGCCAATTCTTAACCCACATACATATATTTTCCCCTATCCCCATTGTTCTCATTTTGTGTATCAACCTTTTGTGTGGAACCGTATCAAAAGCTTTTGAAAAGTCCATATACACAACATCCACTGCATTTCCTTGGTCCAGTCCGGAACTTGCCTCCTCATAAAAACTGATCAGATTAGTTTGACAGGAACGGTCCCTCGTAAACCCATGTTGATATTGGGTCATGAGGTTATTCTTCTTCAGATACTCTATTATAGCATCTCTTAGGAAACCCTCCAGGATTTTACCCACAGTAGAGGTTAAGCTTACCGGCCTATAATTTCCAAGTTCAGTTTTTGTCCCCTTTTTGAATATTGGCACCACATTTGCTATACGCCAGTCCTGTGGTACAGACCCTGTTATTATGGAATCTTTAAAGATTAAAAATAATGGTCTATCTATGACGTTACTTAATTCCTGCAGTACTCGCGGGTGTATCCCATCCGGGCCCGGTGATTTGTCAACTTTAGTGATTTTTAGATGCCGCCATACTTCCTGCTGGGTTAAGCAAGTGACATTTACTGGAGAATTTTTGTTATCACTAATCATGTTTTCTGTCATGCGATTTTCTTGTGTAAATACGGTTGAAAAAAAATCATTTAGCATATTGGCTTTTTCCTCATCCTCATCCACCATTTCACCCAGACTATTTTTAAGGGGGCCAACACTATCATTTTTTAGTTTTTTACTATTTATATAGTTAAAGAATATTTTGGGGTTATTTTTACTTTCTCTGGCAATAATTCTCTCTGCCTAAATCTTTGCTGCCTTGATTTGTTTTTTACATAATTTATTTAATTTTCTATATTTATTTAATGCCTCATCACTACCTACTTGCTTTAGTTCTCTAAATGCTTTCTTTTTGTCACTTATTGCGCCCCTTACAGCTCTATTTAGCCATAGTGGTTTCCTCCTATTTCTAGCATGTTTATTCCCAAGGGGTATATATTGTGCACAGGTCCTATTCAGGATGTTAATAAATGTCTCCCATTTGCTTTGTGTAGCTTTATGTCTCAGGATATCGTCCCAGTTTATTGCACTAAGATGATCTCTTAACCGTTGGAAATTTGCCTTCCTGAAGTTTAGTGTCCTTGTAACCCCGCTACTACACATCTTATTAAAGGTTACATGAAAACGTATTATTTTGTGATCACTATTACCCAAGTGACCCCCAACTAATATATTTGATATGCGGTCTGGCCTATTGGTTAATATTAGGTCTAGCAGTGCCCCCCTTCTTGTTGGGTCCTGAACCAGTTGTGAAAGGTAATTGTCTCTCATAGTAGTCAAAAACCTATTTCCTTTGCTTGAACTACATGTTTCTGTCCCCCAATGTATTTCAGGGTAGTTGAAGTCTCCCATAATAATGACTTCTCCTTGAGTCGCTGCTTCATCTATCTGCTTTACGAGGATATTCTCCGCTACTTCCATTATTTTTGGAGACTTATAACAAACCCCTATCAGTAATTTATTATTTTTTCCCCCTCCCCTTATCTCCACCCACAGGGACTCTACATTTTCATTAGATTCACATATATCCTCCCGCAAGACAGGTTTTAAGGATGATTTTACATATAAACTCACACCCCCCCTCGCTTGTTTGTACGGTCATTTCTGAACAGACTATAGCCCTGTAAATTAACTGCCCAGTCATGGCTCTCGTCCAGCCATGTCGCAGATATCCCTACCATGTCATAATTATTTTCCAACAAAATTAATTCTAATTCCTCCATTTTGTTGGTGAGGCTTCTGGCATTAGTGTACATGCATTTTATGTATCTCTCTGTACCTCTATTCCATCTTACTTTATTGACTGTTCTAACCCCACCCCCAATTTCTTTATTTGTGGCCAGGTCACTATCTGCACTATCTTCCCCACCTATAAAATGAATACCCTCCCCCCCAATCCCTAGTTTAAACACTCCTCCAACCTTCTAGCCATTTTCTCCCCCAGCACAGCTGCACCCTCCCCATTAAGGTGCAGCCGGTCCCTAGCGTAGAGTCTGTAGCCAACTGAGAAGTCGGCCCAGTTCTCCAGGAACCCAAATCCCTCTTTCCTACACCAGTTCTTGAGCCACTTATTTATCTCCCAAATCTCCCGTTGCCTCTCTGGCGTGGCACGTGGTACCGGTAGTATTTCAGAGAATACCACCTTGGAGGTCCTTGCTTTCAGCTTGCAGCCTAATTCCCTAAAATCATCTTTAAGGACCTTCCACCTACCTCTAACTTTGTCATTTGTGCCAATGTGCAGCATGACCGCTGGGTCCTCACCAGCCCCTCCCAGTAATCTGTCAACCCGATCAGCGATGTGCCGGACTCGAGCGCCAGGTAGGCAGCACACTGTTCGACGATCCCTGTCTTTGTGACAGATTGCCCTATCTTTTCCTCTAATAATTGAGTCCCCCACTACCAGCACCTGCCTAGCCTGCCCTACTCTCCTATTTCCCTCTTTACTGGAGCTGACACTCGTCCCCTGAAAGCCGGAGATGCCTTGCTGCAGTAGTGCTACCCCTGTACCATCACTCCCCTCATCTGCCAACTTTGCAAACTTATTGGGGTGTGCCAGATCAGGACTAGCCTCCCTGGCACTCTTCCCTCTACCACCCCTTCTAACTGTCACCCAACTAGCGACCTCACTGTCCTGCAGCTCCCGACTACCACCCTCCCCCACATCTACCCCAGTAAGCTGCTGCTCAGTGAGCAGCAGACTCCTTTCCATGTTGTCAATGGATCTCAGTGTTGCCAGCTGCTCATTTAGATCCAGTATCTGGGCTTCCAAACGCACAACGTGCACACATCTCGCGCAGCAGTAAGCAACCTCGACCTGCTGTTCAAGGAATACATACATGTGGCAAGATGTACACTGGATAGCATTGTCAATAATGGAGCTCATTTCCTAATGGGGATTGCAATATACAGAATGTTAAGTAAAAAGTAAAGTAAAGAATTAATGAAATACAGTCAGCAATTCAGTCCAAAGTCCTCCCTTCCAAACTCCCTGAATACAAAGTCACTGAAAAACAAGTCACACACTTACTTTCGTTCGCACTTACGCTCCGGACTCACGCAGCTCGTTCACACTCGCAAACTAAGATATTTAAAGAGTTTTTTTTTTTTTCCCTTTTCCAGCAATGCACCCTTCACCTCAATGCACTTCCAGTGTCAACCTTAGTAATATTTGAACACTGTAAACATCCTAGACACGGGAAAGTTCCCCTCCGGGGGGTGGCCAAGGTGCGTTGGATTGGTCCCTTATTTGTAGATCCCACGTCGGCTCTAACCAAATGGTCACGAATGTTTCGGGATCTTTTATGACATAGTAGGGGGACATCGGTAAATTTTTCTATATCCGGATAAGATTGCCGTAACAGGGACCAATATTTTTAATGCACTTGAATATCTGTCCCCCAAAGGGGTGATAGGTGTTCACGAAAGTCAGTCGTGAGTTATTATTCCGTCGTGAAGTAGGTTGGGTGACCTGGTTCAAGATATGTGATGGGTAACCCCTCTGTCGAAATTTGTCGTTCATCTCCTCATGTCTAATTTTTTTAGAATCTGCAGTAGACACTATTCGATCCACCCTATTATGTTGTGATTTTGGTAATGACCTTTTAATATGGCCCAGGTGAGAACTGGAATACAACAATAGACTGTTTTTATCTGTTGGTTTTGTGTATAAGTCACTGACTAGATATCCTGTGTCAACGAGTGTAATCCGTGTGTCCAAAAAACGTATGGAATGTGGGTCTTGGTGTATGGTAAATGTCAGATTAGTAACTTTGCTGTTAAGGTCATCAAAAAAAGTTTTTAAGTTTTGTCTTGTGCCAGTCCAAATAAAGAAAATATCGTCAATAAAACGTCTCCAGCATAGCACATGCTTTTCAAACAGAGGGTGAGTATATACATGATCTATCTCAAAATTCCCCATGAAGATATTGGCATAGGGGGGTGCCACATTGGAGCCCATCGCCGTACCCCTCTTTTGAAAGAAAAAACGATCTTCAAACATGAAAAAATTTTTGGTGAGGATCAAAGTTAATAAATCACTGCAAAAGTCAATCTGATCGGCTGAGAATGTAGTATGGGCTCTTACAAATTTTATTGTGGCACAAATGCCCTACTGGTGATTGATACTAGTATAGAGACTGTTGACATCCATTGTTGTTAGGATGCTGTTAGTAGGGATTGGTCCTAATTCTCTTATGCATGTCAAAAAATGGGTAGTGTCCTTAAGGTATGAGGTAATCTTCTGAATATGGGGTGTTAAAATTTTTTCTAATGTAATAGCCAAGGGTGACAAAATAGAATCTGTAGAGGCTACAATAGGTCTCCCGGGTGGTGCCCATAGATTCTTGTGTATTTTGGGTAAGGTATAAAATACCGGCATTATTGGGTTTGGATTGACCAAAAATTCTGACAGTTTGGAATCGATTGTGCCTCTCTGAGAATGATGTGAGACTAAATTTTTAATTAAATTAGCTACCTCTGTGGTGGGGTTACGTGTTATAGGTAGATACGTTTCAGTATCATTCAATTGAGTGTATATCTCTGATATATAATAAGACCGGTCCATAATAACAATTGCTCCCCCCTTATCAGCTGGTTTTACAATAAGTTCTTTCCTTTTTTTCAATGAGGAGAGGGCCATACTTTCCTCAGGGTTGAGGTTATTTTTGTTATGCAGATCGCCTCTCTTTATGGCTTGTAGGACTTCATTAATGTCTTTCTGGACCAAGTCAATATATGTCTCTACATGATAATATGTACAAGGCGGTTGGAAATGGCTAGGAATACGCAGTTTCAAGCCATGTAAAGAGAACATTCCATCATTCTGGCTGCTCTGAGAGGCACCTGGAGGATCAGTAGTAAGCCCCCTACCAGAGGAAAAATGGACTTTCAATCTTAAGGTTCTATAAAAGCGTTGTAGTTCTTGCTCCAGTTGGAATGTATCAAAGGCAGGTGTAGGGCTAAATGAAAGACCTTTTTGCAATAGGTCTAATTCGGCCGGTGCTAAGGATTGTGAGAAGATGTTATACACGATGTTAGTCCTACCCGAGAACGAGTTGTCATCCGAGCGTTGTCTGTCTGTCGATCGCCTCCCCCGCCTCGTCTTATTCTTGGTGGATGGTTTCTGCGTTGATCCAAAAAATAATTTGGTTGATAGGTACCTCGTTTGCTGTCTGTAGAGGAGTGTCGGCCTGGAGAAGAGTTGTATCCTCGCCTGTATGATCTGCTGCTTCTGCCTTGATCTGAAGAGCGCCATCTATACACTTGATTATTGAGGTAGTTTTCAGCGTCACATAGAAATTTAGATTTTTTCTGGATCTGGAGTTCGTTGCGATATTCAGAAATGGTTTTGTCCACTTTGTTTTTCAGTGTTGTAAATTCTTCAGATGAAATCGTATTACTCAATTGTTGCTCAGTAGAGGCAATCCTAGTATGTAGATTGGTTATTTCCTTCTGGAGAAAATCAATTGTCAACACAATAATGTCCATTGAGCATTTGTTGAGGATCCCCTCGAACTTACTGCAATAATCAGAGTTATCATTAAATAGAGTAGGACGTAGGTTGACTCTTAATCCTCGTGGAATTCGTTGTGTTTTGTGATATTCTGCGAGAGTAACGCAGTGTAGATCCAAAGCGGTATACCTCCTTTGTTCCTTCTCTAGGTCCCTTATGCGTACTTCCTCAGTGGGGGTGTGGAGAAATGTAACGGGAGTTGTGACATGTGCAAGTATTCCACTTGCTTCTTCCTGATTAAAGGCAAAGGTTGTGAACGACATTGAAGCCACAGGAGCGTAATCCCAAGAAACAGTCAATTGAAAAAAAGAAGGATCGCTTCACTGTATCAAACTTTTAGGGTGCTCTGAAGAAATAGGTAGTATAGATATCAAAAAAGAACTTCGGCACTCCAATATGGATGCAAAAAATTGGTTTTTATTAGCAGAATTCCCCATAAATGAAAAGCAGTCCGTTTCCACCTAACATGGTCTTTACCCATCACATATCTTGAACCAGGTCACCCAACCTACTTCACGACGGAATAATAACTCACAACTGACTTTCGTGAACACCTATCACCCCTTTGGGGGACAGATATTCAAGTGCATTAAAAAATATTGGTCCCTGTTAGAGCAATCTTATCCGGATATAGAGGAATTTACTGATGTCCCCCTACTATGTCATAAAAGATCCCGAAACATTCGCGACCATTTGGTTAGAGCTGACATGGGATCCACAAATAAGGGACCAATCCAACGCACCTTGGCCACCCCCCGGAGGGGAACTTTCCCGTGTCTAGGATGTTTACAGTGTTCAAATATTACTAAGGATGACACTTTTACACATCCTCATTCTGGCAAACGTTATTCTATTAAAGAATATTTCTCTTGTGATTCCACGTATGTGGTGTATCTAATTAAGTGTCCATGCGGTCTCGCGTATGTTGGTGAGACCACCCAACATATCCGAGACCGCATTTCACAACACAAATCAACAATTCGTTGTGGACGCATGATGTTACCTATACCAGCACATTTTCTAGCTATGTCCCACAACATTTCACAACTAAGGTATCAAGTAATTGATCACATTCCGCCAAATAGACGGGGGGGGGCAACCGGATTCAAAACCTCAAAAAACGTGAGCTATACTGGATACATACGCTACAGATCTTCACTCCGAAAGGACTTAATAGGGAGTATGAAGCACAATATGAATAAAAAATTCCTATATCCCCCCCAAAAATCCCTCTACCTATATGACATAAAACTCACTCTGTCCAGTGTCTATTGGATAGGATAATAAACCAGGGTTTAGCGGATAATTCTATGCTACTGATTAAAGTTTTAAGTTGTGGGTCATTCACTGGGCTTTCAGTATGGGTGACTAGATTGTTTGTCATTTTATAATAATTGAATATATTTCATGTTACTGATTATTTAGGACTATTCAGTAGGACTATGAGCTGTGTATCCACCTGACTTCTGCACAACACAACTGATGGTCCCAACCCCATTTATAAGGCAAGAAATCCCACTTATTAAACCTGACAGGGCACACCTGTGAAGTGAAAACCATTTCCGGTGACTACCTCTTGAAGCTCATCAATAGAATGCCAAGAGTGTGCAAAGCAGTCATCAAAGCAAAAGGTGGCTACTTTGAAGAACCTAGAATATAAGACATATTTTCAGTTGTTTCATACTTTTTTGTTAAGTATATAATTACACATGTGTTAATTCATAGTTTTGATGCCTTCAGTGTGAATGTACAATTTTCATAGTCATGAAAATACAGAACAATCTTTAAATGAGAAGGTGTGTCCAAACTTTTGGTCTGTACTGTATATATATATATATATATATATATATATATATATATATATATATATATACTTTATATTCTTGTGGCAGCATGAGGTCTCCTACTATATCATTATTCTTGAATTTATATACATATATAAACATTTTTTTAAAAAAACGCACGCTATTTGCATATTCTACTGTACCTTACAAATTTATTTCACAATCTTTTGTGGGTTATTCCACATCATTTATAAGTAGATGTATGTGTATATTTTGTTTTTCCTTATTTTCTGTTTATATACAAATGTTGATGGGATATATTCTTTTGATGTTTAGCATAGGCCCTGAGAAAGACCATGTTAGGTCGAAACGTTGGCCTGCTTTTCATTTAAGGGGAATTCTGCTAATAAAAACCAATTTTTTGCATCCATATTGGAGTGCCGAAGTTCTTTTTTGATATCTATACTACCTATTTCTTCAGAGCACCCTAAAAGTTTGGTACAGTGAAGCGATCCTTCTTTTTTTCAACAAGCTTCCATTGCTGATAGACCCAGAGGCTGTTGTTAGGTCTCAGCTTGCCATGATAACCATCGATACACCGTGATTGTAACATGGGGGTAATAATGAAGGTACAGAGGGGGCCCCTTCCTTCTGTCCACCATATTCATGCGGTGGTCGCTATTGACCGCATCATCTAAAGGGTTAAACTGTCGGGATAGGTGCTAACACCAAAGTCGGCAGTTGCAGCCAACTCTCCTTGAAGTGCGGGCTCAGCTGCTAAGCCTGCACAGCACGACTACCATGAAAATAGCACAGTTCATGTTTAATCCCATGTGCCCATGATGTAATAGTATGTCATAGGGCAGTAAGGTGTTAGACTTTTGATTGGTTGTTTCTATATTTTCCATTTACCATAATGGAGGACTGATCACATACGTGAGCTCAGGACATGGAATGCAATGTGTGGACCTGGGGAGGAATCATTGACCAGACCTGAGGCTCCTATGATTTGTTGGGTTGACCCCCAGTTGCCTCTATTAAGCACTGTGAAGACCCATACAGAGGCTCAGATATGTTATCATACACTGACTATTAGCTTCATTCAAGGAGTCAAATATAAGAATTTTCAATAATAGTTGAAATAATATTTAATTATTTATTTATCAATTTCCTATCAGTATGTCTTTGGAGTGTGGGAGGAAACCGGAGAACCCGGAGGAAACCCACGCGAACACGGGGAGAGCATACAAACTCCATGCAGTTGTTCTCTTTGGTTGGGTTTGGACCCGAACGCTGCAAAGCAACAGTGCTAACCACTGAGCCACCGTGTTGCCCAATAGTCTTCAATGTGGCACTAATCATGATAGGACGAGAACAGAGACCGAGCCTGGAATCTGTCTCCTTATGCAGCAGGAAGCTCACTTTATTCCGTGAGTTCATCTGACTGCGGAAAGTCCAGTAAATGTCGTATCCAGAAGTGAGAACAGAGACCGAGCCCGGAATCTGCCTCTTGATGCAGCAGGAACCTCACTTTATTCCGTGAGTTCATCTGACTGCGGAAAGTCCAGTAAATGTCGTATGCGAGAACAGAGACCGAGCCCGGAATCTGTCTCTTTTTTCTGACTTGTTTTCGCCTTGTGGAAGAGTCGTCACATCCGGCTGGATTCTTTGTTCATTGACGGATCACAATCAGGCCTCTCTCCGGAATAGTGATCTGTAGAAATAATAAATATGACTGAAGATGAAACAACTGGATATCATATATAAACGGCAGGCAATGTACTCCTGGTTACTGATTTCTAGCCTTGTGAGAAAAGATTTAAGATAAGTGATATTGGCTTATTCTTAGTTTAGGACTGTACCCCCCATTCATATAGAGGGGGCTGACAATCACTATGTGAGATCTGAGACCACCCACTGGACTCCTAAACCCAGAATGTTTCATATTGGCCGGCACTAAGCATTTCATGGATATCTAAGAAGTACATGAGTGCAATTTTTTAAATCTATAAATTTAAATTAAAAAATAAATTATTGATTATGTAGCGTTAATAAAGCTAGATCTAAATAGAACTATTTTTACTGTAAAGGATCTTCTCCCCACTATTTTAGCTTTAGTAAAAGATCAAGTATTTCTAAAACATTAAAAGACATCCAGGAACTTAAAGATGTCAGACAAACCCCTGCAGATCCCCAATGAATCTAGGACCTCCAGCAAGTTGTCATAGCCGGAACGGACATTGAATGTACAACGTGATGATTCGTGCCGCAAAGCTGGAGCCACTGTCTCCAACAAAAGAAGCAAAACGTAGTTTAACAAGTGTACAGTTTTATACGATGATTTATATGGTTGTATAACTAATATATTTCCCATCTGGTATTATCACTCATCCCCTTAAAAAAATAAAATTGGTACTTAATATTTTATCTCCTCTTGTAAAAGGATTGAATAGTTCTAAGAAGAGATACCTGGCCTGGAAAGAAACTAAAAATTCTAACTCTGAAATAATAGGATCTGAAAACCCACTCAAATTATATTCTCAAATTATATATTCTCATTACCAAAAATTAAAAAAGTTAAAGTTGACTATTCCCATCTTATCTTACCTTTCATTTTTCCTCAGGTCCAGCTTTAAAAAGTTCTAATTTATGGAGCTGTAGATATTACCTCCTTCAGGACAAAGTCTATAAAGATGAAATAAAATTAAATTATTTGATATAAAATGATACAGAAGGATTATCTACATGTACAGTAAAGCATTAAACCTGACATATTGTGCCACTACGTGTTTCCAAGAGACGCACTATAACATTATGCTGCGGTGCTCCTTTACTCCAATGAGACCCCGCAGAGCATTTCCTTCCCAACCTCCTCTATGCTGGAGAGGTTGTGCTAAACCGGGAGACATTTTACACATATTTTGGAGTTGTCCATAAAGGAATTATGGAAAGAAACTTTGAACTTACTCCTATGAATTTCTAAACCCAATATTCCACTTACACCACAATTAATATTATTATCACAAGGTCTAGAAGAAATCCCACCCAAATTTCAACATATCTTTTGTCATATCTTTTTGGTGATTAAACATTTAATCGCAACAAAATGGAAGCAAATAATTCCTCCATCAATATTAGAAGTAATGGAAAGGCATCAGCGCACAATATTAAAGTTCAACTTTGCGATTAGTGAAAAAATGTTGTAGCTGATATTTAGTTAGATGAATGCCATAGTGGAAGAGTTTTTTTTACTCAGGCTAAACCCAAAACTTAAAAACTAAAATAGTTGTATAAACAAACAATACTGGATATATACCAAACTAATTGTTTACACATATTATGGTCAAAGTTATAATAGTTGTTTATTACTAATAATAATGACTAGCCTTGCCTTTACTTTCTCTCCTGTAACTTCCCATTGTTACCCCATTACTCCTTTTTCCCCTCCCCAATTTATATTCCTTCTTAATGTTATTTTTTTTTGTAAATGTTAAGTAAAAACAATTGAACGAGATGATCCGACATTTACCATTTTTTACCCGTTGTAAATCCTGTTGTTCTCCTGAATCTGGCATTGTTCATCCTTTGTTCCTCAAGATTCTAATTTCCTGAGAAATTGCCCCCTTTTCCCTTTATGTAAATCTAGTATTTGTATTTATTTTTGCCAAGTGGGCGTGACCCTCAAAAACTTCTCTTTTTGAGAAACATCTTGATGACAACGGCCAGTTGGCTAAAATAGTGGATAAATGTATAGGGAGCAGGGAGACCTATCAGGAACAAGGAGATTTGAGAACAAGAGACAAACAATGCCGTATTCAGGAGAATAGCAGCATTTATACCGGGTTAAAATAAATGTATATTTATGGCGAGTGACAGGTTATCTTAAAAGTAGATTCCACCAAAAAGACATAGCAGATTTTTTCAAATACAATTTATGTCATATAATCAGCCCCATATCAGTAGGGTAGGGTCACACTTAGGCTGTGTGCCCACGATGCGTTTTTTAAGCGTTTCCGCAGCGGCAAAAACGCTGCAGAAACGCTTAAAAAACGCATGGTAGAAGGTCTGCCATGTTCCCCAATGATAATCCGTATGTGCTGTGCACATGCTGCAGAAATTTCCGCTGCGGATTATCATTGCGTAAAAAAAGCAGCACTACCAATTATTTTGCGGAAGCGCTGAGTTTTCTCCGCCATTGACTTGCATTAGACCGCATGGACTCCGCATCACTGTATATGTAGATGTATGCGTTCCATTGTGGGGATGGTACCCGGGTGTGGAGGAGAGGAGACATCCACACCCAGGTGCCATAGTACCTGTAAAAAAAAGAATAAAATAAAAAATATATGTTATACTTACCTTCCGGCGGGCCGCGGTGCGCTCGTCCTCCCATGCCGGCAGATCGCGGTGGACTGAAGGACCTGCGCTGACGTCATAGCCATGTGACGGGTCACGCGATGCTGACGTTGGCAGGTCCTTCAGTGTACCGCGATCTGCCGGCAGCCAGGACGGAGTGAAGCAAGACTGCCGGGGCCATCGGAAGGTAAGTATATATTTATTTTTTTATTTTTAACCATTCTTTGGGGTCACACTATATAAATCCATGCCGTTTGCATGGATTTATATAGTGTGACCAAGTTGTCAAGCACTTTCCAAGTGATGCTAAAATCGCTTGGAAAGCGCTTATCAACCCGCATGCGGAAATGCATGTGAAGAACGCTTCACATCCGCATGTCCCTGGCAGAAAAACGCATGTACAATCCGCATGTACAATCCGCATGTACAATCCGCATGCGTTTTTTTTTCCAGGGGAGATGCAGAAACGCTCAGGAAAAATCCTGAGCATTTCTGCATCGTGGGCACATAGCCTTAGGATAAAACTATTTATGTCATAATAATAAGTTAATTGCAGCTTTGTTAATGTTATGTTATGCAGCTTTGTTAATGTTATGTTATGGAGCTTTGTTATGGGGATGGATGTATTATACAGATGCTGGGTATTACATTTACTAATTATGGAGCTAATGCTAATCCAATTCTGTAAGAGATATGATCGGATAATTAACTTATTTCTGCACGTACCTTCAGACTCTGTCTCTGCCTTCTTACGATCATTTTCAACAAAGAGGGCGCATGCGAAAAAGAATCCTCCTCCGAAAACCAGCACAAAGGGGCAAACCATGAGGGCGTACTGCAGACTGCGGAAGTTCGAAAGAGCCGAGTCTGGATTGTAACTTTTGATGCGGTCGGATATCTGAAGATGAGACGAGATAAATAATTATGTATGGTTAATGAAAGTAAAAAAACATAATTGACTGGACACGTTTATGCTGACAGCAGTCAATGGATACCAATGAAATCTGGTGATCATAGAAAGAGAAGGTGCCTCACTGCAGATAGCGGCTCCTCCAAACTATGAACAGCAATGCTTCCAGTATCCGCAGCTCCAGTACTACACATTGTCTGGGAACAGGACACTTGTGACATCCTTCTTCAGCAGATAATCTGTGACGTAACTCCAGGACATCTTGTCTTTGGAGTTCTGCCACCCCGTCAACAGAGCGGAAGAGAAGATGCTGCTCTGTCAACGTGATATCAGGGGAGGCCACTGAATCGCGGGTGTTGGCAGAGATCGGTCCCGGGCACTACAGGCAGGTATTTAGCAACGACTTGCCTGTTAGCCCATAGTAAAAAAAATCAAATAGTCCCGGTGAACCCTTTTAAGTATGTTATGAATAGGCTACAGCGAGTTTTAAAAACTCCTCTGTGACAGAGCATGTCCTATTCTCATCCGTTCTGCGGATCAGACTTGGCCAGTAAAGAGTAACTGTCGTTATAAAATCAATACAGTACACGTGAAAATAAGCAACTTTGTGGTAGATCTTATCAGATAAATCTGCTTATTTTTCCTCCATTAATTTATAACATTCTTAATTCACAGATAAAATCTGTAATCAGTGAAGACAGATTTTTACATTACTGAGATAGGAGATGACAATTGCTGTTGATCAGATTCTATGTACATGGGGGGAGCCTGCCTCTAGCTCCTCCCTCTTTCCTCTCCATAGAATGTTATAAGCACCAACTGTCATCTCCTATCCCAGTAATGCTTCACTGAATACAGTGAGAACTTTGAGAATAAACGATCAGTTCGAGAGGAGAAAGAAGCAGATTTCTCTGAAAAGATATATTCCAACGTTTCTTATTTTCATGTGTACTGTACTATTGATTTATGAAATAAAAATTAAAACTGGGGTTACTATTTCTAGTCTATAGGAATCTGTTAAAAATGGATGGAGAAAGGATGATATACTTTGTACTTCAGTTTTCCATCTGTGTTTCATCCATTTTTCATTGATCCATTATTAAGAGTCAATGGATAAATAAAGTTTGGACAGTCTACCACCTTCACTTTTTAAAAAAACAGATGACACAAGAGAAAAATGGTCTGTTTTGCGACAATGTACAAATGGAAACAGATGTGTGAATGTAGCCCTAAAGTGATGTGAGAATATGTAACAGCTACTTACTAGCCCGATGAAATAGGAGCTTCCAGCTTCCCCCAGCAGGTGGGACCCCGCCATCGATAACGCCTGTGCTGTTGATCGCCTTGTGGGAGAAACCACATACTGAAACAAGAGAATATTCTGAATGAGCAGAAGGAGTCACTGAACCCAACGAGACAAGAGAACATGGACAAAGTGAACATACTTGAAGCCTAAGTTAAAGAAGTTGTCCACTATGGATAGGGCATCAATGTATGATCGGCCGGGGTCCCGCATGCGGCATCCCTTCCGATCAGCAGTTATCGGTGCCGGCGGCGGCTGCCACCAGCCGGAAGTCCTTACCTATTCAAGTCAATTGAATAGGAGGTGGATGTGCAGTACACCGCGGTGACCACTATAACTTGACGGCCAAACACCGCAGGTAAGCCCCTCCGGCCGGTGGCAGCCGCTGCAGATACCAATAACTGCTGATCGCCGGGGGTGCCGCGTGCGGGACCCCGGCCATCCTACATTGATGCCATATCCTACGGGTAGGGCATCAATGTGAAAGTAGTGGACAACCCCTTTAAATGCACAATCAGCCAGGATAGATAAGAAGCCCAGACATGTTGTGGACTGAGATTTTACTAAAGAAGTTTTTAATCATCTTGCGCCAGGTTTATTTTTAGTTGGGAATTACCCAACAGACGCTTGGGCACAGCCAGGATTATGGGGCATTTGATGGGTAAAAACAGAACATAGAGACTGACTACATACATATAATTATAGCTATGATAAGTTTAGCGCTTTTCTCCACTCACCAGGCGGATATCAGTTGAAACTGAAAAGTTCAGGCTCAGAAATATGGTCCCGATGAATATAAACACCTGCAGAGAGTAAAGAACAATACATATAAACATTTTTGTCTTGCACGCTTTCCTATCCCCCATAGGTTTTGTCTTTATAATCCATTCATCCACCCCAGTCTCCGTACATTCATAGACAGCCCCCGCCATAGTCTATGATTTCTACTGCTCGGTCCTATAGCCGAGACCCAGTAAGGGGATGAAAGCAATCTGTACTCCAGGTACTTACATAAGTGGCCACAAGGCTGATGTCTGCAAGAATAATAGCCAACAGCAGGAAAATGGCGGAGCCCAGCAATCCAACCGCACAAACTATAGGGTCAGCACGAGGGTTGTACTTCCTGCATCTCTTGGCTATCTCCGCCCCTGTTCCAACTCCAAGGATGCCAGAGATGACCGTAAGTCCTCCGAAAATCAGACTGCAAAGAAAAGCGGTAAAGAGATTAGTAAAGTAGCTTGAAGAAATGAAATATAAATAATTTGATATAATAATAATTTGAAATATAAATATTTTTTTTTAGAGAGAAAACGGTCATAGGGGGAATTAAATTCCCACCAGTGAATGTCAAATTAAAGTTTGCTAAACTTGTACCTGTCATCATAGTTGGATAGTTGAGTCTGATATGGCGCCTTCTGTAGCATGAGAGCCCGGGCACGCTTCAGGAAAGTAACAGCCCAGAAGCCGAATGCAGCTGCCACAAATTTTACCATAATAGTCCCAAGAGTAGAAAACAGAAGACTTCGGCTGCAGAGAGAGAAAAGGGTAAAAAACTTGTAAATGACGCAGAAGTCACGGGGGAGATCAGTGACATAAATCAATGCACAGAAGACACCTACTTTTTACGCAGTTGGTTGGCATCCATAAGCCATCCTTTGAAGCTCAGTGGTTTGTTCTTTTCCTCTGCAGCTCCTCTGGACGGTTCTTTTACAAATGCAGCCATGAGCAGGACTCCTACCAGGCCCAGAGCAGAGATGATCTGTGTAGATGAAGAAGGAGACATCACATATCACATATACAGAGGTTTCATCACAAAAAGGACATGAGCACAGACTGTTGTGGAACTGGTTCCATTAAAGGGGATCTGCGACGAGGTGTTTGCTGCGCATCTGAGAGCAGCATAATGCAGGGACAGAGACCCCGATTCCAGCGATGTGTCACTTGCTGGTGTGCTTGGTGAAGTATTGATAAAATCCCAGTTTTCTCTGCTGCAGATCTAGCAGTACTCTGAATGCTGAGCTCTGTATACCCTGCCTACACCACTGATTGGTAGATTTTTCTGTGCACACTGTACATAGGCAGAAAGCCACCAATCAGTGGTGGGGTCGGGGTTACACAGAACAGGAAGACTACATGGCACGAGACAACTAGTCCCCTCGTCATAATCTCCTGCTAATAAAACAGTGATTTTTTTTTTAAAGCATCTACAAGGAGCAGTAAGTGACACATCGCTGGAATCAGGTGCTCTGCCCCTACAGGGCCCCTGCTCTCAGATCAAATGGAAAAACATACTGCCAGATTCCCTTTAATACGATTCAGGAATTATAATTAAGATTCACAGTTTGTCCACAAGATCCCTCAGACCTATTACTTACCCGGAAGGCCCATTGCCAGGCGCCACCAAATGCACTTGTCACTTTAGACCCAATGATGTAACCAAGGCCACTGTAAAAAACAAAAACAAAGTTGTCATAATTTCTGCACACCTATAAACATATACATTTTTGAGTGCCTTTTTCCGGCTCCTCCTTCCTACTCCACCCCCTCCATAGACTTCTATGAGCAGCAACTGTTACCCCATGCCGCATAAAGCTACAATCTGTCTTGTCACTGAAGATGGATTTTTATCAGTGAATTAATGAAGGGAAATAAGTATATTTCCTGATAAGATATATTACAACATTTCCTATGTCCATTTAAATGATTTATAAAAAAACAATAAAAAGTGTAAGATCATTCTGAGTCTTCACATTCTTTGAGGAGCTCTTGTCATAAGTGCTAAAAGTCAAACTGTCTAGCAGAAAACTTTTTTGCCCATAGCAATCAGTGCAGTTTTCTGTTAGGGAAAGTCTTGACATTGCTGAAAAAATATTTCCATTTAGAGTCTTGAATCAATTTCCTAGAAATCTGCAGCAATTCCAGAAATGTTTGCTGGTTCACTGCTGATCCTCCCCCTACGTGTTGCGACACCATGATCATTACTTGCGGAGGGGTTTTTGAAACGCCATCCATATGTATTGTACATGCATCTGTAGAGCAAAATCCGTACCGAAAAAAGTCCACAGCAAATCCGCCTTGTCGGACTTACTCTTAGACAGTTTGGCTATGATTCCCTCCTTAAAACAATAAATAGATCTACACTCACCAGCCAAAGGGTGCTGCTAAGTAATACAAGTTAAGCGCGCGGCTGCGCCGATCTCCCACGAAGACGTCGGCAATGATGGAGGGGGCAGTTATTTTAAAACTTGCCTCTGCAGCTCCAGACAGTCCATTAATTAGGAGAAAAACTGTAAAATACTGTGAAAACACAAAAAAATATTCAGTGACCATTTATGAAAGTTTTCTAAGACACCTAAAGAAATACGGTAATGGAAAAATTATAAACTTTTCCTAATTTTGGACCCGCTCTCACTTTTGTCTTGCAAATACTAATGCAAAATACTGATCTACATACAAACAAGTGAGAGGCTTTAGGGCTCATGCAGACGTCGGTGGATCCCGGTCCGATCTCTGACAGCGTGATAGCGATGCTCGGGTCGGAAGACCCGCGGCCAGTCCGTGCATTATTGTCCATGATGGCACCGAGATCCACAGACGTCTGCATGAGCCTTAAGTCTTTATGCTTCTACCAATTAGATCAGTTACCTCATTGGGAACGTAGGACTTGCAGAGAATGATGGCCGACCAGAAGGACATCCCTGCACACATGATGTATTTTCTGTTCCAGCGGTCACCCAGGTATCCATAGATTTGACCAAACAGGACACTGCTGATCGTGAATACTAGAAGGGGAAAAACAAGAGGTCACAGTTAATAGAAATGATTTCTTTAACATATATTTATTTATATTTGAGGATTATTTAAACTGTTGCACTGAAAACACTTCTCCCGTCCTCATCACTGTTTGCATTTTTGGTAACTATAAAGGCGGCCATCATGTGAACGTTACAAAATTGGAACCTTATGATGTCACGAGATTCCAGCCGTCCTCACAAGTGACCTATAGAATGGGATTTTATGTTAAAAGTTTACCTAAGCTTATAAGGCCGGATTTGCTGTCGTCCATTTTAAATGCGCTTTGTAGGTAAGAAATCGCTCCTGCCAGAACAAAAAGAAGAACACGAATGATTATTGTAATTAGAGAAGTGCAGGAATAGACATCACAGCAGCTAACGAGCCTTCTCGTTGGCCATGAAGATTTTCTTCTTTTTTTGCAGTTTTGGGCCTTATACACCTTGCCCCCGACATAAGCCGGTTTACGCCTACTTACCTACGAAAGTGAAGGCAGCTATGAAGGTGACCAGATTGATGAAGGTTAGAACGCCTACAATAATGAAAGAGCGGACTATGGAGACTCCAGTCCGGGCGTGCAGGTCCTGTTCTTCGCAGTTTTCATCCTCATCTTGCTGGTCTTTTCCTTTTTCCACATCTTCTAATAGAAGTGGCATTTTTGGGGTGGAATTGAAGAGAGATGCCATGTTCAACAGAGCCCTGCAAACACTGGAGAAAAACACAAGACGGTAAAAATATTGCATTAGTCTCAGTCAATTCCGTGGTAGTGCAGTATATAGTGTAATAAGCAATCGAACAACAATAAGTTTAAGTCCCCTAGAGGGACTAAAAATGAGGTCAAATTCAGCAAAAAAAGTTTTTCTTTAATATAAAAAAAATAATAAAATATAAAGATTTCAAAAATAAAGAGAAAAAAAACAAGCATATATATATATATATATATATATATATATGTATTTTTCAGATTATAAGACTCACTTTTTGTTCTCCCAAATTTGGGGGGAAAATGGGGGTGCGATTTATAATCCAATTGTAGCTTACCGGGCTGGGGGGGTATCTGCGGTGGAGCAGGGTCCCAGGAGTCAGGGTCACTGCTGCAGGAAGTTGAAGGTGGTGGGGCGATGCTGTGGGCCCCAGACTGGGAGGTGGGGGTGGTCAGCGATGCGAGGCTGCTTCGGGCACCAGGCTTCCAGAAAATGTCAGTGGAGCCCCCGCACTGCCCATCGTTTTCACTGCTGTGGACTTCGGGAAAATGGACGCCTCCAGCGGAGCATGTGTAGATCTCGGCTCCCGAGATCTCGATCTTGGGAGCGGAGATCTCAATCTAAACATGCGCCATTTTCCCAAAGTCCACTGCAGTGAAAACGATGCAAATGATGGGCAGTGTGGGGACTTGTTTGATATTTTCTGAAAGCCCGTGGCCCGGAGCAGTCTCGCACTGTGCTGAGCACCCCAACCTTCCAGCCCGGGCCCTGCAGCATCGCCCCACTCCTGCCACCGTTGAAAGCTTTCTGCAGCAGCGACCCTGCCTCCTGGGATCCCGCTTCACCGCAGCCCCCTCGACCACCCCCGGGTAAGCTATCGTAAAAGGGGATTATAAGACGCACTATTTTATTAATTTCATTTTTTTCCCATTTTCCTCCCCAAAATTTGGGGTGCATCTTCTAATCTGCAAAATACAGTCTCTGGCATCAATATATCCATAAAAGTAAGAGAAACAATCAAAACGCCAGAATGGCCTTTTTTTCCCTTGTTTTTTTTTTTATTACGGCACCTTCCCCGAAAAATGCAATAAAAAGTCATCCAAACTGTGTATGTTCCCCAAAATGGTGTCAATAAAAACATCAACTTGCCATAAAATGGTGAAACAAATCAATTTTTTTTTTAAATTCTAAAACTATTGTTGTAACCACTTACGGTAAGTAATAACAATAATAATAATAATAAAACAATATGAACCCTGAATCATCTTTCCAGATCAATCGTACCACAAAATGAACGTGGTAAAAAGCACAAAAAACAGTTTTGTTTTTCTGTTTTTTTTTCACCATTTCACCATAGTTATTATTTTTTTCCCCATTTTTCAGTATAATATAAGGTAAAATGAATGCTGTTCTTCTAAGCAACAACTCGTCTCACAAAAAAAAAAAACAAGCTTTCACCTGACTATGTGATCAGAAAAATAAAAAAGTGGAGGAAATATTGGCCGTGCTTTGAAAGGGTTAATGACAATTTACAAAAAACGTGTCTATACTGTTATTGGGGATAATTCTATAGGGAAATCTATATATGTCCCCCTATAATCATCTACAGGTTGTCTCCCCCTGGGAAAGACTCCCATTACTCATTAGATGAAGTTCAGACTTACCTTTCTCTCTTTCCACCGGAGGGCGCTGATAATAACAAATAAATATCACTTTCTATAGCAAATTTTGCAACACAGAAATCGTGAGTACAACACACAATAGTGAGTGGCTGGGATCCGGCCGGCGCCCATAGTTATACACAGGGGCCGATTGTGACATCATCAGCCGGTCACTGGGGGTTCTAAGCCATTGTGATGTCATCGATCTATCTAATCATCCGTCCATCCATGGATTCTGTAGTACTACAACACCCAGTATGTACGTCTGGAAAAGTATAGAACTAGCATGCTCCACCCTCACGTTTTTCATTGTGCTGTGGTCTATATTGAAATTCATGTCCCTCTGGATGGATGGATGGACATGCTGAGTTTTGTAGTACTACTGAATCCATCCATCCATCCATCCATCCATCAAGAGGAACATCAATTTCATTATAGACCAAAGCACAATGAAAGACTTGAGGATGGATCTTGCTAGTTCTATACTTTTCCAGATGTATATACTGGGTGTTGTAGTACTACAGAATGATAAGGACTCTGATGACAGGGCATGCTGACACCTGTAGTCCTATACTTTTCTAGAAGTGCATGCTGAGAATTGTGGTACTACAGCACAATAAGAACATAAATTTCAATATATACCACAATACTGTGCTATTGCTGTATATAGTATAAACAATCAAACAATCATAGGTTCAAGTCTACCAGGGGGAGTAAAAAAATAAAAATAAATATCAACAAAAATTTAAAAAAATATATATAAAATATAAAAAGTTCAATTAACTCCTGTTCCTAATTAAAAACTAAAGAGATAAAAATATACATATTGTGCATCAATGTATCCATAAAAGTAAGAAAAACCATCAAAACGCCAGAATTGCCTTTTTTTTTCTATCGCAGCATCTTCCCCCCAAAAAATGCAATAAAATGTCATCAAATCTTTGTATGTTCCCAAAAATGGTGTCAATAATAATGACAACTCGCCATGGAAAAAAAACAAGAGCAGAGGCTCATAAAATGGTGAAAAAAACTTTTTTTTTTACAAAGTTCTGAAATTGTTGCAACCACTATAATAATAATACTAATGATAATAATGATAATAAAAAAGCAATATGTTTGATATTGCTGTAATCACGCTGACCCTGAATCATATTTCCAGATCAATCTTACCAAAAAATGAATGCGGTGAAAAGGAAGCACAAAAAACTGTTGCAAAATTATTTTGCTTTTCACCATTTCACCGCACTCGTAATTGTTTCCCCATTTTTCAGCAACAACTCGTCTCACAAAAAGAAAAAAACAAGCTTTCACCTGACTAAGTGATTGGAAAAATGAAGAATAAGAAGAGGAGGAAATATTGGCCATGTTCTAAAAGGGTTAATGACAATTTACAAAACCGTGTCTATACTGTTATTGGGGATAATTTTATAGGGAAATCTATATATGTCCCCCTATAATCATCTACAGGTTGTGTCTCCCCCTGGGACAGACTCCCATTACTCATTAGATGAAGTTCAGACTTACCTTTCTCTCTTCCCACCGGAGGGCGCTGATAATAACAAATAAATATCACTTTCTATAGCAAATTTTGCAACACACAATAGTGAGTGACTGGGATCCGGCCGGCGCCCATACTTATACGCAGGGGCCGATTGTGACATCATCAGCCGGTCGCTGGAGGTTCTAAGCCATTGTGATGTCATCGTGCGGTGCATGCATATACACTCAGTGTACTTTGATACAAAGAGTCACCTAATGAATCTTTTCATTTGAAAATGTTGAACCCTGATAAGATAAAAACAACCTATAGGCTATGTGCCCACGATGCAGAAATGCTCAGGATTTTTTCCTGAGCGTTTCTGCATCTCCCTGTCAGAAAAAAACGCATGCGGATTGTACATGCGGATTGTACATGCGGATTGTACATGCGTTTTTCCTGCCAGGGACATGCGGATGTGAAGCGTTCTTCACTTGCATTTCCGCATGCGGGTTGTGATTTTAGCATCACTTGGAAAATGCTTGACAACTTGGTCACACTATATAAATCCATGCAACCGGCATGAATTTATATAGTGTGACCGAGAGAATGTCAAAAAATAAAAAAATAAATATACGAGGGGCGATCCAAAAGTAATGATAATCGGTTATTTCTATTGCACACAGAAATTAAAATAAAATGTTTTCTTCTCTCTTAGGTACCCACTAGTCCAGGAAAAAAAAATCACTTAAATAGGCCACGATTCACGGGAGCTACATTCATTTGAGTAGGAACTGCCGAGGAGTGAACATCAAAATGGAAAAAAACGAGCTCAGAGCTGTCATCAAATACCTCTGCTTGAAAAAAATTACTACCAAAGACATACACAGCGACTTGGTGGAAACGTTGGGGTCTTTTCTCTTCCATATTCCACAGTTGCACGCTGGGCCAAGGAATTTAGGCTGGGAAGAATATTGACGGAAGATGAACATCGTGAAGGACGCCCATCCACGTCCCTCAATGAAGAAAACATGAAAAAAGTTGAAGAAGTTGTATTGGCCGATCGAAGAGTGACTATCAAGCATGTAGCGGAGGTCACGGGGATCTCATATGGCAGTATTCAAAGAATCCTTGCAAAAGAATTGCATATGAGAAAGGTCTCGGCGCGTTGGGTGCCAAAAATGTTAACCGACGAGCAAAAGAAGAAACGAGTTAACATTTCAAGAGCACGTCTCGAAAAGTTCCAAGCAGACAAGGAGAATTTTTTGTCACGTTTTTTGACCATGGACAAGACCTGGATCCACCACTTTGATCCCGAAACGAAACAACAATCGATGACATGGAAACGAGCCAACGAACTGACACCGAAGAAACTCAAAGTGTCAAGCTCAGCAGGGAAGGCTATGGCGTCCGTTTTTTGGGACGCTGAAGGAATTATTATGGTGAATTATTTGGAGAAGGGAGCCACTATTACGGGCTCCTACTACACAGAACAAATAAGAAGATTGCGGGAGGCTATCAAGGAGAAAAGGCGCGGCAAACGGCAGGCTGGAGTGCTGTTTCACCAAGATAACGCGCCGGCTCACAAAGCTGCAGTTGCCATGGCTACCATACAAGAAGCGGGCTTTGAACTGGTGGAACAACCCCCCCCCCTGTTCGCCAGATCTAGCCCCCAGTGACTTCTTTCTCTTTCCTTGGCTCAAGGAACACCTCCGGGGCAAGAAATTTGACGACAATAGCGACGTGATAACAGCTGTTGGGGATTTTTTTGAGGGTCAAGATCAAGAATTTTTTTCGAAGGGAATTCTAAGTTGAGAAAAGAGATGGACTAAATGTATAGACTTGTTAGGAGACTATGTAGAAAAATAAAAAAAAATTTTGACTATATTCATTGTGTTTAGTATTGATTATCATTACTTTTGGATCGCCCTCGTATATTTACGGCCCGCACTGTCTTGCTTCACCGTCCCGGCTGCCGGCAGCGGTGGATTGAAGGACCTGCCGGCGTCAGCGTCGCGTGACCTGTCACATGACTCTGACGTCAGCGCAGGTCCTTCATTCCATCGCGAAGTGCCGGGAAGTAAGGAGGAGCACAGCGCGGGCCGCCGGAAGGTAAGTATATATTTATTTTTTATTTTATTCTTTTTTTTACAGCTTTTTTTTAATGGTACCTGGGTGTGGATGAGACTCTCTTCTCCTCTACACCCGGGTACCATCCGCACATTAGAACGCGCCAATTATGCAAGTACAGATGCAGTCTTGCGGAATTGGCGTATTCTAATGCAAGTCAATGGCGGCGAAAATGCAGCGCTTCCGCAAAATAATTGATAGTGCTGCGTTTTTTTCCGCAATGATAATCCGCAGCAGAAATGTCCGCAGCATGTGCATAGCACACGCGGATTATCATTGGGGATCATGGCAGGCCTTCTAACATGCGTTTTTAATGCGTTTCTGCAGTGTTTTTGCTGCTGCGGAAACGCTTAAAAAACGCATTGTGGGCACACAGCCTTACTCACCTCCCATGATAAAATAAAATAAACTATATCACCTCCCTTGCTGGCGCCGTTCCCACGCTGTCGACACTCGCGGTCCCGGGGTTCTCGTGCAGTTATTGTGACATGTGACACTCGTGACCAATCAGTGCTGGCGTCACTGTCTCCGCCTTTGGACAAATCGAACATGAAGAGGAGACCCTGGATGCGGCTGATCTCTGCCTTCCTTTTCATGTCCCATTTGTCTGAACGCAGAGACATTGACGCCTGCGCTGATTGTCACCGGTGTCACATGTCACAACAACAAGACAATGTGAGCCCCGGGGACAGCGAATTCTGACACCACGGAAACGGCGCCAGCACTGGAGGGGAGTATAAGTTTTATTATTTTACGGGGGCCAAGCGTGGGGTATAAACAGGAGTTGTCCAAGTAGTGGATAACTTCTTTAATGCATGTAAATAGAGCTAAAAATATTGCTTGAAATTGGATTTCCTTACAAATTTTACACTGTGTGGCTTTTACAGACTCTTTATTACCCTGCACATCTGGCTGCAGAGTGAGTTAGCTGAGAATCTGTCAGTGAGCTTGTTCTAATGTAAACAACTCTTGTGCGTCTCACAAACAAACTTCAGTTGCAATCACATGGACACAATCATACACACACATATACAGTGGCATGTAAAAGTTTGGGCATCCCTGTTGAATATTTCAGCTTTTTCTTTGCCCTCTATAATTATTTTATTATGATCTTTTGAAGGGCCGATACCATCCATTTTTTTCTTTTTGGCATTGATATATTTGTAAAAATTTGGGGGAATTTATTTTAATGTCACTGGCGATTTGTGTTTTGGTAGATAACTTTACTAGTTTGATTACTTTTTTACATTTCTTATTGAGATCTTTATACTCCTGAAACGCTATTTCTGTATTCTCAGCCATCAAGATTTTGCAAGTGTCACGGCCCACCCTCCCTCACATTATTGAGTACATTATTATGACATTTATTATTTTTATCCTTATTAGGGTTGTTACCATATGTACATTACTGTTACATTTTATATGAATCTAGCTTGTGAGCCCCAATGGGGACAGTGATGATAATGTCTGTAAAGCGCTGTGGAATTAATGGCGCTATATAAGTGAGTAAAATAAAAAAATATGTATTGATATTATGTCTTCTGCTTTCTTTATAATTGTCACTGTTGGAGGATGGATAATCTTGCATGAGAAGATGAGAAGACACTTGGCAGCGACATGGTAAACAGGCAGATCCAGACTTGCCCTCCGCAGGAGCAGTGGCGATGGCTGGTGACTTCTTCATCATCCATTCTAAAATGCAAGATCCTCCTGTATTTTTGTGTGAGCTTTATATCATTTGTTAATAAAGGTCATCGCCTACCCCCAGAATTCAGAAGATTTGTGTCTCTGAATATGGTTTAGCGACATAAGATATTGGGTTCGAATGGAGTGATGAGACCAAGTAGTTCAAGGTATATAACTTGCATTGCATGCCGAGTGTCCATATGGCCGAGCGCTGGTATGGATCATATATAATACATATACAATACTTACATAATAGTGCTATACTGTACCAACATTATACTGCCTTACAGTGAGTACCTACATAATAGTGCCATACAGAAACTATATAATAAACCATATAGAGCCATACAGAATTTTTTTTTATTTCAGACAAGTCACGTTTTGGGCTTCTGTATAATTGTCCTTTGGCAGCTTCAGAAGTGGCACGTGTGACAGCACTATATAAATATAAGGGGCGATATGGTGAAACCGAGTATTTCAGGAACACATGTATGGAACTCTGGGTCCAATATGAAATATAAAGAATGTGTTCAAATCAAACCAGCATGTGCTCTGGTTTGGTTATATACTGACAGATAGATAAGGCTCATTCTGTTTTCATTTACTTTGTATTTACTTGAAGTTTAGACACAAGACTATGTTAGGACCTGCTTATTCATTGTCTGAAGCATCTATCACCAATAGTCTTCTGTTTATGGAGGGTTATTGTAAAACATGAAGATTTACATAACCTTTTGTGTTTAATTACTTACCGTATTTTTCGGACTATAAGACGCACCTAGGTTTTAGAGGAGGAAAATAGAAAAAAAATTAAAGCAAAAAATGTGGTCACGATGCCCTGTTAAGGGGGAGGGGGTCTGTTGCTGACACTGCTATAGGGGTAATGTCCCCCGATTCTGATAATATCCCCCATCCTGGTATATATGCCCCCCCCCCTTCCTATTATACCTGGTCCCCATCCCCATCCTGGTATGCACTGCACCCCTCCATCCTGATATGCATGGCACCCCTTCATCCTGATATGCATGGTGTTATGAGTCCGGGAGGTGGAACCTCTGTGCTTCGGTGCAAGGAGGGACCAGAGGGGCGTGACTAAGTGCCTACTCGGCCTGACCAATGTCGCACGGCGGCTCAATCAACTCCGTGAACCAGGGAGGGACCGAGCAGGGGGACCAGGTGCCACTCTAGGACCGACCTTGTGTGAGAGCAGGTGACTCCCACGGGTCAGATGGGTACAGCGAATGAGCACAGCAGGAAGGCTGATGGGTGGTCCGGGTAGATAAGCAGGCTGGTTCGGCAGATAGCCAGACTGTTGCTCCGGGTAGGCGAGCTGGTGGGCACGACAGGTAAGAGATTGGTGCTCCAGGTAGGCTAGATTTAAGAGGGAGGGAGCGCGCGCGTGCCCTAAGCACGGTGCCCGGGTGGCTGCACGCCACAGCAGCAGGGGAGCCGGAGGACGCCGGACCTGGACTGCGGCGGTGAGGGGAACAGCGTCTCTGTCCGCCAGGAGGCAGAGACGCCGATGCTTCACATGGCACCCCTCCATCCTGATATGCATGGCACTCCTCCATCCTGATATGTATGGCACCCCTCCAATCTGGTGTGCATGGCACCCCTCATCCTTATCCTGGTATGCATGGCACGCCTCATACCCCAATCCTGGTATGTATGGCACCCCTAATCCCTATCTTGGTATGCATGGAACCCCTAATCCCTATCCTGGTATGCATGGCACCCCTCATCCTTATCCTGGTATGCATGGCACCCCTCATCCCTATCCTGGTATTATGGCACCCCTAATCCCTAACCTGGTATGCATGGCACCCCTAATCCCTATCCTGGTATCCATGGCACCCCTAATCCCTATCCTGTTATGCATGGCACCCCTCATCCTTATCCTGGTATGCATGGCACCCCTCATCCCTATCCTGGTATGTATGGCACCCCTAATCCCTATCCTGGTATGCATGGCACCCCGAATCCCTAACCTGGTATGCATGGCACCCTAATCCCTATCCTGGTATGCATGGCACCCCTAATCCCTATCCTGGTATGTATGGCATCCCTCATCCCTATTCTGGTATTTATGACATCCCTCATCCTTGTCCTGGTATGCATGACTTCCCTCATCCTTATCCTGGTATGCATGGCACCCATCATCCTTATCCTGGTATGCATGGCACCCATCATCCTTATCCTGGTATGCATGATTCCCCTCATCCATATACTGGTATGTATGATCCCCCTCATCCTTATCCTGGTATGTATGGCCCCCTCATCCTTATCCTGGTATGTATGGCCCCCTGATCCGTATCCTGGTATGTATGACCCCCTCATCCGTAACCTGGTAAGTATGGCCCCTTCATCCTTATCATGGTATGCATGGCCCCTTCATCCTTATCCTGTTATGTATAGCCCCCTTACCCTGGTATGTATGGCCCCCTCATCCTTATCCTGGCACGCATGGTCCCCCTCATCCTTATCCCTTTATGTATGCCCCCCTCATCCTTATCCTGGTATTCATGGTCCCCCTAATCCCCATCACACTGCACATAAAAAAATAAACACTCCTACTCACCTTTCTTCTCTCTCCTCCAGCGCTGTGTTCTGTCTGCCCGCACTGATCTTGCCATGTGAGCCGCGCATGGGGTCACTGCCATGCGCAGCTCACAGGGAGAGATCAGCTGCCGGAAGTCACTGCTCCTCACGCTGGGACTGTGTACTCCCATGGGTGTGGAGAGGGAGTGAATATCCATGCCCTTTGACAGCGGGCAAAAGCGATCGCCCGGCAGCAGCAGGAGCCGCACTGGGAATACACTGTGTGCCGCTATTAAGGAGCATGAATATTCAGTGCTCCGTAAGCCCATTTTCCTCCAAAATTTTGTAGGAAAAAAGTGCGTCTTATAGTCCGAAAAATACGGTACTTGATCCCTAAGAGCTTTTTGAATTGTGTACCATTGTCTATGTAAGAGCCTGTATCTGATTTATCTTTCTTCCTACAGCCAGCCACTGTCGGGGCAAAGGTGAATTAGACTTAGTAGTGTACATTTACTATATAAGGCCAGAGAGAATATTACTGAGCAGAAGCCATAAGTTGTACCTGCACTGGTGTGTAGTGTTGTGATACCTGTCCATGCAGTGTTATGAAGATTTCTAGGAGTTCTCTGTCTTGGTGAAATTGCTTCTCTGATATTCCCGACAGATGATGTTTAAAAGCTCCTTGGTGATGAAGTGAGTATATATATGTACTTAACATTTGTATTATAACATATACAAAAGTGTTCGCAATATCATCATATCATACTATTCCTTTAATTATGTATTTTATCTTTTAAATCAACTATTATAAATAAAATTGCGTAACATCGCAAGTGGTTTCCTTCTTTAAAGCCATATCCGAACCTTAGCGTTAAAAA
Organism: Phyllobates terribilis; assembly: GCF_046119375.1. NCBI lineage: Eukaryota > Metazoa > Chordata > Amphibia > Anura > Dendrobatidae > Phyllobates > Phyllobates terribilis. The sequence continues at coordinate 2,595,306 of NW_027362991.1, forward strand.
AAACTTGGCAAAACATTTGGCGTAGTCAGCAGGATACGCAGAAGGTTCAGAAGTTCTTTTTGTTCAAAATTCCAATCATCTAGAATTTATAAGGCCTCTGTGTGATAAGGTGTGATAGAGTGACATTGCGTTAAACATGTGTTACACGCACGCTGCTAGGTTCAGATAGGGCGAGACAGGTTTCATGAATTCTTTGGAATCCTCGGGGAACCATTACTCAGGGCGACCATAGGCTGCAGCTTCTCTCAGGCACACGATAGATTCAATTGCTGACCAGACACATCTGACAAGAGTCTTTTTCAACAGTTTAACAGTGGAATTTAATCTGAAGCATGGCCAGTGCAATTCAGGGATATTACAGCAACAATCTTCATTACAGTACAGTCTGAGTTTCTTGAGCAACCGGTTCCAGTAACAATACAGTAGTTTCTTCACAAGGCATAGTATTACAGTCTCTTCAGTAGCATAATTCAGCATAGATTAGATCTCTTAGCAGCACACTTCTATGCATACACAACCACAGGCTTTTCCTTCACAAGGACACAATAGTACACAGCATTATTTATCCTGCATGGAAATGGAGGGGGGGAGGATTTGATAAGGGAGATGATCTCTGTGATACAATTCCTTCCAGTTCTTATCTTCCTGCCCGATAATACTTTGCACTGTTAGTTCAAGGAGTTTATCTCACCTGTGTTTAGTTTCTTTCCTGATCTGAATCCTGTTCAGTTGCTTTCTGTCAGATCCAGATAACACACCACCTTTCTCTTCGGCTTCAGCCAGACTACAATAACAAGTTCCCCACAATCCCCCTGGGACTCTGCTGAAACACTCCCTGGCTCCTGTGACTGTGTTAACCCCTCTAATTGCTGGATGCTACCGAAGCACAACACTTCCTGTCTCCTGTGCTTGTGTTATTTGTAACAGTTATAATAATAATAATCTTTTTATTTATATAGCGGCAACATATTCCGCAGCGCTTTACAATTCAGACAATTTACAGACATTATGGGCACTGTCCCCATTGGGGCTCACAATCTAGATTCTGTATCAGTATGTCTTTGGAGTTGCTGGATGCTTTTGAAGCAACCGCACTACTTCTGCATGTCACACTCTCCCTCCTTTTTGAATGTCGTCCTCAACATTCTTCTTAATTGGTCAATCTAACCAATTCTGAGACAGTGGTGAAAGTTGAGTAACTTTATATACAAATTGGCATAACATTTATAAACATTTATAACAATCTATTCTACAACCTTTTTCTTGTAGTACTCCTGTAAGAAATAAACAATTAACACAATTAACACAATCTCTTCAGCTTCAGCTGGAGCTTTTCGTACATCTTCAACAAGCTGTCTCTCTCACTAGGCCTTAACAGTTCTTTATTTCTACAAAGTCTTTTAAGGAAAATCAAAGCATGAAAACAAGTCTTTCCACCAGGCAACATCTTCCATACTGCCTCTCAGTGGTGAATACCACTCCAGTGGGCTTACCTGGTCCGTAGGCAAAGATACCTGTTTCCAGTCGACAGTCCTTGGCACTTGACTCGGTTCACCAAGTGTCTCATACATCAGCATCACGGGCCTCTTCACTTCTCGAGTCGACATCCTCCTGGAGGGTTGTTCCTCAGATACCACGGGTTCTTCGGTCACAGGAGTTTCTTCCGCCGCACTCATTTCCCGTGCTTCCTCAGATGCTCCTGGAACTGCCTCTGTAAGTTCCTGCACTTCTCTGGAATCGCTTGGTTCTACATGGTCTGGTAATTCTGCTTCTCCTGAGTGTCGATCGGTCTCTCCAGTGACCGGTGTTCGATCATCAGATCTGAATTGGACTTCATCTGTACTCCTTGGTACAAACTCTGGAGCCTCTGGACTTAGTTCACTCTCCTGAGGATGGTACATCCCTCTCCTTGCCGGTCCGAGAAATAAAACGGTGTGCTCTTCTTCATTGGAACTTTCAAGGTCACTATCTCCCACCGGAGCTTTAATCTGTGGTGGTCTCTTAGTCGATCTTGGTCGATGTCGCTCTGCTTCTGGGAAGTCTTGTTGTGGTGGGAGATAATGACATGGTAGTAATAAATTCTGATAGACTATTCTGGTTTTATTGTCCCCTCCTTCCAATCGGATTTCATACACTGGACTGTCATCGACTTTCCTCTTTACGACCACATACACCTTGTCTTCTTGACTAGCACCCAGCTTACTGGTGCCACTTCTGTTCCATAACATTTTCGATGATAGTACTCCTTACTCTTGCTCTGTCCTTGCATAACCACTTTGGACGCTATGTTGTATGCTTCTGCCATCCGTTCCTTCCATTTCCGAACGTACTCCGGATACGTTCTGTAAGTCTCTGACACAGTAGTATCGAACATGATGTCGATTGGCAGTCTTGGCCATTTAATAGGAAGAAGGTTGAGTAACCTGTTGCATCACTCTTTGCACAGTTATAAGCATGTACCACTTTTGACAGAGAACTCTTCCAGTCTTTCTTCTCGTCAGCTGTTAAAGAAGTGTCACAATTATAGTGGATAACTAAGGAAAGTGTTTGCGTGGAGCAAGACACAACAGTACACAGTTTATAGGTGAAAAGTCTATATTAAAGCACACAGTGTTTTGCACAAAAATGCAGAGAAATCTCAAAGTCTTAAGTTCACAGAATAATGAGTCTTTGCAAGGTTAGTTCACCATTATATATCAGCAAGTCCATACAATGCAGAAGCAATCAAAGAGGCCCGGGTAAAGTCTCGGACAGTGCAGACCAGTCCCATGCTCAGCGACCATCCGAATAAGGAGACTGAGAACTCAGAGCAGCTTACTTGAGAGCCAAAGCAGATGGAGGGCAGAGGTGCAGAGGAACCTGCACAAAACAGCCAGGATCTCAGGCAAAATACTCTAGCACTGGACTAGAGGCTGGGGTGGAGTTATAAGGGCAGGAGGTAAGGGCACATGATACAGAAGATGCCATCTTGAAAAAGGGCAGAAATGTCCCAAAAGAAAATGAAACATTCAGAGTCCTGACATTACTCCCTCCTTACTAGCGGCCTGAGGATGATCCTGGACCCTGTTTCTCAGGGAATCTTTGATGGAAACGAGAAATCTTTTTATGGGGATTGATGTTTTCCACAGGTTCCCAAGAGTCTTCTTCAGGGTGATACCCCTGCCATCTTTTCAAATACTGAAGCCGATTCCTGCGAGTCCTAGAGTTAATCACTTCCTCCACCACAAATTCCTCTTGCCCATCAATCACTACAGGCTGTGGAGGTGGCACAACACGTCCCTGGAAGGTATTAGGAGACACAGGCTTCAGTAAGGAAACATGAAAAACTGGATGTACCTTCATATTCCTAGGCAGCTTCAGACGGCAGGCCACAGAGCTCACAATACCGTTGATCTTGAAAGGACCGATGAACTTCTATCCAAGCTTCTGTGAAGGAAAGTTCAACTTTAGATTTTTAGTGGATAACCACACGGAATCTCCTACCTTAAACATGGGTGCTGGTTTACGGAATCTATCAGCCGATCTTTTGTAACGTTCCTGAGCCGAGGTCAGAGATTCCTTCAGAACCTCCAAATTTTGCCTCATTGCAGTCAGCCTTTCCTCTACAGCTGGAACAGGAGCATTAATCGGAGACCTAGGAAAAATACTCGGATGAAAATCCAAATTGGCAAAGAAAGGTGTTAACTTAGTGGAGGCACTCTGAGAGTTGTTGTAAGAGAATTCAGCTAATGGAAGAAGCTCCAACCAATCATACTGAAGATCGCTGATATAGCATCTTAGATATTGTTCCAAAGTCTGATTGGTACGCTCGGTCTGGCCATTTGTGTGAGGGTGATAAGCGGAAGAAAGACAGACATTAATATTGAGTGCAGAGCAAAACCCCTTCCAAAATCTTGAGGTAAACTGCACTCCATGGTCAGAGATGATCTCATCCAGGACCCCATGCAGCCGAAAAACATTTTGTATAATCAACTTCACTGTATCCTTAGCTGAGGGGAGGCCAGTGCAAGGAACAAAATGGGCAGCCTTGGTCAGACGATCAACTATCACCAGGATCGTATTCATACCACCCGATGAAGTTGTCGCGCCCCCGGGGCCGTGGGGTACTCGGCAGCCGGGCCCTCAGATGTTTGGGGGATATCATGGTGGCTGGCCCGGTTCGTGGCCCAGGGCGGACAACTGAAAAGAGGGGAATGTCTATTGGGATAATAGGTTTGTAAATGTTCGTGACGCCACCTGTGGTGCCTGGTGAGGATCACCAGCGCTGCAGCAGTCCACTGAGGCCGGTGTTGTGGCAGCTTAGATGGTATTGCTCCCCACAGGTGGAGCAGGGCCTCAGGGCAGCGTAGGAGGGAGGGGGATGCAGGACAGAGGGGACCCAGCCGGGTCAGAGCAAGAATAGGAGCACACACGAAAGTCACTTCAGTACCTTTTACTGATGGAAGTTCAGGCACATCCCGGAGCACTGTAGGGTGAAGGGTGCATATCAAGATCCTCCTCAGTGAGCGGGTGTAGGGCCTCCTGTCTCTTACCTCTCTGTAGTAAGTTTCTGACCTGCCTGGAGCTAGGCCTAACCTGGTTTCTGTTCTGCACCTGCTGACTTGGTGATAGTGCCTTCTGTTGGAGATCACTCTCCCTATTCTTTGGGGTCTCCTTGATTCCTGACCCTTGTACGTATCAGCTTTTGGTGATCCTGGGACATGTAGTTCGCCAGGGGTTTCAGTTGTTTTCTACTGGTCATGAAGATCCACGTAGACTCGGACCCGGTGTCCGGTATATGCTTCGGGGTGAGCTGGTTAAGCTCCTCTGCCCCCTATGTTACTCCCTTTCCACTCGCCTTCGGCCCCGCTCAGGCCCTCACTAGGCTACACACACTTCAGCCAGGATGCTGCTCTTCTTCGCCGCTCTCAGAGTGTTGGCACACTCCTAGCTCTCTATCCTGAGCTCTGTGAGTTCTAGTCTGGACTCACTCTACAGACTATACTGAACTCTTTCTGCAGGAACTGCTAGGCTCTGGCTTGACTGCACTGACTACTTCTGTGTCTGAGCAGGAACTGCTGAATCACTGAGCTGCCTAGCTCCACCTTCCCTATTTATATCCCTAACGGGTTCCCTCTGGTGGTCTGAGGTGGAAGGTGGAGGTGTGTGTGTGCTGTGGGGGCCTCTTGTGGAGAAATCCTTCTATGCAACCCTCTACGATCTGCGGTACCAAGCGCAGCTGGGAGGCACATTCCCCCCTAGCAAAGCTCAGCACTTCCGGGCTGAAGTACATTTTATAAAACAATAAACATTAACAATCTTCCCTTTATGGGAGGCACATTTCTTAAACGTTGCATAACAAAAACATTATAAACATATAAAACATTTTCAGCAGTTCAATAATGGTGCTCCTTCCGGGGAAGCACCTGTCCATGATAGGCTGGCCCAGCCGGGTCATCAGCCGTAGATGGCGGGAGTTTGCTCTCCTCCCCCACCTTGTGGACATTCAGGGCCATGGGTATGACAGGGGTTACAGGTCCTGCTGATGGAGTGGCTGCCTCGGCCTGCTCGGCGCCGAGCTCGGGTTGAACATCAGGGCCATTAACCGGTGCTTCGGCGTTTTGCTGTTCCTCGGACATTCTGGTGCCCCCCTAGCGAACCGTGGCCTACCTTCCTTTCCTTCCAGTAGGCCACAGCTCCCCAGGTGACAGTCTTCTTCAGGACCTTGCGTCGCTTGCGTCCTACGTCAGAGCGTTCAGCGACGCTCCTTCCAGGACCTGGCATTTCCTGGTTTGACGTCGAGGCATGGGGCGTGTCCGGGGCTTTGCGCGCTTTTGCAGGTGCGCCCCTCAGTTTCCTGCTGTTACGCCCTTCTTCTCGCTCGGCGGCCCAACAATGGCGGCAATCTTCACCACAGTTTAACATACACAGTTTTTAATTAAAGGCGCACAGTACCAGGTGGCAACGGGCATAACACTTCGTCGTTGCAGTGGGGACGGAATCCTGTTTGTGACGCCAGAAGTTGTCGCGCCCCCGGGGCCGTGGGGTACTCGGCAGCCGGGCCCTCAGATGCTTGGGGGATATCACGGTGGCTGGCCCGGTCCGTGGCCCAGGGCGGACAACTGAAAAAGAGGGGAATGTCTATTGGGATAATAGGTTTGTAAATGCTCGTGACGCCACCTGTGGTGTCTGGTGAGGATCACCAGGGCTGCAGCAGTCCACTGAGGCTGGTGTTGTGGCAGCTTAGATGGTATCGCTCCCCACAGGTGGAGCAGGGCCTCAGGGCAGCGTAGGAGGGGTGGGGTGCAGGACAGAGGGGACCCAGCCGGGTCAGAGCAAGAATAGGAGCACACACGAAAGTCACTTCAGTACCTTTTACTGATGGAAGTTCAGGCACATCCTGGAGCACTGTAGGGTGAAGGGTGCATATCAAGATCCTCCCCAGTGAGCGGGTGTAGAGCCTCCTGTCTCATGCCTCTCTGTAGTAAGTTTCTGACCTGCCTGGAGCTAGACCTAACCTGGTTTCTGCTCTGCACCTGCTGACTTGGTGATAGGGCCTTCTGTTGGAGATCACTCTCCCTATTCTTTGGGGTCTCCGTGATTCCTGACCCTGGTACGTATCAGCTTTTGGTGATCCTGGGACATGTAGTTCGCCAGGGGTTCCGGTTGTTTTCTACTGGTCATGAAGATCCACGTAGACTCGGACCCGGTGTCCGGTATATGCTTCGGGGTGAGCTGGTTAAGCTTCTCTGCCCCCTATGCCACTCCCTTTCCACTCGCCTTCGGCCCCGCTCAGCCCCTCACTAGGCTACACACACTGCAGCCAGGACGCTGCTCTTCTTCGCCGCTCTCAGAGTGTCGGCACACTCCTAGCTCTCTATCCTGAGCTCTGTGAGTTCTAGTCTGGACTCACTCTACAGACTATACTGAACTCTTTCTGCAGGAACTGCTAGGCTCTGGCTCGACTGCACTGACTACTTCTGTGTCTGAGCAGGAACTGCTGAATCACTGAGCTGCCTAGCTCCACCTTCCCTATTTATATCTCTAACGGGCTCCCTCTGGTGGTCTGAGGTGGAAGGTGGAGGTGTGTGTGTGCTGTGGGGGCCTCTTGTGGAGAAATCCTTCTATGCAACCCTCTAGGATCTGTAGTACCTAGCGCAGCTGGGCGCCACATAGGCAGCTCCACGATGAAGTCCATTGAGATAGACCCCCATGGACGAGACGGAACAGGTAATAGTTGAAGAAGACCCGTAGGTGACACACGAGGAGTCTTGTAACGAGCACATACCTCGCAAGAGAGCACATAGTCCTTAGTATCCTTCAGGCAAGTCGGCCACCAGAAAAATCTGTTTAGGAATTCTCGTGTCTTCTGTACCCCCCTGGGACCAGCCAACTTGGAGTCGTGGACCAACTTGAGGATCTGTTGACGGACGGCCTCAGGGACGTAGATACGTCGATCTCTGAACCACATGCCACTCCTAAGAACGAGATTGATATCAGCAGGAGGATTGGCCAGAAATACATCACTGTCATAGGCCTTCTTGAACTCCTTCCATAAGTCTTGATTGTGGATCACTCCGATGAAGTTGGCATCAGATAGAATGGTCTTGGACGGGGCTCCATGTACGGAATCCGCAGCATGGAATCGGGATAAAGCATCAGCCTTCCCATTACGAGAACCTGGGTGGTACGAAATAACAAAGTTAAATTGATTTAAAAATAGATTCCAACGAGCCTGCCGAGGAGAAAGACCTCTAGCGGATCTAAGGAACTCTAAATTCCGATGGTCAGTCAATACTACAATCTGTTGTGTGGCTCCTTGCAGATGGTGCCTCCATTCCTTGAAAGCTACAATAATAGCCAGCAATTCCTTGTCTCCCACAAGCACAAGGATGTAGCAGACTCTTCTCTCCAGTTCTTTGGGAGAGAGTAGCCCCCAAAGCATTATCAGAAGCGTCCACCTCCACAATGAAAGGCTGTGCTGGGTCTGGGTGGATCAACAGCGGTACGTAGGTGAAACGGGTCTTAAGCCGATCAAAAGCTTCTTGAGCCTGTGATGACCACTTAGAGGGCTTTTCTTTCTTGGTCAAGGAAGTGATGGGCCGAACAATATCAGAAAAATTTTGAATAAAACGTCTATAGAAATTTGCAAAACCGATAAAACGTTGGACCTCTTTAACGTTCTTAGGTACCGGCCAGTCAAGGATTGCCTGAATCTTACCAGATTCCATGTTCAGCCCCTGAGGAGAGATGATATAACCTAAAAACTGGATCTCAGAACGATGGAACTCAAATTTCTCCGGCTTGATATACAGATGGTTCTCTATCAGACGTTTCAAAACAGATTTGACATGTTCCTCATGTTCCTGCAGAGAGTCAGAAAAAAATAGAATATCATCCAAATAGATCACCACAAACTGATCTAATAGATCTCTAAAAATGTCATTAGCAAGATGTTGAAACGTCGCAGGGGCATTACAAAGCCCAAAGGGCATCACGAGGTATTCAAAGTGTCCATACCGACATCTGAATGCTGTCTTCCATTCAACACCGGAACGAATACACACCAGATTATAAGCCCCACGAAGGTCCAGTTTAGTGAATATCTTGACATGATGAACTCTGTCCAATAATTCGGGAATCAACAGCAAAGGATAGCGATTCCGTATGGTTACCTTATTAAGTTCCCTATAGTCAATACAGGGTCTCAGGGTCCCATCCTTTTTCTTCACAAAAAATATAGGCGCCCCTGCTGGTGAGGAAGAAGGGCGTATGAAGCCTTTAGCCAGATTTTCATCAATATATTCCTTCAGGGCCTGAAGCTCAGGTGCCGCCAAAGGGTATACATTACTGAAAGGAATAGCTGTCCCAGGAAGCAGCTCAATGGGATAGTCATAATGCCTATGTGGAAGAAGATGATCTGCTTTCTTCTGGTCACAAATATCAGAGAAATCTTTATACACAGAAGGTAAAGAAAAAACCTGTGCAGGAGATTCTTTATCTCTGGACTCAGGAACGGCTTCTGTAATCGCTGAGTTGCTCCTTGTTGGGAAGGTAATCTCCTTGGTCTCCCAGTTGACAATCTGGTTTCAAGCACGCAACCAAGGGATGCCTAAAATCACAGGAAAATGAGGAGAAGAAATTAATAGAAAAGAAAGTTGCTCCTGATGATTAGGCTCCAACAAAATTTCAAGGGGTACTGTTTCCTGATCCACAGGCCCAGAGACTAAGGGTGACCCATCCACTGTTTCCATGGCAATTGGTGAGGCTCTACGCTGTATCTCAATGCCATGTTCCTTGGCGAATGTAATGTCCATAAAGTTGCCCCCAGCGCCAGAGTCAATCATAGCCGCACTGGAAATCCACTGCCCTGTACACAGAATCTTAATAGGGAGTGAAGAGTGAGAGTTCTTTTCCTGCAGCTCCCTGGGAGGTGTAGCCAGAGAGACAGAATGGAAAACAGCGTTTAATGGCAGGCTACATTCAGAGATGTCAGACTCATCGTCACAGTTATCATACTCCCCTACCGCTGCTAGCACCTTGTCAGACAGCTTAGGACAGTAAATTGGGAAGTGGTCTGACTGACTGCAGTAGAAACATAGCCTCTCTCGCAGACGGTGCTCTCGGCGCTCATTACTCTCACGCCTCTGCACAGAATCAATCTGCATGGCCACCTCCTCTACCTCCCGAGATGATTTACCTGAAGGCTCTTTTGGAGGAAAGGAAAAATTAGACATACGGTTAAATACAGCCAATTTCTCCTGTCTACGCTCAGTAAGACGAATGTCTATGCGTACACAATGCTGTATAAACGTTTCTAACTCTTGTGGTGACTCTGAACGGGCTAGTTCATCCTTCACAATGCTAGACAGACCTTTCTTAAAAATAGGCAATTGTGCATAACTGTCCCAATTAGTATCAACCGCTAATCTCCTAAATTCAGTCGCATATTCAATAACAGAGCGTTTACCCTGGCGTACAGATAATAAAGCAGACTCAGCAGTTGCGCGGCGATTAAGGTCATCAAACATTAATGCCATAGCGGCCAAGAGCTCATCCAAATCATTTAACCGTGGATCACGAGACTCGATCATCGGATTCGCCCAGGCGAGCGCTCATGAGGTCAGCAGCATAATTACACACAATACTTTAGAGCGATCAGTAGGAAAACGGTCAACATGCACATCAAAATATAGCATACACTGGTTCACAAAACCGCAAAATTTGTCACGATCACCATTAAGCCTGAATGGTGGCAACTTAGGTGGACTGGCTAGTGGCGGTTTACCAGAGGGTAAAGTCACTTGTGCCGCTATTTGCGTGTTTAAGTCCTGGAAAGCCCGTCCATATTGGGACTCCAAGCCAGCAAGTTTGTTTTCCTGAGCCGCCATACGGATACTTAAGTCCTGTAAAGTTTGTCCAAACACTTGTTGATTGTGCTCAAGGCCTCCAAGTCTCTTTTGCACACCTTCCACATCTTTCTGCAGAGATCTAATTATGGCATACACCTGCTCTAACTTGCTTTCTGCAGTCATTGCTCCAGCAGTCTCCTAAAGGGGCTAGAGTATCCTGTAACAATTATAGTGGATAACTAAGGAGACTGTTTGCGTGGAGCGAGACACAACAGTACACAGTTTATAGGTGAAAAGTCTATATTAAAGCACACAGTGTTTTGCACAAAAATGCAGAGAAATCTCAAAGTCTTAAGTTCACAGAATAATGAGTCTTTGCAAGGTTAGTTCACCATTATACATCAGCAAGTCCATACAATGCAGAAGCAATCAAAGAGGCCCGGGTAAAGTCTCGGACAGTGCAGACCAGTCCCATGCTCAGCAACCATCCGAATAAGGAGACTGAGAACTCAGAGCAGCTTACTTGAGAGCCAAAGCAGATGGAGGGCAGAGGTGCAGAGGAACCAGCACAAAACAGCCAGGGGCACGAGAAATGCTGGAAACTAGAGTATGAAGCAGGCTCTCAGGGAACAGATGATTCCAGCAGAATTTCGGGAGCATGCAGAAAGCCAGGAAGCCACCAGAAGGAGGATCTCAGGCAAAATACTCTAGCACTAGACTAGAGGCTGGGGTGGAGTAATAAGGGCAGGAGGTAAGGGCACATGATACAGAAGACGCCATCTTGAAAAAGGGCAGAAATGTCCCAAAGGAAAACAATATGCAAATTGCCTCTTCAGAGTCCTGACAAGAAGTTGTCCACTACTTTTACATTTATGTCCAATCCGTAGGATAGGGCATCAATGTATGATCGGCCAGGGTCCCACACGTGGCACCCCCACATACCAGCTGTTATCGGTGCCGGCGGCGGTGGCCACCGGCCTGAAGTGCTCACCTGTGGGGCTCCGCCGTCAAGTGGTAGTGGCCGCCGAGGTGTGCTGCACATCCGCCTCCCATTCAATTGAATAGGAGGCGGATGTGCAGTACACCGCGGCGGCCACTACCATTTGACGGTGGAGTTCCGCTGGTGATCACTTCCGGCCTGCGGCCACCGCCGCCGGCGCTAGTAGCAGCTGATCGGCCGGGGTGCCGCGTGCGGGACCCTGGCCGATCATACATTGATGCCCTATCCTACGAATTGGGCATTAATGTAAAAGTAGTGGACAACCACTTTAAAGTGCGCAACATCGACAATAATGTCCGCTTAAAACGTTCCACTTGTCCATTACCCTCTAGGTGATAGGGCGTTGTGTGGGATCTCTGAATTCTACAGTATTTTCCTAGCTTGTCTACGAGCTGGTTCTCAATTTCTTTTTCTTGGTCGTGGTGTAACCTCGTAGGGAAACCAAACCTCAAAGCAAAATCATTGAAGAACTTCTCTGCCACTGTTTGACCAGCTTTATTGGTGGTGGGATATGCTTGGGCAAATCGAGTAAAATGGTCCATCACCACCAATATGTATTCGTAGCCACCCTTGCACGTCTCGAGATGTAGAAAGTCTATTGAGACCATCTCAAACGGATACATACTGTAGTTGCCCATAAGTGCCTGGGTTGATGTGTTGGGATGTTTATCTTTCAGACACCCACACTCCCTGGTCACATACCTCTCAATATCTCTCTGCATGTACGGTCAGAAGAAATATTCACGGATCAAGTTGGTGGTCCTTTCCACTCCTAGGTGTCCTATGTTTTCATTGAGTTCTTTGAAGATCAACCTACGGAATACTCTGGGTAGTACTAACTGCCGGTTTTGTCCTCCTTTACAATACAGGATACTGTCTTCACTGAGGTAGAGCTTCGTCCATTCTTTAACTAAAACATACTGCTGGTGATTCATTATCTCTCTCCCGTTTACTTGGAAACCGATCTTGGTCCACATAAAGTAGTATTCTACCAATTATCTGATCTTTCCGTTGTGCTCTATGGATTTTTTCTTTTGGTAGTTGTTGAATAGACAGGGGGTGATCTTATTCTCCCGCTTTTATGGTGGTTTCCACCGTCAACGGACACCACAATGGTGTGTCTTCCTCCTGATAAACTTGTACTGCTTGGGTAGTGCTCTCAATTGCTTCCAGACTGACTTCCTCCGAGAATTTTTGCATGAACTCCATAGGCTCTAGAGGCATTCTCGACAATCCGTCAGCATCCGCATTGCATTTTCCTGGCCTGTACTTGATGCTGGAATTGAAGTCAGCTACTTCAACGACCCATCTCTGACCCGTTGCATTCCTTGGCAAAATGTCCTTCCTCACCACATCTTAGACAGTGGACACACACCGTACTCTGATTTGATGAACGGCACACTTCACAAGTCGGGTATCTTCTGTTCTGGAGCCCACTCCTGGGTCTGAGGGATACAGGTTCCAGCCTGGTATGAATCAACTTTTTTACCGAAATCAACTCGGCTCGCAGATCTATTACTTCCTCCCAGTCAGCGTTGGCGGTCCTCTCTTTTGTTGGTGATTTAAAGTTCCCTCTCGGAGGTGGCACTGGAGGGTCTCCATGATGATCTTCGGACTGGCCACCGGGGGTCCCCAGCTTCAGCTGACTCATTTTGGTGATTTTAGGAGCAGAGCCTATCTGTAACTTCTGTTCGCTCTCTGACTCCAAACAAGTTGCCTCATTCATTTTTTCAATTAGGACTTGGTCCAGAATGCCAGGATCTTCTAGGTACTGTTTCAGCTGCAACTTGATGCCTTTGCTGATTAATCTCATTCCCAATGTTCTCAAAAACTTCTTCTGGAATAGTCTATCATCAAACCTCTTCTCCGCTTCTACATCTCTGGATGCAAACAACAGTCTCTCCTTCAGTTCAATTGCTCTGAACAAGAAACTTTGGGGTGATTCATTATTTTTCTGTGAGAGGTTAATGAGTCGGTGGAACAATTCTGAAGTACTCTCTTCTTTATAGTGCCCTTTTAAAATCATCTTCAGCTGTTGCAAGGTCAATTGACTCTTCATTTCTAGCATACTACGGAGGTTCAGTCCTGGGATGATCGCTTTCACCACCCCCTCAATGATCTCATCTGGCTTGTAGCCTTTCTGTAAGCCAGCATCGATCTGGTGCAACAAGTTCATATAAGACAGTTTCTCTTTCTGTTCACACTCTCAAATCTGTCCCAGGATCTTGAATTCTTTCCTTATGGTGATTTGTGGTGTTACAGAGGACTGTCTTTCTGATTTATCTAGTCCGAGCAGGGTAAAGGTTGTGTCTGAGTCTGTCACCCGTTCAGAGGTTTTGATTGATTCCTGTAGGGCTGTTGTTAGGGCTTTGAATTGTTCTTTAAATTCCTGTAGTTCTGTCTGCGGATGGAGATTCCTGCTTTTGGTAATTGGTGCCACCCCTCCATCCTCAAACTTCAGCCAGGTTAGAAACTGTGTTAGCTCCTGGAGGAATGTCCCCATGACGTCTTCAGCTTCTTTCTCCCCAGCTCATCCATTTTTGCATTAATGGCAGCTAACAGTTACCTGCGGTTGTGTGCTTTAGAAATCTGTTCTTCTGACATCTTTATATGTTCTGCTACTGTTCTCAATTTTTCACAGGTTAACTGAAGAAGCAGCTCACTAATTCTGTCCGTTTGTATTTCCACATCCATTGCTGCTAGTGAGTTTTCTTTAGGTCTGGTCCCCTTTAACTGGTGTAGCAGAGTTGAATTGATGTGTTTTGCTGCTGTGTTTTCCAGACACTTTTCCTCTTCTCCCTCTACATGCTAATTCCCACTTAGGATTCCCTGTACGGGCCACCAATGTTACACGCACGCCACTAGGTTCAGATAGGGCGAGACCGGTTTCATGAATTCTTTGGAATCCTCGGGGAAATGTTACTCAGGGCAACCATAGGCAGAAGCTTCTCTCAGGCACATGATAGATTCAATTGCTGACCAGACACATCTAACAAGAGTCTTTTTTAACAGTTTAACAGTGGAATGTAATCTGAAGCACGGCCAGTGCAATTCAGGGATATTACAGCAACAATCTTCATTACAGTACAGTCTGAGTTTCTTGAGCAACCGGCTCCAGTAACAATACAGTAGTTTCTTCACAAGGCACAGTATTACAGTCTCTTCAGTAGCATAATTCAGCATAGATTAGATCTCTTAGCAGCACACTTCTATGCATACACAACCACAGGCTTTTCCTTCACAAGGACACAATAGTAAACAGCATTCTGTATCCTGCATGGAGATGTAGGGGGGCAGGGTTTGATGAGGGAGATGATCCCTGTGACACAATTCCTTCCAGTTCTTATCTTCCTGCCCGATAATACTCTGCACTGTTAGTTCAGGGAGTTTATCTGACATGTGTTTATTTTCTCTCGTGATCTGAATCCTGTTTAGTTGCCTTCTGTCAGATCCAGATAACACACTACCTTTCTCTTCGGCTTCAGCCAGACTACAATAACAAGTTCCCCACAATCCCCCTGGGGCTCTGCTAAAACACTCCCTGTCTCCTGTGACGGTGTTAACCCCTCTAGTTGCTGGATGCTTCTGGAGCACAACACTTCCTGTCTCCTGTGCTTGTGTTATTTTGTAACAGTTGCTGGATGCTTTTGAAGCAACAGCATTCCTTCTGCATGTCACACATGCCTTTATTTAAGAAAAAGATAGTTGTTACTGAGTCTATTGAGATACCAGGTTGGGAACAGACTCCCTATAATATTTTGGCAGCCAAATGGTCCCACAGTGTTGGTTTGAGTGAACCATGGGACAAATGTCTGAAGGTGTAAAAAAAATACTTCTTTCAGTATATTTTTCTATTGAGGACTTCTTATCAGATGCGATTGATCAAAGTATCAATATCACGATATTCTTATAAAAAAATATATCGATTTATTCTTGGATTGTCCATTATAAAGAATGATTGCAATAGTTACATAAAATAGTTAAATAGTTAGAGTGATTGTCCATTTATCCATAATTAGCTTAATAGTTGAGATTCACTCATCTTTTCCTTGGATCCTGGATGGTAGGTTGCGTCTGTCTGTGTCCAGCACGTGTGTTAGGATGACACCATGTGTCGTCCAGTGTCCTGTGAAATGGACTAACTAAAAATAAACAAATAGCGCATGTTACCTAGAAACCCTAGCACAATGGCTGATGCAATCTTATGCAATGTATGGTACAGAATTCAGAATAAAATTAATATCCGTAATTAATATTTAACAATTCCCCCTTTTGAGGATGACAGACATCAACTGAAATCCTCAAAGTAGATAGGTTCATCATTAGGATAATAGGATCATTTTTCTTTTCTTCTTCCTTGGCAATATCATTTAATGTCCATAACAATATTAATAATAATAATAATAATAATAATATCAATATCGGATTATTGTTATATGTATTCAATAGCATAATGATGTGAATCCATGTTATGGTAAGCCGTGACTAATATTCATTTAACTACATTGGTCGCTTCAACTACTTCTAACGGCGAACAAACACCGTCAGAAAACCCAGGTGGCAACCCAGGTGGCCGCCCTGGTGTGGATGGCTTCCTATCTTCAAAGATTCAAACAAGACCCAATAATAGAAGAACACGTGCCACACCTTACCAGGTTAGTGCTGCTTGCGGGGGGCTCCGCATTGTTAACTTATCCAACCACGTACTAACTGACAAGCAGATGGAGGTCCTGGGGCTGGGACTATCTTTTGCACCCACTAATGCATTTAATTTTTTTACTGCCCTGAAGGACCTCCACCTGTTTGCACGTAAACTTATTCTTAAAAAATTACATTCCAGGCCACATGGTGAGGATGGCCCTGTGACCACGACAGAGATGGAGGCATTGAAGGATTTGTAGGACCTCTTGATGGAGCAGGACCAACCCCCAAATACAGGTGGGTTACCACAGTCGAGGTATCCTAGATCCACAAGGTTCCCTCACTTGTCCCTGAGTCTGGCAGTTGAAATATTTGTGCGTCTAGTGACGGAGGATTTGAGACATCTCTCCACACGCAGACGCTTTGACAATCTTACTCATTCTCAGCGTACTGCGATAGAACGGTTGAAATCACTTCGTGATGTGGTTATTAAACCAGCGGACAAGGGAGGGAACATTGTACTGTGGCCCTGTTCTAAATATGAGAGGGAGGCGTTACGCCAACTAAGGGATACCAAGACATATTCGAGGTTACCCTTTAATCCTACTGCCTCCTTCTCTGCCGCGCTCCAGGGGATCCTGGGCAGGGCCTGTGATCAGGGAATTATTAACAAGCAAACAGTTGAAGCTTTACCTGTTCGATTCCCTAAAACTGCTACTTTTTACCTACTTCCAAAAATTCGCAAGGACGCCCTCAACCCGCCGGGACGTCCAATCGTGTCAGGCCTAAGTAATTTGTGTGGTCCTATTTGCCAGTATATTGACAGCCACCTTCGCCCATTAGTGGAGACACTTCCTTCATACATTCAGGACACGATGGACGTCTTAAGGCGCGTTAATGGCGTCCTTGTGACGGATGGTATCCTGCTAGTCACGGCCGATGTTGAGAGCCTCTACACATGTATTAGCCATGATCTGGACCTTTCTGCAGTCCGCCTCTTCCTTGGGGCGTCCAATCTGGACGGCCTCTCACGAAATTTTATCCTTGAGCTCCTCCACTTCGTCCTCCACCACAATTATTTTTTATTCAAAGATACGGTGCATCTACAAAGGCGTGGCACGGCGATGGGGGCGTCTTGTGCGCCCTCGTACGCCAATCTCTTCTTGAGGTCCTGGGAGAGAGACATTTTTGGCGACGAGGGCGTGCGCCGCGCCGACCCCGTCGTGTCATGGCTTAGATACATCGATGATATTTTGTTTCTGTGGCGGGGGACGGTGGAGGAGCTTGACGATTTCATGGTGCAGCTTAACTCAAACAATCGTTCCATTAGGCTTACCTATACATACCATCATAAACAGATTGACTTTCTAGACATCAGTCTGGAGGTGGGTGAGTACCACACCATCCAGACTGATGTCTTTAGAAAACCCACCTCGGTCAATTCCTTAATACATGCTGCCTCTGCACATGATCCCTCTACAATTCGTGCCATCCCGGTCAGACAATTCCTGAGGATGAGGCGGATCTGTTCCACCGACTACAAGTTTAGGAGACAGGCTTCGGATCTGGCAGAACGTTTCAGGCAACGTGGGTATAGCAACCACTGCATCGGCCGTGGCTACTCGAGAGCACGGAACACATTCCGTAACCATCTGATTTATTCCTCAAATTCATCCAAACGGGTGACAACGGAAAGAATCCGCTACATCTCCACATATAATCATGAGTGGGGGAATATGCGGCGGATCCTTTCCCGTCATTGGGGTGTGCTCAGCGCGGAGCCCTCCCTACGTGAATCTTTAGGAAGCTATCCACAAATGACCCCCCGGCGGGCCAATAACCTGGGTGACATACTGGTATCCAGCCACTATATAACTCCCTTGACGAATCCATTTGTGTCCCGCGGACCCACGTTTGGCTCGTTCCCCTGTGGCCACTGTGCCGCCTGCGCCAATATCCTGCGCAGCTGGGTGTTCACGTTCTCTGATGGCTCTCGTGAGTTTAAAATCCGCAATTACATCTCATGCGGTACAACCCATGTTATATATTATGCTACATGTGGTTGTCAATTAATTTATGTAGGACTCACTACGAGAGAGCTGAGGATCAGGGTTTGTGAACACGTGCGGGACATTGGCGCGGCTCGGACGGTGGCCGACCCCAGGGAGCTCAAAACATTGCCGCGTCACTTTAAGGCTGTCCACAATTGCGATCCGAGGACACTAAAGTTTTGCGGCATTGATGTCATACATTTGGGCTCCCGGGGTGGAAATGGTAAGCAACTTCTGGCCCAAAAGGAGGCCAGATGGATCGTCACTTTAGACACCATGGCTCCGCGGGGCCTCAATGAGAGTTTGGGGTTCTCTTCCTTCCTCTGAAATGAAGTGACGGATTGTATGATATGTTCTGTGTTTCTGCTCCCCTGTGGACCATGATATGTCTATTTCTGGACCATGGCTTTAGGTTTTTAGTTTTTATATTCTTTTCTAATTTTTATATTTTCCCTTTTATTCTCTTTGTACTCACATTTTCTCCGACAGTGACTGTGCCCCAGGACCTCTTCTTTTTGATGTACATCTATGGCAGACGATCTGTCTTTTGAACTCCTTCGTCTTTTGATGTCTACAAGAGATTCTGATACAGATACTGCTACTGCACTCTTGATTCTTGACCGGGATGTACACTTTACTTGTGGATTCTGTTTGATATCTGGTACTTGTGACTGATTGAAACCATGTTGAGAAATCTATAGTTGTGCACTTTTTGGCACTATATGTCCCCTTTTGCAAGGGGACTTATGCTGTTATAACGCTAATTGTATAGACATATGTACCTCTTTTTTTGACCTAATGCACCATCCCCTCCTTTCATACCTTTCTATTGAGCTGTACTTCCATGACCAGCATTATTTGCTACTATTAGTATCATGATATTAACTTTTATAGAACATTAGTATTGTGCTGGCTGGCTGGAATAGCTACCGGGTTTTGATTGGTGGGGATATTGTTGCTCCCTTTATGTGGTTTCATTTCTGTTATTGGCACTCAGTCCCAAGCTCACCTCCTACATGGATGTAGTGCACATGCGCCCGGTCCGTCCCGTGCCGTGCTGCGCTCGGCTGTCTTTATGCCTTCGGCGCGCCGCCGGGAATAGCATTCATTTGCATTTCGGTCCGCGCGCCGACGTCATGACAGCTGGGGCGCGTGCGCGGGATATGTGACGGCCGTTGCGCATGCGCCGCCCATCATCCAGTACTTGGCGGCCATCTTGGACGACCACATGATGTATCATGTGACACTTCTGGGCGTATTTAAAGGTCCTGGCAGCACCCTCACACACGCCTCTTGATAAAGCTGATCTACACCCGGCGAAACGCGCGTCGAGGCCTTTCTCATTCACTATCTGGTCCCTGTGTGGTCTCCCAGAGGTCTGGGGCCCCTTACATTAGGGTAAGTTTGGTACAATATGACCTTTGGGTCTTTCTGGACCGCATGGTCCATATGGGAGTGACCTTTTTGCTTGCCCTGATTGTGCGTCCCTCTCCCTGTTTTAGTGTAAGCATGCACCCTTCTGACTCTAGGGGTGAACCTCTGGAGAGACCCACTTACAAATATGCGGGACCATTTGTCTGCTTGTCTTAATTTTGTGTCATAACTATTAATGCT
Organism: Phyllobates terribilis; assembly: GCF_046119375.1. Classification (NCBI taxonomy): domain Eukaryota; kingdom Metazoa; phylum Chordata; class Amphibia; order Anura; family Dendrobatidae; genus Phyllobates; species Phyllobates terribilis. Next base: position 2,614,943 of record NW_027362991.1, read on the forward strand.
ATGTATTGTCTTTTAATGAACTATGTCTACAATAAAGTCTTTTCATGCGATTTCACTCAGCTGTTCTCCTAGTTTTATATAAGTCTTGAGTGGGCTATGTGGAGACGGGGTCGGAATTTTTCTGGGGACCATTAACCCACGTCATTTATTATGCGGGTCGCAGTCTGTTTATTCATTTAACATATATAATTATACTTCCCTAAATCTAAATCGAAATAATCACGGGTCCAATCGTCATCATCTGATGTCATCGGTTCTTGTCTCGTCTTCTTCTTGGTTCTTTTAAAACACAGTCTTTAGATGAAAATTCCTTTGAAATAAATTATAGCGTGTAGATATTGTACAGTCCATAATTGTGTTCATTATTGTTCAGTCTTTAAACTGTACTCTTTATTAGAAAGATCATGTGTGTCAATTGATAAGAAAACAAAGTCCATGGATGAAATGTAGCTTTAATATCTGTGCAGTGTCACCTGGACTTACGTTGGATTGTCTTTGGATAATTCTGGAATCCTCCGTGTCATCCGCACTGGTCTCCTGTCACTTTTGGAACAGGTGTGACGTCTTTGGTCAGAAAAGCAAGGGTTAACTTGACACTTCCCTGCTCTATATAGCACCATAACCAGTACTTAATCCTTAATGTACAGAACACATATATCAGGCTGGCAGAATCCTGACACTCCGTTATTATTCACCAGCTTTCAGGTGATAGGAAACCACTGGAACATGATGAAACTTGAACACAACCCAGTTCATATAGGATCATCGTCCTCTGCAGTCGTGGTTATCAGTGGTGTGAATGTATTGTAATTGACACAGTCTATTATCACTCAGCATTCACAACATCTTTACCTTCTGAGATTTCCGTATATCGGTTGCTTCTTCTTGTAACTTTTGAGAATCTCTTTAATTTATAAATATGAAAAATCTTTATTAAGATAGAATTAATAATTGCAATGTCTTGATTGAAGTCTTCATTCGCTAATCTGATACCAAATCTGGCAACTTTCCTAACCTATAATATCATAGGGTACCATAGCAATCAATAATGTTCATCTAATTATTATCAAAATATTAAAATAAATTATGTTTGGAATAATAAAACAATAATAGATAGTAATTCATTATTAATCAAGTTCTTCATGTGATAGAACATTTTTATGTCATAGGTGTAATTACCTTTTCCAACCCATAGGTGTCAGTGTGTTTTGAAACAAGTGTTTATTAGTGATGAGCGAGCACTAAAAGGCTCGGGTGCTCGAAGCTCGGGTTGAGCAAATTGGAATACTCGGGTGCTCGACCCGAGCAACGAGCCCAATGTAAGTCTATGGGAAACTCGAGCATTTTTCTGGCGGTCCCCCCGGCGGTCTGCAGAAGGTCAAAAATTGCCCAAATCGATGGGAACAGTGCTCAATTAAACGTCAGGCTGGCAGAATATATAGGCAGACAGGCAGGCAAGGTATATAGGAGGGTGCGTGAAAAACATAGCAGGGCAATTGGAACACACTAGTGCCCTCCGATTTTCATGCACCCGTCTCTTTAAAAAAGCCGGCTGGCAATTCATCAGCGGCATACACCGGTACCTGACAATTTAGAACAGAAAGAAAAGAGCATCACACATAGATTAGATAGATAGAAACATGACAGTCACATATATAATAAGTACAGTGATAGTGTTGGTTACTGTACTTGTCATTTAGTGTTAAAATAAAGGATTTATTAAAAAAAAATAATAGTGTTTTTGTCTCTTTAAAAAAGCCGGCCGGCAATTCATCACCAGCAGCATACACCGGTACCAGACAATTTAGAACAGAAAGAATAGAGCATCACACATAGATTAGATAGATAGAAACATGTCAGTCACATATATAATAAGTACAGTGATAGTGTTGATTACTGTACTTGTCATTTAGTGTTAAAAGAAAGGATTTATTTAAAAAAATTGGCGTGGGGTTCCCCGTAATTTTAGTCTCTAGCGGAGGTTAAGCAGACGGCTAGGGCAGATGTTTGAAGCCTGGGAAGGGGGTAATACCCACAGAGCTTCCCAGGCTACTAATATCAGCCTCCAGCTGAATACCTAGCCTTTGCTAGCTATTAAAATGGGGGACCCCACGTCATTTTTTTTGGGGTCCCCCATTTTAATAGCTAGTAAAGGCTAGGTATTCAGCTGGGGGCTGAATACCTAGCTAGTAAAGGCTTAAAATGGGGGACCCCCCCAAAAAATGACATGGGGTCCCCCCTATTTTAATAGCTAGCAAAGGCTAGGCAGACAGCTGGGGGCTGATATTAAAAGCCCAGGAAGGGTGCCATGAATATTGGCCCCCTCCCACGCTAGAAACACCAGCCGTCAGCCACCCCATAGGATGCGCCAATTCTGGCACTTAGCCTCGCTCTTCCCACTGCCCTGTAGCGGTGGCAGTGGGGTAATAGGGCTGGGGTTGATGTCAGCTTATAATGCCAGCTGACATCAAGCCCAGGTTAGTAATGGAGAGGCGTTTATAAGACACCCCCATTACTAACCCCATAGTCAAAGTTAAAAAAAAACACAAACACCCAGAATAGAGTCCTTTAATTGAAATAAACGCACAATTCTTTAATGTTCTAAATTAAACCATACTTACCTTCACGCCCATTCCAGCTAAAGCCAACGATCTCCTGCAATAAAAATAAAATAGTAAACCAACCTCATCCTTACCTTTCCATGGTTCCCAGGCCGGCTCCAGCTCTGCTACATTCACATGACAGGCTGGATCGCAGCCGAAAGCTGCCATCCAGCTTGCCATGCCGCAGACACTGAGAAGCGCAGGTATGCTTGCGCTCCTCAGAGTCTGGCTGTGACGGCATCCAGATGAGCCGAGTTAATGTCCAATGAACTCAGCTCACCTCATGCACGTCACTGACAGCGTGGGAAAATTCTCCTGCGCATGCGGTGAGCGTGAGAGAATTCTCCTGCACTCACCGCAAGCGTGGGAAAATTCTCCTGCGCTTGCGGTGAGCGCAGGAGAATTCTCTCACGCTCACCGCATGCGCAGGAGAATTTTCCTACGCTGTCAGTGACGTGCATGAGGTGAGCTGAGTTCATTGGACATGAACTCAGCTCATCTGGATGCCGTCACAGCCATACACTGATGAGCGCAAGCATGCCTGCGCTTCTCAGAGTCTGCGGCATGGCAAGCGGGATGGCAGCTTTCGGCAGCGATTCAGCCTGTCATGTGAATGTAGCAGAGCTGAAGCCGTCCTGGGAACCATGGAAAGGCAAGGATGAGGTTGCTTTATTATTTTACTTTTATTGCAGAAGACATAGGCTTCAGCTGGAATGGGCGTGATGGTAAGTATGGTTTAATTTAAAACATTAAAGAATTGTGCGTTTATTTAAATTAAAGGACTTTATTCTGGGTGTTGTGTTTTTTTTAAATACTTTACTAGAAATTCATGGCGGTCATGTCTAATATTGGCGTGACCCCATGAATTTCGGGCTTAGGGCCAGCTGATAATACCAAGCTGACCCTAACCCCTTTATTACCCAGTGAGCCACCGCACCAGGGCCCTAGATGAGTTGGGTACAGCACCAGAAGATGGCGCTTCTATGAACGCGCCATTTTCTGGGGTGGCTGCGGACTGCAATTTACAGCGGGGGGGGGGGGGGCAGAAAGCTTGGGCCTCCATGCGCTGCGGATTCCAGCCCCCAGCTGCCTAGTTGTACCTGGCTGGACACAAAAATAGGGCGAAGCCCCATGTATTTTTTTTTTTTATTATTTCATGAAATTCATGAAATAATAAAGAAAAAAAAGGGCTTCCCTATATTGTTGTGTCCGGCCAGGTACAAATTGGCAGCTGGTGGTTGGGGGCAGCCCGCTCCTGCCTGCTGTACCTGGCTGGACACAAAAATAGGGCGAAGCCCCACGTCAATTTTTTTTTTATTATTTCATGAAATTCAGCTTTCGGCTGCGATCCAGCCTGTCATGTGAATGTAGCAGAGCTGGAGCCGTCCTGGGAACCATGGAAATGTAAGGATGAGGTTGGTTTATTATTTTACTTTTATTGCAGAAGACATTGGCTTCAGCTGGAATGGGCGTGATGGTAAGTATGGTTTAATTTAGAACATTAAAGAATTGTGCGTTTATTTCAATTAAAGGACTTTATTCTGGGTGTTTGTGTTTTTTTTTAACTGTGACTATGGGGTTAGTAATGGGGGTGTCTTATAGACGCCTCTCCATTACTAACCTGGGCTTGATCTCAGCTGGCATTATAAGCTGACATCAACGCCCGCCCTATTACCCCACTGCCACCGCTACAGGGCAGTGGGTAGAGCGAGGATAAGTGCCAGAATTGGCGCATCCATAGGGTGGCTGACGGCTGGTGTTTCTAGCCTGGGAGGGGGCCAATATTCATGCCACCCTTCCTGGGCTATTAATATCAGCCCCCAGCTGTCTGCCTAGCCTTTGCTAGCTATTAAAATAGGGGGGACCCCTCGTCACTTTTTTGGGGGGGTCCCCCATTTTAATAGCTGGTAAAGGCTAGGTATTCAGCTGGGGGCTGATATTAGTGGCCTGGGAAGCTCCGTGGGTATTACCCCCTTCCCAGGTTTCAGACATCTGCCCCAGCCGTCTGCTTAACCTCCGCTAGAGACTAAAATTACAGGGAACCCTATGCCAATTTTTTTTTTAATAAATCCTTTATTTTAACACTAAATGACAAGTACAGTAACCAACACTGTCACTGTACTTATTATATATGTGACTGACATGTTTCTATCTATCTAATCTATGTGTGATGCTCTATTTCTGTTCTAAATTGTCGGGTACCGATGTATGCCGCTGAAGAATTGCCGGCCGGCTTTTTTAAAGAGACGGGTGCATGAAAACACTATTATTTTTTTTTTTAATAAATCCTTTATTTTAACACTAAATAACAAGTACAGTAACCAACAGTGTCACTGTACTTATTATATATGTGACTGACATGTTTCTATCGATCTAATCTATGTGTGATGCTCTATTCTTTCTGTTCTAAATTGTCGGTACCGGTGTATGCCGCTGCTGAATTGCCGGCTTTTCATGTTTCTCTGTGAGCACTGTTCCCATCGATTTGGGCAATCACTGTAATGCCACAACCACCATGGCTGTGGCATTACAGTGAGTGGCAGACAATCCCTGCATGATTGGTGCTCTAAATAGCGCCAAACATGCAGGACGGGGACCCGAGCTCCCGCTCGAGCATCTCGAAAGTACTCGGCGAGCTCCGAGCATCTCGAGTACTGAGATGCTCGGGTGAGTACCGAGCAGTGGCGAGCAAGCTCGCTAATCACTAGTGTTTACCAATAATACCAAAGAAAGTATACTCATGAACCAAAATGAATAAATATATGAATGAATGAATGCAAGAATGACTTGTGTTTACTCAAAAAATTGAAATATTTTTTTTCTTATATTGGAACCATATCATTATATTTAATGAAGCAATATTCTTGTACTAGACATTACTTTATTAAATATGAATGTGTTTTCTCAATTGAGATATTGAACTGAAATAATAAAATAAAAAAATTAGAATTAAAAATGAAAAATGAAAAAATAAGAAGAAAGTAAGAATAAAATTGAAAAAAGAAAAATTAAATTAAGACTAAAAATAATAATAATAATAATAATAATAATAAAAATAAGGCCTTTATATGTTAATGACAAATGCAGAGTAATTGTATTCTCCATAAAAATACCCTTATATTTCCATTATCTGGATGATTTCATATTTGTCATAACCTTGTATTACCAAAAATGATTAAATTATGTAACTTTGCATGTAATACCCTTCTTAATCATACCATTGTAGCTTATTAATATTTCTTCTTCATTAAAATGTGTGAAAAATAAGTATTGATCAAAAGTGATTATGTAATCAGGATCAAAAGCACATTTTCCCCCTTAATGGCAAAAAATATTATTTTAGAAAATAATTTATATATCAGAACCAAATTAAAAATAATTATTCTTCTATAAATATTTTGCATAAATGTCATAGCATATATTTGTCTGAAGAGGTGTGTACCTATTTATGTAACCATTAAAAATAATAATATCCTTGAATACTATAAAATTATCATTGTGAAAAATTATTCTAAATGTAAATTTGCTTTATAAACCATTTTAATGTGTGGTTACCCTTATCCACTATTAGCTAAATCAAGAAGTAATAATTACTAAAGAAATATAGAAATATATATATTATATAGATAATACTTAATTATGTATCATCATTTTCTCAGACTTAAATGTAATTTTGTACCTTCACATAAAGAAACAAACATACATGAGGCCTCTGTCACACAAATCTCACTTAGCAGCTGCACATATATTCAGCAAATTTCACTCTGTTACAGATTCGTTCAGCTCAAACATTCCACATATATATACAGTACAGACCAAAAGTTTGGACACACCTTCTCATTTAAAGATTTTTCTGTATTTTCATAACTATGAAAATTGTACATTCACACTGAAGGCATCAAAACTATGAATTAACACATGTGGAATTATATACTTAACAAAAAAGTGTGAAACAACTGAAAATATGTCTTATATTCTAGGTTCTTCAAAGTAGCCACCTTTTGCTTTGATGACTGCTTTGCACACTCTTGGCATTCTCTTGATGAGCTTCAAGAGGTAGTCACCGGAAATGGTTTTCACTTCACAGGTGTGCCCTGTCAGGTTTAATAAGTGGGATTTCTTGCCTTATAAATGGGGTTGGGACCATCAGTTGTGTTGTGCATAAGTCAGGTGGATACACAGCTGATAGTCCTACTGAATAGACTGTTAGAATTTGTATTATGGCAAGAAAAAAGCAGCTAAGTAAAGAAAAACGAGTGGCCATCATTACTTTAAGAAATGAAGGTCAGTCAGTGCGAAAAATTGGGAAAACTTTGAAAGTGTTCCCAAGTGCAGTTGCAAAAACCATCAAGCGCTACAAAGAAACTGGCTCACATGAGGACCGCCCCAGGAAAGGAAGACCAAGAGTCACCTCTGCTTCTTGTTACGGATCCGGGTGGTGGAACCTCTGTGCTGCGGAGCAAGGAGGGACCAGAGGGGTGTAACTAGGTATCAACTCGGACTGACCAGGGTAGCACGGCGGCTCAATCGACTCCGTGAACCAGGGAAGGACCGAGCAGAAGGACCAGGTGCTACTCTGGGCCTGTCCTTGTATGAGAGCAGGGGACTCCCACGGGTAACTGGCAGGAGCCTCCGGGTAGGCACGGCAGGTAACTGATAAGAGCCTCCAGGTAGGCTGACTGATAGGCACGGCAGGTAACTGGTACGTTCTCCGGGTAGGCAGGCAAGCCAGGCCCATAGACACACTGGCGGGTTTGGATCGTAGGCAGACCGTCGGGCTGGCGGAGACAGGTAGTCAGGCTGGCGGACAGGACTGGTAGTCAGGCTGACGGACTGGGCTGGTAGTCAGGCTGGCGGACAGGACTGGCGGACAGGGCTGGTAGTTAGACTGGCGGACTGGACTGGTAGTCAGGCTGGCAGACTGAGCTGGTAGTCAGGCTGGCGGACTGGACTGGTAGTCAGGCTGGCGGACTGGACTGGTAGTCAGACTAGCAGCGGGACCTGAGGGCTGAAGCAGAGTTTAGGACACAAAGCTACAACCTTGCACGGGCACCTCCATTTTGGAGGGGGTGCCTTCTATATGAGAGGTTCTCCGGCCATTGGCTGAGGACTCCTTAGGACGGCGCGCGCGGCCCCTTTAAGAGGGGGGGAGAGCGCGCCCTAAGCACAGTGCCCGGGAAGCTGCGCGCGCCGGCAGCAGCAGCAGGAGAGCCGGAAGACGCCGGGCCGGGAGCGTGGCGGTAAGAGGGACGGCGTCTCTGCCTGTCAGGGAGCAGAGACGCCGATACTACAGTACCCCCCCTTTATGCCCCCTCTTTTTTAGGCCAGAAAGAAATTTTTTAAGGAGAAGAAAGGCGTGGATGTTCTCCCTGGGTTCCCAAGTTCTCTCCTCTGGGCCAAACCCCTTCCAATCCACCAGAAAAAAGGTTTTTCCTCTTACCCTCTTGGTGGCCAGAATGTTCTCTACCTCATAGACGTCCTCAGCGGAGACCGGAGCTGGGGGGGTACCTGGATTGTCAGAAAAAGAATTAAGCACAACTGGTTTGAGGAGAGATACGTGGAAGGAGTTGGGAATCCGTAAGGTGGCCCGGAGTTTTAACTTGTAGGCTACTGGGTTGATTTGCTTGAGGACATCAAAAGGACCGATGAACCGTGGACCCAACTTATAGGAGGGTATTTTGAGACGAACATGTTTGGAGGAGAGCCAAACCTTGTCTCCCAGATGGAATTGAGGTGGGTCCTGGCGTCTCTTATCAGCATGTTTCTTCATCCGCTCGGAGGAATAAAGAAGTGCGGACCTAGTGTCCTCCCAAATGGTGGAAAATTCGCTGACCAGAGACTCCGGGGCAGGGTTGTCCACTGAAGCGGAGACGGGAAACGGAATCCGGGGATGTTGACCGTAGACTACAAAGAACGGGGACTTGGAAGAAGATTCGCTCTCATGGTTGTTATAGGAGAATTCGGCCCATGGTAGGAGCTCTACCCAATCGGTATGGTGAGCGTTGACGAAGTGCCGGAGGAAGCTGGTAAGGGTCTGGTTGATACGTTCCACTTGGCCATTTGACTGCGGATGGTAAGCAGAGGAAAAATCCAGGGTGACATCCAGCAGCTTACACGTAGCTCTCCAGAAACGCAAAGTAAACTGGACCCCGCGATCAGACACAACGTGGAGGGGTGGGCCATGGAGACGAAAATGTGATGGATGAAGTCCTTAGCCAGCACAGATGCAGACGGGAGACCAGGCAGAGGGATGAAGTTGGCCATTTTAGAAAAGCGGTCAGCGACCACCCAAATGACAGTACAACCGGCAGAAACAGGGAGATCGGTAATAAAGTCCATAGCAATGTGTTGCCATGGGGCAGCAGGTACGGGAAGAGGCAGGAGACGGCCGGCTGGAAGATGTCTGGGAACCTTGTTGCGGGCACAGGACGAACAGGCCGTCACGAAGTCTACTACATCCTTGCGCAGGGTAGGCCACCAGTAATGCCGGGTAATGAGCAAGAAGGTCTTCTTCTGGCCAGCATGGCTGGCTAGTTTAGATGAATGACCCCAGTGAAGAACCTTCTTACGATCTGGAACCGCTACAAATGTCTTACTGGGTGGGAGACGAGACAGGTCCAAGGGGGCCACATTCATCACTTTGGAGGGATCGATGATATGCATAGGCTCCTCCTCTTGATCGGAAGACAGGAAGGATCGGTACAAGGCGTTGGCTTTAACGTTCTTGTCCGCAGGGCGGTAATGTAGGGTAAAGTTGAAGCGGGCGAAGAACAAAGGCCACCGGGCCTGACGTGGATTGAGTCTTTGGGCATTCTGTAGATATGCCAGGTTTTTGAGGTCAGTGTAGATGACCACCGGGTGCAGAACCCCCTCAAGCAGGTAACGTCACTCCTCCAGCGCCAATTTGATGGCTAGCAGTTCTCGGTCTCCTATGGAGTAGTTGCGCTCGGATGAGAAGAGCTTGGAGAAGAAGCCGCAGGTTACCATTCTCCCGGACGGAGATTTCTGGGTGAGCACCGCTCTGGAAGAGGAAGCATCAACCTCCAGAAAATTTGTTGCAATCCGGACGGTGCAGCACTGGGGCAGAAGAAAAGGCTAGTTTTAAGGAGAGGAAGGCCTCCTCCGCTTCGGACGGCCATTCCTTAGGATTTGCTCCCTTACGGGTGAGCGCAGAGATGGGAGCAGTCCGGGAAGAGAAATGTGGGATGAAGAGACGGTAATAATTCGCGAAGCCCAGGAATCACTGAATCGCCTTCAGCCCCTCCGGACGGGGCCACTTTAAGAAGGCAGAAACCTTCTCGGGGTCCATCCGTAGACCTGTCTTAGAGATAATATAGCCCAGGAACGGAAGAGAGGTCTGCTCGAAGAGGCATTTTTCAAATTTTGCGTATAGGTGATTCTGCCTGAGCCTAAGCAGGACCTGACGAACATTCCTCCGGTGTGTGGGAAGATCCGGAGAGAAGACCAAGATGTCGTCCAGGTACACCACCACGCAAAAATATAAGAGGTCACGGAAGATGTCATTAGCTAATTCTTGGAAGACGGCAGGAGCATTACAGAGGCCGAAGGGCATCACACGGTATTCATAGTGGCCGTCCCGGGTATTGAATGCCGTCTTCCACTCGTCTTCTTGGCGGATCTGGACCAAGTTATATGCCCCACGAAGATCGAGCTTGGTAAAGATCTTCGCACCTTTAAGGCGGTTGAACAGCTCAGAGATGAGTGGCAGGGGATATTTGTTTATGATAGTAATCTGGTTGGGTCCTCTATGTAACGGGTCAGGGAGGTGGAACCTCTGAGCAACTATACAAGGGGGCAGTCATTGTAAGGAAGCGGGTGGCTCCCAGGGAAGGCGGGCAGGTAATCACGGCTAGTGACGGGGACAGTCTCTGGGTAGAAGGGCAGGAGGACATGGCAGGTGACGGGGACAGTCTCTGGGTTGAAGGGCAGGAGGTCACGGCAAGTGACGGGGACAGTCTCTGGGTAGAAGGGCAGGAGGTCACGGCAAGTGACGGAGACAGTCTCTTGACAGGCGGGTGGTCACGGCAAGTGACGGGAGAGCCTCCAGGTAGGCTAGCAGGCAGGTAGCAGGTGGACGCTCCCAGGTGAGCGGGCAAGAGTCTCTGGACTGGCCGGTGGTCACAGCAAGTGACGGCTCCAGGTAGGCTAGCAGGCAGGTAGCAGAGAAGCGCTCCCAGGTGAGCGGGCAAGAGTGTCTGGACAGGCGGGAGGTCACGGCACATGGCAGCAGAGCCTCCAGGTAGGCTAGCAGGCAGGTAGCAGGTGAGCGCTCCCAGGTGAGCGGGCAAGAGTCTCTGGACAGGCAGGTGGTCACAGCACGTGACGGCGGAGCCTCCAGGTAGGCTAACAGGCAGGTAGCAGGTGAGCGCTCCCAGGTGAGCGGGCAAGAGTCTCTGGACAGGCAGGTGGTCCCAGCACGTGACGGCGGAGCCTCCAGGTAGGCTAGCAGGCAGGTAGCAGGTGAGCGCTCCCAGGTGAGCGGGCAGACTGATCCATAGACAGACTGGCAGGGCTGGTAGGCAGACTGTCAGACCGCAGATACATAAGTAACAGGCAGGAATCTGGCAGGTGACTGGCAGGTAACTGGTAACGGGACCTGAGGGCTGAAGCAGAGTTGAAAGGCTTTGCAACAACATTGCTCGGGCACCTCCATTTTGGAGGAGGTGCCTTATATATGGTGAGGTCCTCCGGCCATTGGCTGGGGACTCCTTAGGACGGCGCGCGCGGCCCCTTTAAGAGAGGGGGAGCGCGCGCGCGCCCTAAGCACAGAGGCCGGGAAGCAGCGTGCGCTGCCAGCAGAGCGGGAGGAAGCCGCCGGGCACGGAGCGGAGAGGTGAGGGGAACGGCGTCCCTGCCTAGCAGGAGGCAGGGACGCCGACGCTACAGTACCCCCCCCTTTAGGCCCCCCCTTTTTTTGTCCAGAGAGAAATTTAGCAAGGATGAGAGGGGCATGGATGTTCTCCCAGGGCTCCCATGTTCTCTCCTCAGGACCAAACCCCTTCCAATCTACCAAAAAAAAGGTATTTCCTCTTACCCTCTTAGTGGCCAGAATACTCTCTACCTCAAAGACGTCTTCAGCGGAAACCGGAGCAGGAGGAGTACCTGGATTGTTGGAAAAAGAGTTAAAGACAACGGGTTTGAGGAGAGATACGTGGAAGGAGTTGGGAATCCATAAGGTGGCCGGGAGTTTTAATTTGTAGGCCACTGGATTAATTTGCCTGAGGATTTCGAAAGGACCGATGAAGCGAGGACCTAACTTGTAGGAGGGTATCTTGAGCCGTACATGTTTGGAAGAGAGCCAAACCTTGTCTCCCGGACGGAATTGAGGCGGATCCAGACGTCTCTTATCAGCATATCGCTTCATCCGCTCGGAGGACTGAAGAAGTGCAGACCTAGTACTCTCCCAAATGGTAGAAAACTCGCTGACAAGAGACTGCGCGGCAGGGTTGTCCACAGAGGCGGAGACGGGAAACGGAATCCGGGGGTGCTGGCCATAGACAATAAAGAACGGGGACTTGGAAGAGGATTCGCTCTCGTGGTTATTATAAGAGAACTCGGCCCAAGGAAGGAGGTCCACCCAATCAGAATGGTGGGCATTAACAAAGTGCCGGAGATAGCTGGTAAGGATCTGATTGATCCACTCCACTTGACCATTGGACTGAGGGTGGTAAGCGGAGGAGAAGTCCAGGGTGACGTCCAGCAGTTTACATGTGGCTCTCCAGAAGCGTGAGGTAAACTGAACCCCCTCGATCCGACACGATGTGGAGGGGTAGGCCATGGAGACGGAAGATATGGCAGATAAAGTCCTTAGCCAGCTCAGGTGCAGACGGAAGACAAGGCAGGGGAATGAAGTGGGCCATTTTAGAGAAGCGGTCCGCGACCACCCAAATGACAGTACACCCGGCAGAGACAGGAAGATCGTAATGAAGTCCATAGCGATGTGTTGCCACGGGGCAACAGGTATGGGAAGCGGCAGGAGATGACCAGCTGGTAAGTGTCTGGGAACTTTGTTGCAGCCACAAGATGAACAGGCAGAGACGAAGTCTACCACATCCTTACGCAGGGTAGACCACCAGTAATGCCGGGAAATGAGTAGGAAGGTCTTTTTTTGGCCAGCATGACCAGCTAGTTTAGAAGAATGACCCCAGCGAAGAACCCTCTCACGGTCTGGAGGCGCCACGAACGTCTTGCCGGGTGGAAGACGAGTCAAATCCAAGGGGGCCACATTCATCACCTTGGAGGGGTCGATAATGTGCATAGGCTCCTCCTCTTGGTCGGAGGACAGGAAAGATCGGAACAAGGCATCAGCTTTGACATTTTTGTCCGCCGGGCGGAAATGAAGGATGAAATCGAAGCGGGCAAAAAACAAAGACCACCGGGCCTGACGTGGATTAAGTCTCTGAGCATTTTGGAGATATGCCAGGTTCTTGTGATCCGTGTAGATGATCACCGGGTATAGAGCACCTTCAAGCAGGTAGCGCCACTCCTCCAGCGCCAATTTAACGGCTAGCAGTTCTCGGTCTCCTATGGAGTAATTGCGCTCAGAGGAGGAGAAGATTTTAGAGAAAAGGCCGCAGGTTACCATTCTCCCGGAGGAAGACTTTTGGGTGAGCACTTCTCCGGCTCCAGAGGAGGAGGCATCAACCTCCAGGTAGAACTGTTTGTTGCAGTCCGGACGGTGCAGCACAGGGGCAGAGGAGAAGGCTTGTTTCAGGGAAAGGAAGGCCTCCTCAGCTTCGGATGACCATACCTTGGGATTTGCTCCCTTACGGGTGAGCGCAGATATGGGCGCAGTCCGTGACGAGAAGTGAGGAATGAAGAGACGATAGTAATTAGCGAAGCCCAGGAATCGCTGTATCGCCTTCAAGCCCTCCGGACGGGGCCACTTTAGGACAGCAGAGAGCTTCTCGGGATCCATTCGCAAGCCTGTCCGGGAGATAACATAGCCGAGGAAAGGAAGAGAGGTCTGCTCAAAAAGGCACTTCTCGTATTTAGCATAGAGGTGGTTCTGCCTGAGCCTAAGCAGGACCTGACGAACATCCCTCCGGTGTGTGGGAAGATCCGGAGAGAAGACCAAGATGTCGTCCAGGTATACCACCACGCAGGAGTAAAGAAGGTCACGGAAGATGTCGTTGACCAGTTCTTGGAAGACGGCGGGAGCATTGCAGAGACCGAAGGGCATCACACGGTACTCATAGTGTCCGTCCCGGGTATTAAATGCTGTTTTCCACTCGTCTCCCTGACGGATACGGACCAGGTTATATGCTCCACGTAGATCCAGCTTGGAAAAGATCCTGGCGCCTTTAAGGCAATCAAATAACTCAGAGATGAGCGGAAGGGGGTATTTATTTTTAACCGTGATCTGATTGAGTCCTCTATAGTCAATACAGGGGCGAAGCGAGCCATCTTTTTTTTTGACAACGAAGAATCCGGCACCAGCCGGGGAAGTAGACTTCCGGATAAATCCCCTGGCCAGATTCTCCTCTATGTACTCAGACATGGCCCGGGTTTCTGCCGCAGACAACGGATAAATACGCCCACGGGGTGGAGTGGCGCCGGGTACCAGGTCGATTGGGCAATCATATGGCCTATGAGGTGGCAATGTCTCTGCTTCCTTCTTACCGAAGACGTCAGCATAGGGCCAGTAAGGAGCCGGAAGACCGGGTAAATTAGCTGGGATAGGTGGAGGACGAACCGGACGAACCGGAACCAGGCAGGTCTTATGGCAGGCCGGCCCCCACCGGAGTACTTCACCGGAATGCCAGTTCAACACGGGTTCATGTGTCTGGAGCCAAGGTAGACCTAGCAATAGGGAGTGGGAGAGTCCGGACAACACATGGAAGGAGATTACCTCAGAGTGCAGCATTCCCACCTGCAGGGTTATGGGTTCCGTGACGAGCAGGATGGTCACCGGAAGGAGTCTTCCATCCACGGAGGCGACTGACAAAGGTTCAGCCAGAGACTTGGTGGGAATATGGTATTTCTCAACCAGGGACTGAGAGATGAGGTTTCCAGCGGATCCAGAGTCCAGGTGGGCGAGTTCAAAGTGACGGTTCTCTCCCCAGGAGATAGATACAGACAAAGTCAGGGTTGGAGAGGACTTATTTTTGTCTAGGGCGACCTCTCCGAGCGGTCCTAGACACTGGAGTTTCCCGGCCTCTCCGGGCAGGAACGAATCAGGTGCTCCTTACTGCCACAATAGAAGCAAATGCCCTCGGCTCGGCATGACTCTTGGCGAGATTTGACCAACTTGGTCTGGTCGATCTGCATGGACTCGGGTGAGTGCGCCCGGGGAGTGACAGAAGAGGAGACAGGTTTCTGGAAAGTAGGAGCTAGGCGGGGAAACCTTCTCTCACGGGTGGTCTCTTTGGTACGTTCTTGAAACCGGATGTCAATCCGGGTAGCCAGAGACACCAGGTCATCCAGGGTGGTAGGAATGTCCCGACCGGCGAGCTCATCTTTAATCCGACCGGAAAGGCCCTCCCAGAAGACGGACACCAGGGCCTCATTATCCCAGGCAAGCTCAGAAGCGAGGGTGCGGAATCGTATGGCATATTGGCCCACGGTGAGACTCCCTTGGTGGAGACGTAGCAAAGAGGAGGCAGATGAGGTCTTTCGTCCCGGTTCATCGAAGACCCTTCGGAAAGCAGTGAGGAAAGACGACAGGTCGGACACCAGGGGATCCCCTCTCTCCCACAGAGGGTTAAGCCATGCCAGTGCCTCCCCAGTGAGATGGGACATGATGAATGCCACTTTGGCTCGGTCGGAGATAAACTGGTGGGCCAGGAGTTCAAAGTGCAGGGTGCACTGGTTTATGAAGCCCCGAGCTTGAGCGGGGTCGCCTCCGAAGCGAGGAGGTGCAGAAAGCCGGGGACCGGGGCAGGAAGCCATGGTATTGGTGGGCAGCGGCGCTGCCGGGTTGCGAGTCATGACACTAGCGGTGGTTGCTGGTGGAGCAGTCAGAGTGTCCAGGCGAGAGTTGACATTCCGCAGGTGGCTCAGGATGGACTACTGTTGGGACCTCTGACGGGACAGTTCATGGCATAGGTCCGAGAGCGAGGGAGTTTGGGTGCCACCGGGTTCCATGGCCCGAGCAAACTGTAACGGGTCTGGGAGGTGGAACCTCTGAACAACTATACAAGGGGGCAGTCCTTGTAAGGAAGCGGGTGGCTCCCAGGGAAGGCGGGCAGGTAATCACGGCTAGTGACGGGGACAGTCTCTGGGTAGAAGGGCAGGAGGGCACGGCAGGTGACGGGGACAGTCTCTGGGTTGAAGGGCAGGAGGTCACGGCAAGTGACGGGGACAGTCTCTGGGTAGAAGGGCAGGAGGTCACGGCAAGTGACGGGGACAGTCTCTTGACAGGCGGGTGGTCACGGCAAGTGACGGCAGAGCCTCCAGGTAGGCTAGCAGGCAGGTAGCAGGTGGACGCTCCCAGGTGAGCGGGCAAGAGTCTCTGGACTGGCCGGTGGTCACAGCAAGTGACGGCTCCAGGTAAGCTAGCAGGCAGGTAGCAGAGAAGCGCTCCCAGGTGAGAGGGCAAGAGTCTCTGGACAGGCAGGAGGTCACAGCACGTGACGGCAGAGCCTCCAGGTAGGCTAGCAGGCAGGTAGCAGGTGAGCGCTCCCAGGTGAGCGGGCAAGAGTCTCTGGATAGGCAGGTGGTCACAGCACGTGACGGCGGAGCCTCCAGGTAGGCTAACAGACAGGTAGCAGGTGAGCGCTCCCAGGTGAACGGGCAAGAGTCTCTGGACAGGCAGGTGGTCACAGCACGTGACGGCGGAGCCTCCAGGTAGGCTAGCAGGCAGGTAGCAGGTGAGCGCTCCCAGGTGAGCGGGCAGACTGATCCATAGACAGACTGGCAGGGCTGGTAGGCAGACTGTCGGACCGCAGATAGATAAGTAACAGGCAGGAATCTGGCAGGTGACTGGCAGGTGACTGGCAGGTAACTGGCAGGTAACTGGTAACGGGACCTGAGGGCTGAAGCAGAGTTGAAAGGCTTTGCAACAACATTGCTCAGGCACCTCCATTTTGGAGGAGGTGCCTTATATATGGTGAGGTCCTCCGGCCATTGGCCGGGGACTCCTTAGGACGGCGCGCATGGCCCCTTTAAGAGAGGGGGAGCGCGCGCGTGCGCGCCCTAAGCACAGAGGCCGGGAAGCAGCGCGCGCTGCCAGCAGAGCGGGAGGAAGCCGCCGGGCACGGAGCGGAGAGGTGAGGGGAACGGCGTCCCTGCCTAGCAGGAGGCAGGGACGCCGACGCTACACTCTATAATCGATACAGGGGCATAGTGAACCGTCTTTCTTTTTTACGAAGAAGAATCTGGCTCCAGCCGGGGAGGTAGATTTCTGGATGAATCCCCTAGCCAGATTTTCTTCGATGTACTCCGAAAGGCCCGGGTTTCGGCCAACGACAACGGGTAAATACGCCCACGGGGTGGAGTGGCACCGGGTGCCAGGTCGATAGGGCAATCATATGGCCTATGAGGTGGCAGTGTCTCTGCTTCCTTCTTGTCGAAGACATCTGCATAGGACCAGTAAGGTGCCGGTAGACCAGGTAAATTAGCCGGAGTAGCCGGAGGTCGAGCCGGGGGAACCGGGACCAGGCAGGTCTCATGGCAATCCTGCCCCCAACGGAGCACCTCACCGGATTGTCAATTCAGAACGGGTTCATGTCTCTGTAGCCAGGGTAGACCTAGCAAAAGGGAGTGAGAGAGTCTGGAAAGCACATGGAAGGAGATCCTCTCTGAGTGCAGCATTCCCACCTGAAGGGTTACGGGCTCAGTGACGAGCAAGATGGTCACCGGAAGGAGTCTTCCATCCACGGAAGCGACTGCCAATAGTTCAGCCAGAGGTTTGGTAGGAATCTGATACTTCTCTACAAGGGACTGGGAAATGAGATTCCCAGCGGCTCTGGAATCCAGATGGGCGGTTTCAAAGAAGCGGTTCTCTCCACAGGAAATAGAGACGGTTAAAGTCAAGAACCGAGAGGATTTACTCTTGCCTAGGACGACCTCTCCGAGCGGTCCTAGACACTGGAGTTTCCCGGCTTCACCGGACAGGAACGGATCAGGTGCTCCTTACTACCACAGTAGAAACAGCTCCCTTCGGGTCGGCGTGTTTCTTGTCGAGACTTGACCATCTTGGTCTGGTCGATCTGCATAGGTTCGGGCGAGCGTGCCCGGGGAGTTGCTGGTTGGGAAGCAGGTTTCTGGAAAACCGGAGCAAGATGAGGAAATCTTCTCTCCCGGGTAGTCTCCTTAGCACGTTCTAGGAAACGGATGTCAATCTGGGTAGCCAGTGACACCAGGTCATCCAGGGTGGTAGGAATGTCCCGGCCGGCTAGCTCGTCCTTAATCCGACCGGAAAGACCCTCCCGGAAGGTGGACACCAGGGCCTTGTTGTCCCAGGCAAGCTCAGAAGCGAGGGTACGGAACTGTATGACATACTGGCCCACGGTGAAATTCCTTTGGCGGAGACGAAGCAATGAGGAGGCAGTAGAAATCCTTCGTCCGGGCTCATCGAAGACCCTCCAGAAGGCAGTGAGGAAAGCCGGAAGATCGGACACCAGGGAATCCCCTCTCTCCCATAGAGTGTTTTAGCCATGCCAATGCTTCCCCGGTGAGGTGAGACATGATGAACGCCACCTTGGCCCGGTCGGAGGGAGACTGATGTGCCAGAAGTTCAAAGTGCAGTGTGCACTGGTTCAGAAAACCCCGACATAATACGGGGTCACCCCCAAAATGAGGAGGCGCAGAAAGCCGGGGTCCTAGGCTGGATGCCGTGGTATTGGTAGGCAGCGGCGTCGCCGGAGCGGGTGTCGCTCGGCTCGAGGCGGGCACAGGTGGGACAGACAGCGTGTCCAGGCAAGAGTTGACAGACCGCAGGTAGGTCAGGATGGTTTCCTGTTGGGATCTCTGACGAGAAACCTCCTGGTACAGGTCAGCAAGCGAAGGAGCCTGGGGGCCACCGGGTTTCATGGCCCATGCAAACTGTTACGGATCCGGGTGGTGGAACCTCTGTGCTGCGGAGCAAAGTGGGACCAGAGGGGGGTAACTAGGTATCAACTCGGACTGACCAAGGTCACACGGCGGCTCAGTCGACTCCGTGAACCAGGGAAGGACCGAGCAGAGGGACCAGGTGCTACTCTGGGCCTGTCCTTGTATGAGAGCAGGTGACTCCTAAGGGTAACTGGCAGGAGCCTCCGGGTAAGCACGGCAGGTAACTAGAAGGTAGGCTGACTGATAGGCACAGCAGGTAACTGGTAGGAGCCTCCAGGTAGGCTGGCTGATAGGCATGGCAGGTAACTGGTACGATCTCCGGGTAGGCAGGCAAGCCAGGCCCATAGACAGACTGGCGGGTTTGGATCGTAGGCAGACCGTCGGGCTGGAGAGTACACTTGGCTGGCGGAAACAGGTAGTCAGGCTGGCAGACAGGACTGGTAGTCAGGCTCGCGGACTGGACTGGTAGTCAGGCTGGCGGACAGGACTGGTAGTCAGACTGGCGGACTGGACTGGTAGTCAGGCTGGCGGACTGGACTGGTAGTCAGGCTGGCGGACTGGACTGGTAGTCAGACTAGCAGAGGGACCTGAGGGCTGAAGCAGAGTTTAGGACACAAAGCTACAACTGTTAGAACACTCCTGTTAGTTTTTTCTATCTTGTGTTTTGCGGTCACGTGACCATCTGCCTATATATTCCAGCTCCGCCCTTCTGGCTTTGCTGGACTTCAGTGTTGTTTGACTGTTTTGCTAGCCTGGTGCTTTGGTGCCTATCTCTGTCAGTTTGCTTGGTCCTCTTGGACCTCTAGTACTTTTTGTCAGTTTGTCTTTTGTGTTCTACAACAATTTCTTTTTAGGAGGTGTCCCATTTTTGTCCCAGTCCTTAGTTCTTTTAGGGACCCCTCCCTTAATTCTATAGGTCTTCGTTCAGACTAGCCGAGGATGAAGGCGGGTCTGTTCACTAGGAACAGGCAGCCTGCTACATCGTAGGGATTCAGCTTAGTCTTACTGTAGGGATAGCTTTCCCCTATCTTTCCTTAGTTCTTGTTGCAGATCATAACAGTAAGTCCAGCCCAAAAAAGACTAAAAGGAAAGAAATTCGGGGATCAGTATGGTTTCCATCCAGGACTTGGCTCAACGCCTGCAGGGATTGTCTCTGGAGGTGGTTGAGCTTCAGCAACATGTGAGTAGCTGTCCTGGAGCGCATTTTGTCGAACCCAAGGTAGGACTGCCTGATGTTTTTTTATGGTAAACAGCAAGATTTTTTTTTCTTTAAAAATGCTTGTTTGTTATATTTTTGTTTGAGACCAAGATCCTCTGGGAATGAATCACAGCGCATTGGTTTTATTATGTCACTTTTGCGCAACGAACCACAGGGGTGGGCCTTTTCTCTCCAGCCTAATGATCCGTGTTTAAGTTCTGTTGAAGAATTTTTTTCTGCTATGGGGCTATTATATGACGATCCTGATTGAATCTCATCTGCTGAATCAGAACCTAGGCGTTTGAATCAGGGGTCAGATGATGTTGAAAATTATTGCACACACTTCAGGAGATGGGCCTCAGAAGTTAAATGGAATGATTCTGCGCTGAGATGTTTATTTCTTGCTGGTCTGAGTGAAAGGGTTAAGGATTTGCTAATTGCATTCCCTGCACCTGAGACTCTGCAGGAAGCTATGCAGTTAGCTGTTCGTGTGGACAGGAGACTGAGGTCTAGGGTGAATGATGTAAAAACTCCTGTAACGTCAGGTCCTAGTTCCCAGAAAATCTGCTCTGACAGCGGAGAACCAGTGGAGGTGGGGGCGATGTCACTCCGCTCTCAGGAAAAAGACCGGAGATTCGCCGAGGGATTGTGTCTTTATTGTGGTAAAGGTGACCATTTGATTAAGTATTGTGAGCGTAGTTTAAGTAAAGAAAAAAAAAGGTCAGTTACGCCTGTATAGCTTGTTTACGCTCTGCAGGAGTATTTCTTTCTGGGAGTACTACTCTGCAGGGAGATTTTATAGAATTTTAGGTATTTGTGGATTGTGGTTCAACACTTAATGTGATTGATAAAGGGTTTTTGGAAAACATTAAATTGAAATCCAAACCTTTGTCATCACCTATTTCTGTGGTTGCAATTGATAACACTCCTTTGAAATGTATTACTCACAAGACTGCTGCATTTCCTCTCACTATCAATGGAGTTCACCAAGAAATTTTGGATTTGGTTGTTTTGGATAATTTACCCTCTCCAGTTGTTCTAGGATTGCCTTGGTTAAAACTGCACAATCCTTTATTGGACTGGTCTACTAATGTGATTAAGTCTTGGAGTCCGAAGTGCTATGATAAATGTTGTAATAGTCGCATTGCGGCTGTGGAAAAAGTGGAATTACCTGTACCTATTCAAGATTTTTGGAGGGTTTTTTTGGAGGAGGAGTCACAAGTTTTACCTCCTCATAGGGATTATGATTGCGCCATTGAGTTTGTTCCAGGAGCTACTCTTCCCAAGAGTCGCTTGTTTAATCTGACTATCCCTGAAAGAAAGGCCTTGGAGGAGTACATACAGACTAGCCTGGCTGCTGGTCACATTAGACCTTCTAAGTCACCTGTGGCAGTTGGATTCTTCTTTGTTAAAAAAAAGGACGGCGGTTTACGTCCATGTCTGGATTTTCGTGAAATTAATAAGATTACCGTAAGCAATTCCTACCCATTACCGTTAATTCCTGACTTGTTTAACCAGTTAGTGGGAGCCAAGTGGTTCTCCAAAATTGATCTCTGGGGGGCATACAATTTGTTACATGTGAAGGAGGGTGATGAATGGAAAACTGCTTTTAACACTCCGGTAGGTCATTTTGAGAATTTGGTGATGCCTTTTGGTCTTACCAATGCACCTGCATTTTTTCAGAACCTTATTAATGACATCCTGAGACCTCTGACTGGTAAGAATGTGGTTATGTATTTGGATGACATTTTGATTTATTCACCAGATCTGGAGTCCCATTGGCAGAGTGTACGTGAAGTTTTGCAGTTATTGGGTGATAATTCACTCTTTGCTAAGCTGGAGAAATGTGAGTTCGCTGTGCAGAAAATTAGTTTTTTGGGCTACATTGTCTCCAGCGAGGGCTTTGAGATGGACCCTGTGAAGTTTCAGGCTGTGCAGGAATGGCCTAGGCCTATTGGTTTGAAATCTATACAGAGATTTTTGGGTTTTGCCAATTATTACAGGAAATTCATTAAGAATTTTTCTGTAATTGTTAAACCTCTAACCGATCTCACCAGGAAAGGTGCGAATACGGCCCAGTGGACTACTGAGGTCACTGAAGTGTTTGAGTATCTCAAAGAGAGGTTCAGTTCTGCCCCTTATGCAGCCTGATGAGACCAAGCCTTTTTTGGTCGAGGTCGATGCTTCATCGGTGGGGGTCGGAGCAGTTTTGTCTCAGGAGAGACATCCTTGTGACTTCTTTTCGAAAAAAATTTCGGAAACCGAACTGAATTATGATGTTGGAAATCGGGAGTTGTTGGCTATTAAACTCGCGTTTGAACATTGGCGTCATTTTTTGGAAGGCGCTAGATTTCCTATTCAGGTTTTCACAGATCATAAGAATTTGATCTATCTGGAGGCTGCCAAGCGCTTGAATGCCCGTCAAGCTAGGTGGGCACTTTTTTTTTCTCGGTTTCATTTTTCTGTTACCTATATCCCTGGTACTAAGAATGTTAAAGCCGATGCTTTATCTCGCAGCTTCTCTCCTACGGTCGGTGCCGAGGAGGAGGAGAGCATTTTACAGAAAGGAGTTGTGGTGGCGGCTTTGGACTCCGTTTTGGAGAATGGGATTCTGAAAGCTCAAGATGATGCTCCATCTAACACTCCCAATGGGAGGTTGTTCGTGCCTAGAGCCATTAGGAGAGATTTGTTTGTGGAGTGTCATGAGTCTCTGTTAGCAGGCCATCCAGGAATTTCGAAGACTAAGAGATTGATCAGTCGCAGTTTTTGCTGGCCTGGTGGCAGAAGGAAGTCATCAAGTGGGTGTGTCAGTGTACTTTGTGCGCTAGGTCAAAGGCTTCACATACTCCTGCTGCGGGGTTGCTTTGCCCTCTGGAGGTTCCTAGTGCGCCTTGGACGCATCTCACTATGGATTTTATTACTGATCTTCCTGTGTCCGAGGGTTTTACTGTCATCTGGGTGGTCGTGGACCGTTTTAGTAAGATGTGTCATTTGGTTCCATTCATTAAGTTGCCCTGCGCCAAGACACTCGCTAAGGCGTTTGTTAAGGAGATTGTCGAGCTCCATGGCGTTCCCACGGATATTGTTTCTGATAGAGGACCTCAGTTTGTGGCTCGCTTTTGGCGTGCTTTTTGTGACAGGTTGGGAGTCCATTTGTCATTTTCGTCTGGTTATCATCCTGAGTCTAATGGACAGACTGAAAGAAAGAACCAGGATGTTGAGCAGTTTTTGCATTGTTTTGTGGCGGACAATCAAGAGGTGTGGTCGGAGTTTCTGCCTCTCGCAGAATTTGCTCTTAACTATTATACATCCTCCTCTGCTGGGTGTTCTCCTTTTTTTTGCTGTACTGGGAGACATCCATCTTTTGGTTCGTTCTCCAAATTGGGGTCGGCGGTGCAGGAGGAGGAGAATTTTTCCGGTGATTTGGAGAAAGTTTGGACTAATGTACGTTGTAACCTTCAAGAGGCTAACAAAAAGTCCAAGAAGTATTTTGACAGGAAACGTAAAGAGGTTTTGTTTACTGTGGGTGACATGGTTCGGTTGTCCTCGAAGAACCTGCGGTTGAGGTTTCCTTCTAAAAAACTGGGTCCTAAGTTTGTGGGTCCATTTAAAGTGCTTCAGGTTGTTAACCAGTCTGCTGTTAGGTTGGATGTCCCTACTTCCTGGAAGATTAATCCTGTGTTTCATGTTTCCTTGTTGAAAAAGGCTGACGTATCTGATATGGTCGTCACTGTCACAGTTCCTCCTGTGGTGGAAGACGGCGAATATGAAATTTCTCGTATCTTGAATTCTAGATGGCATAGAGGGAGATTACAGTATCTTGTCTCCTGGAAGGGTTTCGGTCCCGAAGACAACTCCTGGGTAAGAACGCATGATGTCTCTGCTCCTAGGCTTGTTAAAGCTTTCCACAGTAGGTTTCCGGATAGGCCTGGGCCTGGAGAATCCGGAGGATCCTCATAAAAGAGGGGGTACTGTTAGAACCCTCCTGTTAGTTTTTTCTATCTTGTGTTTTGCGGTCACATGACCATCTGCCTATATATTCCAGCTCCACCCTTCTGGCTTTGCTGGACTTCAGTGTTGTTTGACTGTTTTGCTAGCCTGGTGCTTCGGTGCCTATCTCTGTCAGTTTGCTTGGTCCTCTTGGACCTCTCATACTTTTTGTCAGTTTGTCTTTTGTGTTCTACAACAATTTCTGTTTAGGGGGTGTCCCATTTTTGTCCCAGTCCTTAGTTCTTTTAGGGACCCCTCCCTTAATTCTATAGGTCTTCGTTCAGACTAGCCGAGGACGAAGGCGGGTCTGTTCACTAGGAACAGGCAGCCCGCTACATCGTAGGGATTCAGCTTAGTCTTACTGTAGGGACAGCTTTCCCCTATCTTTCCTTAGTTCTTGTTGCAGATCATAACAACAACCTTGCACGGGCACCTCCATTTTGGAGGTGCCATTTATATGAGAGGTCCTCCGGCTATCGGCCGGGGACTACTTAGGACGGCGCGCGCGCGCTCCCCCACTCTTAAAGGGGCCGCGCGCGCCATCCTAAAGAGTCCCCGGCCTAAGCACAGTGCCCGGGAAGCTGAGCGCGCCGGCAGCAGCAGCAGGAGAGCCGGAAGACGCCGGGCCGGGAGCGCGGCGGTAAGAGGGACGGCGTCTCTGCCTCTCAGGGGGCATAGACGCCGATACTACACTTCTGAGGATAAGTTTATCCGAGTCACCAGCCTCGGAAATCGCAGGTTATCAGCAGCTCAGATTAGAGACCAGGTCAATGCCACACAGAGTTCTAGCAGCAGACACATCTCTACAACAACTGTTAAGAGGAGACTTTGTGCAGCAGGCCTTCATGGTAAAATAGCTGCTAGGAAACCACTGCTAAGGACAGGCAACAAGCAGAAGAGACTTGTTTGGGCTAAAGAACACAAGGAATGGACATTAGACCAGTGGAAATCTGTGCTTTGGTCTGATGAGTCCAAATTTGAGATCTTTGGTTCCAACCACCGTGTCTTTGTGCGACGCAGAAAAGTTGAACGGATGGACTCTACATGCCTGGTTCCCACCGTGAAGCATGGAGGAGGAGGTGTGATGGTGTGGGGGTGCTTTGCTGTGTTATGCACACGCCCGGACTGACTGGCGTGAGCATGATTAGTGATCCCATTGGACCATGAAACGAGGAGTGCCTGGAGGGGTGTAACTAAGTATCAACTCGGACCGACCAAGGTCACATGGCGGCTCAGTCGACTCCGTGAACCAGGGAGGAACCGAGCAGAGGGACCAGGTGCTACTCCAGGTCAGACCCTGGTCACAGCTGTTGACCCACACCGGGGAATGCAGGAACAGGCAGGTTAGGCTGGCATACAGACAGGTGGGTACTGGCAGGCATGGCTGGTATGCAGACAGGTGGGTATTGGCAGGCACGGCTGGTATGCAGACAGGTGGGCACTGGCAGGCACGGCTGGCATGCAGACAGGTGGGCACTGGCAGGCACGGCTGGCATGCAGACAGGCGGGTACTGGCAGGTAGGAACGCAGGCAGGATAGGGACCAATACAGACTGGGACACAGGAACGGAGCCACAGGTGCGGTAGACAAGCAGAGCAGAGCAAAACCTGCAGATGCGGTAGACAAGAAAAGCAGAGCAAAACCTGCAGATGCGGTAGACAAGCAGAGCAGAGCAAAACCACAGGTGCGGTGGACAAGCAGATCAGAGCGAAACTGCAGGTGCGGTGAACAAGCAGGGCAGAGCAAAACCGCAGGTGCGGTGAACAAGCAGAACTAGATACACACAAGGTACTTACAATGAAGTAGCGAGTGTACACAAAACTCACAAACAGAAGTTCAGAGACAACGAGTTGGAGTTAGGTGCAGGTTCAGACACTGCAGGAAAAGGGAAGGTTCGGACATAGAGAGAAACAGGTAACGGGCTATGACACAGTTCAGACAGGAGCTGAACCAGTAATAAGATATAGGAACGAGCCTGGGAACTCAGCCCTCATGGTGGCGGAGACAGACTAGAAGTCACAGATGCAGGTAACAGGCCTGGGTATACAGCCCCCAGGGGCGGAAACAGACAAGATACAGGACAGGACCTGGCAACTCAGTTGCACAGAACACACTGAATCAAAGTGTTGCTCAGGCACCCCCTACTGTCTGGAGGAGGTTTAAGTATCCAGTGACTCACAGCAATAGGCTGGGGAGGCATTAGGAGTGCGCACACAGTAACTATAAGAATCAGGCAGTAGCCGGGCCGCCGCCCTAAGCAATCAGACAAGAGACACAGTCAGTACTGGAGCAAAGTGGGCAGCCTGGATTGATAGGTAAGATGGCGGTCTTGCAAGGTGAGAGGTGGTAAGCCATGCCAGCACGCCGCCAGGGATGTTACAGTACCCCCCCCTTGAGGTTGGGAAGAGATGTATTCTATGGAGCATTGTCATCCTGTGTGGATTCTGTGTGGGCAGAAGCCTCTTCTGGCTGGGAAACTGGTGGGCTACCTACACGCATCACCAATGGGGACTGCTCCAGGATATTGGGAAGGGAAGCTTTAGCAGAAGCTTCAGGGTTAGGGTCATCGAAGAGCATTAGAAAGGCCACCAGGAAGGCCTGCAGGTCGGAGGCAATAGGATCCCATGCTTCCCATAGGGGGGGGGGTGATCCACTTCAAGGCATCACCCGCTAAGTAGGACATCATGAATGCTACTTTAACCCGATCAGTGGGAAAATAGTGAGCATAGAATTTGAAATGCAGCATACATTGCTCCACAAACGAACGGCTTTGTTTTGGATCCCCATAGTACCGTGGTGGATCCGCAGGAACGAGTGCTGATTGCTCCATTTGGGCTGGTGCGTAAATCGCCTGGACCTCAGCTTGAGAAAAAATTTTTTCCTTGGTGCACGTATTCGCCAGACAAGAATTCAAATGTCTCCGAGAGCGAAGGATCGTGGGGCTCAACGGGGACCATGGCCTGAGCAAACTGTTACGCACACGCCCGGACTGACTGGCGTGAGCATGATTAGTGATCCCACTGGACCATGAACTGAGGAGTGTCTGGAGGGGCGTAACTAAGTATCAACTCGGTCCGACCAAGGTCACACGGCGGCTCAGTCGACTCCGTGAACCAGGGAGGAACTGAGCAGAGGGACCAGGTGCTACTCCAGGTCAGACCCCGGTCACAGCTGTTGACCCACACTGGGGAATGCAGGAACAGACAGGTTAGGCTGGCATACAGACAGGTAGGTACTGGCAGGCACGGCTGGTATGCAGATAGGTGGGTATTGGCAGGCACGGCTGGTATGCAGACAGATGGGCACTGGTCGGCACGGCTGGCCTGCAGACAGGTGGGCACTGGCAGGCACGGCTGGCATGCAGACAGGCGGGTACTGGCAGGTAAGAACACAGGCAGGATAGGGACCATGACAGACTAGGACACAGGAAAGGAGCCCCAGGTGCAGTAGACAAGCAGAGCAGAGCAAAACCCGCAGATGCAGTAGACAAGCAGAGCAGAGCAAAACCCGCAGATGCGGTAGACAAGTAGAGCAGAGCAAAACCCGCAGGTGCGGTTGACAAGCAGGGCAGAGCAAAACCCGCAGGTGCGGTAGACAAGCAGAGCAGGGAAAAACCCGCAGGTGCGGTAGACAAGCAGAGCAGAGCAAAACCCGCAGGTGCGGTAGACAAGCAGAGCAGAGTAAAACCCACAGGTGCGGTAGACAAGTGGAGCAGAGCAAAACCCGCAGGTGCGGTAGACAAGCAGAGCAGAGCAAAACACGCAGATGCGATAGACAAGCAGGGCAGAGCAAAACCCGCAGATGCGGTAGACAAGTAGAGCAGAGCAAAACCCGCAGATGCGGTAGACAAGTAGAGCAGAGCAAAACCCGCAGGTGCGGTAGACAAGCAGAGCAGAGCAAAGCCCGCGGGTGCGGTAAACAAGCAGAGCAGAGCAAAACCCGCACGTGCGATAGACAAGCAGAGCAGAGCAAAGCCTGCGGGTGTGGTAAACAAGCAGAGTAGAGCAAAACCCGCAGGTGTGGTAGAGAAGCAGAGCAGAGCAAAACCCGCAGGTGCGGTAAACCAACAGAGCAGAGCAAAACCCGCAGGTGCGGTGAACAAGCTGAGCAGAGCGAAACCGCAGGTGCGATGAACAAGCTGAGCAGAGCGAAACCGCCGGTGCGGTGAACATGCAGGGCGGAGCAGAGCGAAACCGCCGGTGCAGTGGACAAGCAGAGCGGAGCGAAACCGCAGGTGTGGTGGACAAGCAGAGCAGAGCAAAACCGCAGGTGCGGTGAACAAGCAGAGCAGAGCGAAACCGCAGGTGCGGTGGACAAGCAGAGCAGAGCGAAACCGCAGGTGCGGTGAACAAGCAGGGCAGAGCAAAACCGCAGGTGCGGTGAACAAGCAGAACTAGATACACACAAGGTACTTACAATGAAGTAGCGAGTGTACACAAAACTCACAAACAGAAGTTCAGAGACAACAAGTTGGAGTTAGGTGCAGGTTCAGACACTGCAGGAAAAGGGAAGGTTCGGACATAGAGAGAAACAGGTAACGGGCTAGGACACAGTTCAGACAGGAGCTGAACCAGTAATAAGATATAATAACGAGCCTGGGAACTCAGCCCTCATGGTGGCGGAGACAGACTAGAAGTCACAGATACAGGTAACAGGCCTGGGTATACAGCCCCCAGGGGCGGAAACAGACAAGATACAGGACAGGACCTGGCAACTCAGTTGCACAGAACACACTGAATCAAAGTGTTGCTCAGGCACCCCCTACTGGGTGGAGGAGGTTTAAGTATCCAGTGACTCACAGCAATAGGCTGGGGAGGCATTAGGAGTGCGCACACAGTAACTATAAGAATCAGGCAGTAGCCGCGCCGCCGCCCTAAACAATCAGACAAGAGACACAGCCGGTACTGGAGCAAAGTGTGCACCTTCTCATTTAAAGATTTTTCTGTATTTTCATGACTATGAAAATTGTACATTCACACTGAAGGCATCAAAACTATGAATTAACACATGTGGAATTATATACTTAACAAAAAAGTGTGAAACAACTGAAAATATGTCTTATATTCTAGGTTCTTCAAAGTAGCCACCTTTTGCTTTGATGACTGCTTTGCACACTCTTGGCATTCTCTTGATGAGCTTCAAGAGGTAGTCACCGGAAATGGTTTTCACTTCACAGGTGTGCCCTGTCAGGTTTAATACATGGGATTTCTTGCCTTATAAATGGGGTTGGGACCATCAGTTGTGTTGTGCATAAGTCAGGTGGATACACAGCTGATAGTCCTATTGAATAGACTGTTAGAATTTGTATTATGGCAAGAAAAAAGCAGCTAAGTAAAGAAAAACGAGTGGCCATCATTACTTTAAGAAATGAAGGTCAGTCAGTCCGAAAAATTGGGCAAACTTTGAAAGTGTCCCCAAGTGCAGTTGCAAAAACCATCAAGCGCTACATAGAAACTGGCTCACATGAGGACTGCCCCAGGAAAGGAAGACCAAGAGTCACCTCTGCTTCTGAGGATAAGCTTATCCGAGTCACCAGCCTCAGAAATCGCAGGTTAACAGCAGCTCAGATTAGAGACCAGGCCACTGCCACACAGAGTTCTAGCAGCGGACACATCTCTTCAACAACTGTTAAGAGGAGACTTTGAGCAGCAGGCCTTCATGGTAAAATAGCTGCTAGGAAACCACTGCTAAGGACAGGCAACAAGCAGAAGACTCTTGTATGGGCTAAAGAACACACGTCTTTGTGCGACGCAGAAGAGGTGAACGGATGGACTCTGCATGCATGGTTCCCACCGTGAAGCATGGAGGAGGAGGTGTGATGGTGTGGGGGTGCTTTGCTGGTGACACTGTTGGGGATTTATTCAAAATTGAAGGCATACTGAACCAGCATGGCTACCACAGCATCTTGCAGCGCCATGCTATTCCATCCGGTTTGTGTTTAGTTGGACCATCATTTATTTTTCAACAGGACAATGACCCCAAACACACCTCCAGGCTTTGTGAGGGCTTTTTGACCAATAAGGAGAGAGATGGGGTGCTACGCCAGATGACCTGGCCTCCACAGTAACAAGACCTGAACCCAATCGAGATGGTTTGGGGTGAGCTGGACCGCAGATTGAAGGCAAAAGGGCCAACAAGTGCTAAGCATCTCTGGGAACTCCTTCAAGATTGTTGGAAGACCATTTCCGGTGACTACCTCTTGAAGCTCATCAAGAGAATGCCAAGAGTGTGCAAAGCAGTCATCAAAGCAAAAGGTGGCTACTTTGAAGAACCAAGAATATAAGACATATTTTCAGTTGTTTTACACTTTTTTGTTAAGTATATAATTCCACATGTGTTAATTCATAGTTTTGATGCCTTCAGTGTGAATGTACAATTTTCAAAGTCATGAAAATACAGAAAAATCTTTAAATGAGAAGGTGTGTCCAAACTTTTGGTCTGTACTGTATATTCACATATATGCTTGAAGGACAAACGTTGTCAGATGATTTACAATGAGGAAAAAGGGTACAATTTATATTAAAGAGTGTAGGTAACATGCAATATATTCATCATAAGGCTTCTAATGGGAATATCAATGTAAGCTCATGGAGTCACTGATCCCATATGGTGTCATGGTCCGTCATAGAGTTAGTTACAAGAGGAGTAGCAGCAAAGAAACTCTATTACAGGTAAGTAGGAACAATTAGACACAGAACAAACGGTTCAAATAGCAAAAATGGCGTAGGGAACACTGAAGGATTACATACCTGGCGTGAAGGGAATAGTGCATGGACTAGGAACCGCGAAAAAGCGCCGTGTGGTGGAAAGAAGGAAGGACTATATAAAGGACTATATATATAGGACTATATATATATTATATAGGACTAGTGCGTTGGTGGAAGCGGTGAAAGAACGCCGGTGTATATCCGGTCATGCGCAGTATGGCCATACTGACTTCCGGTGCGCGTGCTGGAACGCAAAGGGAGACAGTGGAACGCAAGTCACTTCCGGACATGCGCAGTATATACGCTACACTGGAAGTAAGTGGATAGACTTTACTTAAGGTGTAAATCAGTGGAAAGAGGTTATACTCAATCAAGAGCAGAATAACGCAGGGTGAGCCAACCTTAGGAGGAGCTATAGGAGATGAATACTTGAAAAACAGATTATATTATATTAAATTGCAAAATAAGGAGGGGGATCCTGAAGAGTCAAAGAAAAAAATGCATGGGATTCGTTACGGAGGTCCCTGGGAACCTTAATTAGTAACCTACAAGACAAAGAAAAATAATCAGTAACATGAAATATATTCAATTATTATAAAATGGCAAACAATCTAGTCATCCATACTGAAAGCCCAGTGAATGACCCACAACTTAAAACTTTAATCAGTAGCATAGAATTATCCGCTAAACCCTGGTTTATTATCCTATCCAATAGACACTGGACAGAGTGAGTTTTATGTCATATAGGTAGAGGGATTTTTGGGGGCGATATAGGAATTTTTTATTCATCTTGTGCGTCATACTCCCTATTAAGTCCTTTCGGAGTGAGGATCTGTAGCGTATGTATCCAGTATAGCTCACGTTTTTTGAGGTTTTGAATCCGGTTGCTCCCCTGTCTATTTGGCGGAATGTGATCAATTACTTGATACCTTAGTTGTGAAATGTTGTGGGACATAGCTAGAAAATGTGCTGGTATAGGTAACATCGTGCGTCCACAACGAATTGTCGATTTGTGTTGTGAAATACGGTCTCGGATATGTTGGGTGGTCTCACCAACATATGCGAGACCGCATGGACACTTAATTAGATACACCACATACGTGGAATCACAAGAGAAATATTCTTTAATAGAATAACGTTTGCCAAAATGAGGATGTGTAAAAGTAACATAGTTTTTAAGGTTGAAGGAAGACTAAGTCCATCTAGTTCAACCCATAGCCTAACATGTTGATCCAGAGGAAGGCAAAAAAAAAACATGTGGTAAACACTAAGCTCCACATTGGGGAAAAAAAATCCTTCCTGACTCCATACGACAATCAGACTAGTTCCCTGGATCAACGCCCTATCAAGGAATCTAGTATTTATAACCTGTAATATTATACTTTTCAAGAAAGGCATCCATGCCCTTCTTAAATTTTAACAGTGAATCACTCATTACAACATCATGCGGCAGAGAGTTCCATAGTCTCACTGCTCTTACAGTAAAGAATCCCCGTCTGTGATTATGATTAAACCTTCTTTCCTCTAGACGTAGAAGATGCCCCCTTGTCCCCGTCTCAGGCCTCAGAGTAAAAAGATCAGTAGAAAGCTCTTTGTACTGTCCCCTCATATACTTGTACATAGTAATAAGATCACCCCTAAGCCTTCTTTTTTCCACAGTAAATAACCCCAAGTGTAATAACCTGTCTTGGTATTGCAGACCCCCAGTCCTCTAATAACCTTGGTCGCTCTTCTCTGCCCCGCTCTAGTTCAGCTATGTCTTTCTTATACACCGGAGACCAGAACTGTACACAGTATTCTAAGTGTGGTCGCACTAATGACTTGTATAGAGGTAAAATTATGTTCTCCTCATGAGCATCTATGCCTCTTTTAATGCATCCCATTATTTTATTTGCCTTTGCAGAAGCAGCCTGACACTGGCCACTACACTGAGCTTGTCGTCCACCAATACACCCAGGTCTTTTTCAGTAACAGTTTTGCCATGTGTTTTACAATTAAGCTTATAATTATACATTTTATTTCCTCTGCCCAAGTGCATTACCTTACATTTATCCCCATTAAAGCTCATTTGCCATTTATCAGCCCAAGCTTCTAGTTTACATAGATCCTCCTGTAATATAAAATTGTCCTCCTCTGTATTGATTACCCTGCAGAGTTTAGTGTCATTAATAAATATGTTAAAAAGAAGTGGGCCCAATACTGACCCCTGTGGTACCCCACTGTTAACTGAGACCCGGTTTGAGTGTTTTCCATTAATAGCCACCCTTTGTTTCCTATCACTGAGCCAATTCTTAACCCACATACATATATTTTCCCCTATCCCCATTGTTCTCATTTTGTGTATCAACCTTTTGTGTGGAACCGTATCAAAAGCTTTTGAAAAGTCCATATACACAACATCCACTGCATTTCCTTTGTCCAGTCCGGAACTTGCCTCCTCATAAAAACTGATCAGATTAGTTTGACAGGAACGGTCCCTCGTAAACCCATGTTGATATTGGGTCATGAGGTTATTCTTCTTCAGATACTCTATTATAGCATCTCTTAGGAAACCCTCCAGGATTTTACCCACAGTAGAGGTTAAGCTTACCGGCCTATAATTTCCAAGTTCAGTTTTTGTCCCCTTTTTGAATATTGGCACCACATTTGCTATACGCCAGTCCTGTGGTACAGACCCTGTTATTATGGAATCTTTAAAGATTAAAAATAATGGTCTATCTATGACGTTACTTAATTCCTGCAGTACTCGCGGGTGTATCCCATCCGGGCCCGGTGATTTGTCAACTTTAGTGATTTTTAGATGCCGCCATACTTCCTGCTGGGTTAAGCAAGTGACATTTACTGGAGAATTTTTGTTAT
Organism: Phyllobates terribilis; assembly: GCF_046119375.1. NCBI lineage: Eukaryota > Metazoa > Chordata > Amphibia > Anura > Dendrobatidae > Phyllobates > Phyllobates terribilis. The sequence continues at coordinate 2,648,317 of NW_027362991.1, forward strand.
CACTAATCATGTTTTCTGTCATGCGATTTTCTTGTGTAAATACGGTTGAAAAAAAATCATTTAGCATATTGGCTTTTTCCTCATCCTCATCCACCATTTCACCCAGACTATTTTTAAGGGGGCCAACACTATCATTTTTTAGTTTTTTACTATTTATATAGTTAAAGAATATTTTGGGGTTATTTTTACTTTCTCTGGCAATAATTCTCTCTGCCTAAATCTTTGCTGCCTTGATTTGTTTTTTACATAATTTATTTAATTTTCTATATTTATTTAATGCCTCATCACTACCTACTTGCTTTAGTTCTCTAAATGCTTTCTTTTTGTCACTTATTGCGCCCCTTACAGCTCTATTTAGCCATAGTGGTTTCCTCCTATTTCTAGCATGTTTATTCCCAAGGGGTATATATTGTGCACAGGTCCTATTCAGGATGTTAATAAATGTCTCCCATTTGCTTTGTGTAGCTTTATGTCTCAGGATATCGTCCCAGTTTATTGCACTAAGATGATCTCTTAACCGTTGGAAATTTGCCTTCCTGAAGTTTAGTGTCCTTGTAACCCCGCTACTACACATCTTATTAAAGGTTACATGAAAACGTATTATTTTGTGATCACTATTACCCAAGTGACCCCCAACTAATATATTTGATATGCGGTCTGGCCTATTGGTTAATATTAGGTCTAGCAGTGCCCCCCTTCTTGTTGGGTCCTGAACCAGTTGTGAAAGGTAATTGTCTCTCATAGTAGTCAAAAACCTATTTCCTTTGCTTGAACTACATGTTTCTGTCCCCCAATGTATTTCAGGGTAGTTGAAGTCTCCCATAATAATGACTTCTCCTTGAGTCGCTGCTTCATCTATCTGCTTTACGAGGATATTCTCCGCTACTTCCATTATTTTTGGAGACTTATAACAAACCCCTATCAGTAATTTATTATTTTTTCCCCCTCCCCTTATCTCCACCCACAGGGACTCTACATTTTCATTAGATTCACATATATCCTCCCGCAAGACAGGTTTTAAGGATGATTTTACATATAAACTCACACCCCCCCTCGCTTGTTTGTACGGTCATTTCTGAACAGACTATAGCCCTGTAAATTAACTGCCCAGTCATGGCTCTCGTCCAGCCATGTCGCAGATATCCCTACCATGTCATAATTATTTTCCAACAAAATTAATTCTAATTCCTCCATTTTGTTGGTGAGGCTTCTGGCATTAGTGTACATGCATTTTATGTATCTCTCTGTACCTCTATTCCATCTTACTTTATTGACTGTTCTAACCCCACCCCCAATTTCTTTATTTGTGGCCAGGTCACTATCTGCACTATCTTCCCCACCTATAAAATGAATACCCTCCCCCCCAATCCCTAGTTTAAACACTCCTCCAACCTTCTAGCCATTTTCTCCCCCAGCACAGCTGCACCCTCCCCATTAAGGTGCAGCCGGTCCCTAGCGTAGAGTCTGTAGCCAACTGAGAAGTCGGCCCAGTTCTCCAGGAACCCAAATCCCTCTTTCCTACACCAGTTCTTGAGCCACTTATTTATCTCCCAAATCTCCCGTTGCCTCTCTGGCGTGGCACGTGGTACCGGTAGTATTTCAGAGAATACCACCTTGGAGGTCCTTGCTTTCAGCTTGCAGCCTAATTCCCTAAAATCATCTTTAAGGACCTTCCACCTACCTCTAACTTTGTCATTTGTGCCAATGTGCAGCATGACCGCTGGGTCCTCACCAGCCCCTCCCAGTAATCTGTCAACCCGATCAGCGATGTGCCGGACTCGAGCGCCAGGTAGGCAGCACACTGTTCGACGATCCCTGTCTTTGTGACAGATTGCCCTATCTTTTCCTCTAATAATTGAGTCCCCACTACCAGCACCTGCCTAGCCTGCCCTACTCTCCTATTTCCCTCTTTACTGGAGCTGACACTCGTCCCCTGAAAGCCGGAGATGCCTTGCTGCAGTAGTGCTACCCCTGTACCATCACTCCCCTCATCTGCCAACTTTGCAAACTTATTGGGGTGTGCCAGATCAGGACTAGCCTCCCTGGCACTCTTCCCTCTACCACCCCTTCTAACTGTCACCCAACTAGCGACCTCACTGTCCTGCAGCTCCCGACTACCACCCTCCCCCACATCTACCCCAGTAAGCTGCTGCTCAGTGAGCAGCAGACTCCTTTCCATGTTGTCAATGGATCTCAGTGTTGCCAGCTGCTCATTTAGATCCAGTATCTGGGCTTCCAAACGCACAACGTGCACACATCTCGCGCAGCAGTAAGCAACCTCGACCTGCTGTTCAAGGAATACATACATGTGGCAAGATGTACACTGGATAGCATTGTCAATAATGGAGCTCATTTCCTAATGGGGATTGCAATATACAGAATGTTAAGTAAAAAGTAAAGTAAAGAATTAATGAAATACAGTCAGCAATTCAGTCCAAAGTCCTCCCTTCCAAACTCCCTGAATACAAAGTCACTGAAAAACAAGTCACACACTTACTTTCGTTCGCACTTACGCTCCGGACTCACGCAGCTCGTTCACACTCGCAAACTAAGATATTTAAAGAGTTTTTTTTTTTTTCCCTTTTCCAGCAATGCACCCTTCACCTCAATGCACTTCCAGTGTCAACCTTAGTAATATTTGAACACTGTAAACATCCTAGACACGGGAAAGTTCCCCTCCGGGGGGTGGCCAAGGTGCGTTGGATTGGTCCCTTATTTGTAGATCCCACGTCGGCTCTAACCAAATGGTCGCGAATGTTTCGGGATCTTTTATGACATAGTAGGGGGACATCGGTAAATTTCTCTATATCCGGATAAGATTGCCGTAACAGGGACCAATATTTTTAATGCACTTGAATATCTGTCCCCCAAAGGGGTGATAGGTGTTCACGAAAGTCAGTCGTGAGTTATTATTCCGTCGTGAAGTAGGTTGGGTGACCTGGTTCAAGATATGTGATGGGTAACCCCTCTGTCGAAATTTGTCGTTCATCTCCTCATGTCTAATTTTTTTAGAATCTGCAGTAGACACTATTCGATCCACCCTATTATGTTGTGATTTTGGTAATGACCTTTTAATATGGCCCGGGTGAGAACTGGAATACAACAATAGACTGTTTTTATCTGTTGGTTTTGTGTATAAGTCACTGACTAGATATCCTGTGTCAACGAGTGTAATCCGTGTGTCCAAAAAACGTATGGAATGTGGGTCTTGGTGTATGGTAAATGTCAGATTAGTAACTTTGCTGTTAAGGTCATCAAAAAAAGTTTTTAAGTTTTGTCTTGTGCCAGTCCAAATAAAGAAAATATCGTCAATAAAACGTCTCCAGCATAGCACATGCTTTTCAAACAGAGGGTGAGTATATACATGATCTATCTCAAAATTCCCCATGAAGATATTGGCATAGGGGGGTGCCACATTGGAGCCCATCGCCGTACCCCTCTTTTGAAAGAAAAAACGATCTTCAAACATGAAAAAATTTTTGGTGAGGATCAAAGTTAATAAATCACTGCAAAAGTCAATCTGATCGGCTGAGAATGTAGTATGGGCTCTTACAAATTTTATTGTGGCACAAATGCCCTACTGGTGATTGATACTAGTATAGAGACTGTTGACATCCATTGTTGTTAGGATGCTGTTAGTAGGGATTGGTCCTAATTCTCTTATGCATGTCAAAAAATGGGTAGTGTCCTTAAGGTATGAGGTAATCTTCTGAATATGGGGTGTTAAAATTTTTTCTAATGTAATAGCCAAGGGTGACAAAATAGAATCTGTAGAGGCTACAATAGGTCTCCCGGGTGGTGCCCATAGATTCTTGTGTATTTTGGGTAAGGTATAAAATACCGGCATTATTGGTTTTGGATTGACCAAAAATTCTGACAGTTTGGAATCGATTGTGCCTCTCTGAGAATGATGTGAGACTAAATTTTTAATTAAATTAGCTACCTCTGTGGTGGGGTTACGTGTTATAGGTAGATACGTTTCAGTATCATTCAATTGAGTGTATATCTCTGATATATAATAAGACCGGTCCATAATAACAATTGCTCCCCCCTTATCAGCTGGTTTTACAATAAGTTCTTTCCTTTTTTTCAATGAGGAGAGGGCCATACTTTCCTCAGGGTTGAGGTTATTTTTGTTATGCAGATCGCCTCTCTTTATGGCTTGTAGGACTTCATTAATGTCTTTCTGGACCAAGTCAATATATGTCTCTACATGATAATATGTACAAGGCGGTTGGAAATGGCTAGGAATACGCAGTTTCAAGCCATGTAAAGAGAACATTCCATCATTCTAGCTGCTCTGAGAGGCACCTGGAGGATCAGTAGTAAGCCCCCTACCAGAGGAAAAATGGACTTTCAATCTTAAGGTTCTATAAAAGCGTTGTAGTTCTTGCTCCAGTTGGAATGTATCAAAGGCAGGTGTAGGGCTAAATGAAAGACCTTTTTGCAATAGGTCTAATTCGGCCGGTGCTAAGGATTGTGAGAAGATGTTATACACGATGTTAGTCCTACCCGAGAACGAGTTGTCATCCGAGCGTTGTCTGTCTGTCGATCACCTCCCCCGCCTCGTCTTATTCTTGGTGGACGGTTTCTGCGTTGATCCAAAAAATAATTTGGTTGATAGGTACCTCGTTTGCTGTCTGTAGAGGAGTGTCGGCCTGGAGAAGAGTTGTATCCTCGCCTGTATGATCTGCTGCTTCTGCCTTGATCTGAAGAGCGCCATCTATACACTTGATTATTGAGGTAGTTTTCAGCGTCACATAGAAATTTAGATTTTTTCTGGATCTGGAGTTCGTTGCGATATTCAGAAATGGTTTTGTCCACTTTGTTTTTCAGTGTTGTAAATTCTTCAGATGAAATCGTATTACTCAATTTTTGCTCAGTAGAGGCAATCCTAGTATGTAGATTGGTTATTTCCTTCTGGAGAAAATCAATTGTCAACACAATAATGTCCATTGAGCATTTGTTGAGGATCCCCTCGAACTTACTGCAATAATCAGAGTTATCATTAAATAGAGTAGGACGTAGGTTGACTCTTAATCCTCGTGGAATTCGTTGTGTTTTGTGATATTCTGCGAGAGTAACGCAGTGTAGATCCAAAGCGGTATACCTCCTTTGTTCCTTCTCTAGGTCCCTTATGCGTACTTCCTCAGTGGGGGTGTGGAGAAATGTAACGGGAGTTGTGACATGTGCAAGTATTCCACTTGCTTCTTCCTGATTAAAGGCAAAGGTTGTGAACGACATTGAAGCCACAGGAGCGTAATCCCAAGAAACAGTCAATTGAAAAAAAGAAGGATCGCTTCACTGTATCAAACTTTTAGGGTGCTCTGAAGAAATAGGTAGTATAGATATCAAAAAAGAACTTCGGCACTCCAATATGGATGCAAAAAATTGGTTTTTATTAGCAGAATTCCCCATAAATGAAAAGCAGTCCGTTTCCACCTAACATGGTCTTTACCCATCACATATCTTGAACCAGGTCACCCAACCTACTTCACGACGGAATAATAACTCACAACTGACTTTCGTGAACACCTATCACCCCTTTGGGGGACAGATATTCAAGTGCATTAAAAAATATTGGTCCCTGTTAGAGCAATCTTATCCGGATATAGAGGAATTTACTGATGTCCCCCTACTATGTCATAAAAGATCCCGAAACATTCGCGACCATTTGGTTAGAGCTGACATGGGATCCACAAATAAGGGACCAATCCAACGCACCTTGGCCACCCCCCGGAGGGGAACTTTCCCGTGTCTAGGATGTTTACAGTGTTCAAATATTACTAAGGATGACACTTTTACACATCCTCATTCTGGCAAACGTTATTCTATTAAAGAATATTTCTCTTGTGATTCCACGTATGTGGTGTATCTAATTAAGTGTCCATGCGGTCTCGCGTATGTTGGTGAGACCACCCAACATATCCGAGACCGCATTTCACAACACAAATCAACAATTCGTTGTGGACGCATGATGTTACCTATACCAGCACATTTTCTAGCTATGTCCCACAACATTTCACAACTAAGGTATCAAGTAATTGATCACATTCCGCCAAATAGACGGGGGGGGGCAACCGGATTCAAAACCTCAAAAAACGTGAGCTATACTGGATACATACGCTACAGATCCTCACTCCGAAAGGACTTAATAGGGAGTATGAAGCACAATATGAATAAAAAATTCCTATATCCCCCCCAAAAATCCCTCTACCTATATGACATAAAACTCACTCTGTCCAGTGTCTATTGGATAGGATAATAAACCAGGGTTTAGCGGATAATTCTATGCTACTGATTAAAGTTTTAAGTTGTGGGTCATTCACTGGGCTTTCAGTATGGGTGACTAGATTGTTTGTCATTTTATAATAATTGAATATATTTCATGTTACTGATTATTTAGGACTATTCAGTAGGACTATGAGCTGTGTATCCACCTGACTTCTGCACAACACAACTGATGGTCCCAACCCCATTTATAAGGCAAGAAATCCCACTTATTAAACCTGACAGGGCACACCTGTGAAGTGAAAACCATTTCCGGTGACTACCTCTTGAAGCTCATCAATAGAATGCCAAGAGTGTGCAAAGCAGTCATCAAAGCAAAAGGTGGCTACTTTGAAGAACCTAGAATATAAGACATATTTTCAGTTGTTTCATACTTTTTTGTTAAGTATATAATTCCACATGTGTTAATTCATAGTTTTGATGCCTTCAGTGTGAATGTACAATTTTCATAGTCATGAAAATACAGAACAATCTTTAAATGAGAAGGTGTGTCCAAACTTTTGGTCTGTACTGTATATATATATATATATATATATATATATATATATACTTTATATTCTTGTGGCAGCATGAGGTCTCCTACTATATCATTATTCTTGAATTTATATACATATATAAACATTTTTTTAAAAAAACGCACGCTATTTGCATATTCTACTGTACCTTACAAATTTATTTCACAATCTTTTGTGGGTTATTCCACATCATTTATAAGTAGATGTATGTGTATATTTTGTTTTTCCTTATTTTCTGTTTATATACAAATGTTGATGGGATATATTCTTTTGATGTTTAGCATAGGCCCTGAGAAAGACCATGTTAGGTCGAAACGTTGGCCTGCTTTTCATTTAAGGGGAATTCTGCTAATAAAAACCAATTTTTTGCATCCATATTGGAGTGCCGAAGTTCTTTTTTGATATCTATACTACCTATTTCTTCAGAGCACCCTAAAAGTTTGGTACAGTGAAGCGATCCTTCTTTTTTTCAACAAGCTTCCATTGCTGATAGACCCAGAGGCTGTTGTTAGGTCTCAGCTTGCCATGATAACCATCGATACACCGTGATTGTAACATGGGGGTAATAATGAAGGTACAGAGGGGGCCCCTTCCTTCTGTCCACCATATTGATGCGGTGGTCGCTATTGACCGCATCATCTAAAGGGTTAAACTGTCGGGATAGGTGCTAACACCAAAGTCGGCAGTTGCAGCCAACTCTCCTTGAAGTGCGGGCTCAGCTGCTAAGCCTGCACAGCACGACTACCATGAAAATAGCACAGTTCATGTTTAATCCCATGTGCCCATTATGTAATAGTATGTCATAGGGCAGTAAGGTGTTAGACTTTTGATTGGTTGTTTCTATATTTTCCATTTACCATAATGGAGGACTGATCACATACGTGAGCTCAGGACATGGAATGCAATGTGTGGACCTGGGGAGGAATCATTGACCAGACCTGAGGCTCCTATGATTTGTTGGGTTGACCCCCAGTTGCCTCTATTAAGCACTGTGAAGACCCATACAGAGGCTCAGATATGTTATCATACACTGACTATTAGCTTCATTCAAGGAGTCAAATATAAGAATTTTCAATAATAGTTGAAATAATATTTAATTATTTATTTATCAATTTCCTATCAGTATGTCTTTGGAGTGTGGGAGGAAACCGGAGAACCCGGAGGAAACCCACGCGAACACGGGGAGAGCATACAAACTCCATGCAGTTGTTCTCTTTGGTTGGGTTTGGACCCGAACGCTGCAAAGCAACAGTGCTAACCACTGAGCCACCGTGTTGCCCAATAGTCTTCAATGTGGCACTAATCATGATAGGACGAGAACAGAGACCGAGCCCGGAATCTGTCTCCTTATGCAGCAGGAAGCTCACTTTATTCCGTGAGTTCATCTGACTGCGGAAAGTCCAGTAAATGTCGTATCCAGAAGTGAGAACAGAGACCGAGCCCGGAATCTGCCTCTTGATGCAGCAGGAACCTCACTTTATTCCGTGAGTTCATCTGACTGCGGAAAGTCCAGTAAATGTCGTATGCGAGAACAGAGACCGAGCCCGGAATCTGTCTCTTTTTTCTGACTTGTTTTCGCCTTGTGGAAGAGTCGTCACATCCAGCTGGATTCTTTGTTCATTGACGGATCACAATCAGGCCTCTCTCCGGAATAGTGATCTGTAGAAATAATAAATATGACTGAAGATGAAACAACTGGATATCATATATAAACGGCAGGCAATGTACTCCTGGTTACTGATTTCTAGCCTTGTGAGAAACGATTTAAGATAAGTGATATTGGCTTATTCTTAGTTTAGGACTGTACCCCCCATTCATATAGAGGGGGCTGACAATCACTATGTGAGATCTGAGACCACCCACTGGACTCCTAAACCCAGAATGTTTCATATTGGCCGGCACTAAGCATTTCATGGATATCTAAGAAGTACATGAGTGCAATTTTTTAAATCTATAAATTTAAATTAAAAAATAAATTATTGATTATGTAGCGTTAATAAAGCTAGATCTAAATAGAACTATTTTTACTGTAAAGGATCTTCTCCCCACTATTTTAGCTTTAGTAAAAGATCAAGTATTTCTAAAACATTAAAAGACATCCAGGAACTTAAAGATGTCAGACAAACCCCTGCAGATCCCCAATGAATCTAGGACCTCCAGCAAGTTGTCATAGCCGGAACGGACATTGAATGTACAACGTGATGATTCGTGCCGCAAAGCTGGAGCCACTGTCTCCAACAAAAGAAGCAAAACGTAGTTTAACAAGTGTACAGTTTTATACGATGATTTATATGGTTGTATAACTAATATATTTCCCATCTGGTATTATCACTCATCCCCTTAAAAAAATAAAATTGGTACTTAATATTTTATCTCCTCTTGTAAAAGGATTGAATAGTTCTAAGAAGAGATACCTGGCCTGGAAAGAAACTAAAAATTCTAACTCTGAAATAATAGGATCTGAAAACCCACTCAAATTATATTCTCAAATTATATATTCTCATTACCAAAAATTAAAAAAGTTAAAGTTGACTATTCCCATCTTATCTTACCTTTCATTTTTCCTCAGGTCCAGCTTTAAAAAGTTCTAATTTATGGAGCTGTAGATATTACCTCCTTCAGTACAAAGTCTATAAAGATGAAATAAAATTAAATTATTTGATATAAAATGATACAGAAGGATTATCTACATGTACAGTAAAGCATTAAACCTGACATATTGTGCCACTACGTGTTTCCAAGAGACGCACTATAACATTATGCTGCGGTGCTCCTTTACTCCAATGAGACCCCGCAGAGCATTTCCTTCCCAACCTCCTCTATGCTGGAGAGGTTGTGCTAAACCGGGAGACATTTTACACATATTTTGGAGTTGTCCATAAAGGAATTATGGAAAGAAACTTTGAACTTACTCCTATGAATTTCTAAACCCAATATTCCACTTACACCACAATTAATATTATTATCACAAGGTCTAGAAGAAATCCCACCCAAATTTCAACATATCTCTTGTCATATCTTTTTGGTGATTAAACATTTAATCGCAACAAAATGGAAGCAAATAATTCCTCCATCAATATTAGAAGTAATGGAAAGGCATCAGCGCACAATATTAAAGTTCAACTTTGCGATTAGTGAAAAAATGTTGTAGCTGATATTTAGTTAGATGAATGCCATAGTGGAAGAGTTTTTTTTACTCAGGCTAAACCCAAAACTTAAAAACTAAAATAGTTGTATAAACAAACAATACCGGATATATACCAAACTAATTGTTTACACATATTATGGTCAAAGTTATAATAGTTGTTTATTACTAATAATAATGACTAGCCTTGCCTTTACTTTCTCTCCTGTAACTTCCCATTGTTACCCCATTACTCCTTTTCCCCTCCCCAATTTATATTCCTTCTTAATGTTATTTTTTTTGTAAATGTTAAATAAAAACAATTGAACGAGATGATCCGACATTTACCATTTTTTACCTGTTGTAAATCCTGTTGTTCTCCTGAATCTGGCATTGTTCATCCTTTGTTCCTCAAGATTCTAATTTCCTGAGAAATTGCCCCCTTTTCCCTTTATGTAAATCTAGTATTTGTATTTATTTTTGCCAAGTGGGCGTGACCCTCAAAAACTTCTCTTTTTGAGAAACATCTTGATGACAACGGCCAGTTGGCTAAAATAGTGGATAAATGTATAGGGAGCAGGGAGACCTATCAGGAACAAGGAGATTTGAGAACAAGAGACAAACAATGCCGTATTCAGGAGAATAGCAGCATTTATACCGGGTTAAAATAAATGTATATTTATGGCGAGTGACAGGTTATCTTAAAAGTAGATTCCACCAAAAAGACATAGCAGATTTTTTCAAATACAATTTATGTCATATAATCAGCCCCATATCAGTAGGGTAGGGTCACACTTAGGCTGTGTGCCCACGATGCGTTTTTTAAGCGTTTCCGCAGCGGCAAAAACGCTGCAGAAACGCTTAAAAAACGCATGGTAGAAGGTCTGCCATGTTCCCCAATGATAATCCGTATGTGCTGTGCACATGCTGCAGAAATTTCCGCTGCGGATTATCATTGCGTAAAAAAAGCAGCACTACCAATTATTTTGCGGAAGCGCTGAGTTTTCTCCGCCATTGACTTGCATTAGACCGCATGGACTCCGCATCACTGTATATGTAGATGTATGCGTTCCATTGTGGGGATGGTACCCGGGTGTGGAGGAGAGGAGACATCCACACCCAGGTGCCATAGTACCTGTAAAAAAAAGAATAAAATAAAAAATATATGTTATACTTACCTTCCGGCGGGCCGCGGTGCGCTCGTCCTCCCATGCCGGCAGATCGCGGTGGACTGAAGGACCTGCGCTGACGTCATAGCCATGTGACGGGTCACGCGATGCTGACGTTGGCAGGTCCTTCAGTGTACCGCGATCTGCCGGCAGCCAGGACGGAGTGAAGCAAGACTGCCGGGGCCATCGGAAGGTAAGTATATATTTATTTTTTTATTTTTAACCATTCTTTGGGGTCACACTATATAAATCCATGCCGTTTGCATGGATTTATATAGTGTGACCAAGTTGTCAAGCACTTTCCAAGTGATGCTAAAATCGCTTGGAAAGCGCTTATCAACCCGCATGCGGAAATGCATGTGAAGAACGCTTCACATCCGCATGTCCCTGGCAGAAAAACGCATGTACAATCCGCATGTACAATCCGCATGTACAATCCGCATGCGTTTTTTCTGCCAGGGGAGATGCAGAAACGCTCAGGAAAAATCCTGAGCATTTCTGCATCGTGGGCACATAGCCTTAGGATAAAACTATTTATGTCATAATAATAAGTTAATTGCAGCTTTGTTAATGTTATGTTATGCAGCTTTGTTAATGTTATGTTATGGAGCTTTGTTATGGGGATGGATGTATTATACAGATGCTGGGTATTACATTTACTAATTATGGAGCTAATGCTAATCCAATTCTGTAAGAGATATGATCGGATAATTAACTTATTTCTGCACGTACCTTCAGACTCTGTCTCTGCCTTCTTACGATCATTTTCAACAAAGAGGGCGCATGCGAAAAAGAATCCTCCTCCGAAAACCAGCACAAAGGGGCAAACCATGAGGGCGTACTGCAGACTGCGGAAGTTCGAAAGAGCCGAGTCTGGATTGTAACTTTTGATGCGGTCGGATATCTGAAGATGAGACGAGATAAATAATTATGTATGGTTAATGAAAGTAAAAAAACATAATTGACTGGACACGTTTATGCTGACAGCAGTCAATGGATACCAATGAAATCTGGTGATCATAGAAAGAGAAGGTGCCTCACTGCAGATAGCGGCTCCTCCAAACTATGAACAGCAATGCTTCCAGTATCCGCAGCTCCAGTACTACACATTGTCTGGGAACAGGACACTTGTGACATCCTTCTTCAGCAGATAATCTGTGACGTAACTCCAGGACATCTTGTCTTTGGAGTTCTGCCACCCCGTCAACAGAGCGGAAGAGAAGATGCTGCTCTGTCAACGTGATATCAGGGGAGGCCACTGAATCGCGGGTGTTGGCAGAGATCGGTCCCGGGCACTACAGGCAGGTATTTAGCAACGACTTGCCTGTTAGCCCATAGTAAAAAAAATCAAATAGTCCCGGTGAACCCTTTTAAGTATGTTATGAATAGGCTACAGCGAGTTTTAAAAACTCCTCTGTGACAGAGCATGTCCTATTCTCATCCGTTCTGCGGATCAGACTTGGCCAGTAAAGAGTAACTGTCGTTATAAAATCAATACAGTACACGTGAAAATAAGCAACTTTGTGGTAGATCTTATCAGATAAATCTGCTTATTTTTCCTCCATTAATTTATAACATTCTTAATTCACAGATAAAATCTGTAATCAGTGAAGACAGATTTTTACATTACTGAGATAGGAGATGACAATTGCTGTTGATCAGATTCTATGTACATGGGGGGAGCCTGCCTCTAGCTCCTCCCTCTTTCCTCTCCATAGAATGTTATAAGCACCAACTGTCATCTCCTATCCCAGTAATGCTTCACTGAATACAGTGAGAACTTTGAGAATAAACGATCAGTTCGAGAGGAGAAAGAAGCAGATTTCTCTGAAAAGATATATTCCAACGTTTCTTATTTTCATGTGTACTGTACTATTGATTTATGAAATAAAAATTAAAACTGGGGTTACTATTTCTAGTCTATAGGAATCTGTTAAAAATGGATGGAGAAAGGATGATATACTTTGTACTTCAGTTTTCCATCTGTGTTTCATCCATTTTTCATTGATCCATTATTAAGAGTCAATGGATAAATAAAGTTTGGACAGTCTACCACCTTCACTTTTTAAAAAAACAGATGACACAAGAGAAAAATGGTCTGTTTTGCGATAATGTACAAATGGAAACAGATGTGTGAATGTAGCCCTAAAGTGATGTGAGAATATGTAACAGCTACTTACTAGCCCGATGAAATAGGAGCTTCCAGCTTCCCCCAGCAGGTGGGACCCCGCCATCGATAACGCCTGTGCTGTTGATCGCCTTGCGGGAGAAACCACATACTGAAACAAGAGAATATTCTGAATGAGCAGAAGGAGTCACTGAACCCAACGAGACAAGAGAACATGGACAAAGTGAACATACTTGAAGCCTAAGTTAAAGAAGTTGTCCACTATGGATAGGGCATCAATGTATGATCGGCCGGGGTCCCGCATGCGGCATCCCTTCCGATCAGCAGTTATCGGTGCCGGCGGCGGCTGCCACCAGCCGGAAGTCCTTACCTATTCAAGTCAATTGAATAGGAGGTGGATGTGCAGTACACCGCGGTGACCACTATAACTTGACGGCCAAACACCGCAGGTAAGCCCCTCCGGCCGGTGGCAGCCGCTGCAGATACCAATAACTGCTGATCGCCGGGGGTGCCGCGTGCGGGACCCCGGCCATCCTACATTGATGCCATATCCTACGGGTAGGGCATCAATGTGAAAGTAGTGGACAACCCCTTTAAATTCACAATCAGCCAGGATAGATAAGAAGCCCAGACATGTTGTGGACTGAGATTTTACTAAAGAAGTTTTTAATCATCTTGCGCCAGGTTTATTTTTAGTTGGGAATTACCCAACAGACGCTTGGGCACAGCCAGGATTATGGGGCATTTGATGGGTAAAAACAGAACATAGAGACTGACTACATACATATAATTATAGCTATGATAAGTTTAGCGCTTTTCTCCACTCACCAGGCGGATATCAGTTGAAACTGAAAAGTTCAGGCTCAGAAATATGGTCCCGATGAATATAAACACCTGCAGAGAGTAAAGAACAATACATATAAACATTTGTGTCTTGCACGCTTTCCTATCCCCCATAGGTTTTGTCTTTATAATCCATTCATCCACCCCAGTCTCCGTACATTCATAGACAGCCCCCGCCATAGTCTATGATTTCTACTGCTCGGTCCTATAGCCGAGACCCAGTAAGGGGATGAAAGCAATCTGTACTCCAGGTACTTACATAAGTGGCCACAAGGCTGATGTCTGCAAGAATAATAGCCAACAGCAGGAAAATGGCGGAGCCCAGCAATCCAACCGCACAAACTATAGGGTCAGCACGAGGGTTGTACTTCCTGCATCTCTTGGCTATCTCCGCCCCTGTTCCAACTCCAAGGATGCCAGAGATGACCGTAAGTCCTCCGAAAATCAGACTGCAAAGAAAAGCGGTAAAGAGATTAGTAAAGTAGCTTGAAGAAATGAAATATAAATAATTTGATATAATAATAATTTGAAATATAAATATTTTTTTTTAGAGAGAAAACGGTCATAGGGGGAATTAAATTCCCACCAGTGAATGTCAAATTAAAGTTTGCTAAACTTGTACCTGTCATCATAGTTGGATAGTTGAGTCTGATATGGCGCCTTCTGTAGCATGAGAGCCCGGGCACGCTTCAGGAAAGTAACAGCCCAGAAGCCGAAGGCAGCTGCCACAAATTTTACCATAATAGTCCCAAGAGTAGAAAACAGAAGACTTCGGCTGCAGAGAGAGAAAAGGGTAAAAAACTTGTAAATGACGCAGAAGTCACGGGGGAGATCAGTGACATAAATCAATGCACAGAAGACACCTACTTTTTACGCAGTTGGTTGGCATCCATAAGCCATCCTTTGAAGCTCAGTGGTTTGTTCTTTTCCTCTGCAGCTCCTCTGGACGGTTCTTTTACAAATGCAGCCATGAGCAGGACTCCTACCAGGCCCAGAGCAGAGATGATCTGTGTAGATGAAGAAGGAGACATCACATATCACATATACAGAGGTTTCATCACAAAAAGGACATGAGCACAGACTGTTGTGGAACTGGTTCCATTAAAGGGGATCTGCGACGAGGTGTTTGCTGCGCATCTGAGAGCATCATAATGCAGGGACAGAGACCCCGATTCCAGCGATGTGTCACTTGCTGGTGTGCTTGGTGAAGTATTGATAAAATCCCAGTTTTCTCTGCTGCAGATCTAGCAGTACTCTGAATGCTGAGCTCTGTATACCCTGCCTACACCACTGATTGGTAGATTTTTCTGTGCACACTGTACATAGGCAGAAAGCCACCAATCAGTGGTGGGGTCGGGGTTACACAGAACAGGAGGACTACATGGCACGAGACAACTAGTCCCCTCGTCATAATCTCCTGCTAATAAAACAGTGATTTTTTTTTTTAAAGCATCTACAAGGAGCAGTAAGTGACACATCGCTGGAATCAGGTGCTCTGCCCCTACAGGGCCCCTGCTCTCAGATCAAATGGAAAAACATACTGCCAGATTCCCTTTAATACGATTCAGGAATTATAATTAAGATTCACAGTTTGTCCACAAGATCCCTCAGACCTATTACTTACCCGGAAGGCCCATTGCCAGGCGCCACCAAATGCACTTGTCACTTTAGACCCAATGATGTAACCAAGGCCACTGTAAAAAACAAAAACAAAGTTGTCATAATTTCTGCACACATATAAACATATACATTTTTGAGTGCCTTTTTCCGGCTCCTCCTTCCTACTCCACCCCCTCCATAGACTTCTATGAGCAGCAACTGTTACCCCATGCCGCATAAAGCTACAATCTGTCTTGTCACTGAAGATGGATTTTTATCAGTGAATTAATGAAGGGAAATAAGTATATTTCCTGATAAGATATATTACAACATTTCCTATGTCCATTTAAATGATTTATAAAAAAACAATAAAAAGTGTAAGATCATTCTGAGTCTTCACATTCTTTGAGGAGCTCTTGTCATAAGTGCTAAAAGTCAAACTGTCTAGCAGAAAACTTTTTTGCCCATAGCAATCAGTGCAGTTTTCTGTTAGGGAAAGTCTTGACATTGCTGAAAAAATATTTCCATTTAGAGTCTTGAATCAATTTCCTAGAAATCTGCAGCAATTCCAGAAATGTTTGCTGGTTCACTGCTGATCCTCCCCCTACGCAAAATCCGTACCGAAAAAAGTCCACAGCAAATCCACCTTGTCGGACTTACTCTTAGACAGTTTGGCTATGATTCCCTCCTTAAAACAATAAATAGATCTACACTCACCAGCCAAAGGGTGCTGCTAAGTAATACAAGTTAAGCGCGCGGCTGCGCCGATCTCCCACGAAGACGTCGGCAATGATGGAGGGGGCAGTTATTTTAAAACTTGCCTCTGCAGCTCCAGACAGTCCATTAATTAGGAGAAAAACTGTAAAATACTGTGAAAACACAAAAAAATATTCAGTGACCATTTATGAAAGTTTTCTAAGACACCTAAAGAAATACGGTAATGGAAAAATTATAAACTTTTCCTAATTTTGGACCCGCTCTACTTTTGTCTTGCAAATACTAATGCAAAATACTGATCTACATACAAACAAGTGAGAGGCTTTAGGGCTCATGCAGACGTCGGTGGATCCCGGTCCGATCTCTGACAGCGTGATAGCGATGCTCGGGTCGGAAGACCCGCGGCCAGTCCGTGCATTATTGTCCATGATGGCACCGAGATCCACAGACGTCTGCATGAGCCTTAAGTCTTTATGCTTCTACCAATTAGATCAGTTACCTCATTGGGAACGTAGGACTTGCAGAGAATGATGGCCGACCAGAAGGACATCCCTGCACACATGATGTATTTTCTGTTCCAGCGGTCACCCAGGTATCCATAGATTTGACCAAACAGGACACTGCTGATCGTGAATACTAGAAGGGGAAAAACAAGAGGTCACAGTTAATAGAAATGATTTCTTTAACATATATTTATTTATATTTGAGGATTATTTAAACTGTTGCACTGAAAACACTTCTCCCGTCCTCATCACTGTTTGCATTTTTGGTAACTATAAAGGCGGCCATCATGTGAACGTTACAAAATTGGAACCTTATGATGTCACGAGATTCCAGCCGTCCTCACAAGTGACCTATAGAATGGGATTTTATGTTAAAAGTTTACCTAAGCTTATAAGGCCGGATTTGCTGTCGTCCATTTTAAATGCGCTTTGTAGGTAAGAAATCGCTCCTGCCAGAACAAAAAGAAGAACACGAATGATTATTGTAATTAGAGAAGTGCAGGAATAGACATCACAGCAGCTAACGAGCCTTCTCGTTGGCCATGAAGATTTTCTTCTTTTTTTGCAGTTTTGGGCCTTATACACCTTGCCCCCGACATAAGCCGGTTTACGCCTACTTACCTACGAAAGTGAAGGCAGCTATGAAGGTGACCAGATTGATGAAGGTTAGAACGCCTACAATAATGAAAGAGCGGACTATGGAGACTCCAGTCCGGGCGTGCAGGTCCTGTTCTTCGCAGTTTTCATCCTCATCTTGCTGGTCTTTTCCTTTTTCCACATCTTCTAATAGAAGTGGCATTTTTGGGGTGGAATTGAAGAGAGATGCCATGTTCAACAGAGCCCTGCAAACACTGGAGAAAAACACAAGACGGTAAAAATATTGCATTAGTCTCAGTCAATTCCGTGGTAGTGCAGTATATAGTGTAATAAGCAATCGAACAACAATAAGTTTAAGTCCCCTAGAGGGACTAAAAATGAGGTCAAATTCAGCAAAAAAAGTTTTTCTTTAATATAAAAAAAATAATAAAATATAAAGATTTCAAAAATAAAGAGAAAAAAAACAAGCATATATATATATATATATATATATATATATATATATATGTATTTTTCAGATTATAAGACTCACTTTTTGTTCTCCCAAATTTGGGGGGAAAATGGGGGTGAGATTTATAATCCAATTGTAGCTTACCGGGCTGGGGGGGTATCTGCGGTGGAGCAGGGTCCCAGGAGTCAGGGTCACTGCTGCAGGAAGTTGAAGGTGGTGGGGCGATGCTGTGGGCCCCAGACTGGGAGGTGGGGGTGGTCAGCGATGCGAGGCTGCTTCGGGCACCAGGCTTCCAGAAAATGTCAGTGGAGCCCCCGCACTGCCCATCGTTTTCACTGCGGTGGACTTCGGGAAAATGGACGCCTCCAGAGGAGCATGTGTAGATCTCGGCTCCCGAGATCTCGATCTTGGGAGCGGAGATCTCAATCTAAACATGCGCCATTTTCCCAAAGTCCACTGCAGTGAAAACGATGCAAACGATGGGCAGTGTGGGGACTTGTTTGATATTTTCTGAAAGCCCGTGGCCCGGAGCAGCCTCGCACCGCTGAGCACCCCAACCTTCCAGCCCGGGCCCTGCAGCATCGCCCCACTCCTGCCACCGTTGAAAGCTTTCTGCAGCAGCGACCCTGCCTCCTGGGATCCCGCTTCACCGCAGCCCCCTCGACCACCCCCGGGTAAGCTATCGTAAAAGGGGATTATAAGACGCACTATTTTATTAATTTCATTTTTTTCCCATTTTCCTCCCCAAAATTTGGGGTGCATCTTCTAATCTGCAAAATACAGTCTCTGGCATCAATATATCCATAAAAATAAGAGAAACAATCAAAACGCCAGAATGGCCTTTTTTTCCCTTGTTTTTTTTTTTATTACGGCACCTTCCCCGAAAAATGCAATAAAAAGTCACCCAAACTGTGTATGTTCCCCAAAATGGTGTCAATAAAAACATCAACTTGCCATAAAATGGTGAAACAAATCAATTTTTTTTTTAAATTCTAAAACTATTGTTGTAACCACTTACGGTAAGTAATAACAATAATAATAATAATAATAAAACAATATGAACCCTGAATCATCTTTCCAGATCAATCGTACCACAAAATGAACGTGGTAAAAAGCACAAAAAACAGTTTTGTTTTTCTGTTTTTTTTTCACCATTTCACCATAGTTATTATTTTTTTCCCCATTTTTCAGTATAATATAAGGTAAAATGAATGCTGTTCTTCTAAGCAACAACTCGTCTCACAAAAAAAAAAAACAAGCTTTCACCTGACTATGTGATCAGAAAAATAAAAAAGTGGAGGAAATATTGGCCGTGCTTTGAAAGGGTTAATGACAATTTACAAAAAACGTGTCTATACTGTTATTGGGGATAATTCTATAGGGAAATCTATATATGTCCCCCTATAATCATCTACAGGTTGTCTCCCCCTGGGAAAGGCTCCCATTACTCATTAGATGAAGTTCAGACTTACCTTTCTCTCTTTCCACCGGAGGGCGCTGATAATAACAAATAAATATCACTTTCTATAGCAAATTTTGCAACACAGAAATCGTGAGTACAACACACAATAGTGAGTGGCTGGGATCCGGCCGGCGCCCATAGTTATACACAGGGGCCGATTGTGACATCATCAGCCGGTCACTGGGGGTTCTAAGCCATTGTGATGTCATCGATCTATCTAATCATCCGTCCATCCATGGATTCTGTAGTACTACAACACCCAGTATGTACGTCTGGAAAAGTATAGAACTAGCATGCTCCACCCTCACGTTTTTCATTGTGCTGTGGTCTATATTGAAATTCATGTCCCTCTGGATGGATGGATGGACATGCTGAGTTTTGTAGTACTACTGAATCCATCCATCCATCCATCCATCAAGAGGAACATCAATTTCATTATAGACCAAAGCACAATGAAAGACTTGAGGATGGATCTTGCTAGTTCTATACTTTTCCAGATGTATATACTGGGTGTTGTAGTACTACAGAATGATAAGGACTCTGATGACAGGGCATGCTGACACCTGTAGTCCTATACTTTTCTAGAAGTGCATGCTGAGAATTGTGGTACTACAGCACAATAAGAACATAAATTTCAATATATACCACAATACTGTGCTATTGCTGTATATAGTATAAACAATCAAACAATCATAGGTTCAAGTCTACCAGGGGGAGTAAAAAAATAAAAATAAATATCAACAAAAATTTAAAAAAATATATATAAAATATAAAAAGTTCAATTAACTCCTGTTCCTAATTAAAAACTAAAGAGATAAAAATATACATATTGTGCATCAATGTATCCATGAAAGTAAGAAAAACCATCAAAACGCCAGAATTGCCTTTTCTTTTCTATCGCAGCATCTTCCCCCCAAAAAATGCAATAAAATGTCATCAAATCTTTGTATGTTCCCAAAAATGGTGTCAATAATAATGACAACTCGCCATGGAAAAAAAACAAGAGCAGAGGCTCATAAAATGGTGAAAAAAACTTTTTTTTTTACAAAGTTCTGAAATTGTTGTAACCACTATAATAATAATACTAATGATAATGATAATAAAAAGCAATATGTTTGATATTGCTGTAATCACGCTGACCCTGAATCATATTTCCAGATCAATCTTACCAAAAAATGAATGCGGTGAAAAGGAAGCACAAAAAACTGTTGCAAAATTATTTTGCTTTTCACCATTTCACCGCACTCGTAATTGTTTCCCCATTTTTCAGCAACAACTCGTCTCACAAAAAGAAAAAAACAAGCTTTCACCTGACTAAGTGATTGGAAAAATGAAGAATAAGAAGAGGAGGAAATATTGGCCATGTTCTAAAAGGGTTAATGACAATTTACAAAACCGTGTCTATACTGTTATTGGGGATAATTTTATAGGGAAATCTATATATGTCCCCCCTATAATCATCTACAGGTTGTGTCTCCCCCTGGGACAGACTCCCATTACTCATTAGATGAAGTTCAGACTTACCTTTCTCTCTTCCCACCGGAGGGCGCTGATAATAACAAATAAATATCACTTTCTATAGCAAATTTTGCAACACACAATAGTGAGTGACTGGGATCCGGCCGGCGCCCATACTTATACGCAGGGGCCGATTGTGACATCATCAGCCGGTCGCTGGAGGTTCTAAGCCATTGTGATGTCATCGTGCGGTGCATGCATATACACTCAGTGTACTTTGATACAAAGAGTCACCTAATGAATCTTTTCATTTGAAAATGTTGAACCCTGATAAGATAAAAAAAAAACAACCTATAGGCTATGTGCCCACGATGCAGAAATGCTCAGGATTTTTTCCTGAGCGTTTCTGCATCTCCCTGGCAGAAAAAAACGCATGCGGATTGTACATGCGGATTGTACATGCGGATTGTACATGCGTTTTTCCTGCCAGGGACATGCGGATGTGAAGCGTTCTTCACTTGCATTTCCGCATGCGGGTTGTGATTTTAGCATCACTTGGAAAATGCTTGACAACTTGGTCACACTATATAAATCCATGCAACCGGCATGAATTTATATAGTGTGACCGAGAGAATGTCAAAAAATAAAAAAATAAATATACGAGGGGCGATCCAAAAGTAATGATAATCGGTTATTTCTATTGCACACAGAAATTAAAATAAAATGTTTTCTTCTCTCTTAGGTACCCACTAGTCCAGGAAAAAAAAATCACTTAAATAGGCCACGATTCACGGGAGCTACATTCATTTGAGTAGGAACTGCCGAGGAGTGAACATCAAAATGGAAAAAAACGAGCTCAGAGCTGTCATCAAATACCTCTGCTTGAAAAAAATTACTACCAAAGACATACACAGCGACTTGGTGGAAACGTTGGGGTCTTTTCTCTTCCATATTCCACAGTTGCACGCTGGGCCAAGGAATTTAGGCTGGGAAGAACATCGACGGAAGATGAACATCGTGAAGGACGCCCATCCACGTCCCTCAATGAAGAAAACATGAAAAAAGTTGAAGAAGTTGTATTGGCCGATCGAAGAGTGACTATCAGGCATGTAGCGGAGGTCACAGGGATCTCATATGGCAGTATTCAAAGAATCCTTGCAAAAGAATTGCATATGAGAAAGGTCTCGGCGCGTTGGGTGCCAAAAATGTTAACCGACGAGCAAAAGAAGAAACGAGTTAACATTTCAAGAGCACGTCTCAAAAAGTTCCAAGCAGACAAGGAGAATTTTTTGTCACGTTTTTTGACCATGGACAAGACCTGGATCCACCACTTTGATCCCGAAACGAAACAACAATCGATGACATGGAAACGAGCCAACGAACTGACACCGAAGAAACTCAAAGTGTCAAGCTCAGCAGGGAAGGTTATGGCGTCCGTTTTTTGGGACGCTGAAGGAATTATTATGGTGGACTATTTGGAGAAGGGAGCCACTATTACGGGCTCCTACTACACAGAACAAATAAGAAGATTGCGGGAGGCTATCAAGGAGAAAAGGCGCGGCAAACGGCAGGCTGGAGTGCTGTTTCACCAAGATAACGCGCCGGCTCACAAAGCTGCAGTTGCCATGGCTACCATACAAGAAGCGGGCTTTGAACTGGTGGAACAACCCCCCCCCCATTCGCCAGATCTAGCCCCCAGTGACTTCTTTCTCTTTCCTTGGCTCAAGGAACACCTCCGGGGCAAGAAATTTGACGACAATAGCGACGTGATAACAGCTGTTGGGGATTTTTTTGAGGGTCAAGATCAAGAATTTTTTTCGAAGGGAATTCTAAGTTGAGAAAAGAGATGGACTAAATGTATAGACTTGTTAGGAGACTATGTAGAAAAATAAAAAAAAATTTTGACTATATTCATTGTGTTTAGTATTGATTATCATTACTTTTGGATCGCCCTCGTATATTTACGGCCCGCGCTGTCTTGCTTCACCGTCCCGGCTGCCGGCAGCGGTGGATTCAAGGACCTGCCGGCGTCAGCGTCGCGTGACCTGTCACATGACTCTGACGTCAGCGCAGGTCCTTCATTCCATCGCGAAGTGCCGGGAAGTAAGGAGGAGCACAGCGCGGGCCGCCGGAAGGTAAGTATATATTTATTTTTTATTTTATTCTTTTTTTTACAGCTTTTTTTTAATGGTACCTGGGTGTGGATGAGACTCTCTTCTCCTCTACACCCGGGTACCATCCGCACATTAGAACGCGCCAATTATGCAAGTACAGATGCAGTCTTGCGGAATTGGCGTATTCTAATGCAAGTCAATGGCGGCGAAAATGCAGCGCTTCCGCAAAATAATTGATAGTGCTGCGTTTTTTTCCGCAATGATAATCCGCAGCAGAAATGTCCGCAGCATGTGCATAGCACACGCGGATTATCATTGGGGATCATGGCAGGCCTTCTAACATGCGTTTTTAATGCGTTTCTGCAGTGTTTTTGCTGCTGCGGAAACGCTTAAAAAACGCATTGTGGGCACACAGCCTTACTCACCTCCCATGATAAAATAAAATAAACTATATCACCTCCCTTGCTGGCGCCGTTCCCACGCTGTCGACACTCGCGGTCCCGGGGTTCTCGTGCAGTTATTGTGACATGTGACACTCGTGACCAATCAGTGCTGGCGTCACTGTCTCCGCCTTTGGACAAATCGAACATGAAGAGGAGACCCTGGATGCGGCTCATCTCTGCCTTCCTTTTCATGTCCCATTTGTCTGAACGCAGAGACATTGACGCCTGCGCTGATTGTCACCGGTGTCACATGTCACAACAACAAGACAATGTGAGCCCCGGGGACAGCGAATTCTGACACCACGGAAACGGCGCCAGCACTGGAGGGGAGTATAAGTTTTATTATTTTACGGGGGCCAAGCGTGGGGTATAAACAGGAGTTGTCCAAGTAGTGGATAACTTCTTTAATGCATGTAAATAGAGCTAAAAATATTGCTTGAAATTGGATTTCCTTACAAATTTTACACTGTGTGGCTTTTACAGACTCTTTATTACCCTGCACATCTGGCTGCAGAGTGAGTTAGCTGAGAATCTGTCAGTGAGCTTGTTCTAATGTAAACAACTCTTGTGCGTCTCACAAACAAACTTCAGTTGCAATCACATGGACACAATCATACACACACATATACAGTGGCATGTAAAAGTTTGGGCATCCCTGTTGAATATTTCAGCTTTTTCTTTGCCCTCTATAATTATTTTATTATGATCTTTTGAAGGGCCGATACCATCCATTTTTTTCTTTTTGGCATTGATATATTTGTAAAAATTTGGGGGAATTTATTTTAATGTCACTGGCGATTTGTGTTTTGGTAGATAACTTTACTAGTTTGATTACTTTTTTACATTTCTTATTGAGATCTTTATACTCCTGAAACGCTATTTCTGTATTCTCAGCCATCAAGATTTTGCAAGTGTCACGGCCCACCCTCCCTCACATTATTGAGTACATTATTATGACATTTATTATTTTTATCCTTATTAGGGTTGTTACCATATGTACATTACTGTTACATTTTATATGAATCTAGCTTGTGAGCCCCAATGGGGACAGTGATGATAATGTCTGTAAAGCGCTGTGGAATTAATGGCGCTATATAAGTGAGTAAAATAAAAAAATATGTATTGATATTATGTCTTCTGCTTTCTTTATAATTGTCACAGTTGGAGGATGGATAATCTTGCATGAGAAGATGAGAAGACACTTGGCAGCGACATGGTAAACAGGCAGATCCAGACTTGCCCTCCGCAGGAGCAGTGGCGATGGCTGGTGACTTCTTCATCATCCATTCTAAAATGCAAGATCCTCCTGTATTTTTGTGTGAGCTTTATATCATTTGTTAATAAAGGTCATCGCCTACCCCCAGAATTCAGAAGATTTGTGTCTCTGAATATGGTTTAGCGACATAAGATATTGGGTTCGAATGGAGTGATGAGACCAAGTAGTTCAAGGTATATAACTTGCATTGCATGCCGAGTGTCCATATGGCCGAGCGCTGGTATGGATCATATATAATACATATACAATACTTACATAATAGTGCTATACTGTACCAACATTATACTGCCTTACAGTGAGTACCTACATAATAGTGCCATACAGAAACTATATAATAAACCATATAGAGCCATACAGAATTTTTTTTTATTTCAGACAAGTCACGTTTTGGGCTTCTGTATAATTGTCCTTTGGCAGCTTCAGAAGTGGCACGTGTGACAGCACTATATAGATATAAGGGGCGATATGGTGAAACCGAGTATTTCAGGAACACATGTATGGAACTCTGGGTCCAATATGAAATATAAAGAATGTGTTCAAATCAAACCAGCATGTGCTCTGGTTTGGTTATATACTGACAGATAGATAAGGCTCATTCTGTTTTCATTTACTTTGTATTTACTTGAAGTTTAGACACAAGACTATGTTAGGACCTGCTTATTCATTGTCTGAAGCATCTATCACCAATAGTCTTCTGTTTATGGAGGGTTATTGTAAAACATGAAGATTTACATAACCTTTTGTGTTTAATTACTTACCGTATTTTTCGGACCATAAGACGCACCTAGGTTTTAGAGGAGGAAAATAGAAAAAAAATTAAAGCAAAAAATGTGGTCACGATGCCCTGTTAAGGGGGAGGGGGTCTGCTGCTGACACTGCTATAGGGGTAATGTCCCCCGATTCTGATAATATCCCCCATCCTGGTATATATGCCCCCCCCTTCCTATTATACCTGGCCCCAATCCCCATCCTGGTATGCACTGCACCCCTCCATCCTGATATGCATGGCACCCCTTCATCCTGATATGCATGGTGTTACAAGTCCGGGTGGTGGAACCTCTGTGCTTCGGTGCAAGGAGGGACCAGAGGGGCGTGACTAAGTGCCTACTCGGCCTGACCAATGTCGCACGGCGGCTCAATCAACTCCGTGAACCAGGGAGGGACCGAGCAGGGGGACCAGGTGCCACTCTAGGACCGACCTTGTGTGAGAGCAGGTGACTCCCACGGGTCAGATGGGTACAGCGGATGAGCACAGCAGGAAGGCTGATGGGTGGTCCGGGTAGATAAGCAGGCTGGTTCGGCAGATAGCCAGACTGTTGCTCCGGGTAGGCGAGCTGGTGGGCACGACAGGTAAGAGGTTGGTGCTCCAGGTAGGCTAGATTTAAGAGGGAGGGAGCGCGCGCGTGCCCTAAGCACGGTGCCCGGGTGGCTGCACGCCACAGCAGCAGGGGAGCCGGAGGACGCCGGACCTGGACTGCGGCGGTGAGGGGAACAGCGTCTCTGTCCGCCAGGAGGCAGAGACGCCGATGCTTCACATGGCACCCCTCCATCCTGATATGCATGGCACTCCTCCATCCTGATATGTATGGCACCCCTCCAATCTGGTGTGCATGGCACCCCTCATCCTTATCCTGGTATGCATGGCACGCCTCATACCCCAATCCTGGTATGTATGGCACCCCTAATCCCTATCTTGGTATGCATGGAACCCCTAATCCCTATCCTGGTATGCATGGCACCCCTCATCCTTATCCTGGTATGCATGGCACCCCTCATCCCTATCCTGGTATTATGGCACCCCTAATCCCTAACCTGGTATGCATGGCACCCCTAATCCCTATCCTGGTATCCATGGCACCCCTAATCCCTATCCTGTTATGCATGGCACCCCTCATCCTTATCCTGGTATGCATGGCACCCCTCATCCCTATCCTGGTATGTATGGCACCCCTAATCCCTATCCTGGTATGTATGGCACCCCTAATCCCTATCCTGGTATGCATGGCACCCCGAATCCCTATCCTGGTATGCATGGCACCCTAATCCCTATCCTGGTATGCATGGCACCCCTAATCCCTATCCTGGTATGTATGGCATCCCTCATCCCTATCCTGGTATTTATGACATCCCTCATCCTTGTCCTGGTATGCATGACTTCCCTCATCCTTATCCTGGTATGCATGGCACCCATCATCCTTATCCTGGTATGCATGGCACCCATCATCCTTATCCTGGTATGCATGATTCCCCTCATCCATATACTGGTATGTATGATCCCCCTCATCCTTATCCTGGTATGTATGGCCCCCTCATCCTTATCCTGGTATGTATGGCCCCCTGATCCGTATCCTGGTATGTATGACCCCCTCATCCGTAACCTGGTAAGTATGGCCCCTTCATCCTTATCATGGTATGCATGGCCCCTTCATCCTTATCCTGTTATGTATAGCCCCCTTACCCTGGTATGTATGGCCCCCTCATCCTTATCCTGGCACGCATGGTCCCCCTCATCCTTATCCCTTTATGTATGCCCCCCTCATCCTTATCCTGGTATTCATGGTCCCCCTAATCCCCATCACACTGCACATAAAAAAATAAACACTCCTACTCACCTTTCTTCTCTCTCCTCCAGCGCTGTGTTCTGTCTGCCCGCACTGATCTTGCCATGTGAGCCGCGCATGGGGTCACTGCCATGCGCAGCTCACAGGGAGAGATCAGCTGCCGGAAGTCACTGCTCCTCACGCTGGGACTGTGTACTCCCATGGGTGTGGAGAGGGAGTGAATATCCATGCCCTTTGACAGCGGGCAAAAGCGATCGCCCGGCAGCAGCAGGAGCCGCACTGGGAATACACTGTGTGCCGCTATTAAGGAGCATGAATATTCAGTGCTCCGTAAGCCCATTTTCCTCCAAAATTTTGTAGGAAAAAAGTGCGTCTTATAGTCCGAAAAATACGGTACTTGATCCCTAAGAGCTTTTTGAATTGTGTACCATTGTCTATGTAAGAGCCTGTATCTGATTTATCTTTCTTCCTACAGCCAGCCACTGTCGGGGCAAAGGTGAATTAGACTTAGTAGTGTACATTTACTATATAAGGCCAGAGAGAATATTACTGAGCAGAAGCCATAAGTTGTACCTGCACTGGTGTGTAGTGTTGTGATACCTGTCCATGCAGTGTTATGAAGATTTCTAGGAGTTCTCTGTCTTGGTGAAATTGCTTCTCTGATATTCCCGACAGATGATGTTTAAAAGCTCCTTGGTGATGAAGTGAGTATATATATGTACTTAACATTTGTATTATAACATATACAAAAGTGTTCGCAATATCATCATATCATACTATTCCTTTAATTATGTATTTTATCTTTTAAATCAACTATTATAAATAAAATTGCGTAACATCGCAAGTGGTTTCCTTCTTTAAAGCCATATCCGAACCTTAGCGTTAAAAAAAACTTGGCAAAACATTTTGCGTAGTCAGCAGGATACGCAGAAGGTTCAGAAGTTCTTTTTGTTCAAAATTCCAATCATCTAGAATTTATAAGGGCTCTGTGTGATAAGGTGTGATAGAGTGACATTGCGTTAAACATGTGTTACAAGCACGCTGCTAGGTTCAGATAGGGCGAGACAGGTTTCATGAATTCTTTGGAATCCTCGGGGAACCGTTACTCAGGGCGACCATAGGCTGCAGCTTCTCTCAGGCACACGATAGATTCAATTGCTGACCAGACACATCTGACAAGAGTCTTTTTCAACAGTTTAACAGTGGAATTTAATCTGAAGCATGGCCAGTGCAATTCAGGGATATTACAGCAACAATCTTCATTACAGTACAGTCTGAGTTTCTTGAGCAACCGGTTCCAGTAACAATACAGTAGTTTCTTCACAAGGCATAGTATTACAGTCTCTTCAGTAGCATAATTCAGCATAGATTAGATCTCTTAGCAGCACACTTCTATGCATACACAACCACAGGCTTTTCCTTCACAAGGACACAATAGTACACAGCATTATTTATCCTGCATGGAAATGGAGGGGGGGAGGATTTGATAAGGGAGATGATCTCTGTGATACAATTCCTTCCAGTTCTTATCTTCCTGCCCGATAATACTTTGCACTGTTAGTTCAAGGAGTTTATCTCACCTGTGTTTAGTTTCTTTCCTGATCTGAATCCTGTTCAGTTGCTTTCTGTCAGATCCAGATAACACACCACCTTTCTCTTCGGCTTCAGCCAGACTACAATAACAAGTTCCCCACAATCCCCCTGGGACTCTGCTGAAACACTCCCTGGCTCCTGTGACTGTGTTAACCCCTCTAATTGCTGGATGCTAACGAAGCACAACACTTCCTGTCTCCTGTGCTTGTGTTATTTGTAACAGTTATAATAATAATAATCTTTTTATTTATATAACGGCAACATATTCCGCAGCGCTTTACAATTCAGACAATTTACAGACATTATGGGCATTGTCCCCATTGGGGCTCACAATCTAGATTCTGTATCAGTATGTCTTTGGAGTTGCTGGATGCTTTTGAAGCAACCGCACTACTTCTGCATGTCACACTCTCCCTCCTTTTTGAATGTCGTCCTCAACATTCTTCTTAATTGGTCAATCTAACCAATTCTGAGACAGTGGTGAAAGTTGAGTAACTTTATATACAAATTGGCATAACATTTATAAACATTTATAACAATCTATTCTACAACCTTTTTCTTGTAGTACTCCTGTAAGAAATAAACAATTAACACAATTAACACAATCTCTTCAGCTTCAGCTGGAGCTTTTCGTACATCTTCAACAAGCTGTCTCTCTCACTAGGCCTTAACAGTTCTTTATTTCTACAAAGTCTTTTAAGGAAAATCAAAGCATGAAAACAAGTCTTTCCACCAGGCAACATCTTCCATACTGCCTCTCAGTGGTGAATACCACTCCAGTGGGCTTACCTGGTCCGTAGGCAAAGATACCTGTTTCCAGTCGACAGTCCTTGGCACTTGACTCGGTTCACCAAGTGTCTCATACATCAGTATCACGGGCCTCTTCACTTCTCGAGTCGACATCCTCCTGGAGGGTTGTTCCTCAGATACCACGGGTTCTTCGGTCACAGGAGTTTCTTCCGCCGCACTCATTTTCCGTGCTTCCTCAGATGCTCCTGGAACTGCCTCTGTAAGTTCCTGCACTTCTCTGGAATCGCTTGGTTCTACATGGTCTGGTAATTCTGCTTCTCCTGAGTGTCGATCGGTCTCTCCAGTGACCGGTGTTCGATCATCAGATCTGAATTGGACTTCATCTGTACTCCTTGGTACAAACTCTGGAGCCTCTGGACTTAGTTCACTCTCCTGAGGATGGTACATCCCTCTCCTTGCCAGTCCGAGAAATAAAACGGTGTGCTCTTCTTCATTGGAACTTTCAAGGTCACTATCTCCCACCGGAGCTTTAATCTGTGGTGGTCTCTTAGTCGATCTTGGTCGATGTCGCTCTGCTTCTGGGAAGTCTTGTTGTGGTGGGAGATAATGACATGGTAGTAATAAATTCTGATAGACTATTCTGGTTTTATTGTCCCCTCCTTCCAATCGGATTTCATACACTGAACTGTCATCGACTTTCCTCTTTACGACCACATACACCTTGTCTTCTTGACTAGCACCCAGCTTACTGGTGCCACTTCTGTTCCATAACATTTTCGATGATAGTACTCCTTACTCTTGCTCTGTCCTTGCATAACCACTTTGGTCGCTATGTTGTATGCTTCTGCCATCCGTTCCTTCCATTTCCGAACGTACTCCGGATACGTTCTGTAAGTCTCTGACACAGTAGTATCGAACATGATGTCGATTGGCAGTCTTGGCCATTTAATAGGAAGAAGGTTGAGTAACCTGTTGCATCACTCTTTGCACAGTTATAAGCATGTACCACTTTTGACAGAGAACTCTTCCAGTCTTTCTTCTCGTCAGCTGTTAAAGAAGTGTCACAATTATAGTGGATAACTAAGGAAAGTGTTTGCGTGGAGCAAGACACAACAGTACACAGTTTATAGGTGAAAAGTCTATATTAAAGCACACAGTGTTTTGCACAAAAATGCAGAGAAATCTCAAAGTCTTAAGTTCACAGAATAATGAGTCTTTGCAAGGTTAGTTCACCATTATATATCAGCAAGTCCATACAATGCAGAAGCAATCAAAGAGGCCCGGGTAAAGTCTCGGACAGTGCAGACCAGTCCCATGCTCAGCGACCATCCGAATAAGGAGACTGAGAACTCAGAGCAGCTTACTTGAGAGCCAAAGCAGATGGAGGGCAGAGGTGCAGAGGAACCTGCACAAAACAGCCAGGATCTCAGGCAAAATACTCTAGCACTGGACTAGAGGCTGGGGTGGAGTTATAAGGGCAGGAGGTAAGGGCACATGATACAGAAGATGCCATCTTGAAAAAGGGCAGAAATGTCCCAAAAGAAAATGAAACATTCAGAGTCCTGACATTACTCCCTCCTTACTAGCGGCCTGAGGATGATCCTGGACCCGGTTTCTCAGGGAATCTTTGATGGAAACGAGAAATCTTTTTATGGGGATTGATGTTTTCCACAGGTTCCCAAGAGTCTTCTTCAGGGTGATACCCCTGCCATCTTTTCAAATACTGAAGCCGATTCCTGCGAGTCCTAGAGTTAATCACTTCCTCCACCACAAATTCCTCTTGCCCATCAATCACTACAGGCTGTGGAGGTGGCACAACACGTCCCTGGAAGGTATTAGGAGACACAGGCTTCAGTAAGGAAACATGAAAAACTGGATGTACCTTCATATTCCTAGGCAGCTTCAGACGGCAGGCCACAGAGCTCACAATACCGTTGATCTTGAAAGGACCGATGAACTTCTATCCAAGCTTCTGTGAAGGAAAGTTCAACTTTAGATTTTTAGTGGATAACCACACGGAATCTCCTACCTTAAACATGGGTGCTGGTTTACGGAATCTATCAGCCGATCTTTTGTAACGTTCCTGAGCCGAGGTCAGAGATTCCTTCAGAACCTCCAAATTTTGCCTCATTGCAGTCAGCCTTTCCTCTACAGCTGGAACAGGAGCATTAATCGGAGACCTAGGAAAAATACTCGGATGAAAATCCAAATTGGCAAAGAAAGGTGTTAACTTAGTGGAGGCACTCTGAGAGTTGTTGTAAGAGAATTCAGCTAATGGAAGAAGCTCCAACCAATCATACTGAAGATCGCTGATATAGCATCTTAGATATTGTTCCAAAGTCTGATTGGTACGCTCGGTCTGGCCATTTGTGTGAGGGTGATAAGCGGAAGAAAGACAGACATTAATATTGAGTGCAGAGCAAAACCCCTTCCAAAATCTTGAGGTAAACTGCACTCCATGGTCAGAGATGATCTCATCCAGGACCCCATGCAGCCGAAAAACATTTTGTATAATCAACTTCACTGTATCCTTAGCTGAGGGGAGGCCAGTGCAAGGAACAAAATGGGCAGCCTTGGTCAGACGATCAACTATCACCAGGATCGTATTCATACCACCCGATGAAGTTGTCGCGCCCCCGGGGCCGTGGGGTACTCGGCAGCCGGGCCCTCAGATGTTTGGGGGATATCATGGTGGCTGGCCCGGTTCGTGGCCCAGGGCGGACAACTGAAAAGAGGGGAATGTCTATTGGGATAATAGGTTTGTAAATGTTCGTGACGCCACCTGTGGTGCCTGGTGAGGATCACCAGCGCTGCAGCAGCCCACTGAGGCCGGTGTTGTGGCAGCTTAGATGGTATTGCTCCCCACAGGTGGAGCAGGGCCTCAGGGCAGCGTAGGAGGGAGGGGGATGCAGGACAGAGGGGACCCAGCCGGGTCAGAGCAAGAATAGGAGCACACACGAAAGTCACTTCAGTACCTTTTACTGATGGAAGTTCAGGCACATCCCGGAGCACTGTAGGGTGAAGGGTGCATATCAAGATCCTCCCCAGTGAGCGGGTGTAGGGCCTCCTGTCTCTTACCTCTCTGTAGTAAGTTTCTGACCTGCCTGGAGCTAGGCCTAACCTGGTTTCTGTTCTGCACCTGCTGACTTGGTGATAGTGCCTTCTGTTGGAGATCACTCTCCCTATTCTTTGGGGTCTCCTTGATTCCTGACCCTTGTACGTATCAGCTTTTGGTGATCCTGGGACATGTAGTTCGCCAGGGGTTTCAGTTGTTTTCTACTGGTCATGAAGATCCACGTAGACTCGGACCCGGTGTCCGGTATATGCTTCGGGGTGAGCTGGTTAAGCTCCTCTGCCCCCTATGTTACTCCCTTTCCACTCGCCTTCGGCCCCGCTCAGGCCCTCACTAGGCTACACACACTTCAGCCAGGATGCTGCTCTTCTTCGCCGCTCTCAGAGTGTTGGCACACTCCTAGCTCTCTATCCTGAGCTCTGTGAGTTCTAGTCTGGACTCACTCTACAGACTATACTGAACTCTTTCTGCAGGAACTGCTAGGCTCTGGCTTGATTGCACTGACTACTTTTGTGTCTGAGCAGGAACTGCTGAATCACTGAGCTGCCTAGCTCCACCTTCCCTATTTATATCCCTAACGGGCTCCCTCTGGTGGTCTGAGGTGGAAGGTGGAGGTGTGTGTGTGCTGTGGGGGCCTCTTGTGGAGAAATCCTTCTATGCAACCCTCTACGATCTGCGGTACCAAGCGCAGCTGGGAGGCACATTCCCCCCTAGCAAAGCTCAGCACTTCCGGGCTGAAGTACATTTTATAAAACAATAAACATTAACAATCTTCCCTTTATGGGAGGCACATTTCTTAAACGTTGCATAACAAAAACATTATAAACATATAAAACATTTTCAGCAGTTCAATAATAGTGCTCCTTCCGGGGAAGCACCTGTCCATGATAGGCTGGCCCAGCCGGGTCATCAGCCGTAGATGGCGGGAGTTTGCTCTCCTCCCCCACCTTGTGGACATTCAGGGCCATGGGTATGACAGGGGTTACAGGTCCTGCTGATGGAGTGGCTGCCTCGGCCTGCTCGGCACCGAGCTCGGGTTGAACATCAGGGCCATTAACCGGTGCTTCGGCGTTTTGCTGTTCCTCGGACATTCTGGTGCCCCCCTAGCGAACCGTGGCCTACCTTCCTTTCCTTCCAGTAGGCCACAGCTCCCCAGGTGACAATCTTCGTCAGGACCTTGCGTTGCTTGCGTCCTACGTCAGAGCGTTCAGCGACGCTCCTTCCAGGACCTGGCATTTCCTGGTTTGACGTCGAGGCATGGGGCGTGTCCGGGGCTTTGCGCGCTTTTGCAGGTGCGCCCCTCAGTTTCCTGCTGTTACGCCCTTCTTCTCGTTCGGCGGCCCAACAATGGCGGCAATCTTCACCACAGTTTAACATACACAGTTTTTAATTAAAGGCGCACAGTACCAGGTGGCAACGGGCATAACACTTCGTCGTTGCAGTGGGCACGGAATCCTGTTTGTGACGCCAGAAGTTGTCGCGCCCCCGGGGCCGTGGGGTACTCGGCAGCCGGGCCCTCAGATGCTTGGGGGATATCACGGTGGCTGGCCCGGTCCGTGGCCCAGGGCGGACAACTGAAAAAGAGGGGAATGTCTATTGGGATAATAGGTTTGTAAATGCTCGTGATGCCACCTGTGGTGTCTGGTGAGGATCACCAGGGCTGCAGCAGTCCACTGAGTCTGCTGTTGTGGCAGCTTAGATGGTATCGCTCCCCACAGGTGGAGCAGGGCCTCAGGGCAGCGTAGGAGGGGTGGGGTGCAGGACAGAGGGGACCCAGCCGGGTCAGAGCAAGAATAGGAGCACACACGAAAGTCACTTCAGTACCTTTTACTGATGGAAGTTCAGGCACATCCTGGAGCACTGTAGGGTGAAGGGTGCATATCAAGATCCTCCCCAGTGAGCGGGTGTAGAGCCTCCTGTCTCTTGCCTCTCTGTAGTAAGTTTCTGACCTGCCTGGAGCTAGACCTAACCTGGTTTCTGCTCTGCACCTGCTGACTTGGTGATAGGGCCTTCTGCTGGAGATCACTCTCCCTATTCTTTGGGGTCTCCGTGATTCCTGACCCTGGTACGTATCAGCTTTTGGTGATCCTGGGACATGTAGTTCGCCAGGGGTTCCGGTTGTTTTCTACTGGTCATGAAGATCCACGTAGACTCGGACCCGGTGTCCGGTATATGCTTCGGGGTGAGCTGGTTAAGCTTCTCTGCCCCCTATGCCACTCCCTTTCCACTCGCCTTCGGCCCCGCTCAGCCCCTCACTAGGCTACACACACTGCAGCCAGGACGCTGCTCTTCTTCGCCGCTCTCAGAGTGTCGGCACACTCCTAGCTCTCTATCCTGAGCTCTGTGAGTTCTAGTCTGGACTCACTCTACAGACTATACTGATCTCTTTCTGCAGGAACTGCTAGGCTCTGGCTCGACTGCACTGACTACTTCTGTGTCTGAGCAGGAACTGCTGAATCACTGAGCTGCCTAGCTCCACCTTCCCTATTTATATCTCTAACGGGCTCCCTCTGGTGGTCTGAGGTGGAAGGTGGAGGTGTGTGTGTGCTGTGGGGGCCTCTTGTGGAGAAATCCTTCTATGCAACCCTCTAGGATCTGTAGTACCAAGCGCAGCTGGGCGCCACATAGGCAGCTCCACGATGAAGTCCATTGAGATAGACCCCCATGGACGAGACGGAACAGGTAATGGTTGAAGAAGACCCGTAGGTGACACACGAGGAGTCTTGTAACGAGCACATACCTCGCAAGAGAGCACATAGTCCTTAGTATCCTTCAGGCAAGTCGGCCACCAGAAAAATCTGTTTAGGAATTCTCGTGTCTTCTGTACCCCCCTGGGACCAGCCAACTTGGACTCGTGGACCAACTTGAGGATCTGTTGACGGACGGCCTCAGGGACGTAGATACGTCGATCTCTGAACCACATGCCACTCCTAAGAACGAGATTGATATCAGCAGGAGGATTGGCCAGAAATACATCACTGTCATAGGCCTCCTTGAACTCCTTCCATAAGTCTTGATTGTGGATCACTCCGATGAAGTTGGCATCAGATAGAATGGTCTTGGACGGGGCTCCATGTACGGAATCCGCAGCATGGAATCGGGATAAAGCATCAGCCTTCCCATTACGAGAACCTGGGTGGTACGAAATAACAAAGTTAAATTGATTTAAAAATAGATTCCAACGAGCCTGCCGAGGAGAAAGACCTCTAGCGGATCTAAGGAACTCTAAATTCCGATGGTCAGTCAATACTACAATCTGTTGTGTGGCTCCTTGCAGATGGTGCCTCCATTCCTTGAAAGCTACAATAATAGCCAGCAATTCCTTGTCTCCCACAAGCACAAGGATGTAGCAGACTCTTCTCTCCAGTTCTTTGGGAGAGAGTAGCCCCCAAAGCATTATCAGAAGCGTCCACCTCCACAATGAAAGGCTGTGCTGGGTCTGGGTGGATCAACAGCGGTACGTAGGTGAAACAGGTCTTAAGCCGATCAAAAGCTTCTTGAGCCTGTGATGACCACTTAGAGGGCTTTTCTTTCTTGGTCAAGGAAGTGATGGGCCGAACAATATCAGAAAAATTTTGAATAAAACGTCTATAGAAATTTGCAAAACCGATAAAACGTTGGACCTCTTTAACGTTCTTAGGTACCGGCCAGTCAAGGATTGCCTGAATCTTACCAGATTCCATGTTCAGCCCCTGAGGAGAGATGATATAACCTAAAAACTGGATCTCAGAACGATGGAACTCAAATTTCTCCGGCTTGATATACAGATGGTTCTCTATCAGACGTTTCAAAACAGATTTGACATGTTCCTCATGTTCCTGCAGAGAGTCAGAAAAAAATAGAATATCATCCAAATAGATCACCACAAACTGATCTAATAGATCTCTAAAAATGTCATTAGCAAGATGTTGAAACGTCGCAGGGGCATTACAAAGCCCAAAGGGCATCACGAGGTATTCAAAGTGTCCATACCGACATCTGAATGCTGTCTTCCATTCAACACCGGAACGAATACGCACCAGATTATAAGCCCCACGAAGGTCCAGTTTAGTGAATATCTTGACATGATGAACTCTGTCCAATAATTCGGGAATCAACAGCAAAGGATAGCGATTCCGTATGGTTACCTTATTAAGTTCCCTATAGTCAATACAGGGTCTCAGGGTCCCATCCTTTTTCTTCACAAAAAATATAGGCGCCCCTGCTGGTGAGGAAGAAGGGCGTATGAAGCCTTTAGCCAGATTTTCATCAATATATTCCTTCAGGGCCTGAAGCTCAGGTGCCGCCAAAGGGTATACATTACTGAAAGGAATAGCTGTCCCAGGAAGCAGCTCAATGGGATAGTCATAATGCCTATGTGGAAGAAGATGATCTGCTTTCTTCTGGTCACAAATATCAGAGAAATCTTTATACACAGAAGGTAAAGAAAAAACCTGTGCAGGAGATTCTTTATCTCTGGACTCAGGAACGGCTTCTGTAATCGCTGAGTTGCTCCTTGTTGGGAAGGTAATCTCCTTGGTCTCCCAGTTGACAATCTGGTTTCAAGCACGCAACCAAGGGATGCCTAAAATCACAGGAAAATGAGGAGAAGAAATTAATAGAAAAGAAAGTTGCTCCTGATGATTAGGCTCCAACAAAATTTCAAGGGGTACTGTTTCCTGATCCACAGGCCCAGAGACTAAGGGTGACCCATCCACTGTTTCCATGGCAATTGGTGAGGCTCTACGCTGTATCTCAATGCCATGTTCCTTGGCGAATGTAATGTCCATAAAGTTGCCCCCAGCGCCAGAGTCAATCATAGCCGCACTGGAAATCCACTGCCCTGTACACAGAATCTTAATAGGGAGTGAAGAGTGAGAGTTCTTTTCCTGCAGCTCCCTGGGAGGTGTAGCCAGAGAGACAGAATGGAAAACAGCGTTTAATGGCAGGCTACATTCAGAGATGTCAGACTCATCGTCACAGTTATCATACTCCCCTACCGCTGCTAGCACCTTGTCAGACAGCTTAGGACAGTAAATTGGGAAGTGGTCTGACTGACTGCAGTAGAAACATAGCCTCTCTCGCAGACGGTGCTCTCGGCGCTCATTACTCTCACGCCTCTGCACAGAATCAATCTGCATGGCCACCTCCTCTACCTCCCGAGATGATTTACCTGAAGGCTCTTTTGGAGGAAAGGAAAAATTAGACATACGGTTAAATACAGCCAATTTCTCCTGTCTACGCTCAGTAAGACGAATGTCTATGCGTACACAATGCTGTATAAACGTTTCTAACTCTTGTGGTGACTCTGAACGGGCTAGTTCATCCTTCACAATGCTAGACAGACCTTTCTTAAAAATAGGCAATTGTGCATAACTGTCCCAATTAGTATCAACCGCTAATCTCCTAAATTCAGTCGCATATTCAATAACAGAGCGTTTACCCTGGCGTACAGATAATAAAGCAGACTCAGCAGTTGCGCGGCGATTAGGGTCATCAAACATTAATGCCATAGCGGCCAAGAGCTCATCCAAATCATTTAACCGTGGATCACGAGACTCGATCATCGGATTCGCCCAGGCGAGCGCTCATGAGGTCAGCAGCATAATTACACACAATACTTTAGAGCGATCAGTAGGAAAACGGTCAACATGCACATCAAAATATAGCATACACTGGTTCACAAAACCGCAAAATTTGTCACGATCACCATTAAGCCTGAATGGTGGCAACTTAGGTGGACTGGCTAGTGGCGGTTTACCAGAGGGTAAAGTCACTTGTGCCGCTATTTG
This sequence comes from Phyllobates terribilis, assembly GCF_046119375.1. Taxonomy (NCBI): domain Eukaryota; kingdom Metazoa; phylum Chordata; class Amphibia; order Anura; family Dendrobatidae; genus Phyllobates; species Phyllobates terribilis. The sequence continues at coordinate 2,686,755 of NW_027362991.1, forward strand.
CGTGTTTAAGTCCTGGAAAGCCCGTCCATATTGGGACTCCAAGCCAGCAAGTTTGTTTTCCTGAGCCGCCATACGGATACTTAAGTCCTGTAAAGTTTGTCCAAACACTTGTTGATTGTGCTCAAGGCCTCCAAGTCTCTTTTGCACACCTTCCACATCTTTCTGCAGAGATCTAATTATGGCATACACCTGCTCTAACTTGCTTTCTGCAGTCATTGCTCCAGCAGTCTCCTAAAGGGGCTAGAGTATCCTGTAACAATTATAGTGGATAACTAAGGAGACTGTTTGCGTGGAGCGAGACACAACAGTACACAGTTTATAGGTGAAAAGTCTATATTAAAGCACACAGTGTTTTGCACAAAAATGCAGAGAAATCTCAAAGTCTTAAGTTCACAGAATAATGAGTCTTTGCAAGGTTAGTTCACCATTATACATCAGCAAGTCCATACAATGCAGAAGCAATCAAAGAGGCCCGGGTAAAGTCTCGGACAGTGCAGACCAGTCCCATGCTCAGCAACCATCCGAATAAGGAGACTGAGAACTCAGAGCAGCTTACTTGAGAGCCAAAGCAGATGGAGGGCAGAGGTGCAGAGGAACCAGCACAAAACAGCCAGGGGCACGAGAAATGCTGGAAACTAGAGTATGAAGCAGGCTCTCAGGGAACAGATGATTCCAGCAGAATTTCGGGAGCATGCAGAAAGCCAGGAAGCCACCAGAAGGAGGATCTCAGGCAAAATACTCTAGCACTAGACTAGAGGCTGGGGTGGAGTAATAAGGGCAGGAGGTAAGGGCACATGATACAGAAGACGCCATCTTGAAAAAGGGCAGAAATGTCCCAAAGGAAAACAATATGCAAATTGCCTCTTCAGAGTCCTGACAAGAAGTTGTCCACTACTTTTACATTTATGTCCAATCCGTAGGATAGGGCATCAATGTATGATCGGCCAGGGTCCCACATGTGGCACCCCCACATACCAGCTGTTATCGGTGCCGGCGGCGGTGGCCACCGGCCTGAAGTGCTCACCTGTGGGGCTCCGCCGTCAAGTGGTAGTGGCCGCCGAGGTGTGCTGCACATCCGCCTCCCATTCAATTGAATAGGAGGCGGATGTGCAGTACACCGCGGCGGCCACTACCATTTGACGGTGGAGCTCCGCTGGTGATCACTTCCGGCCTGCGGCCACCGCCGCCGGCGCTAGTAGCAGCTGATCGGCCGGGGTGCCGCGTGCGGGACCCTGGCCGATCATACATTGATGCCCTATCCTACGAATTGGGCATCAATGTAAAAGTAGTGGACAACCACTTTAAAGTGCGCAACATCGACAATAATGTCCGCTTAAAACGTTCCACTTGTCCATTACCCTCTAGGTGATAGGGCGTTGTGTGGGATCTCTGAATTCTACAGTATTTTCCTAGCTTGTCTACGAGCTGGTTCTCAATTTCTTTTTCTTGGTCGTGGTGTAACCTCGTAGGGAAACCAAACCTCAAAGCAAAATCATTGAAGAACTTCTCTGCCACTGTTTGACCAGCTTTATTGGTGGTGGGATATGCTTGGGCAAATCGAGTAAAATGGTCCATCACCACCAATATGTATTCGTAGCCACCCTTGCACGTCTCGAGATGTAGAAAGTCTATTGAGACCATCTCAAACGGATACATACTGTAGTTGCCCATAAGTGCCTGGGTTGATGTGTTGGGATGTTTATCTTTCAGACACCCACACTCCCTGGTCACATACCTCTCAATATCTCTCTGCATGTACGGTCAGAAGAAATATTCACGGATCAAGTTGGTGGTCCTTTCCACTCCTAGGTGTCCTATGTTTTCACTGAGTTCTTTGAAGATCAACCTACGGAATACTCTGGGTAGTACTAACTGCCGGTTTTGTCCTCCTTTACAATACAGGATACTGTCTTCACTGAGATAGAGCTTCGTCCATTCTTTAACTAAAACATACTGCTGGTGATTCATTATCTCTCTCCCGTTTACTTGGAAACCGATCTTGGTCCACATAAAGTAGTATTCTACCAATTATCTGATCTTTCCGTTGTGCTCTATGGATTTTTTCTTTTGGTAGTTGTTGAATAGACAGGGGGTGATCTTATTCTCCCGCTTTTATGGTGGTTTCCACCGTCAACGGACACCACAATGGTGTGTCTTCCTCCTGATAAACTTGTACTGCTTGGGTAGTGCTCTCAATTGCTTCCAGACTGACTTCCTCCGAGAATTTTTGCATGAACTCCATAGGCTCTAGAGGCATTCTCGACAATCCGTCAGCATCCGCATTGCATTTTCCTGGCCTGTACTTGATGCTGGAATTGAAGTCAGCTACTTCAACGACCCATCTCTGACCCGTTGCATTCCTTGGCAAAATGTCCTTCCTCACCACATCTTAGACAGTGGACACACACCGTACTCTGATTTGATGAACGGCACACTTCACAAGTCGGGTATCTTCTGTTCTGGAACCCACTCCTGGGTCTGAGGGATACAGGTTCCAGCCTGGTACGAATCAACTTTTTTACCGAAATCAACTCGGCTCGCAGATCTATTACTTCCTCCCAGTCAGCGTTGGCGGTCCTCTCTTTTGTTGGTGATTTAAAGTTCCCTCTCGGAGGTGGCACTGGAGGGTCTCCATGATGATCTTCGGACTGGCCACCGGGGGTCCCCAGCTTCAGCTGACTCATTTTGGTGATTTTAGGAGCAGAGCCTATCTGTAACTTCTGTTCGCTCTCTGACTCCAAACAAGTTGCCTCATTCATTTTTTCAATTAGGACTTGGTCCAGAATGCCAGGATCTTCTAGGTACTGTTTCAGCTGCGACTTGATGCCTTTGCTGATTAATCTCGTTCCCAATGTTCTCAAAAACTTCTTCTGGAATAGTCTAGCATCAAACCTCTTCTCCGCTTCTACATCTCTGGATGCAAACAACAGTCTCTCCTTCAGTTCAATTGTTCTGAACAAGAAACTTTGGGGTGATTCATTATTTTTCTGTGAGAGGTTAATGAGTCGGTGGAAAAATTCTGAAGTACTCTCATCTTTATAGTGCCCTTTTAAAATCATCTTCAGCTGTTGCAAGGTCAATTGACTCTTCATTTCTAGCATACTACGGAGGTTCAGTCCTGGGATGATCGCTTTCACCACCCCCTCAATGATCTCATCTGGCTTGTAGCCTTTCTGTAAGCCAGCATCGATCTGGTGCAACAAGTTCATATAAGACAGTTTCTCTTTCTGTTCACACTCTCAAATCTGTCCCAGGATCTTGGATTCTTTCCTTATGGTGATTTGTGGTGTTACAGAGGACTGTCTTTCTGATTTATCTAGTCCGAGCAGGGTAAAGGTTGTGTCTGAGTCTGTCACCCGTTCAGAGGTTTTGATTGATTCCTGTAGGGCTGTTGTTAGGGCTTTGAATTGTTCTTTAAATTCCTGTAGTTCTGTCTGCGGATGGAGATTCCTGCTTTTGGTAATTGGTGCCACCCCTCCATCCTCAAACTTCAGCCAGGTTAGAAACTGTGTTAGCTCCTGGAGGAATGTCCCCATGACGTCTTCAGCTTCTTTCTCCCCAGCTCATCCATTTTTGCATTAATGGCAGCTAACAGTTACCTGCGGTTGTGTGCTTTAGAAATCTGTTCTTCTGACATCTTTATATGTTCTGCTACTGTTCTCAATTTTTCACAGGTTAACTGAAGAAGCAGCTCACTAATTCTGTCCATTTGTATTTCCACATCCATTGCTGCTAGTGAGTTTTCTTTAGGTCTGGTCCCCTTTAACTGGTGTAGCAGAGTTGAATTGATGTGTTTTGCTGCTGTGTTTTCCAGACACTTTTCCTCTTCTCCCTCTACATGCTAATTCCCACTTAGGATTCCCTGTACGGGCCACCAATGTTACACGCACGCCACTAGGTTCAGATAGGGCGAGACCGGTTTCATGAATTCTTTGGAATCCTCGGGGAAATGTTACTCAGGGCAACCATAGGCAGAAGCTTCTCTCAGGCACATGATAGATTCAATTGCTGACCAGACACATCTAACAAGAGTCTTTTTTAACAGTTTAACAGTGGAATGTAATCTGAAGCACGGCCAGTGCAATTCAGGGATATTACAGCAACAATCTTCATTACAGTACAGTCTGAGTTTCTTGAGCAACCGGCTCCAGTAACAATACAGTAGTTTCTTCACAAGGCACAGTATTACAGTCTCTTCAGTAGCATAATTCAGCATGGATTAGATCTCTTAGCAGCACACTTCTATGCATACACAACCACAGGCTTTTCCTTCACAAGGACACAATAGTAAACAGCATTCTGTATCCTGCACGGAGATGTAGGGGGGCAGGGTTTGATGAGGGAGATGATCCCTGTGACACAATTCCTTCCAGTTCTTATCTTCCTGCCCGATAATACTCTGCACTGTTAGTTCAGGGAGTTTATCTGACATGTGTTTATTTTCTCTCGTGATCTGAATCCTGTTTAGTTGCCTTCTGTCAGATCCAGATAACACACTACCTTTCTCTTCGGCTTCAGCCAGACTACAATAACAAGTTCCCCACAATCCCCCTGGGGCTCTGCTAAAACACTCCCTGTCTCCTGTGACGGTGTTAACCCCTCTAGTTGCTGGATGCTTCTGGAGCACAACACTTCCTGTCTCCTGTGCTTGTGTTATTTTGTAACAGTTGCTGGATGCTTTTGAAGCAACAGCATTCCTTCTGCATGTCACACATGCCTTTATTTAAGAAAAAGATAGTTGTTACTGAGTCTATTGAGATACCAGGTTGGGAACAGACTCCCTATAATATTTTGGCAGCCAAATGGTCCCACAGTGTTGGTTTGAGTGAACCATGGGACAAATGTCTGAAGGTGTAAAAAAAATACTTCTTTCAGTATATTTTTCTATTGAGGACTTCTTATCAGATGCGATTGATCAAAGTATCAATATCACGATATTCTTATAAAAAAATATATCGATTTATTCTTGGATTGTCCATTATAAAGAATGATTGCAATAGTTACATAAAATAGTTAAATAGTTAGAGTGATTGTCCATTTATCCATAATTAGCTTAATAGTTGAGATTCACTCATCTTTTCCTTGGATCCTGGATGGTAGGTTGCGTCTGTCTGTGTCCAGCACGTGTGTTAGGATGACACCATGTGTCGTCCAGTGTCCTGTGAAATGGACTAACTAAAAATAAACAAATAGCGCATGTTACCTAGAAACCCTAGCACAATGGCTGATGCAATCTTATGCAATGTATGGTACAGAATTCAGAATAAAATTAATATCCGTAATTAATATTTAACAATTCCCCCTTTTGAGGATGACAGACATCAACTGAAATCCTCAAAGTAGATAGGTTCATCATTAGGATAATAGGATCATTTTTCTTTTCTTCTTCCTTGGCAATATCATTTAATGTCCATAACAATATTAATAATAATAATAATAATAATAATAATATCAATATCGGATTATTGTTATATGTATTCAATAGCATAATGATGTGAATCCATGTTATGGTAAGCCGTGACTAATATTCATTTAACTACATTGGTCGCTTCAACTACTTCTAACGGCGAACAAACACCGTCAGAAAACCCAGGTGGCAACCCAGGTGGCCGCCCTGGTGTGGATGGCTTCCTATCTTCAAAGATTCAAACAAGACCCAATAATAGAAGAACACGTGCCACACCTTACCAGGTTAGTGCTGCTTGCGGGGGGCTCCGCATTGTTAACTTATCCAACCACGTACTAACTGACAAGCAGATGGAGGTCCTGGGGCTGGGACTATCTTTTGCACCCACTAATGCATTTAATTTTTTTACTGCCCTGAAGGACCTTCACCTGTTTGCACGTAAACTTATTCTTAAAAAATTACATTCCAGGCCACATGGTGAGGATGGCCCTGTAACCACGACAGAGATGGAGGCATTGAAGGATTTGTAGGACCTCTTGATGGAGCAGGACCAACCCCCAAATACAGGTGGGTTACCACAGTCGAGGTATCCTAGATCCACAAGGTTCCCTCACTTGTCCCTGAGTCCGGCAGTTGAAATATTTGTGCGTCTAGTGACGGAGGATTTGAGACATCTCTCCACACGCAGACGCTTTGACAATCTTACTCATTCTCAGCGTACTGCGATAGAACGGTTGAAATCACTTCGTGATGTGGTTATTAAACCAGCGGACAAGGGAGGGAACATTGTACTGTGGCCCTGTTCTAAATATGAGAGGGAGGCGTTACGCCAACTAAGGGATACCAAGACATATTCGAGGTTACCCTTTAATCCTACTGCCTCCTTCTCTGCCGTGCTCCAGGGGATCCTGGGCAGGGCCTGTGATCAGGGAATTATTAACAAGCAAATAGTTGAAGCTTTACCTGTTCGATTCCCTAAAACTGCTACTTTTTACCTACTTCCAAAAATTCGCAAGGACGCCCTCAACCCGCCGGGACGTCCAATCGTGTCAGGCCTAAGTAATTTGTGTGGTCCTATTTGCCAGTATATTGACAGCCACCTTCGCCCATTAGTGGAGACACTTCCTTCATACATTCAGGACACGATGGACGTCTTAAGGCGCGTTAATGGCGTCCTTGTGACGGATGGTATCCTGCTAGTCACGGCCGATGTTGAGAGCCTCTACACATGTATTAGCCATGATCTGGGCCTTTCTGCAGTCCGCCTCTTCCTTGGGGCGTCCGATCTGGACGGCCTCTCACGAAATTTTATCCTTGATCTCCTCCACTTCGTCCTCCACCACAATTATTTTTTATTCAAAGATACGGTGCATCTACAAAGGCGTGGCACGGCGATGGGGGCGTCTTGTGCGCCCTCGTACGCCAATCTCTTCTTGAGGTCCTGGGAGAGAGACATTTTTGGCGACGAGGGCGTGCGCCGCGCCGACCCCGTCGTGTCATGGCTTAGATACATCGATGATATTTTGTTTCTGTGGCGGGGGACGGTGGAGGAGCTTGACGATTTTATGGTGCAGCTTAACTCAAACAATCGTTCCATTAGGCTTACCTATACATACCATCATAAACAGATTGACTTTCTAGACATCAGTCTGGAGGTGGGTGAGTACCACACCATCCAGACTGATGTCTTTAGAAAACCCACCTCGGTCAATTCCTTAATACATGCTGCCTCTGCACATGATCCCTCTACAATTCGTGCCATCCCGGTCAGACAATTCCTGAGGATGAGGCGGATCTGTTCCACCGACTACAAGTTTAGGAGACAGGCTTCGGATCTGGCAGAACGTTTCAGGCAACGTGGGTATAGCAACCACTGCATCGGCCGTGGCTACTCGAGAGCACGGAACACATTCCGTAACCATCTGATTTATTCCTCAAATTCATCCAAACGGGTGACAACGGAAAGAATCCGCTACATCTCCACATATAATCATGAGTGGGGGAATATGCGGCGGATCCTTTCCCGTCATTGGGGTGTGCTCAGCGCGGAGCCCTCCCTACGTGAATCTTTAGGAAGCTATCCACAAATGACCCCCCGGCGGGCCAAGAACCTGGGTGACATACTGGTATCCAGCCACTATATAACTCCCTTGACGAATCCATTTGTGTCCCGCGGACCCACGTTTGGCTCGTTCCCCTGTGGCCACTGTGCCGCCTGCGCCAATATCCTGCGCAGCTGGGTGTTCACGTTCTCTGATGGCTCTCGTGAGTTTAAAATCCGCAATTACATCTCATGCGGTACAACCCATGTTATATATTATGCTACATGTGGTTGTCAATTAATTTATGTAGGACTCACTACGAGAGAGCTGAGGATCAGGGTTTGTGAACACGTGCGGGACATTGGCGCGGCTCGGACGGTGGCCGACCCCAAGGAGCTCAAAACATTGCCGCGTCACTTTAAGGCTGTCCACAATTGCGATCCGAGGACACTAAAGTTTTGCGGCATTGATGTCATACATTTGGGCTCCCGGGGTGGAAATGGTAAGCAACTTCTGGCCCAAAAGGAGGCCAGATGGATCGTCACTTTAGACACCATGGCTCCGCGGGGCCTCAATGAGAGTTTGGGGTTCTCGTCCTTCCTCTGAAATGAAGTGACGGATTGTATGATATGTTCTGTGTTTCTGCTCCCCTGTGGACCATGATATGTCTATTTCTGGACCATGGCTTTAGGTTTTTAGTTTTTATATTCTTTTCTAATTTTTATATTTTCCCTTTTATTCTCTTTGTACTCACATTTTCTCCGACAGTGACTGTGCCCCAGGACCTCTTCTTTTTGATGTACATCTATGGCAGACGATCTGTCTTTTGAACTCCTTCGTCTTTTGATGTCTACAAGAGATTCTGATACAGATACTGCTACTGCACTCTTGATTCTTGACCGGGATGTACACTTTACTTGTGGATTCTGTTTGATATCTGGTACTTGTGACTGATTGAAACCATGTTGAGAAATCTATAGTTGTGCACTTTTTGGCACTATATGTCCCCTTTTGCAAGGGGACTTATGCTGTTATAACGCTAATTGTATAGACATATGTACCTCTTTTTTTGACCTAATGCACCATCCCCTCCTTTCATACCTTTCTATTGAGCTGTACTTCCATGACCAGCATTATTTGCTACTATTAGTATCATGATATTAACTTTTATAGAACATTAGTATTGTGCTGGCTGGCTGGAATAGCTACCGGGTTTTGATTGGTGGGGATATTGTTGCTCCCTTTATGTGGTTTCATTTCTGTTATTGGCACTCAGTCCCAAGCTCACCTCCTACATGGATGTAGTGCACATGCGCCCGGTCCGTCCCGTGCTGCGCTCGGCTGTCTTTATGCCTTCGGCGCGCCGCCGGGAATAGCATTCATTTGCATTTCGGTCCGCGCGCCGACGTCATGACAGCTGGGGCGCGTGCGCGGGATATGTGACGGCCGTTGCGCATGCGCCGCCCATCATCCAGTACTTGGAGGCCATCTTGGACGACCACATGATGTATCATGTGACACTTCTGGGCGTATTTAAAGGTCCTGGCAGCACCCTCACACACGCCTCTTGATAAAGCTGATCTACACCCGGCGAAACGCGCGTCGAGGCCTTTCTCATTCACTATCTGGTCCCTGTGTGGTCTCCCAGAGGTCTGGGGCCCCTTACATTAGGGTAAGTTTGGTACAATATGACCTTTGGGTCTTTCTGGACCGCATGGTCCATATGGGAGTGACCTTTTTGCTTGCCCTGATTGTGCGTCCCTCTCCCTGTTTTAGTGTAAGCATGCACCCTTCTGACTCTAGGGGTGAACCTCTGGAGAGACCCACTTACAAATATGCGGGACCATTTGTCTGCTTGTCTTAATTTTGTGTCATAACTATTAATGCTATGTATTGTCTTTTAATGAACTATGTCTACAATAAAGTCTTTTCATGCGATTTCACTCAGCTGTTCTCCTAGTTTTATATAAGTCTTGAGTGGGCTATGTGGAGACGGGGTCGGAATTTTTCTGGGGACCATTAACCCACGTCATTTATTATGCGGGTCGCAGTCTGTTTATTCATTTAACATATATAATTATACTTCCCTAAATCTAAATCGAAATAATCACGGGTCCAATCGTCATCATCTGATGTCATCGGTTCTTGTCTCGTCTTCTTCTTGGTTCTTTTAAAACACAGTCTTTAGATGAAAATTCCTTTGAAATAAATTATAGCGTGTAGATATTGTACAGTCCATAATTGTGTTCATTATTGTTCAGTCTTTAAACTGTACTCTTTATTAGAAAGATCATGTGTGTCAATTGATAAGAAAACAAAGTCCATGGATGAAATGTAGCTTTAATATCTGTGCAGTGTCACCTGGACTTACGTTGGATTGTCTTTGGATAATTCTGGAATCCTCCGTGTCATCCGCACTGGTCTCCTGTCACTTTTGGAACAGGTGTGACGTCTTTGGTCAGAAAAGCAAGGGTTAACTTGACACTTCCCTGCTCTATATAGCACCATAACCAGTACTTAATCCTTAATGTACAGAACACATATATCAGGCTGGCAGAATCCTGACACTCCGTTATTATTCACCAGCTTTCAGGTGATAGGAAACCACTGGAACATGATGAAACTTGAACACAACCCAGTTCATATAGGATCATCGTCCTCTGCAGTCGTGGTTATCAGTGGTGTGAATGTATTGTAATTGACACAGTCTATTATCACTCAGCATTCACAACATCTTTACCTTCTGAGATTTCCGTATATCGGTTGCTTCTTCTTGTAACTTTTGAGAATCTCTTTAATTTATAAATATGAAAAATCTTTATTAAGATAGAATTAATAATTGCAATGTCTTGATTGAAGTCTTCATTCGCTAATCTGATACCAAATCTGGCAACTTTCCTAACCTATAATATCATAGGGTACCATAGCAATCAATAATGTTCATCTAATTATTATCAAAATATTAAAATAAATTATGTTTGGAATAATAAAACAATAATAGATAGTAATTCATTATTAATCAAGTTCTTCATGTGATAGAACATTTTTATGTCATAGGTGTAATTACCTTTTCCAACCCATAGGTGTCAGTGTGTTTTGAAACAAGTGTTTATTAGTGATGAGCGAGCACTAAAAGGCTCGGGTGCTCGAAGCTCGGGTTGAGCAAATTGGAATACTCGGGTGCTCGACCCGAGCAACGAGCCCAATGTAAGTCTATGGGAAACTCGAGCATTTTTCTGGCGGTCCCCCCGGCGGTCTGCAGAAGGTCAAAAATTGCCCAAATCGATGGGAACAGTGCTCAATTAAACGTCAGGCTGGCAGAATATATAGGCAGACAGGCAGGCAAGGTATATAGGAGGGTGCGTGAAAAACATAGCAGGGCAATTGGAACACACTAGTGCCCTCCGATTTTCATGCACCCGTCTCTTTAAAAAAGCCGGCTGGCAATTCATCAGCGGCATACACCGGTACCTGACAATTTAGAACAGAAAGAAAAGAGCATCACACATAGATTAGATAGATAGAAACATGACAGTCACATATATAATAAGTACAGTGATAGTGTTGGTTACTGTACTTGTCATTTAGTGTTAAAATAAAGGATTTATTAAAAAAAAATAATAGTGTTTTTGTCTCTTTAAAAAAGCCGGCCGGCAATTCATCACCAGCAGCATACACCGGTACCAGACAATTTAGAACAGAAAGAATAGAGCATCACACATAGATTAGATAGATAGAAACATGTCAGTCACATATATAATAAGTACAGTGATAGTGTTGATTACTGTACTTGTCATTTAGTGTTAAAAGAAAGGATTTATTTAAAAAAATTGGCGTGGGGTTCCCCATAATTTTAGTCTCTAGCGGAGGTTAAGCAGACGGCTAGGGCAGATGTTTGAAGCCTGGGAAGGGGGTAATACCCACAGAGCTTCCCAAGCTACTAATATCAGCCTCCAGCTGAATACCTAGCCTTTGCTAGCTATTAAAATGGGGGACCCCACGTCATTTTTTTTGGGGTCCCCCATTTTAATAGCTAGTAAAGGCTAGGTATTCAGCTGGGGGCTGAATACCTAGCTAGTAAAGGCTTAAAATGGGGGACCCCCCCAAAAAATGACGTGGGGTCCCCCCTATTTTAATAGCTAGCAAAGGCTAGGCAGACAGCTGGGGGCTGATATTAAAAGCCCAGGAAGGGTGCCATGAATATTGGCCCCCTCCCACGCTAGAAACACCAGCCGTCAGCCACCCCATAGGATGCGCCAATTCTGGCACTTAGCCTCGCTCTTCCCACTGCCCTGTAGCGGTGGCAGTGGGGTAATAGGGCTGGGGTTGATGTCAGCTTATAATGCCAGCTGACATCAAGCCCAGGTTAGTAATGGAGAGGCGTTTATAAGACACCCCCATTACTAACCCCATAGTCAAAGTTAAAAAAAAACACAAACACCCAGAATAGAGTCCTTTAATTGAAATAAACGCACAATTCTTTAATGTTCTAAATTAAACCATACTTACCATCACGCCCATTCCAGCTGAAGCCAACGATCTCCTGCAATAAAAATAAAATAGTAAACCAACCTCATCCTTACCTTTCCATGGTTCCCAGGCCGGCTCCAGCTCTGCTACATTCACATGACAGGCTGGATCGCAGCCGAAAGCTGCCATCCCGCTTGCCATGCCGCAGACACTGAGAAGCGCAGGTATGCTTGCGCTCCTCAGTGTCTGGCTGTGACGGCATCCAGATGAGCCGAGTTAATGTCCAATGAACTCAGCTCACCTCATGCACGTCACTGACAGCGTGGGAAAATTCTCCTGCGCACGCGGTGAGCGTGAGAGAATTCTCCTGCGCTCACCGCAAGCGTGGGAAAATTCTCCTGCGCTTGCGGTGAGCGCAGGAGAATTCTCTCACGCTCACCGCATGCGCAGGAGAATTTTCCCACGCTGTCAGTGACGTGCATGAGGTGAGCTGAGTTCATTGGACATGAACTCGGCTCATCTGGATGCCGTCACAGCCATACACTGATGAGCGCAAGCATGCCTGCGCTTCTCAGAGTCTGCGGCATGGCAAGCGGGATGGCAGCTTTCGGCAGCGATCCAGCCTGTCATGTGAATGTAGCAGAGCTGAAACCGTCCTGGGAACCATGGAAAGGCAAGGATGAGGTTGCTTTATTATTTTACTTTTATTGCAGAAGACATAGGCTTCAGCTGGAATGGGCGTGATGGTAAGTATGGTTTAATTTAAAACATTAAAGAATTGTGCGTTTATTTAAATTAAAGGACTTTATTCTGGGTGTTGTGTTTTTTTTAAATACTTTACTAGAAATTCATGGCGGTCATGTCTAATATTGGCGTGACCCCATGAATTTCGGGCTTAGGGCCAGCTGATAATACCAAGCTGACCCTAACCCCTTTATTACCCAGTGAGCCACCGCACCAGGGCCCTAGATGAGTTGGGTACAGCACCAGAAGATGGCGCTTCTATGAACGCGCCATTTTCTGGGGTGGCTGCGGACTGCAATTTACAGCGGGGGGGGGGGCAGAAAGCTTGGGCCTCCATGCGCTGCGGATTCCAGCCCCCAGCTGCCTAGTTGTACCTGGCTGGACACAAAAATAGGGCGAAGCCCCATGTATTTTTTTTTTTTATTATTTCATGAAATTCATGAAATAATAAAGAAAAAAAAGGGCTTCCCTATATTGTTGTGTCCGGCCAGGTACAAATTGGCAGCTGGTGGTTGGGGGCAGCCCGCTCCTGCCTGCTGTACCTGGCTGGACACAAAAATAGGGCGAAGCCCCACGTCAATTTTTTTTTTATTATTTCATGAAATTCAGCTTTCGGCTGCGATCCAGCCTGTCATGTGAATGTAGCAGAGCTGGAGCCGTCCTGGGAACCATGGAAATGTAAGGATGAGGTTGGTTTATTATTTTACTTTTATTGCAGAAGACATTGGCTTCAGCTGGAATGGGCGTGATGGTAAGTATGGTTTAATTTAGAACATTAAAGAATTGTGCGTTTATTTCAATTAAAGGACTTTATTCTGGGTGTTTGTGTTTTTTTTTAACTTTGACTATGGGGTTAGTAATGGGGGTGTCTTATAGACGCCTCTCCATTACTAACCTGGGCTTGATCTCAGCTGGCATTATAAGCTGACATCAACGCCCGCCCTATTACCCCACTGCCACCGCTACAGGGCAGTGGGAAGAGCGAGGATAAGTGCCAGAATTGGCGCATCCATAGGGCGGCTGACGGCTGGTGTTTCTAGCCTGGGAGGGGGCCAATATTCATGCCACCCTTCCTGGGCTATTAATATCAGCCCCCAGCTGTCTGCCTAGCCTTTGCTAGCTATTAAAATAGGGGGGACCCCTCGTCACTTTTTTGGGGGGGTCCCCCATTTTAATAGCTGGTAAAGGCTAGGTATTCAGCTGGGGGCTGATATTAGTGGCCTGGGAAGCTCCGTGGGTATTACCCCCTTCCCAGGTTTCAGACATGTGCCCCAGCCGTCTGCTTAACCTCCGCTAGAGACTAAAATTACAGGGAACCCTATGCCAATTTTTTTTTTAATAAATCCTTTATTTTAACACTAAATGACAAGTACAGTAACCAACACTGTCACTGTACTTATTATATATGTGACTGACATGTTTCTATCTATCTAATCTATGTGTGATGCTCTATTTCTGTTCTAAATTGTCGGGTACCGATGTATGCCGCTGAAGAATTGCCGGCCGGCTTTTTTAAAGAGACGGGTGCATGAAAACACTATTATTTTTTTTTTTAATAAATCCTTTATTTTAACACTAAATAACAAGTACAGTAACCAACACTGTCACTGTACTTATTATATATGTGACTGACATGTTTCTATCTATCTAATCTATGTGTGATGCTCTATTCTTTCTGTTCTAAATTGTCGGTACCGGTGTATGCCGCTGCTGAATTGCCGGCTTTTCATGTTTCTCTGTGAGCACTGTTCCCATCGATTTGGGCATTCACTGTAATGCCACAACCACCATGGCTGTGGCATTACAGTGAGTGGCAGACAATCCCTGCATGATTGGTGCTCTAAATAGCGCCAAACATGCAGGACGGGGACCCTAGCTCCCGCCCGAGCATCTCGAAAGTACTCGGCGAGCTCCGAGCATCTCGAGTACTGAGATGCTCGGGTGAGTACCGAGCAGTGGCGAGCAAGCTCGCTAATCACTAGTGTTTACCAATAATACCAAAGAAAGTATACTCATGAACCAAAATGAATAAATATATGAATGAATGAATGCAAGAATGACTTGTGTTTACTCAAAAAATTGAAATATTTTTTTTCTTATATTGGAACCATATCATTATATTTAATGAAGCAATATTCTTGTACTAGACATTACTTTATTAAATATGAATGTGTTTTCTCAATTGAGATATTGAACTGAAATAATAAAATAAAAAAATTAGAATTAAAAATGAAAAATGAAAAAATAAGAAGAAAGTAAGAATAAAATTGAAAAAAGAAAAATTAAATTAAGACTAAAAATAATAATAATAATAATAATAATAATAAAAATAAGGCCTTTATATGTTAATGACAAATGCAGAGTAATTGTATTCTCCATAAAAATACCCTTATATTTCCATTATCTGGATGATTTCATATTTGTCATAACCTTGTATTACCAAAAATGATTAAATTATGTAACTTTGCATGTAATACCCTTCTTAATCATACCATTGTAGCTTATTAATATTTCTTCTTCATTAAAATGTGTGAAAAATAAGTATTGATCAAAAGTGATTATGTAATCAGGATCAAAAGCACATTTTCCCCCTTAATGGCAAAAAATATTATTTTAGAAAATAATTTATATATCAGAACCAAATTAAAAATAATTATTCTTCTATAAATATTTTGCATAAATGTCATAGCATATATTTGTCTGAAGAGGTGTGTACCTATTTATGTAACCATTAAAAATAATAATATCCTTGAATACTATAAAATTATCATTGTGAAAAATTATTCTAAATGTAAATTTGCTTTATAAACCATTTTAATGTGTGGTTACCCTTATCCACTATTAGCTAAATCAAGAAGTAATAATTACTAAAGAAATATAGAAATATATATATTATATAGATAATACTTAATTATGTATCATCATTTTCTCAGACTTAAATGTAATTTTGTACCTTCACATAAAGAAACAAACATACATGAGGCCTCTGTCACACAAATCTCACTTAGCAGCTGCACATATATTCAGCAAATTTCACTCTGTTACAGATTCGTTCAGCTCAAACATTCCACATATATATACAGTACAGACCAAAAGTTTGGACACACCTTCTCATTTAAAGATTTTTCTGTATTTTCATAACTATGAAAATTGTACATTCACACTGAAGGCATCAAAACTATGAATTAACACATGTGGAATTATATACTTAACAAAAAAGTGTGAAACAACTGAAAATATGTCTTATATTCTAGGTTCTTCAAAGTAGCCACCTTTTGCTTTGATGACTGCTTTGCACACTCTTGGCATTCTCTTGATGAGCTTCAAGAGGTAGTCACCGGAAATGGTTTTCACTTCACAGGTGTGCCCTGTCAGGTTTAATAAGTGGGATTTCTTGCCTTATAAATGGGGTTGGGACCATCAGTTGTGTTGTGCAGAAGTCAGGTGGATACACAGCTGATAGTCCTACTGAATAGACTGTTAGAATTTGTATTATGGCAAGAAAAAAGCAGCTAAGTAAAGAAAAACGAGTGGCCATCATTACTTTAAGAAATGAAGGTCAGTCAGTGCGAAAAATTGGGAAAACTTTGAAAGTGTTCCCAAGTGCAGTTGCAAAAACCATCAAGCGCTACAAAGAAACTGGCTCACATGAGGACCGCCCCAGGAAAGGAAGACCAAGAGTCACCTCTGCTTCTTGTTACGGATCCGGGTGGTGGAACCTCTGTGCTGCGGAGCAAGGAGGGACCAGAGGGGCGTAACTAGGTATCAACTCGGACTGACCAGGGTAGCACGGCGGCTCAATAGACTCCGTGAACCAGGGAAGGACCGAGCAGAAGGACCAGGTGCTACTCTGGGCCTGTCCTTGTATGAGAGCAGGGGACTCCCACGGGTAACTGGCAGGAGCCTCCGGGTAGGCACGGCAGGTAACTGATAAGAGCCTCCAGGTAGGCTGACTGATAGGCACGGCAGGTAACTGGTACGTTCTCCGGGTAGGCAGGCAAGCCAGGCCCATAGACACACTGGCGGGTTTGGATCGTAGGCAGACCGTCGGGCTGGCGGAGACAGGTAGTCAGGCTGGCGGACAGGACTGGTAGTCAGGCTGATGGACTGGGCTGGTAGTCAGGCTGGCGGACAGGACTGGCGGACAGGGCTGGTAGTTAGACTGGCGGGCTGGACTGGTAGTCAGGCTGGCAGACTGAGCTGGTAGTCAGGCTGGCGGACTGGACTGGTAGTCAGGCTGGCGGACTGGACTGGTAGTCAGACTAGCAGCGGGACCTGAGGGCTGAAGCAGAGTTTAGGACACAAAGCTACAACCTTGCACGGGCACCTCCATTTTGGAGGGGGTGCCTTCTATATGAGAGGTTCTCCGGCCATTGGCTGAGGACTCCTTAGGACGGCGCGCGCGGCCCCTTTAAGAGGGGGGGAGAGCGCGCCCTAAGCACAGTGCCCGGGAAGCTGCGCGCGCCGGCAGCAGCAGCAGGAGAGCCGGAAGACGCCGGGCCGGGAGCGTGGAGGTAAGAGGGACGGCGTCTCTGCCTGTCAGGGAGCAGAGACGCCGATACTACAGTACCCCCCCTTTACGCCCCCTCTTTTTTAGGCCAGAAAGAAATTTTTTAAGGAGAAGAAAGGCGTGGATGTTCTCCCTGGGTTCCCAAGTTCTCTCCTCTGGGCCAAACCCCTTCCAATCCACCAGAAAAAAGGTTTTTCCTCTTACCCTCTTGGTGGCCAGAATGTTCTCTACCTCATAGACGTCCTCAGCGGAGACCGGAGCTGGGGGGGTACCTGGATTGTCAGAAAAAGAATTAAGCACAACTGGTTTGAGGAGAGATACGTGGAAGGAGTTGGGAATCCGTAAGGTGGCCCGGAGTTTTAACTTGTAGGCTACTGGGTTGATTTGCTTGAGGACATCAAAAGGACCGATGAACCGTGGACCCAACTTATAGGAGGGTATTTTGAGACGAAGATGTTTGGAGGAGAGCCAAACCTTGTCTCCCAGATGGAATTGAGGTGGGTCCTGGCGTCTCTTATCAGCATGTTTCTTCATCCGCTCGGAGGAATAAAGAAGTGCGGACCTAGTGTCCTCCCAAATGGTGGAAAATTCGCTGACCAGAGACTCCGGGGCAGGGTTGTCCACTGAAGCGGAGACGGGAAACGGAATCCGGGGATGTTGACCGTAGACTACAAAGAACGGGGACTTGGAAGAAGATTCGCTCTCATGGTTGTTATAGGAGAATTCGGCCCATGGTAGGAGCTCTACCCAATCGGTATGGTGAGCGTTGACGAAGTGCCGGAGGAAGCTGGTAAGGGTCTGGTTGATACGTTCCACTTGGCCATTTGACTGCGGATGGTAAGCAGAGGAAAAATCCAGGGTGACATCCAGCAGCTTACACGTAGCTCTCCAGAAACGCATAGTAAACTGGACCCCGCGATCAGACACAACGTGGAGGGGTGGGCCATGGAGACGAAAATGTGATGGATGAAGTCCTTAGCCAGCACAGATGCAGACGGGAGACCAGGCAGAGGGATGAAGTGGGCCATTTTAGAAAAGCGGTCAGCGACCACCCAAATGACAGTACAACCGGCAGAAACAGGGAGATCGGTAATAAAGTCCATAGCAATGTGTTGCCATGGGGCAGCAGGTACGGGAAGAGGCAGGAGACGGCCGGCTGGAAGATGTCTGGGAACCTTGTTGCGGGCACAGGACGAACAGGCCGTCACGAAGTCTACTACATCCTTGCGCAGGGTAGGCCACCAGTAATGCCGGGTAATGAGCAAGAAGGTCTTCTTCTGGCCAGCATGGCTGGCTAGTTTAGATGAATGACCCCAGTGAAGAACCTTCTTACGATCTGGAACCGCTACAAATGTCTTACTGGGTGGGAGACGAGACAGGTCCAAGGGGGCCACATTCATCACTTTGGAGGGATCGATGATATGCATAGGCTCCTCCTCTTGATCGGAAGACAGGAAGGATCGGTACAAGGCGTTGGCTTTAACGTTCTTGTCCGCAGGGCGGTAATGTAGGGTAAAGTTGAAGCGGGCGAAGAACAAAGGCCACCGGGCCTGACGTGGATTGAGTCTTTGGGCATTCTGTAGATATGCCAGGTTTTTGAGGTCAGTGTAGATGACCACCGGGTGCAGAACCCCCTCAAGCAGGTAACGTCACTCCTCCAGCGCCAATTTGATGGCTAGCAGTTCTCGGTCTCCTATGGAGTAGTTGCGCTCGGATGAGAAGAGCTTGGAGAAGAAGCCGCAGGTTACCATTCTCCCGGACGGAGATTTCTGGGTGAGCACCGCTCTGGAAGAGGAAGCATCAACCTCCAGAAAATTTGTTGCAATCCGGACGGTGCAGCACTGGGGCAGAAGAAAAGGCTAGTTTTAAGGAGAGGAAGGCCTCCTCCGCTTCGGACGGCCATTCCTTAGGATTTGCTCCCTTACGGGTGAGCGCAGAGATGGGAGCAGTCCGGGAAGAGAAATGTGGGATGAAGAGACGGTAATAATTCGCGAAGCCCAGGAATCACTGAATCGCCTTCAGCCCCTCCGGACGGGGCCACTTTAAGAAGGCAGAAACCTTCTCGGGGTCCATCCGTAGACCTGTCTTAGAGATAATATAGCCCAGGAACGGAAGAGAGGTCTGCTCGAAGAGGCATTTTTCAAATTTTGCGTATAGGTGATTCTGCCTGAGCCTAAGCAGGACCTGACGAACATTCCTCCGGTGTGTGGGAAGATCCGGAGAGAAGACCAAGATGTCGTCCAGGTACACCACCACGCAAAAATATAAGAGGTCACGGAAGATGTCATTAGCTAATTCTTGGAAGACGGCAGGAGCATTACAGAGGCCGAAGGGCATCACACGGTATTCATAGTGGCCGTCCCGGGTATTGAATGCCGTCTTCCACTCGTCTTCTTGGCGGATCTGGACCAAGTTATATGCCCCACGAAGATCGAGCTTGGTAAAGATCTTCGCACCTTTAAGGCGGTTGAACAGCTCAGAGATGAGTGGCAGGGGATATTTGTTTATGATAGTAATCTGGTTGGGTCCTCTATGTAACGGGTCAGGGAGGTGGAACCTCTGAGCAACTATACAAGGGGGCAGTCATTGTAAGGAAGCGGGTGGCTCCCAGGGAAGGCGGGCAGGTAATCACGGCTAGTGACGGGGACAGTCTCTGGGTAGAAGGGCAGGAGGACATGGCAGGTGACGGGGACAGTCTCTGGGTTGAAGGGCAGGAGGTCACGGCAAGTGACGGGGACAGTCTCTGGGTAGAAGGGCAGGAGGTCACGGCAAGTGACGGAGACAGTCTCTTGACAGGCGGGTGGTCACGGCAAGTGACGGCAGAGCCTCCAGGTAGGCTAGCAGGCAGGTAGCAGGTGGACGCTCCCAGGTGAGCGGGCAAGAGTCTCTGGACTGGCCGGTGGTCACAGCAAGTGACGGCTCCAGGTAGGCTAGCAGGCAGGTAGCAGAGAAGCGCTCCCAGGTGAGCGGGCAAGAGTGTCTGGACAGGCGGGAGGTCA
This sequence comes from Phyllobates terribilis, assembly GCF_046119375.1. NCBI lineage: Eukaryota > Metazoa > Chordata > Amphibia > Anura > Dendrobatidae > Phyllobates > Phyllobates terribilis. The sequence goes on from NW_027362991.1 coordinate 2,706,927, forward strand.
CGGCACATGGCAGCAGAGCCTCCAGGTAGGCTAGCAGGCAGGTAGCAGGTGAGCGCTCCCAGGTGAGCGGGCAAGAGTCTCTGGACAGGCAGGTGGTCACAGCATGTGACGGCGGAGCCTCCAGGTAGGCTAACAGGCAGGTAGCAGGTGAGCGCTCCCAGGTGAGCGGGCAAGAGTCTCTGGACAGGCAGGTGGTCCCAGCACGTGACGGCGGAGCCTCCAGGTAGGCTAGCAGGCAGGTAGCAGGTGAGCGCTCCCAGGTGAGCGGGCAGACTGATCCATAGACAGACTGGCAGGGCTGGTAGGCAGACTGTCGGACCGCAGATAGATAAGTAACAGGCAGGAATCTGGCAGGTGACTGGCAGGTAACTGGTAACGGGACCTGAGGGCTGAAGCAGAGTTGAAAGGCTTTGCAACAACATTGCTCGGGCACCTCCATTTTGGAGGAGGTGCCTTATATATGGTGAGGTCCTCCGGCCATTGGCTGGGGACTCCTTAGGACGGCGCGCGCGGCCCCTTTAAGAGAGGGGGAGCGCGCGCGCGCCCTAAGCACAGAGGCCGGGAAGCAGCGTGCGCTGCCAGCAGAGCGGGAGGAAGCCGCCGGGCACGGAGCGGAGAGGTGAGGGGAACGGCGTCCCTGCCTAGCAGGAGGCAGGGACGCCGACGCTACAGTACCCCCCCCTTTAGGCCCCCCCTTTTTTTGTCCAGAGAGAAATTTAGCAAGGATGAGAGGGGCATGGATGTTCTCCCAGGGCTCCCATGTTCTCTCCTCAGGACCAAACCCCTTCCAATCTACCAAAAAAAAGGTCTTTCCTCTTACCCTCTTAGTGGCCAGAATACTCTCTACCTCAAAGACGTCTTCAGCGGAAACCGGAGCAGGAGGAGTACCTGGATTGTTGGAAAAAGAGTTAAAGACAACGGGTTTGAGGAGAGATACGTGGAAGGAGTTGGGAATCCATAAGGTGGCCGGGAGTTTTAATTTGTAGGCCACTGGATTAATTTGCCTGAGGATTTCGAAAGGACCGATGAAGCGAGGACCTAACTTGTAGGAGGGTATCTTGAGCCGTACATGTTTCTGTCTCCCGGACGGAATTGAGGCGGATCCAGACGTCTCTTATCAGCATATCGCTTCATCCGCTCGGAGGACTGAAGAAGTGCAGACCTAGTACTCTCCCAAATGGTAGAAAACTCGCTGACAAGAGACTGCGCGGCAGGGTTGTCCACAGAGGCGGAGACGGGAAACGGAATCCGGGGGTGCTGGCCATAGACAATAAAGAACGGGGACTTGGAAGAGGATTCGCTCTCGTGGTTATTATAAGAGAACTCGGCCCAAGGAAGGAGGTCCACCCAATCAGAATGGTGGGCATTAACAAAGTGCCGGAGATAGCTGGTAAGGATCTGATTGATCCGCTCCACTTGACCATTGGACTGAGGGTGGTAAGCGGAGGAGAAGTCCAGGGTGACGTCCAGCAGTTTACATGTGGCTCTCCAGAAGCGTGAGGTAAACTGAACCCCCTCGATCCGACACGATGTGGAGGGGTAGGCCATGGAGACGGAAGATATGGCAGATAAAGTCCTTAGCCAGCTCAGGTGCAGACGGAAGACCAGGCAGGGGAATGAAGTGGGCCATTTTAGAGAAGCGGTCCGCGACCACCCAAATGACAGTACACCCGGCAGAGACAGGAAGATCGTAATGAAGTCCATAGCGATGTGTTGCCACGGGGCAACAGGTATGGGAAGCGGCAGGAGATGACCAGCTGGTAAGTGTCTGGGAACTTTGTTGCAGCCACAAGATGAACAGGCAGAGACGAAGTCTACCACATCCTTACGCAGGGTAGACCACCAGTAATGCCGGGAAATGAGTAGGAAGGTCTTTTTTTGGCCAGCATGACCAGCTAGTTTAGAAGAATGACCCCAGCGAAGAACCCTCTCACGGTCTGGAGGCGCCACGAACGTCTTGCCGGGTGGAAGACGAGTCAAATCCAAGGGGGCCACATTCATCACCTTGGAGGGGTCGATAATGTGCATAGGCTCCTCCTCTTGGTCGGAGGACAGGAAAGATCGGAACAAGGCATCAGCTTTGACATTTTTGTCCGCCGGGCGGAAATGAAGGATGAAATCGAAGCGGGCAAAAAACAAAGACCACCGGGCCTGACGTGGATTAAGTCTCTGAGCATTTTGGAGATATGCCAGGTTCTTGTGATCCGTGTAGATGATCACCGGGTATAGAGCACCTTCAAGCAGGTAGCGCCACTCCTCCAGCGCCAATTTAACGGCTAGCAGTTCTCGGTCTCCTATGGAGTAATTGCGCTCAGAGGAGGAGAAGATTTTAGAGAAAAGGCCGCAGGTTACCATTCTCCCGGAGGAAGACTTTTGGGTGAGCACTTCTCCGGCTCCAGAGGAGGAGGCATCAACCTCCAGGTAGAACTGTTTGTTGCAGTCCGGACGGTGCAGCACAGGGGCAGAGGAGAAGGCTTGTTTCAGGGAAAGGAAGGCCTCCTCAGCTTCGGATGACCATACCTTGGGATTTGCTCCCTTACGGGTGAGCGCAGATATGGGCGCAGTCCGTGACGAGAAGTGAGGAATGAAGAGACGATAGTAATTAGCGAAGCCCAGGAATCGCTGTATCGCCTTCAAGCCCTCCGGACGGGGCCACTTTAGGACAGCAGAGAGCTTCTCGGGATCCATTCGCAAGCCTGTCCGGGAGATAACATAGCCCAGGAAAGGAAGAGAGGTCTGCTCAAAAAGGCACTTCTCGTATTTAGCATAGAGGTGGTTCTGCCTGAGCCTAAGCAGGACCTGACGAACATCCCTCCGGTGTGTGGGAAGATCCGGAGAGAAGACCAAGATGTCGTCCAGGTATACCACCACGCAGGAGTAAAGAAGGTCACGGAAGATGTCGTTGACCAGTTCTTGGAAGACGGCGGGAGCATTGCAGAGACCGAAGGGCATCACACGGTACTCATAGTGTCCGTCCCGGGTATTAAATGCTGTTTTCCACTCGTCTCCCTGACGGATACGGACCAGGTTATATGCTCCACGTAGATCCAGCTTGGAAAAGATCCTGGCGCCTTTAAGGCAATCAAATAACTCAGAGATGAGCGGAAGGGGGTATTTATTTTTAACCGTGATCTGATTGAGTCCTCTATAGTCAATACAGGGGCGAAGCGAGCCATCTTTTTTTTTGACAACGAAGAATCCGGCACCAGCCGGGGAAGTAGACTTCCGGATAAATCCCCTGGCCAGATTCTCCTCTATGTACTCAGACATGGCCCGGGTTTCTGCCGCAGACAACGGATAAATACGCCCACGGGGTGGAGTGGCGCCGGGTACCAGGTCGATCGGGCAATCATATGGCCTATGAGGTGGCAATGTCTCTGCTTCCTTCTTACCGAAGACGTCAGCATAGGGCCAGTAAGTAGCCGGAAGACCGGGTAAATTAGCTGGGATAGGTGGAGGACGAACCGGACGAACCGGAACCAGGCAGGTCTTATGGCAGGCCGGCCCCCACCGGAGTACTTCACCGGAATGCCAGTTCAACACGGGTTCATGTGTCTGGAGCCAAGGTAGACCTAGCAATAGGGAGTGGGAGAGTCCGGACAACACATGGAAGGAGATTACCTCAGAGTGCAGCATTCCCACCTGCAGGGTTATGGGTTCCGTGACGAGCAGGATGGTCACCGGAAGGAGTCTTCCATCCACGGAGGCGACTGACAAAGGTTCAGCCAGAGACTTGGTGGGAATACGGTATTTCTCAACCAGGGACTGAGAGATGAGGTTTCCAGCGGATCCAGAGTCCAGGTGGGCGAGTTCAAAGTGACGGTTCTCTCCCCAGGAGATAGATACAGACAAAGTCAGGGTTGGAGAGGACTTATTTTTGTCTAGGGCGACCTCTCCGAGCGGTCCTAGACACTGGAGTTTCCCGGCCTCTCCGGGCAGGAACGAATCAGGTGCTCCTTACTGCCACAATAGAAGCAAATGCCCTCGGCTCGGCGTGACTCTTGGCGAGATTTGACCAACTTGGTCTGGTCGATCTGCATGGACTCGGGTGAGTGCGCCCGGGGAGTGACAGAAGAGGAGACAGGTTTCTGGAAAGTAGGAGCTAGGCGGGGAAACCTTCTCTCACGGGTGGTCTCTTTGGTACGTTCTTGAAACCGGATGTCAATCCGGGTAGCCAGAGACACCAGGTCATCCAGGGTGGTAGGAATGTCCCGACCGGCGAGCTCATCTTTAATCCGACCGGAAAGGCCCTCCCAGAAGACGGACACCAGGGCCTCATTATCCCAGGCAAGCTCAGAAGCGAGGGTGCGGAATCGTATGGCATATTGGCCCACGGTGAGACTCCCTTGGTGGAGACGTAGCAAAGAGGAGGCAGATGAGGTCTTTCGTCCCGGCTCATCGAAGACCCTTCGGAAAGCAGTGAGGAAAGACGACAGGTCGGACACCAGGGGATCCCCTCTCTCCCACAGAGGGTTAAGCCATGCCAGTGCCTCCCCAGTGAGATGGGACATGATGAATGCCACTTTGGCTCGGTCGGAGATAAACTGGTGGGCCAGGAGTTCAAAGTGCAGGGTGCACTGGTTTATGAAGCCCCGAGCTTGAGCGGGGTCGCCTCCGAAGCGAGGAGGTGCAGAAAGCCGGGGACCGGGGCAGGATGCCATGGTATTGGTGGGCAGCGGCGCTGCCGGGTTGCGAGTCATGACACTAGCGGTGGTTGCTGGTGGAGCAGTCAGAGTGTCCAGGCGAGAGTTGACATTCCGCAGGTGGCTCAGGATGGACTACTGTTGGGACCTCTGACGGGATAGTTCATGGCATAGGTCCGAGAGCGAGGGAGTTTGGGTGCCACCGGGTTCCATGGCCCGAGCAAACTGTAACGGGTCTGGGAGGTGGAACCTCTGAGCAACTATACAAGGGGGCAGTCCTTGTAAGGAAACGGGTGGCTCCCAGGGAAGGCGGGCAGGTAATCACGGCTAGTGACGGGGACAGTCTCTGGGTAGAAGGGCAGGAGGACACGGCAGGTGACGGGGACAGTCTCTGGGTTGAAGGGCAGGAGGTCACGGCAAGTGACGGGGAGAGTCTCTGGGTAGAAGGGCAGGAGGTCACGGCAAGTGACGGGGACAGTCTCTTGACAGGCGGGTGGTCACGGCAAGTGACGGCAGAGCCTCCAGGTAGGCTAGCAGGCAGGTAGCAGGTGGACGCTCCCAGGTGAGCGGGCAAGAGTCTCTGGACTGGCCGGTGGTCACAGCAAGTGACGGCTCCAGGTAGGCTAGCAGGCAGGTAGCAGAGAAGCGCTCCCAGGTGAGCGGGCAAGAGTCTCTGGACAGGCAGGAGGTCACGGCACGTGACGGCAGAGCCTCCAGGTAGGCTAGCAGGCAGGTAGCAGGTGAGCGCTCCCAGGTGAGCGGGCAAGAGTCTCTGGATAGGCAGGTGGTCACAGCACGTGACGGCGGAGCCTCCAGGTAGGCTAACAGACAGGTAGCAGGTGAGCGCTCCCAGGTGAGCGGGCAAGAGTCTCTGGACAGGCAGATGGTCACAGCACGTGACGGCGGAGCCTCCAGGTAGGCTAGCAGGCAGGTAGCAGGTGAGCGCTCCCAGGTGAGCGGGCAGACTGATCCATAGACAGACTGGCAGGGCTGGTAGGCAGACTGTCGGACCGCAGATAGATAAGTAACAGGCAGGAATCTGGCAGGTGACTGGCAGGTGACTGGCAGGTAACTGGCAGGTAACTGGTAACGGGACCTGAGGGCTGAAGCAGAGTTGAAAGGCTTTGCAACAACATTGCTCAGGCACCTCCATTTTGGAGGAGGTGCCTTATATATGGTGAGGTCCTCCGGCCATTGGCCGGGGACTCCATAGGACGGCGCGCGTGGCCCCTTTAAGAGAGGGGGAGCGCGCGCGCGCGCGCCCTAAGCACAGAGGCCGGGAAGCAGCGCGCGCTGCCAGCAGAGCGGGAGGAAGCCGCCGGGCACGGAGCGGAGAGGTGAGGGGAACGGCGTCCCTGCCTAGCAGGAGGCAGGGACGCCGACGCTACACTCTATAATCGATACAGGGGCATAGTGAATCGTCTTTCTTTTTTACGAAGAAGAATCTGGCTCCAGCCGGGGAGGTAGATTTCTGGATGAATCCCCTAGCCAGATTTTCTTCGATGTACTCCGAAAGGCCCGGGTTTCGGCCAACGACAACGGGTAAATACGCCCACGGGGTGGAGTGGCACCGGGTGCCAGGTCGATAGGGCAATCATATGGCCTATGAGGTGGCAGTGTCTCTGCTTCCTTCTTGTCGAAGACATCTGCATAGGACCAGTAAGGTGCCGGTAGACCAGGTAAATTAGCCGGAGTAGCCGGAGGTCGAGCCGGGGGAACCGGGACCAGGCAGGTCTCATGGCAATCCTGCCCCCAACGGAGCACCTCACCGGATTGTCAATTCAGAACGGGTTCATGTCTCTGTAGCCAGGGTAGACCTAGCAAAAGGGAGTGAGAGAGTCTGGAAAGCACATGGAAGGAGATCCTCTCTGAGTGCAGCATTCCCACCTGAAGGGTTACGGGCTCAGTGACGAGCAAGATGGTCACCGGAAGGAGTCTTCCATCCACGGAAGCGACTGCCAATAGTTCAGCCAGAGGTTTGGTAGGAATCTGATACTTCTCTACAAGGGACTGGGAAATGAGATTCCCAGCGGCTCTGGAATCCAGATGGGCGGTTTCAAAGAAGCGGTTCTCTCCACAGGAAATAGAGACGGTTAAAGTCAAGAACCGAGAGGATTTACTCTTGCCTAGGACGACCTCTCCGAGCGTTCCTAGACACTGGAGTTTCCCGGCTTCACCGGACAGGAACGGATCAGGTGCTCCTTACTACCACAGTAGAAGCAGCTCCCTTCGGGTCGGCGTGTTTCTTGTCGAGACTTGACCATCTTGGTCTGGTCGATCTGCATAGGTTCGGGCGAGCGTGCCCGGGGAGTTGCTGGTTGGGAAGCAGGTTTCTGGAAAACCGGAGCAAGATGAGGAAATCTTCTCTCCCGGGTAGTCTCCTTAGCACGTTCTAGGAAACGGATGTCAATCTGGGTAGCCAGTGACACCAGGTCATCCAGGGTGGTAGGAATGTCCCGGCCGGCTAGCTCGTCCTTAATCCGACCGGAAAGACCCTCCCGGAAGGTGGACACCAGGGCCTTGTTGTCCCAGGCAAGCTCAGAAGCGAGGGTACGGAACTGTATGGCATACTGGCCCACGGTGAAATTCCTTTGGCGGAGACGAAGCAATGAGGAGGCAGTAGAAATCCTTCGTCCGGGCTCATCGAAGACCCTCCAGAAGGCAGTGAGGAAAGCCGGAAGATCGGACACCAGGGAATCCCCTCTCTCCCATAGAGTGTTTTAGCCATGCCAATGCTTCCCCGGTGAGGTGAGACATGATGAACGCCACCTTGGCCCGGTCGGAGGGAGACTGATGTGCCAGAAGTTCAAAGTGCAGTGTGCACTGGTTCAGAAAACCCCGACATAATACGGGGTCACCCCCAAAACGAGGAGGCGCAGAAAGCCGGGGTCCTAGGCTGGATGCCGTGGTATTGGTAGGCAGCGGCGTCGCCGGAGCGGGTGTCGCTCGGCTCGAGGCGGGCACAGGTGGGACAGACAGCGTGTCCAGGCAAGAGTTGACAGACCGCAGGTAGGTCAGGATGGTTTCCTGTTGGGATCTCTGACGAGAAACCTCCTGGTACAGGTCAGCAAGCGAAGGAGCCTGGGGGCCACCGGGTTTCATGGCCCATGCAAACTGTTACGGATCCGGGTGGTGGAACCTCTGTGCTGCGGAGCAAAGTGGGACCAGAGGGGGGTAACTAGGTATCAACTCGGACTGACCAAGGTCACACGGCGGCTCAGTCGACTCCGTGAACCAGGGAAGGACCGAGCAGAGGGACCAGGTGCTACTCTGGGCCTGTCCTTGTATGAGAGCAGGTGACTCCTAAGGGTAACTGGCAGGAGCCTCCGGGTAAGCACGGCAGGTAACTAGAAGGTAGGCTGACTGATAGGCACAGCAGGTAACTGGTAGGAGCCTCCAGGTAGGCTGGCTGATAGGCATGGCAGGTAACTGGTACGATCTCCGGGTAGGCAGGCAAGCCAGGCCCATAGACTGACTGGCGGGTTTGGATCGTAGGCAGACCGTCGGGCTGGAGAGTACACTTGGCTGGCGGAGACAGGTAGTCAGGCTGGCAGACAGGACTGGTAGTCAGGCTCGCGGACTGGACTGGTAGTCAGGCTGGCGGACAGGACTGGTAGTCAGACTGGCGGACTGGACTGGTAGTCAGGCTGGCGGACTGGACTGGTAGTCAGGCTGGCGGACTGGACTGGTAGTCAGACTAGCAGCGGGACCTGAGGGCTGAAGCAGAGTTTAGGACACAAAGCTACAACTGTTAGAACACTCCTGTTAGTTTTTTCTATCTTGTGTTTTGCGGTCACGTGACCATCTGCCTATATATTCCAGCTCCGCCCTTCTGGCTTTGCTGGACTTCAGTGTTGTTTGACTGTTTTGCTAGCCTGGTGCTTTGGTGCCTATCTCTGTCAGTTTGCTTGGTCCTCTTGGACCTCTAGTACTTTTTGTCAGTTTGTCTTTTGTGTTCTACAACAATTTCTTTTTAGGAGGTGTCCCATTTTTGTCCCAGTCCTTAGTTCTTTTAGGGACCCCTCCCTTAATTCTATAGGTCTTCGTTCAGACTAGCCGAGGACGAAGGCGGGTCTGTTCACTAGGAACAGGCAGCCTGCTACATCGTAGGGATTCAGCTTAGTCTTACTGTAGGGATAGCTTTCCCCTATCTTTCCTTAGTTCTTGTTGCAGATCATAACAGTACGTCCAGCCCAAAAAAGACTAAAAGGAAAGAAATTCGGGGATCAGTATGGTTTCCATCCAGGACTTGGCTCAACGCCTGCAGGGATTGTCTCTGGAAGTGGTTGAGCTTCAGCAACATGTGAGTAGCTGTCCTGGAGCGCATTTTGTCGAACCCAAGGTACGACTGCCTGATGTTTTTTTATGGTAAAGAGCAAGATTTTTTTTTCTTTAAAAATGCTTGTTTGTTATATTTTTGTTTGAGACCAAGATCCTCTGGGAATGAATCACAGCGCATTGGTTTTATTATGTCACTTTTGCGCAACGAACCACAGGGGTGGGCCTTTTCTCTCCAGCCTAATGATCCGTGTTTAAGTTCTGTTGAAGAATTTTTTTCTGCTATGGGGCTATTATATGATGATCCTGATTGAATCTCATCTGCTGAATCAGAACCTAGGCGTTTGAATCAGGGGTCAGATGATGTTGAAAATTATTGCACACACTTCAGGAGATGGGCCTCAGAAGTTAAATGGAATGATTCTGCGCTGAGATGTTTATTTCTTGCTGGTCTGAGTGAAAGGGTTAAGGATTTGCTAATTGCATTCCTTGCACCTGAGACTCTGCAGGAAGCTATGCAGTTAGCTGTTCGTGTGGACAGGAGACTGAGGTCTAGGGTGAATGATGTAAAAACTCCTGTAACGTCAGGTCCTAGTTCCCAGAAAATCTGCTCTGACAGCGGAGAACCAGTGGAGGTGGGGGCGATGTCACTCCGCTCTCAGGAAAAAGACCGGAGATTCGCCGAGGGATTGTGTCTTTATTGTGGTAAAGGTGACCATTTGATTAAGTATTGTGAGCGTAGTTTAAGTAAAGAAAAAAAAAGGTCAGTTACGCCTGTATAGCTTGTTTACGCTCTGCAGGAGTATTTCTTTCTGGGAGTACTACTCTGCAGGGAGATTTTATAGAATTTTAGGTATTTGTGGATTGTGGTTCAACACTTAATGTGATTGATAAAGGGTTTTTGGAAAACATTAAATTGAAATCCAAACCTTTGTCATCACCTATTTCTGTGGTTGCAATTGATAACACTCCTTTGAAATGTATTACTCACAAGACTGCTGCATTTCCTCTCACTATCAATGGAGTTCACCAAGAAATTTTGGATTTGGTTGTTTTGGATAATTTACCCTCTCCAGTTGTTCTAGGATTGCCTTGGTTAAAACTGCACAATCCTTTATTGGACTGGTCTACTAATGTGATTAAGTCTTGGAGTCCGAAGTGCTATGATAAATGTTGTAATAGTCGCATTGCGGCTGTGGAAAAAGTGGAATTACCTGTACCTATTCAAGATTTTTGGAGGGTTTTTTTGGAGGAGGAGTCACAAGTTTTACCTCCTCATAGGGATTATGATTGCGCCATTGAGTTTGTTCCAGGAGCTACTCTTCCCAAGAGTCGCTTGTTTAATCTGACTATCCCTGAAAGAAAGGCCTTGGAGGAGTACATACAGACTAGCCTGGCTGCTGGTCACATTAGACCTTCTAAGTCACCTGTGGCAGTTGGATTCTTCTTTGTTAAAAAAAAGGACGGCGGTTTACGTCCATGTCTGGATTTTCGTGAAATTAATAAGATTACCGTAAGCAATTCCTACCCGTTACCGTTAATTCCTGACTTGTTTAACCAGTTAGTGGGAGCCAAGTGGTTCTCCAAAATTGATCTCTGGGGGGCATACAATTTGTTACATGTGAAGGAGGGTGATGAATGGAAAACTGCTTTTAACACTCCGGTAGGTCATTTTGAGAATTTGGTGATGCCTTTTGGTCTTACCAATGCACCTGCATTTTTTCAGAACCTTATTAATGACATCCTGAGACCTCTGACTGGTAAGAATGTGGTTATGTATTTGGATGACATTTTGATTTATTCACCAGATCTGGAGTCCCATTGGCAGAGTGTACGTGAAGTTTTGCAGTTATTGGGTGATAATTCACTCTTTGCTAAGCTGGAGAAATGTGAGTTCGCTGTGCAGAAAATTAGTTTTTTGGGCTACATTGTCTCCAGCGAGGGCTTTGAGATGGACCCTGTGAAGTTTCAGGCTGTGCAGGAATGGCCTAGGCCTATTGGTTTGAAATCTATACAGAGATTTTTGGGTTTTGCCAATTATTACAGGAAATTCATTAAGAATTTTTCTGTAATTGTTAAACCTCTAACCGATCTCACCAGGAAAGGTGCGAATACGGCCCAGTGGACTACTGAGGTCATTGAAGTGTTTGAGTATCTCAAAGAGAGGTTCAGTTCTGCCCCTTATGCAGCCTGATGAGACCAAGCCTTTTTTGGTCGAGGTCGATGCTTCATCGGTGGGGGTCGGAGCAGTTTTGTCTCAGGAGAGACATCCTTGTGACTTCTTTTCGAAAAAAATTTCGGAAACCGAACTGAATTATGATGTTGGAAATCGGGAGTTGTTGGCTATTAAACTCGCGTTTGAACATTGGCGTCATTTTTTGGAAGGCGCTAGATTTCCTATTCAGGTTTTCACAGATCATAAGAATTTGATCTATCTGGAGGCTGCCAAGCGCTTGAATGCCCGTCAAGCTAGGTGGGCACTTTTTTTTTCTCGGTTTCATTTTTCTGTTACCTATATCCCTGGTACTAAGAATGTTAAAGCCGATGCTTTATCTCGCAGCTTCTCTCCTACGGTCGGTGCCGAGGAGGAGGAGAGCATTTTACAGAAAGGAGTTGTGGTGGCGGCTTTGGACTCCGTTTTGGAGAATGGGATTCTGAAAGCTCAAGATGATGCTCCATCTAACACTCCCCATGGGAGGTTGTTCGTGCCTAGAGCCTTTAGGAGAGATTTGTTTGTGGAGTGTCATGAGTCTCTGTTGGCAGGCCATCCAGGAATTTCGAAGACTAAGAGATTGATCAGTCGCAGTTTTTGCTGGCCTGGTGGCAGAAGGAAGTCATCAAGTGGGTGTGTCAGTGTACTTTGTGCGCTAGGACAAAGGCTTCACATACTCCTGCTGCGGGGTTGCTTTGCCCTCTGGAGGTTCCTAGTGCGCCTTGGACGCATCTCACTATGGATTTTATTACTGATCTTCCTGTGTCCGAGGGTTTTACTGTCATCTGGGTGGTCGTGGACCGTTTTAGTAAGATGTGTCATTTGGTTCCATTCATTAAGTTGCCCTGCGCCAAGACACTCGCTAAGGCGTTTGTTAAGGAGATTGTCAAGCTCCATGGCGTTCCCACGGATATTGTTTCTGATAGAGGACCTCAGTTTGTGGCTCGCTTTTGGCGTGCTTTTTGTGACAGGTTGGGAGTCCATTTGTCATTTTCGTCTGGTTATCATCCTGAGTCTAATGGACAGACTGAAAGAAAGAACCAGGATGTTGAGCAGTTTTTGCATTGTTTTGTGGCGGACAATCAAGAGGTGTGGTCGGAGTTTCTGCCTCTCGCAGAATTTGCTCTTAACTATTATACATCCTCCTCTGCTGGGTGTTCTCCTTTTTTTTGCTGTACTGGGAGACATCCATCTTTTGGTTCGTTCTCCAAATTGGGTTCGGCGGTGCAGGAGGAGGAGAATTTTTCCGGTGATTTGGAGAAAGTTTGGACTAATGTACATTGTAACCTTCAAGAGGCTAACAAAAAGTCCAAGAAGTATTTTGACAGGAAACGTAAAGAGGTTTTGTTTACTGTGGGTGACATGGTTTGGTTGTCCTCGAAGAACCTGCGGTTGAGGTTTCCTTCTAAAAAACTGGGTCCTAAGTTTGTGGGTCCATTTAAAGTGCTTCAGGTTGTTAACCAGTCTGCTGTTAGGTTGGATGTCCCTACTTCCTGGAAGATTAATCCTGTGTTTCATGTTTCCTTGTTGAAAAAGGCTGACGTATCTGATATGGTCGTCACTGTCACAGTTCCTCCTGTGGTGGAAGACGGCGAATATGAAATTTCTCGTATCTTGAATTCTAGATGGCATAGAGGGAGATTACAGTATCTTGTCTCCTGGAAGGGTTTCGGTCCCGAAGACAACTCCTGGGTAAGAACGCATGATGTCTCTGCTCCTAGGCTTGTTAAAGCTTTCCACAGTAGGTTTCCGGATAGGCCTGGGCCTGGAGAATCCGGAGGATCCTCATAAAAGAGGGGGTACTGTTAGAACCCTCCTGTTAGTTTTTTCTATCTTGTGTTTTGCGGTCACGTGACCATCTGCCTATATATTCCAGCTCCACCCTTCTGGCTTTGCTGGACTTCAGTGTTGTTTGACTGTTTTGCTAGCCTGGTGCTTCGGTGCCTATCTCTATCAGTTTGCTTGGTCCTCTTGGACCTCTCATACTTTTTGTCAGTTTGTCTTTTGTGTTCTACAACAATTTCTGTTTAGGGGGTGTCCCATTTTTGTCCCAGTCCTTAGTTCTTTTAGGGACCCCTCCCTTAATTCTATAGGTCTTCGTTCAGACTAGCCGAGGACGAAGGCGGGTCTGTTCACTAGGAACAGGCAGCCCGCTACATCGTAGGGATTCAGCTTAGTCTTACTGTAGGGACAGCTTTCCCCTATCTTTCCTTAGTTCTTGTTGCAGATCATAACAACAACCTTGCACGGGCACCATTTATATGAGAGGTCCTCCGGCTATCGGCCGGGGACTACTTAGGACGGCGCGCGCGCGCTCCCCCACTCTTAAAGGGGCCGCGCGCGCCATCCTAAAGAGTACCCGGCCTAAGCACAGTGCCCGGGAAGCTGAGCGCGCCGGCAGCAGCAGCAGGAGAGCCGGAAGACGCCGGGCCGGGAGCGCGGCGGTAAGAGGGACGGCGTCTCTGCCTCTCAGGGGGCATAAACGCCGATACTACACTTCTGAGGATAAGTTTATCCGAGTCACCAGCCTCGGAAATCGCAGGTTATCAGCAGCTCAGATTAGAGACCAGGTCAATGCCACACAGAGTTCTAGCAGCAGACACATCTCTACAACAACTGTTAAGAGGAGACTTTGTGCAGCAGGCCTTCATGGTAAAATAGCTGCTAGGAAACCACTGCTAAGGACAGGCAACAAGCAGAAGAGACTTGTTTGGGCTAAAGAACACAAGGAATGGACATTAGACCAGTGGAAATCTGTGCTTTGGTCTGATGAGTCCAAATTTGAGATCTTTGGTTCCAACCACCGTGTCTTTGTGCGACGCAGAAAAGTTGAACGGATGGACTCTACATGCCTGGTTCCCACCGTGAAGCATGGAGGAGGAGGTGTGATGGTGTGGGGGTGCTTTGCTGTGTTATGCACACGCCCGGACTGACTGGCGTGAGCATGATTAGTGATCCCATTGGACCATGAAACGAGGAGTGCCTGGAGGGGTGTAACTAAGTATCAACTCGGACCGACCAAGGTCACATGGCGGCTCAGTCGACTCCGTGAACCAGGGAGGAACCGAGCAGAGGGACCAGGTGCTACTCCAGGTCAGACCCTGGTCACAGCTGTTGACCCACACCGGGGAATGCAGGAACAGGCAGGTTAGGCTGGCATACAGACAGGTGGGTACTGGCAGGCACGGCTGGTATGCAGACAGGTGGGTATTGGCAGGCACGGCTGGTATGCAGACAGGTGGGCACTGGCAGGCACGGCTGGCATGCAGACAGGTGGGCACTGGCAGGCACGGCTGGCATGCAGACAGGCGGGTACTGGCAGGTAGGAACGCAGGCAGGATAGGGACCAATACAGACTGGGACACAGGAACGGAGCCGCAGGTGCGATAGAAAAGCAGAGCAGAGCAAAACCTGCAGATGCGGTAGACAAGCAAAGCAGAGCAAAACCTGCAGATGCGGTAGACAAGCAGAGCAGAGCAAAACCACAGTTGCGGTGGACAAGCAGATCAGAGCGAAACTGCAGGTGTGGTGAACAAGCAGGGCAGAGCAAAACCGCAGGTGCGGTGAACAAGCAGAACTAGATACACACAAGGTACTTACAATGAAGTAGCGAGTGTACACAAAACTCACAAACAGAAGTTCAGAGACAACGAGTTGGAGTTAGGTGCAGGTTCAGACACTGCAGGAAAAGGGAAGGTTCGGACATAGAGAGAAACAGGTAACGGGCTATGACACAGTTCAGACAGGAGCTGAACCAGTAATAAGATATAGGAACGAGCCTGGGAACTCAGCCCTCATGGTGGCGGAGACAGACTAGAAGTCACAGATACAGGTAACAGGCCTGGGTATACAGCCCCCAGGGGCGGAAACAGACAAGATACAGGACAGGACCTGGCAACTCAGTTGCACAGAACACACTGAATCAAAGTGTTGCTCAGGCACCCCCTACTGTCTGGAGGAGGTTTAAGTATCCAGTGACTCACAGCAATAGGCTGGGGAGGCATTAGGAGTGCGCACACAGTAACTATAAGAATCAGGCAGTAGCCGGGCCGCCGCCCTAAGCAATCAGACAAGAGACACAGTCAGTACTGGAGCAAAGTGGGCAGCCTGGATTGATAGGTAAGATGGCGGTCTTGCAAGGTGAGAGGTGGTAAGCCATGCCAGCACGCCACCAGGGATGTTACAGTACCCCCCCCTTGAGGTTGGGAAGAGATGTATTCTATGGAGCATTGTCATCCTGTGTGGATTCTGTGTGGGCAGAAGCCTCTTCTGGCTGGGAAACTGGTGGGCTACCTACACGCATCACCAATGGGGACTGCTCCAGGATATTGGGAAGGGAAGCTTTAGCAGAAGCTTCAGGGTTAGGGTCATCGAAGAGCATTAGAAAGGCCACCAGGAAGGCCTGCAGGTCGGAGGCAATAGGATCCCATGCTTCCCATAGGGGGGGGTGATCCACTTCAAGGCATCACCCGCTAAGTAGGACATCATGAATGCTACTTTAACCCGATCAGTGGGAAAATAGTGAGCATAGAATTAGAAATGCAGCATACATTGCTCCACAAACGAACGGCTTTGTTTTGGATCCCCATAGTACCGTGGTGGATCCGCAGGAACGAGTGCTGATTGCTCCATTTGGGCTGGTGCGTAAATCGCCTGGACCTCAGCGTGAGAAAAAATTTTTTCCTTGGTGCACGTATTCGCCAGACAAGAATTCAAATGTCTCCAAGAGCGAAGGATCGTGGGGCTCAACGGGGACCATGGCCTGAGCAAACTGTTACGCACACGCCCGGAGTGACTGGCGTGAGCATGATTAGTGATCCCACTGGACCTTGAACTGAGGAGTGTCTGGAGGGGCGTAACTAAGTATCAACTCGGTCCGACCAAGGTCACACGGCGGCTCAGTCGACTCCGTGAACCAGGGAGGAACTGAGCAGAGGGACCAGGTGCTACTCCAGGTCAGACCCCGGTCACAGCTGTTGACCCACACTGGGGAATGCAGGAACAGACAGGTTAGGCTGGCATAAAGACAGGTAGGTACTGGCAGGCACGGCTGGTATGCAGATAGGTGGGTATTGGCAGGCACGGCTGGTATGCAGACAGATGGGCACTGGTCGGCACGGCTGGCCTGCAGACAGGTGGGCACTGGCAGGCACGGCTGGCATGCAGACAGGCGGGTACTGGCAGGTAAGAACACAGGCAGGATAGGGACCATGACAGACTAGGACACAGGAAAGGAGCCCCAGGTGCAGTAGACAAGCAGAGCAGAGCAAAACCCGCAGATGCAGTAGACAAGCAGAGCAGAGCAAAACCCGCAGATGCGGTAGACAAGTAGAGCAGAGCAAAACCCGCAGGTGCGGTTGACAAGCAGGGCAGAGCAAAACCCGCAGGTGCGGTAGACAAGCAGAGCAGGGAAAAACCCGCAGGTGCGGTAGACAAGCAGAGCAGAGCAAAACCCGCAGGTGCGGTAGACAAGCAGAGCAGAGTAAAACCCACAGGTGCGGTAGACAAGTGGAGCAGAGCAAAACCCGCAGGTGCGGTAGACAAGCAGAGCAGAGCAAAACCCGCAGATGCGATAGACAAGTAGGGCAGAGCAAAACCCGCAGATGCGGTAGACAAGCAGAGCAGAGCAAAACCCGCAGATGCGGTAGACAAGTAGAGCAGAGCAAAACCCGCAGGTGCGGTAGACAAGCAGAGCAGAACAAAGCCCGCAGGTGCGGTAAACAAGCAGAGCAGAGCAAAACACGCACGTGCGATAGACAAGCAGAGCAGAGCAAAGCCTGCGGGTGTGGTAAACAAGCAGAGTAGAGCAAAACCCGCAGGTGTGGTAGACAAGCAGAGCAGAGCAAAACCCGCAGGTGCGGTAAACCAGCAGAGCAGAGCAAAACCCGCAGGTGCGGTGAACAAGCTGAGCAGAGCGAAACTGCAGGTGCGATGAACAAGCTGAGCAGAGCGAAACCGCCGGTGCGGTGAACATGCAGGGCGGAGCAGAGCGAAACCGCCGGTGCAGTGGACAAGCAGAGCGGAGCGAAACCGCAGGTGTGGTGGACAAGCAGAGCAGAGCAAAACCGCAGGTGCGGTGAACAAGCAGAGCAGAGCGAAACCGCAGGTGCGGTGGACAAGCAGAGCAGAGCGAAACCGCAGGTGCGGTGAACAAGCAGGGCAGAGCAAAACCGCAGGTGCGGTGAACAAGCAGAACTAGATACACACAAGGTACTTACAATGAAGTAGCGAGTGTACACAAAACTCACAAACAGAAGTTCAGAGACAACAAGTTGGAGTTAGGTGCAGGTTCAGACACTGCAGGAAAAGGGAAGGTTCGGACATAGAGAGAAACAGGTAACGGGCTAGGACACAGTTCAGACAGGAGCTGAACCAGTAATAAGATATAATAACGAGCCTGGGAACTCAGCCCTCATGGTGGCGGAGACAGACTAGAAGTCACAGATACAGGTAACAGGCCTGGGTATACAGCCCCCAGGGGCGGAAACAGACAAGATACAGGACAGGACCTGGCAACTCAGTTGCACAGAACACACTAAATCAAAGTGTTGCTCAGGCACCCCCTACTGGGTGGAGGAGGTTTAAGTATCCAGTGACTCACAGCAATAGGCTGGGGAGGCATTAGGAGTGCGCACACAGTAACTATAAGAATCAGGCAGTAGCCGCGCCGCCGCCCTAAACAATCAGACAAGAGACACAGCCGGTACTGGAGCAAAGTGTGCACCTTCTCATTTAAAGATTTTTCTGTATTTTCATGACTATGAAAATTGTACATTCACACTGAAGGCATCAAAACTATGAATTAACACATGTGGAATTATATACTTAACAAAAAAGTGTGAAACAACTGAAAATATGTCTTATATTCTAGGTTCTTCAAAGTAGCCACCTTTTGCTTTGATGACTGCTTTGCACACTCTTGGCATTCTCTTGATGAGCTTCAAGAGGTAGTCACCGGAAATGGTTTTCACTTCACAGGTGTGCCCTGTCAGGTTTAATACATGGGATTTCTTGCCTTATAAATGGGGTTGGGACCATCAGTTGTGTTGTGCATAAGTCAGGTGGATACACAGCTGATAGTCCTATTGAATAGACTGTTAGAATTTGTATTATGGCAAGAAAAAAGCAGCTAAGTAAAGAAAAACGAGTGGCCATCATTACTTTAAGAAATGAAGGTCAGTCAGTCCGAAAAATTGGGCAAACTTTGAAAGTGTCCCCAAGTGCAGTTGCAAAAACCATCAAGCGCTACAAAGAAACTGGCTCACATGAGGACTGCCCCAGGAAAGGAAGACCAAGAGTCACCTCTGCTTCTGAGGATAAGCTTATCCGAGTCACCAGCCTCAGAAATCGCAGGTTAACAGCAGCTCAGATCAGAGACCAGGCCACTGCCACACAGAGTTCTAGCAGCGGACACATCTCTTCAACAACTGTTAAGAGGAGACTTTGAGCAGCAGGCCTTCATGGTAAAATAGCTGCTAGGAAACCACTGCTAAGGACAGGCAACAAGCAGAAGACTCTTGTATGGGCTAAAGAACACACGTCTTTGTGCGACGCAGAAGAGGTGAACGGATGGACTCTGCATGCATGGTTCCCACCGTGAAGCATGGAGGAGGAGGTGTGATGGTGTGGGGGTGCTTTGCTGGTGACACTGTTGGGGATTTATTCAAAATTGAAGGCATACTGAACCAGCATGGCTACCACAGCATCTTGCAGCGCCATGCTATTCCATCCGGTTTGTGTTTAGTTGGACCATCATTTATTTTTCAACAGGACAATGACCCCAAACACACCTCCAGGCTTTGTGAGGGCTTTTTGACCAATAAGGAGAGAGATGGGGTGCTACGCCAGATGACCTGGCCTCCACAGTAACAAGACCTGAACCCAATCGAGATGGTTTGGGGTGAGCTGGACCGCAGATTGAAGGCAAAAGGGCCAACAAGTGCTAAGCATCTCTGGGAACTCCTTCAAGATTGTTGGAAGACCATTTCCGGTGACTACCTCTTGAAGCTCATCAAGAGAATGCCAAGAGTGTGCAAAGCAGTCATCAAAGCAAAAAGTGGCTACTTTGAAGAACCAAGAATATAAGACATATTTTCAGTTGTTTTACACTTTTTTGTTAAGTATATAATTCCACATGTGTTAATTCATAGTTTTGATGCCTTCAGTGTGAATGTACAATTTTCAAAGTCATGAAAATACAGAAAAATCTTTAAATGAGAAGGTGTGTCCAAACTTTTGGTCTGTACTGTATATTCACATATATGCTTGAAGGACAAACGTTGTCAGATGATTTACAATGAGGAAAAAGGGTACAATTTATATTAAAGAGTGTAGGTAACATGCAATATATTCATCATAAGGCTTCTAATGGGAATATCAATGTAAGCTCATGGAGTCACTGATCCCATATGGTGTCATGGTCCGTCATAGAGTTAGTTACAAGAGGAGTAGCAGCAAAGAAACTCTATTACAGGTAAGTAGGAACAATTAGACACAGAACAAACGGTTCAAATAGCAAAAATGGCGTAGGGAACACTGAAGGATTACATACCTGGCATGAAGGGAATAGTGCATGGACTAGGAACCGCGAAAAAGCGCCGTGTGGTGGAAAGAAGGAAGGACTATATAAAGGACTATATATATAGGACTATATATATATTATATAGGACTAGTGCGTTGGTGGAAGCGGTGAAAGAACGCCGGTGTATATCCGGTCATGCGCAGTATGGCCATACTGACTTCCGGTGCGCGTGCTGGAACGCAAAGGGAGACAGTGGAACGCAAGTCACTTCCGGACATGCGCAGTATATACGCTACACTGGAAGTAAGTGGATAGACTTTACTTAAGGTGTAAATCAGTGGAAAGAGGTTATACTCAATCAAGAGCAGAATAACGCAGGGTGAGCCAACCTTAGGAGGGGCTATAGGAGATGAATACTTGAAAAACAGATTATATTATATTAAATTGCAAAATAAGGAGGGGGATCCTGAAGAGTCAAAGAAAAAAATGCATGGGATTCGTTACGGAGGTCCCTGGGAACCTTAATTAGTAACCTACAAGACAAAGAAAAATAATCAGTAACATGAAATATATTCAATTATTATAAAATGGCAAACAATCTAGTCATCCATACTGAAAGCCCAGTGAATGACCCACAACTTAAAACTTTAATCAGTAGCATAGAATTATCCGCTAAACCCTGGTTTATTATCCTATCCAATAGACACTGGACAGAGTGAGTTTTATGTCATATAGGTAGAGGGATTTTTGGGGGCGATATAGGAATTTTTTATTCATCTTGTGCGTCATACTCCCTATTAAGTCCTTTCGGAGTGAGGATCTGTAGCGTATGTATCCAGTATAGCTCACGTTTTTTGAGGTTTTGAATCCGGTTGCTCCCCTGTCTATTTGGCGGAATGTGATCAATTACTTGATACCTTAGTTGTGAAATGTTGTGGGACATAGCTAGAAAATGTGCTGGTATAGGTAACATCGTGCGTCCACAACGAATTGTCGATTTGTGTTGTGAAATACGGTCTCGGATATGTTGGGTGGTCTCACCAACATATGCGAGACCGCATGGACACTTAATTAGATACACCACATACGTGGAATCACAAGAGAAATATTCTTTAATAGAATAACGTTTGCCAAAATGAGGATGTGTAAAAGTAACATAGTTTTTAAGGTTGAAGGAATACTAAATCCATCTAGTTCAACCCATAGCCTAACATGTTGATCCAGAGGAAGGCAAAAAAAAAACATGTGGTAAACACTAAGCTCCACATTGGGGAAAAAAAATCCTTCCTGACTCCATACGACAATCAGACTAGTTCCCTGGATCAACGCCCTATCAAGGAATCTAGTATTTATAACCTGTAATATTATACTTTTCAAGAAAGGCATCCATGCCCTTCTTAAATTTTAACAGTGAATCACTCATTACAACATCATGCGGCAGAGAGTTCCATAGTCTCACTGCTCTTACAGTAAAGAATCCCCGTCTGTGATTATGATTAAACCTTCTTTCCTCTAGACGTAGAAGATGCCCCCTTGTCCCCGTCTCAGGCCTCAGAGTAAAAAGATCAGTAGAAAGCTCTTTGTACTGTCCCCTCATATACTTGTACATAGTAATAAGATCACCCCTAAGCCTTCTTTTTTCCACAGTAAATAACCCCAAGTGTAATAACCTGTCTTGGTATTGCAGACCCCCAGTCCTCTAATAACCTTGGTCGCTCTTCTCTGCCCCCGCTCTAGTTCAGCTATGTCTTTCTTATACACCGGAGACCAGAACTGTACACAGTATTCTAAGTGTGGTCGCACTAATGACTTGTATAGAGGTAAAATTATGTTCTCCTCATGAGCATCTATGCCTCTTTTAATGCATCCCATTATTTTATTTGCCTTTGCAGAAGCAGCCTGACACTGGCCACTACACTGAGCTTGTCGTCCACCAATACACCCAGGTCTTTTTCAGTAACAGTTTTGCCATGTGTTTTACAATTAAGCTTATAATTATACATTTTATTTCCTCTGCCCAAGTGCATTACCTTACATTTATCCCCATTAAAGCTCATTTGCCATTTATCAGCCCAAGCTTCTAGTTTACATAGATCCTCCTGTAATATAAAATTGTCCTCCTCTGTATTGATTACCCTGCAGAGTTTAGTGTCATTAATAAATATGTTAAAAAGAAGTGGGCCCAATACTGACCCCTGTGGTACCCCACTGTTAACTGAGACCCGGTTTGAGTGTTTTCCATTAATAGCCACCCTTTGTTTCCTATCACTGAGCCAATTCTTAACCCACATACATATATTTTCCCCTATCCCCATTGTTCTCATTTTGTGTATCAACCTTTTGTGTGGAACCGTATCAAAAGCTTTTGAAAAGTCCATATACACAACATCCACTGCATTTCCTTGGTCCAGTCCGGAACTTGCCTCCTCATAAAAACTGATCAGATTAGTTTGACAGGAACGGTCCCTCGTAAACCCATGTTGATATTGGGTCATGAGGTTATTCTTCTTCAGATACTCTATTATAGCATCTCTTAGGAAACCCTCCAGGATTTTACCCACAGTAGAGGTTAAGCTTACCGGCCTATAATTTCCAAGTTCAGTTTTTGTCCCCTTTTTGAATATTGGCACCACATTTGCTATACGCCAGTCCTGTGGTACAGACCCTGTTATTATGGAATCTTTAAAGATTAAAAATAATGGTCTATCTATGACGTTACTTAATTCCTGCAGTACTCGCGGGTGTATCCCATCCGGGCCCGGTGATTTGTCAACTTTAGTGATTTTTAGATGCCGCCATACTTCCTGCTGGGTTAAGCAAGTGACATTTACTGGAGAATTTTTGTTATCACTAATCATGTTTTCTGTCATGCGATTTTCTTGTGTAAATACGGTTGAAAAAAAATCATTTAGCATATTGGCTTTTTCCTCATCCTCATCCACCATTTCACCCAGACTATTTTTAAGGGGGCCAACACTATCATTTTTTAGTTTTTTACTATTTATATAGTTAAAGAATATTTTGGGGTTATTTTTACTTTCTCTGGCAATAATTCTCTCTGCCTAAATCTTTGCTGCCTTGATTTGTTTTTTACATAATTTATTTAATTTTCTATATTTATTTAATGCCTCATCACTACCTACTTGCTTTAGTTCTCTAAATGCTTTCTTTTTGTCACTTATTGCGCCCCTTACAGCTCTATTTAGCCATAGTGGTTTCCTCCTATTTCTAGCATGTTTATTCCCAAGGGGTATATATTGTGCACAGGTCCTATTCAGGATGTTAATAAATGTCTCCCATTTGCTTTGTGTAGCTTTATGTCTCAGGATATCGTCCCAGTTTATTGCACTAAGATGATCTCTTAACCGTTGGAAATTTGCCTTCCTGAAGTTTAGTGTCCTTGTAACCCCGCTACTACACATCTTATTAAAGGTTACATGAAAACGTATTATTTTGTGATCACTATTACCCAAGTGACCCCCAACTAATATATTTGATATGCGGTCTGGCCTATTGGTTAATATTAGGTCTAGCAGTGCCCCCCTTCTTGTTGGGTCCTGAACCAGTTGTGAAAGGTAATTGTCTCTCATAGTAGTCAAAAACCTATTTCCTTTGCTTGAACTACATGTTTCTGTCCCCCAATGTATTTCAGGGTAGTTGAAGTCTCCCATAATAATGACTTCTCCTTGAGTCGCTGCTTCATCTATCTGCTTTACGAGGATATTCTCCGCTACTTCCATTATTTTTGGAGACTTATAACAAACCCCTATCAGTAATTTATTATTTTTTCCCCCTCCCCTTATCTCCACCCACAGGGACTCTACATTTTCATTAGATTCACATATATCCTCCCGCAAGACAGGTTTTAAGGATGATTTTACATATAAACTCACACCCCCCCTCGCTTGTTTGTACGGTCATTTCTGAACAGACTATAGCCCTGTAAATTAACTGCCCAGTCATGGCTCTCGTCCAGCCATGTCGCAGATATCCCTACCATGTCATAATTATTTTCCAACAAAATTAATTCTAATTCCTCCATTTTGTTGGTGAGGCTTCTGGCATTAGTGTACATGCATTTTATGTATCTCTCTGTACCTCTATTCCATCTTACTTTATTGACTGTTCTAACCCCACCCCCAATTTCTTTATTTGTGGCCAGGTCACTATCTGCACTATCTTCCCCACCTATAAAATGAATACCCTCCCCCCCAATCCCTAGTTTAAACACTCCTCCAACCTTCTAGCCATTTTCTCCCCCAGCACAGCTGCACCCTCCCCATTAAGGTGCAGCCGGTCCCTAGCGTAGAGTCTGTAGCCAACTGAGAAGTCGGCCCAGTTCTCCAGGAACCCAAATCCCTCTTTCCTACACCAGTTCTTGAGCCACTTATTTATCTCCCAAATCTCCCGTTGCCTCTCTGGCGTGGCACGTGGTACCGGTAGTATTTCAGAGAATACCACCTTGGAGGTCCTTGCTTTCAGCTTGCAGCCTAATTCCCTAAAATCATCTTTAAGGACCTTCCACCTACCTCTAACTTTGTCATTTGTGCCAATGTGCAGCATGACCGCTGGGTCCTCACCAGCCCCTCCCAGTAATCTGTCAACCCGATCAACGATGTGCCGGACTCGAGCGCCAGGTAGGCAGCACACTGTTCGACGATCCCTGTCTTTGTGACAGATTGCCCTATCTTTTCCTCTAATAATTGAGTCCCCCACTACCAGCACCTGCCTAGCCTGCCCTACTCTCCTATTTCCCTCTTTACTGGAGCTGACACTCGTCCCCTGAAAGCCGGAGATGCCTTGCTGCAGTAGTGCTACCCCTGTACCATCACTCCCCTCATCTGCCAACTTTGCAAACTTATTGGGGTGTGCCAGATCAGGACTAGCCTCCCTGGCACTCTTCCCTCTACCACCCCTTCTAACTGTCACCCAACTAGCGACCTCACTGTCCTGCAGCTCCCGACTACCACCCTCCCCCACATCTACCCCAGTAAGCTGCTGCTCAGTGAGCAGCAGACTCCTTTCCATGTTGTCAATGGATCTCAGTGTTGCCAGCTGCTCATTTAGATCCAGTATCTGGGCTTCCAAACGCACAACGTGCACACATCTCGCGCAGCAGTAAGCAACCTCGACCTGCTGTTCAAGGAATACATACATGTGGCAAGATGTACACTGGATAGCATTGTCAATAATGGAGCTCATTTCCTAATGGGGATTGCAATATACAGAATGTTAAGTAAAAAGTAAAGTAAAGAATTAATGAAATACAGTCAGCAATTCAGTCCAAAGTCCTCCCTTCCAAACTCCCTGAAGACAAAGTCACTGAAAAACAAGTCACACACTTACTTTCGTTCGCACTTACGCTCCGGACTCACGCAGCTCGTTCACACTCGCAAACTAAGATATTTAAAGAGTTTTTTTTTTTTTCCCTTTTCCAGCAATGCACCCTTCACCTCAATGCACTTCCAGTGTCAACCTTAGTAATATTTGAACACTGTAAACATCCTAGACACGGGAAAGTTCCCCTCCGGGGGGTGGCCAAGGTGCGTTGGATTGGTCCCTTATTTGTAGATCCCACGTCGGCTCTAACCAAATGGTCGCGAATGTTTCGGGATCTTTTATGACATAGTAGGGGGACATCGGTAAATTTCTCTATATCCGGATAAGATTGCCGTAACAGGGACCAATATTTTTAATGCACTTGAATATCTGTTCCCCAAAGGGGTGATAGGTGTTCACGAAAGTCAGTCGTGAGTTATTATTCCGTCGTGAAGTAGGTTGGGTGACCTGGTTCAAGATATGTGATGGGTAACCCCTCTGTCGAAATTTGTCGTTCATCTCCTCATGTCTAATTTTTTTAGAATCTGCAGTAGACACTATTCGATCCACCCTATTATGTTGTGATTTTGGTAATGACCTTTTAATATGGCCCGGGTGAGAACTGGAATACAACAATAGACTGTTTTTATCTGTTGGTTTTGTGTATAAGTCACTGACTAGATATCCTGTGTCAACGAGTGTAATCCGTGTGTCCAAAAAACGTATGGAATGTGGGTCTTGGTGTATGGTAAATGTCAGATTAGTAACTTTGCTGTTAAGGTCATCAAAAAAAGTTTTTAAGTTTTGTCTTGTGCCAGTCCAAATAAAGAAAATATCGTCAATAAAACGTCTCCAGCATAGCACATGCTTTTCAAACAGAGGGTGAGTATATACATGATCTATCTCAAAATTCCCCATGAAGATATTGGCATAGGGGGGTGCCACATTGGAGCCCATCGCCGTACCCCTCTTTTGAAAGAAAAAACGATCTTCAAACATGAAAAAATTTTTGGTGAGGATCAAAGTTAATAAATCACTGCAAAAGTCAATCTGATCGGCTGAGAATGTAGTATGGGCTCTTACAAATTTTATTGTGGCACAAATGCCCTACTGGTGATTGATACTAGTATAGAGACTGTTGACATCCATTGTTGTTAGGATGCTGTTAGTAGGGATTGGTCCTAATTCTCTTATGCATGTCAAAAAATGGGTAGTGTCCTTAAGGTATGAGGTAATCTTCTGAATATGGGGTGTTAAAATTTTTTCTAATGTAATAGCCAAGGGTGACAAAATAGAATCTGTAGAGGCTACAATAGGTCTCCCGGGTGGTGCCCATAGATTCTTGTGTATTTTGGGTAAGGTATAAAATACCGGCATTATTGGGTTTGGATTGACCAAAAATTCTGACAGTTTGGAATCGATTGTGCCTCTCTGAGAATGATGTGAGACTAAATTTTTAATTAAATTAGCTACCTCTGTGGTGGGGTTACGTGTTATAGGTAGATACGTTTCAGTATCATTCAATTGAGTGTATATCTCTGATATATAATAAGACCGGTCCATAATAACAATTGCTCCCCCCTTATCAGCTGGTTTTACAATAAGTTCTTTCCTTTTTTTCAATGAGGAGAGGGCCATACTTTCCTCAGGGTTGAGGTTATTTTTGTTATGCAGATCGCCTCTCTTTATGGCTTGTAGGACTTCATTAATGTCTTTCTGGACCAAGTCAATATATGTCTCTACATGATAATATGTACAAGGCGGTTGGAAATGGCTAGGAATACGCAGTTTCAAGCCATGTAAAGAGAACATTCCATCATTCTGGCTGCTCTGAGAGGCACCTGGAGGATCAGTAGTAAGCCCCCTACCAGAGGAAAAATGGACTTTCAATCTTAAGGTTCTATAAAAGCGTTGTAGTTCTTGCTCCAGTTGGAATGTATCAAAGGCAGGTGTAGGGCTAAATGAAAGACCTTTTTGCAATAGGTCTAATTCGGCCGGTGCTAAGGATTGTGAGAAGATGTTATACACGATGTTAGTCCTACCCGAGAACGAGTTGTCATCCGAGCGTTGTCTGTCTGTCGATCGCCTCCCCCGCCTCGTCTTATTCTTGGTGGACGGTTTCTGCGTTGATCCAAAAAATAATTTGGTTGATAGGTACCTCGTTTGCTGTCTGTAGAGGAGTGTCGGCCTGGAGAAGAGTTGTATCCTCGCCTGTATGATCTGCTGCTTCTGCCTTGATCTGAAGACCGCCATCTATACACTTGATTATTGAGGTAGTTTTCAGCGTCACATAGAAATTTAGATTTTTTCTGGATCTGGAGTTCGTTGCGATATTCAGAAATGGTTTTGTCCACTTTGTTTTTCAGTGTTGTAAATTCTTCAGATGAAATCGTATTACTCAATTGTTGCTCAGTAGAGGCAATCCTAGTATGTAGATTGGTTATTTCCTTCTGGAGAAAATCAATTGTCAACACAATAATGTCCATTGAGCATTTGTTGAGGATCCCCTCGAACTTACTGCAATAATCAGAGTTATCATTAAATAGAGTAGGACGTAGGTTGACTCTTAATCCTCGTGGAATTCGTTGTGTTTTGTGATATTCTGCGAGAGTAACGCAGTGTAGATCCAAAGCGGTATACCTCCTTTGTTCCTTCTCTAGGTCCCTTATGCGTACTTCCTCAGTGGGGGTGTGGAGAAATGTAACGGGAGTTGTGACATGTGCAAGTATTCCACTTGCTTCTTCCTGATTAAAGGCAAAGGTTGTGAACGACATTGAAGCCACAGGAGCGTAATCCCAAGAAACAGTCAATTGAAAAAAAGAAGGATCGCTTCACTGTATCAAACTTTTAGGGTGCTCTGAAGAAATAGGTAGTATAGATATCAAAAAAGAACTTCGGCACTCCAATATGGATGCAAAAAATTGGTTTTTATTAGCAGAATTCCCCATAAATGAAAAGCAGTCCGTTTCCACCTAACATGGTCTTTACCCATCACATATCTTGAACCAGGTCACCCAACCTACTTCACGACGGAATAATAACTCACAACTGACTTTCGTGAACACCTATCACCCCTTTGGGGGACAGATATTCAAGTGCATTAAAAAATATTGGTCCCTGTTAGAGCAATCTTATCCGGATATAGAGGAATTTACTGATGTCCCCCTACTATGTCATAAAAGATCCCGAAACATTCGCGACCATTTGGTTAGAGCTGACATGGGATCCACAAATAAGGGACCAATCCAACGCACCTTGGCCACCCCCCGGAGGGGAACTTTCCCGTGTCTAGGATGTTTACAGTGTTCAAATATTACTAAGGATGACACTTTTACACATCCTCATTCTGGCAAACGTTATTCTATTAAAGAATATTTCTCTTGTGATTCCACGTATGTGGTGTATCTAATTAAGTGTCCATGCGGTCTCGCGTATGTTGGTGAGACCACCCAACATATCCGAGACCGCATTTCACAACACAAATCAACAATTCGTTGTGGACGCATGATGTTACCTATACCAGCACATTTTCTAGCTATGTCCCACAACATTTCACAACTAAGGTATCAAGTAATTGATCACATTCCGCCAAATAGACGGGGGGGGGGCAACCGGATTCAAAACCTCAAAAAACGTGAGCTATACTGGATACATACGCTACAGATCCTCACTCCGAAAGGACTTAATAGGGAGTATGAAGCACAATATGAATAAAAAATTCCTATATCCCCCCCAAAAATCCCTCTACCTATATGACATAAAACTCACTCTGTCCAGTGTCTATTGGATAGGATAATAAACCAGGGTTTAGCGGATAATTCTATGCTACTGATTAAAGTTTTAAGTTGTGGGTCATTCACTGGGCTTTCAGTATGGGTGACTAGATTGTTTGTCATTTTATAATAATTGAATATATTTCATGTTACTGATTATTTAGGACTATTCAGTAGGACTATGAGCTGTGTATCCACCTGACTTCTGCACAACACAACTGATGGTCCCAACCCCATTTATAAGGCAAGAAATCCCACTTATTAAACCTGACAGGGCACACCTGTGAAGTGAAAACCATTTCCGGTGACTACCTCTTGAAGCTCATCAATAGAATGCCAAGAGTGTGCAAAGCAGTCATCAAAGCAAAAGGTGGCTACTTTGAAGAACCTAGAATATAAGACATATTTTCAGTTGTTTCACACTTTTTTGTTAAGTATATAATTCCACATGTGTTAATTCATAGTTTTGATGCCTTCAGTGTGAATGTACAATTTTCATAGTCATGAAAATACAGAACAATCTTTAAATGAGAAGGTGTGTCCAAACTTTTGGTCTGTACTGTATATATATATATATATATATATATATATATATACTTTATATTCTTGTGGCAGCATGAGGTCTCCTACTATATCATTATTCTTGAATTTATATACATATATAAACATTTTTTTAAAAAAACGCACGCTATTTGCATATTCTACTGTACCTTACAAATTTATTTCACAATCTTTTGTGGGTTATTCCACATCATTTATAAGTAGATGTATGTGTATATTTTGTTTTTCCTTATTTTCTGTTTATATACAAATGTTGATGGGATATATTCTTTTGATGTTTAGCATAGGCCCTGAGAAAGACCATGTTAGGTCGAAACGTTGGCCTGCTTTTCATTTAAGGGGAATTCTGCTAATAAAAACCAATTTTTTGCATCCATATTGGAGTGCCGAAGTTCTTTTTTGATATCTATACTACCTATTTCTTCAGAGCACCCTAAAAGTTTGGTACAGTGAAGCGATCCTTCTTTTTTTCAACAAGCTTCCATTGCTGATAGACCCAGAGGCTGTTGTTAGGTCTCAGCTTGCCATGATAACCATCGATACACCGTGATTGTAACATGGGGGTAATAATGAAGGTACAGAGGGGGCCCCTTCCTTCTGTCCACCATATTGATGCGGTGGTCGCTATTGACCGCATCATCTAAAGGGTTAAACTGTCGGGATAGGTGCTAACACCAAAGTCGGCAGTTGCAGCCAACTCTCCTTGAAGTGCGGGCTCAGCTGCTAAGCCTGCACAGCACGACTACCATGAAAATAGCACAGTTCATGTTTAATCCCATGTGCCCATGATGTAATAGTATGTCATAGGGCAGTAAGGTGTTAGACTTTTGATTGGTTGTTTCTATATTTTCCATTTACCATAATGGAGGACTGATCACATACGTGAGCTCAGGACATG
The DNA here is from genome assembly GCF_046119375.1 of Phyllobates terribilis. Taxonomy (NCBI): domain Eukaryota; kingdom Metazoa; phylum Chordata; class Amphibia; order Anura; family Dendrobatidae; genus Phyllobates; species Phyllobates terribilis. Next base: position 2,737,132 of record NW_027362991.1, read on the forward strand.
GAATGCAATGTGTGGACCTGGGGAGGAATCATTGACCAGACCTGAGGCTCCTATGATTTGTTGGGTTGACCCCCAGTTGCCTCTATTAAGCACTGTGAAGACCCATACAGAGGCTCAGATATGTTATCATACACTGACTATTAGCTTCATTCAAGGAGTCAAATATAAGAATTTTCAATAATAGTTGAAATAATATTTAATTATTTATTTATCAATTTCCTATCAGTATGTCTTTGGAGTGTGGGAGGAAACCGGAGAACCCGGAGGAAACCCACGCGAACACGGGGAGAGCATACAAACTCCATGCAGTTGTTCTCTTTGGTTGGGTTTGGACCCGAACGCTGCAAAGCAACAGTGCTAACCACTGAGCCACCGTGTTGCCCAATAGTCTTCAATGTGGCACTAATCATGATAGGACGAGAACAGAGACCGAGCCCGGAATCTGTCTCCTTATGCAGCAGGAAGCTCACTTTATTCCGTGAGTTCATCTGACTGCGGAAAGTCCAGTAAATGTCGTATCCAGAAGTGAGAACAGGATCCGAGCCCGGAATATGCCTCTTGATGCAGCAGGAACCTCACTTTATTCCGTGAGTTCATCTGACTGCGGAAAGTCCAGTAAATGTCGTATGCGAGAACAGAGACCGAGCCCGGAATCTGTCTCTTTTTTCTGACTTGTTTTCGCCTTGTGGAAGAGTCGTCACATCCGGCTGGATTCTTTGTTCATTGACGGATCACAATCAGGCCTCTCTCCGGAATAGTGATCTGTAAAAATAATAAATATGACTGAAGATGAAACAACTGGATATCATATATAAGCGGCAGGCAATGTACTCCTGGTTACTGATTTCTAGCCTTGTGAGAAAAGATTTAAGATAAGTGATATTGGCTTATTCTTAGTTTAGGACTGTACCCCCCATTCATATAGAGGGGGCTGACAATCACTATGTGAGATCTGAGACCACCCACTGGACTCCTAAACCCAGAATGTTTCATATTGGCCGGCACTAAGCATTTCATGGATATCTAAGAAGTACATGAGTGCAATTTTTTAAATCTATAAATTTAAATTAAAAAATAAATTATTGATTATGTAGCGTTAATAAAGCTAGATCTAAATAGAACTATTTTTACTGTAAAGGATCTTCTCCCCACTATTTTAGCTTTAGTAAAAGATCAAGTATTTCTAAAACATTAAAAGACATCCAGGAACTTAAAGATGTCAGACAAACCCCTGCAGATCCCCAATGAATCTAGGACCTCCAGCAAGTTGTCATAGCCGGAACGGACATTGAATGTACAACGTGATGATTCGTGCCGCAAAGCTGGAGCCACTGTCTCCAACAAAAGAAGCAAAACGTAGTTTAACAAGTGTACAGTTTTATACGATGATTTATATGGTTGTATAACTAATATATTTCCCATCTGGTATTATCACTCATCCCCTTAAAAAAATAAAATTGGTACTTAATATTTTATCTCCTCTTGTAAAAGGATTGAATTGTTCTAAGAAGAGATACCTGGCCTGGAAAGAAACTAAAAATTCTAACTCTGAAATAATTGGATCTGAAAACCCACTCAAATTATATTCTCAAATTATATATTCTCATTACCAAAAATTAAAAAACTTAAAGTTGACTATTCCCATCTTATCTTACCTTTCATTTTTCCTCAGGTCCAGCTTTAAAAAGTTCTAATTTATGGAGCTGTAGATATTACCTCCTTCAGGACAAAGTCTATAAAGATGAAATAAAATTAAATTATTTGATATAAAATGATACAGAAGGATTATCTACATGTACAGTAAAGCATTAAACCTGACATATTGTGCCACTACGTGTTTCCAAGAGACGCACTATAACATTATGCTGCGGTGCTCCTTTACTCCAATGAGACCCCGCAGAGCATTTCCTTCCCAACCTCCTCTATGCTGGAGAGGTTGTGCTAAACCGGGAGACATTTTACACATATTTTGGAGTTGTCCATAAAGGAATTATGGAAAGAAACTTTGAACTTACTCCTATGAATTTCTAAACCCAATATTCCACTTACACCACAATTAATATTATTATCACAAGGTCTAGAAGAAATCCCACCCAAATTTCAACATATCTCTTGTCATATCTTTTTGGTGATTAAACATTTAATCGCAACAAAATGGAAGCAAATAATTCCTCCATCAATATTAGAAGTAATGGAAAGGCATCAACGCACAATATTTAAGTTCAACTTTGCGATTAGTGAAAAAATGTTGTAGCTGATATTTAGTTAGATGAATGCCATAGTGGAAGAGTTTTTTTTACTCAGGCTAAACCCAAAACTTAAAAACTAAAATAGTTGTATAAACAAACAATACTGGATATATACCAAACTAATTGTTTACACATATTATGGTCAAAGTTATAATAGTTGTTTATTACTAATAATAATGACTAGCCTTGCCTTTACTTTCTCTCCTGTAACTTCCCATTGTTACCCCATTACTCCTTTTTCCCCTCCCCAATTTATATTCCTTCTTAATGTTATTTTTTTTGTAAATGTTAAGTAAAAACAATTGAACGAGATGATCCGACATTTACCATTTTTTACCCGTTGTAAATCCTGTTGTTCTCCTGAATCTGGCATTGTTCATCCTTTGTTCCTCAAGATTCTAATTTCCTGAGAAATTGCCCCCTTTTCCCTTTATGTAAATCTAGTATTTGTATTTATTTTTGCCAAGTGGGCGTGACCCTCAAAAACTTCTCTTTTTGAGAAACATCTTGATGACAACGGCCAGTTGGCTAAAATAGTGGATAAATGTATAGGGAGCAGGGAGACCTATCAGGAACAAGGAGATTTGAGAACAAGAGACAAACAATGCCGTATTCAGGAGAATAGCAGCATTTATACCGGGTTAAAATAAATGTATATTTATGGCGAGTGACAGGTTATCTTAAAAGTAGATTCCACCAAAAAGACATAGCAGATTTTTTCAAATACAATTTATGTCATATAATCAGCCCCATATCAGTAGGGTAGGGTCACACTTAGGCTGTGTGCCCACGATGCGTTTTTTAAGCGTTTCCGCAGCGGCAAGAACGCTGCAGAAACGCTTAAAAAACGCATGGTAGAAGGTCTGCCATGGTCCCCAATGATAATCCGTATGTGCTGTGCACATGCTGCAGAAATTTCCGCTGCGGATTATCATTGCGTAAAAAAAGCAGCACTACCAATTATTTTGCGGAAGCGCTGAGTTTTCCCCGCCATTGACTTGCATTAGACCGCATGGACTCCGCATCACTGTATATGTAGATGTATGCGTTCCATTGTGGGGATGGTACCCGGGTGTGGAGGAGAGGAGACATCCACACCCAGGTGCCATAGTACCTGTAAAAAAAAGAATAAAATAAAAAATATATGTTATACTTACCTTCCGGCGGGCCGCGGTGCGCTCGTCCTCCCATGCCGGCAGATCGCGGTGGACTGAAGGACCTGCGCTGACGTCATAGCCATGTGACGGGTCACGCGATGCTGACGTTGGCAGGTCCTTCAGTGTACCGCGATCTGCCGGCAGCCAGGACGGAGTGAAGCAAGACTGCCGGGGCCATCGGAAGGTAAGTATATATTTATTTTTTTATTTTTAACCATTCTTTGGGGTCACACTATATAAATCCATGCCATTTGCATGGATTTATATAGTGTGACCAAGTTGTCAAGCACTTTCCAAGTGATGCTAAAATCGCTTGGAAAGCGCTTATCAACCCGCATGCGGAAATGCATGTGAAGAACGCTTCACATCTGCATGTCCCTGGCAGAAAAACGCATGTACAATCCGCATGTACAATCCGCATGTACAATCCGCATGCGTTTTTTCTGCCAGGGGAGATGCAGAAACGCTCAGGAAAAATCCTGAGCATTTCTGCATCGTGGGCACATAGCCTTAGGATAAAACTATTTATGTCATAATAATAAGTTAATTGCAGCTTTGTTAATGTTATGTTATGCAGCTTTGTTAATGTTATGTTATGGAGCTTTGTTATGGGGATGGATGTATTATACAGATGCTGGGTATTACATTTACTAATTATGGAGCTAATGCTAATCCAATTCTGTAAGAGATATGATCGGATAATTAACTTATTTCTGCACGTACCTTCAGACTCTGTCTCTGCCTTCTTACGATCATTTTCAACAAAGAGGGCGCATGCGAAAAAGAATCCTCCTCCGAAAACCAGCACAAAGGGGCAAACCATGAGGGCGTACTGCAGACTGCGGAAGTTCGAAAGAGCCGAGTCTGGATTGTAACTTTTGATGCGGTCGGATATCTGAAGATGAGACGAGATAAATAATTATGTATGGTTAATGAAAGTAAAAAAACATAATTGACTGGACACGTTTATGCTGACAGCAGTCAATGGATACCAATGAAATCTGGTGATCATAGAAAGAGAAGGTGCCTCACTGCAGATAGCGGCTCCTCCAAACTATGAACAGCAATGCTTCCAGTATCCGCAGCTCCAGTACTACACATTGTCTGGGAACAGGACACTTGTGACATCCTTCTTCAGCAGATAATCTGTGACGTAACTCCAGGACATCTTGTCTTTGGAGTTCTGCCACCCCGTCAACAGAGCGGAAGAGAAGATGCTGCTCTGTCAACGTGATATCAGGGGAGGCCACTGAATCGCGGGTGTTGGCAGAGATCGGTCCCGGGCACTACAGGCAGGTATTTAGCAACGACTTGCCTGTTAGCCCATAGTAAAAAAAATCAAATAGTCCCGGTGAACCCTTTTAAGTATGTTATGAATAGGCTACAGCGAGTTTTAAAAACTCCTCTGTGACAGAGCATGTCCTATTCTCATCCGTTCTGCGGATAAGACTTGGCCAGTAAAGAGTAACTGTCGTTATAAAATCAATACAGTACACGTGAAAATAAGCAACTTTGTGGTAGATCTTATCAGATAAATCTGCTTATTTTTCCTCCATTAATTTATAACATTCTTAATTCACAGATAAAATCTGTAATCAGTGAAGACAGATTTTTACATTACTGAGATAGGAGATGACAATTGCTGTTGATCAGATTCTATGTACATGGGGGGAGCCTGCCTCTAGCTCCTCCCTCTTTCCTCTCCATAGAATGTTATAAGCACCAACTGTCATCTCCTATCCCAGTAATGCTTCACTGAATACAGTGAGAACTTTGAGAATAAACGATCAGTTCGAGAGGAGAAAGAAGCAAATTTCTCTGAAAAGATATATTCCAACGTTTCTTATTTTCATGTGTACTGTACTATTGATTTATGAAATAAAAATTAAAACTGGGGTTACTATTTCTAGTCTATAGGAATCTGTTAAAAATGGATGGAGAAAGGATGATATACTTTGTACTTCAGTTTTCCATCTGTGTTTCATCCATTTTTCATTGATCCATTATTAAGAGTCAATGGATAAATAAAGTTTGGACAGTCTACCACCTTCACTTTTTAAAAAAACAGATGACACAAGAGAAAAATGGTCTGTTTTGCGACAATGTACAAATGGAAACAGATGTGTGAATGTAGCCCTAAAGTGATGTGAGAATATGTAACAGCTACTTACTAGCCCGATGAAATAGGAGCTTCCAGCTTCCCCCAGCAGGTGGGACCCCGCCATCGATAACGCCTGTGCTGTTGATCGCCTTGTGGGAGAAACCACATACTGAAACAAGAGAATATTCTGAATGAGCAGAAGGAGTCACTGAACCCAACGAGACAAGAGAACATGGACAAAGTGAACATACTTGAAGCCTAAGTTAAAGAAGTTGTCCACTATGGATAGGGCATCAATGTATGATCGGCCGGGGTCCCGCATGCGGCATCCCTTCCGATCAGCAGTTATCGGTGCCGGCGGCGGCTGCCACCAGCCGGAAGTCCTTACCTATTCAAGTCAATTGAATAGGAGGTGGATGTGCAGTACACCGCGGTGACCACTATAACTTGACGGCCAAACACCGCAGGTAAGCCCCTCCGGCCGGTGGCAGCCGCTGCAGATACCAATAACTGCTGATCGCCGGGGGTGCCGCGTGCGGGACCCCGGCCATCCTACATTGATGCCATATCCTACGGGTAGGGCATCAATGTGAAAGTAGTGGACAACCCCTTTAAATGCACAATCAGCCAGGATAGATAAGAAGCCCAGACATGTTGTGGACTGAGATTTTACTAAAGAAGTTTTTAATCATCTTGCGCCAGGTTTATTTTTAGTTGGGAATTACCCAACAGACGCTTGGGCACAGCCAGGATTATGGGGCATTTGATGGGTAAAAACAGAACATAGAGACTGACTACATACATATAATTATAGCTATGATAAGTTTAGCGCTTTTCTCCACTCACCAGGCGGATATCAGTTGAAACTGAAAAGTTCAGGCTCAGAAATATGGTCCCGATGAATATAAACACCTGCAGAGAGTAAAGAACAATACATATAAACATTTGTGTCTTGCACGCTTTCCTATCCCCCATAGGTTTTGTCTTTATAATCCATTCATCCACCCCAGTCTCCGTACATTCATAGACAGCCCCCGCCATAGTCTATGATTTCTACTGCTCGGTCCTATAGCCGAGACCCAGTAAGGGGATGAAAGCAATCTGTACTCCAGGTACTTACATAAGTGGCCACAAGGCTGATGTCTGCAAGAATAATAGCCAACAGCAGGAAAATGGCGGAGCCCAGCAATCCAACCGCACAAACTATAGGGTCAGCACGAGGGTTGTACTTCCTGCATCTCTTGGCTATCTCCGCCCCTGTTCCAACTCCAAGGATGCCAGAGATGACCGTAAGTCCTCCGAAAATCAGACTGCAAAGAAAAGCGGTAAAGAGATTAGTAAAGTAGCTTGAAGAAATGAAATATAAATAATTTGATATAATAATAATTTGAAATATAAATATTTTTTTTTAGAGAGAAAACGGTCATAGGGGGAATTAAATTCCCACCAGTGAATGTCAAATTAAAGTTTGCTAAACTTGTACCTGTCATCATAGTTGGATAGTTGAGTCTGATATGGCGCCTTCTGTAGCATGAGAGCCCGGGCACGCTTCAGGAAAGTAACAGCCCAGAAGCCGAATGCAGCTGCCACAAATTTTACCATAATAGTCCCAAGAGTAGAAAACAGAAGACTTCGGCTGCAGAGAGAGAAAAGGGTAAAAAACTTGTAAATGACGCAGAAGTCACGGGGAGATCAGTGACATAAATCAATGCACAGAAGACACCTACTTTTTACGCAGTTGGTTGGCATCCATAAGCCATCCTTTGAAGCTCAGTGGTTTGTTCTTTTCCTCTGCAGCTCCTCTGGACGGTTCTTTTACAAATGCAGCCATGAGCAGGACTCCTACCAGGCCCAGAGCAGAGATGATCTGTGTAGATGAAGAAGGAGACATCACATATCACATATACAGAGGTTTCATCACAAAAAGGACATGAGCACAGACTGTTGTGGAACTGGTTCCATTAAAGGGGATCTGCGACGAGGTGTTTGCTGCGCATCTGAGAGCAGCATAATGCAGGGACAGAGACCCCGATTCCAGCGATGTGTCACTTGCTGATGTGCTTGGTGAAGTATTGATAAAATCCCAGTTTTCTCTGCTGCAGATCTAGCAGTACTCTGAATGCTGAGCTCTGTATACCCTGCCTACACCACTGATTGGTAGATTTTTCTGTGCACACTGTACATAGGCAGAAAGCCACCAATCAGTGGTGGGGTCGGGGTTACACAGAACAGGAGGACTACATGGCACGAGACAACTAGTCCCCTCGTCATAATCTCCTGCTAATAAAACAGTGATTTTTTTTTTAAAGCATCTACAAGGAGCAGTAAGTGACACATCGCTGGAATCAGGTGCTCTGCCCCTACAGGGCCCCTGCTCTCAGATCAAATGGAAAAACATACTGCCAGATTCCCTTTAATACGATTCAGGAATTATAATTAAGATTCACAGTTTGCCCACAAGATCCCTCAGACCTATTACTTACCCGGAAGGCCCATTGCCAGGCGCCACCAAATGCACTTGTCACTTTAGACCCAATGATGTAACCAAGGCCACTGTAAAAAACAAAAACAAAGTTGTCATAATTTCTGCACACATATAAACATATACATTTTTGAGTGCCTTTTTTCGGCTCCTCCTTCCTACTCCACCCCCTCCATAGACTTCTATGTGCAGCAACTGTTACCCCATGCCGCATAAAGCTACAATCTGTCTTGTCACTGAAGATGGATTTTTATCAGTGAATTAATGAAGGGAAATAAGTATATTTCCTGATAAGATATATTACAACATTTCCTATGTCCATTTAAATGATTTATAAAAAAACAATAAAAAGTGTAAGATCATTCTGAGTCTTCACATTCTTTGAGGAGCTCTTGTCATAAGTGCTAAAAGTCAAACTGTCTAGCAGAAAACTTTTTTGCCCATAGCAATCAGTGCAGTTTTCTGTTAGGGAAAGTCTTGACATTGCTGAAAAAATATTTCCATTTAGAGTCTTGAATCAATTTCCTAGAAATCTGCAGCAATTCCAGAAATGTTTGCTGGTTCACTGCTGATCCTCCCCCTACGTGTTGCGACACCATGATCATTACTTGCGGAGGGGTTTTTGAAACGCCATCCATATGTATTGTACATGCATCTGTAGAGCAAAATCCGTACCGAAAAAAGTCCACAGCAAATCCGCCTTGTCGGACTTACTCTTAGACAGTTTGGCTATGATTCCCTCCTTAAAACAATAAATAGATCTACACTCACCAGCCAAAGGGTGCTGCTAAGTAATACAAGTTAAGCGCGCGGCTGCGCCGATCTCCCACGAAGACGTCGGCAATGATGGAGGGGGCAGTTATTTTAAAACTTGCCTCTGCAGCTCCAGACAGTCCATTAATTAGGAGAAAAACTGTAAAATACTGTGAAAACACAAAAAAATATTCAGTGACCATTTATGAAAGTTTTCTAAGACACCTAAAGAAATACGGTAATGGAAAAATTATAAACTTTTCCTAATTTTGGACCCGCTCTCACTTTTGTCTTGCAAATACTAATGCAAAATACTGATCTACATACAAACAAGTGAGAGGCTTTAGGGCTCATGCAGACGTCGGTGGATCCCGGTCCGATCTCTGACAGCGTGATAGCGATGCTCGGGTCGGAAGACCCGCGGCCAGTCCGTGCATTATTGTCCATGATGTCACCGAGATCCACAGACGTCTGCATGAGCCTTAAGTCTTTATGCTTCTACCAATTAGATCAGTTACCTCATTGGGAACGTAGGACTTGCAGAGAATGATGGCCGACCAGAAGGACATCCCTGCACACATGATGTATTTTCTGTTCCAGCGGTCACCCAGGTATCCATAGATTTGACCAAACAGGACACTGCTGATCGTGAATACTAGAAGGGGAAAAACAAGAGGTCACAGTTAATAGAAATGATTTCTTTAACATATATTTATTTATATTTGAGGATTATTTAAACTGTTGCACTGAAAACACTTCTCCCGTCCTCATCACTGTTTGCATTTTTGGTAACTATAAAGGCGGCCATCATGTGAACGTTACAAAATTGGAACCTTATGATGTCACGAGATTCCAGCCGTCCTCACAAGTGACCTATAGAATAGGATTTTATGTTAAAAGTTTACCTAAGCTTATAAGGCCGGATTTGCTGTCGTCCATTTTAAATGCGCTTTGTAGGTAAGAAATCGCTCCTGCCAGAACAAAAAGAAGAACACGAATGATTATTGTAATTAGAGAAGTGCAGGAATAGACATCACAGCAGCTAACGAGCCTTCTCGTTGGCCATGAAGATTTTCTTCTTTTTTTGCAGTTTTGGGCCTTATACACCTTGCCCCCGACATAAGCCGGTTTACGCCTACTTACCTACGAAAGTGAAGGCAGCTATGAAGGTGACCAGATTGATGAAGGTTAGAACGCCTACAATAATGAAAGAGCGGACTATGGAGACTCCAGTCCGGGCGTGCAAGTCCTGTTCTTCGCAGTTTTCATCCTCATCTTGCTGGTCTTTTCCTTTTTCCACATCTTCTAATAGAAGTGGCATTTTTGGGGTGGAATTGAAGAGAGATGCCATGTTCAACAGAGCCCTGCAAACACTGGAGAAAAACACAAGACGGTAAAAATATTGCATTAGTCTCAGTCAATTCCGTGGTAGTGCAGTATATAGTGTAATAAGCAATCGAACAACAATAAGTTTAAGTCCCCTAGAGGGACTAAAAATGAGGTCAAATTCAGCAAAAAAAGTTTTTCTTTAATATAAAAAAAATAATAAAATATAAAGATTTCAAAAATAAAGAGAAAAAAAACAAGCATATATATATATATATATATATATATGTATTTTTCAGATTATAAGACTCACTTTTTGTTCTCCCAAATTTGGGGGGAAAATGGGGGTGCGATTTATAATCCAATTGTAGCTTACCGGGCTGGGGGGGTATCTGCGGTGGAGCAGGGTCCCAGGAGTCAGGGTCACTGCTGCAGGAAGTTGAAGGTGGTGGGGCGATGCTGTGGGCCCCAGACTGGGAGGTGGGGGTGGTCAGCGATGCGAGGCTGCTTCGGGCACCAGGCTTCCAGAAAATGTCAGTGGAGCCCCCGCACTGCCCATCGTTTTCACTGCGGTGGACTTCGGGAAAATGGACGCCTCCAGCGGAGCATGTGTAGATCTCGGCTCCCGAGATCTCGATCTTGGGAGCGGAGATCTCAATCTAAACATGCGCCATTTTCCCAAAGTCCACTGCAGTGAAAACGATGCAAACGATGGGCAGTGTGGGGACTTGTTTGATATTTTCTGAAAGCCCGTGGCCCGGAGCAGCCTTGCACCGCTGAGCATCCCCACCTTCCAGCCCGGGCCCTGCAGCATCGCCCCACTCCTGCCACCGTTGAAAGCTTTCTGCAGCAGCGACCCTGCCTCCTGGGATCCCGCTTCACCGCAGCCCCCTCGACCACCCCCGGGTAAGCTATCGTAAAAGGGGATTATAAGACGCACTATTTTATTAATTTCATTTTTTTCCCATTTTCCTCCCCAAAATTTGGGGTGCATCTTCTAATCTGCAAAATACAGTCTCTGGCATCAATATATCCATAAAAGTAAGAGAAACAATCAAAACGCCAGAATGGCCTTTTTTTCCCTTGTTTTTTTTTTTATTACGGTTTTTATTCTAAAACTATTGTTGTAACCACTTACGGTAAGTAATAACAATAATAATAATAATAAAACAATATGAACCCTGAATCATCTTTCCAGATCAATCGTACCACAAAATGAACGTGGTAAAAAGCACAAAAAACAGTTTTGTTTTTCTGTTTTTTTTTCACCATTTCACCATAGTTATTATTTTTTTCCCCATTTTTCAGTATAATATAAGGTAAAATGAATGCTGTTCTTCTAAGCAACAACTCGTCTCACAAAAAAAAAAACAAGCTTTCACCTGACTATGTGATCAGAAAAATAAAAAAGTGGAGGAAATATTGGCCGTGCTTTGAAAGGGTTAATGACAATTTACAAAAAACGTGTCTATACTGTTATTGGGGATAATTTTATAAGGAAATCTATATATGTCCCCCCTATAATCATCTACAGGTTGTGTCTCCCCCTGGGACAGACTCCCATTACTCATTAGATGAAGTTCAGACTTACCTTTCTCTCTTTCCACCGGAGGGCGCTGATAATAACAAATAAATATCACTTTCTATAGCAAATTTTGCAACACACAATAGTGAGTGACTGGGATCCGGCCGGCGCCCATACTTATACGCAGGGGCCGATTGTGACATCATCAGCCGGTCGCTGGAGGTTCTAAGCCATTGTGATGTCATCGTGCGGTGCATGCATATACACTCAGTGTACTTTGATACAAAGAGTCACCTAATGAATCTTTTCATTTGAAAATGTTGAACCCTGATAAGATAAAAAAAAAAACAACCTATAGGCTATGTGCCCACGATGCAGAAATGCTCAGGATTTTTTCCTGAGCGTTTCTGCATCTCCCTGGCAGAAAAAAACGCATACGGATTGTACATGCGGATTGTACATGCGGATTGTACATGCGTTTTTCCTGCCAGGGACATGCGGATGTGAAGCGTTCTTCACTTGCATTTCCGCATGCGGGTTGTGATTTTAGCATCACTTGGAAAATGCTTGACAACTTGGTCACACTATATAAATCCATGCAACCGGCATGAATTTATATAGTGTGACCGAGAGAATGTCAAAAAATAAAAAAATAAATATACGAGGGGCGATCCAAAAGTAATGATAATCGGTTATTTCTATTGCACACAGAAATTAAAATAAAATGTTTTCTTCTCTCTTAGGTACCCACTAGTCCAGGAAAAAAAAATCACTTAAATAGGCCACGATTCACGGGAGCTACATTCATTTGAGTAGGAACTGCCGAGGAGTGAACATCAAAATGGAAAAAAACGAGCTCAGAGCTGTCATCAAATACCTCTGCTTGAAAAAAATTACTACCAAAGACATACACAGCGACTTGGTGGAAACGTTGGGGTCTTTTCTCTTCCATATTCCACAGTTGCACGCTGGGCCAAGGAATTTAGGCTGGGAAGAACATCGACGGAAGATGAACATCGTGAAGGACGCCCATCCACGTCCCTCAATGAAGAAAACATGAAAAAAGTTGAAGAAGTTGTATTGGCCGATCGAAGAGTGACTATCAGGCATGTAGCGGAGGTCACAGGGATCTCATATGGCAGTATTCAAAGAATCCTTGCAAAAGAATTGCATATGAGAAAGGTCTCGGCGCGTTGGGTGCCAAAAATGTTAACCGACGAGCAAAAGAAGAAACGAGTTAACATTTCAAGAGCACGTCTCGAAAAGTTCCAAGCAGACAAGGAGAATTTTTTGTCACGTTTTTTGACCATGGACAAGACCTGGATCCACCACTTTGATCCCGAAACGAAACAACAATCGATGACATGGAAACGAGCCAACGAACTGACACCGAAGAAACTCAAAGTGTCAAGCTCAGCAGGGAAGGTTATGGCGTCCGTTTTTTGGGACGCTGAAGGAATTATTATGGTGGACTATTTGGAGAAGGGAGCCACTATTACGGGCTCCTACTACACAGAACAAATAAGAAGATTGCGGGAGGCTATCAAGGAGAAAAGGCGCGGCAAACGGCAGGCTGGAGTGCTGTTTCACCCTGATAACGCGCCGGCTCACAAAGTTGCAGTTGCCATGGCTACCATACAAGAAGCGGGCTTTGAACTGGTGGAACAACCCCCCCCCCTATTCGCCAGATCTAGCCCCCAGTGACTTCTTTCTCTTTCCTTGGCTCAAGGAACACCTCCGGGGCAAGAAATTTGACGACAATAGCGACGTGATAACAGCTGTTGGGGATTTTTTTGAGGGTCAAGATCAAGAATTTTTTTCGAAGGGAATTCTAAGTTGAGAAAAGAGATGGACTAAATGTATAGACTTGTTAGGAGACTATGTAGAAAAATAAAAAAAATTTTTGACTATATTCATTGTGTTTAGTATTGATTATCATTACTTTTGGATCGCCCTCGTATATTTACGGCCCGCGCTGTCTTGCTTCACCGTCCCGGCTGCCGGCAGCGGTGGATTGAAGGACCTGCCGGCGTCAGCGTCGCGTGACCTGTCACATGACTCTGACGTCAGCGCAGGTCCTTCATTCCATCGCGAAGTGCCGGGAAGTAAGGAGGAGCACAGCGCGGGCCGCCGGAAGGTAAGTATATATTTATTTTTTATTTTATTCTTTTTTTTACAGCTTTTTTTTAATGGTACCTGGGTGTGGATGAGACTCTCTTCTCCTCTACACCCGGGTACCATCCGCACATTAGAACGCGCCAATTATGCAAGTACAGATGCAGTCTTGCGGAATTGGCGTATTCTAATGCAAGTCAATGGCGGCGAAAATGCAGCGCTTCCGCAAAATAATTGATAGTGCTGCGTTTTTTTCCGCAATGATAATCCGCAGCAGAAATGTCCGCAGCATGTGCATAGCACACGCGGATTATCATTGGGGATCATGGCAGGCCTTCTAACATGCGTTTTTAATGCGTTTCTGCAGTATTTTTGCTGCTGCGGAAACGCTTAAAAAACGCATTGTGGGCACACAGCCTTACTCACCTCCCATGATAAAATAAAATAAACTATATCACCTCCCTTGCTGGCGCCGTTCCCACGCTGTCGACACTCGCGGTCCCGGGGTTCTCGTGCAGTTATTGTGACATGTGACACTCGTGACCAATCAGTGCTGGCGTCACTGTCTCCGCCTTTGGACAAATCGAACATGAAGAGGAGACCCTGGATGCGGCTGATCTCTGCCTTCCTTTTCATGTCCCATTTGTCTGAACGCAGAGACATTGACGCCTGCGCTGATTGTCACCGGTGTCACATGTCACAACAACAAGACAATGTGAGCCCCGGGGACAGCGAATTCTGACACCACGGAAACGGCGCCAGCACTGGAGGGGAGTATAAGTTTTATTATTTTACGGGGGCCAAGCGTGGGGTATAAACAGGAGTTGTCCAAGTAGTGGATAACTTCTTTAATGCATGTAAATAGAGCTAAAAATATTGCTTGAAATTGGATTTCCTTACAAATTTTACACTGTGTGGCTTTTACAGACTCTTTATTACCCTGCACATCTGGCTGCAGAGTGAGTTAGCTGAGAATCTGTCAGTGAGCTTGTTCTAATGTAAACAACTCTTGTGCGTCTCACAAACAAACTTCAGTTGCAATCACATGGACACAATCATACACACACATATACAGTGGCATGTAAAAGTTTGGGCATCCCTGTTGAATATTTCAGCTTTTTCTTTGCCCTCTATAATTATTTTATTATGATCTTTTGAAGGGCCGATACCATCCATTTTTTTCTTTTTGGCATTGATATATTTGTAAAAATTTGGGGGAATTTATTTTAATGTCACTGGCGATTTGTGTTTTGGTAGATAACTTTACTAGTTTGATTACTTTTTTACATTTCTTATTGAGATCTTTATACTCCTGAAACGCTATTTCTGTATTCTCAGCCATCAAGATTTTGCAAGTGTCACGGCCCACCCTCCCTCACATTATTGAGTACATTATTATGACATTTATTATTTTTATCCTTATTAGGGTTGTTACCATATGTACATTACTGTTACATTTTATATGAATCTAGCTTGTGAGCCCCAATGGGGACAGTGATGATAATGTCTGTAAAGCGCTGTGGAATTAATGGCGCTATATAAGTGAGTAAAATAAAAAAATATGTATTGATATTATGTCTTCTGCTTTCTTTATAATTGTCACTGTTGGAGGATGGATAATCTTGCATGAGAAGATGAGAAGACACTTGGCAGCGACATGGTAAACAGGCAGATCCAGACTTGCCCTCCGCAGGAGCAGTGGCGATGGCTGGTGACTTCTTCATCATCCATTCTAAAATGCAAGATCCTCCTGTATTTTTGTGTGAGCTTTATATCATTTGTTAATAAAGGTCATCGCCTACCCCCAGAATTCAGAAGATTTGTGTCTCTGAATATGGTTTAGCGACATAAGATATTGGGTTCGAATGGAGTGATGAGACCAAGTAGTTCAAGGTATATAACTTGCATTGCATGCCGAGTGTCCATATGGCCGAGCGCTGGTATGGATCATATATAATACATATACAATACTTACATAATAGTGCTATACTGTACCAACATTATACTGCCTTACAGTGAGTACCTACATAATAGTGCCATACAGAAACTATATAATAAACCATATAGAGCCATACAGAATTTTTTTTTATTTCAGACAAGTCACGTTTTGGGCTTCTGTATAATTGTCCTTTGGCAGCTTCAGAAGTGGCACGTGTGACAGCACTATATAAATATAAGGGGCGATATGGTGAAACCGAGTATTTCAGTAACACATGTATGGAACTCTGGGTCCAATATGAAATATAAAGAATGTGTTCAAATCAAACCAGCATGTGCTCTGGTTTGGTTATATACTGACAGATAGATAAGGCTCATTCTGTTTTCATTTACTTTGTATTTACTTGAAGTTTAGACACAAGACAATGTTAGGACCTGCTTATTCATTGTCTGAAGCATCTATCACCAATAGTCTTCTGTTTATGGAGGGTTATTGTAAAACATGAAGATTTACATAACCTTTTGTGTTTAATTACTTACCGTATTTTTCGGACTATAAGACGCACCTAGGTTTTAGAGGAGGAAAATAGAAAAAAAATTAAAGCAAAAAATGTGGTCACGATGCCCTGTTAAGGGGGAGGGGGTCTGTTGCTGACACTGCTATAGGGGTAATGTCCCCCGATTCTGATAATATCCCCCATCCTGGTATATATGCCCCCCCCCCCCTTCCTATTATACCTGGTCCCCATCCCCATCCTGGTATGCACTGCACCCCTCCATCCTGATATGCATGGCACCCCTTCATCCTGATATGCATGGTGTTATGAGTCCGGGAGGTGGAACCTCTGTGCTTCGGTGCAAGGAGGGACCAGAGGGGCGTGACTAAGTGCCTACTCGGCCTGACCAATGTCGCACGGCGGCTCAATCAACTCCGTGAACCAGGGAGGGACCGAGCAGGGGGACCAGGTGCCACTCTAGGACCGACCTTGTGTGAGAGCAGGTGACTCCCACGGGTCAGATGGGTACAGCGGATGAGCACAGCAGGAAGGCTGATGGGTGGTCCGGGTAGATAAGCAGGCTGGTTCGGCAGATAGCCAGACTGTTGCTCCGGGTAGGCGAGCTGGTGGGCACGACAGGTAAGAGGTTGGTGCTCCAGGTAGGCTAGATTTAAGAGGGAGGGAGCGCGCGCGTGCCCTAAGCACGGTGCCCGGGTGGCTGCACGCCACAGCAGCAGGGGAGCCGGAGGACGCCGGACCTGGACTGCGGCGGTGAGGGGAACAGCGTCTCTGTCCGCCAGGAGGCAGAGACGCCGATGCTTCACATGGCACCCCTCCATCCTGATATGCATGGCACTCCTCCATCCTGATATGTATGGCACCCCTCCAATCTGGTGTGCATGGCACCCCTCATCCTTATCCTGGTATGCATGGCACGCCTCATACCCCAATCCTGGTATGTATGGCACCCCTAATCCCTATCTTGGTATGCATGGAACCCCTAATCCCTATCCTGGTATGCATGGCACCCCTCATCCTTATCCTGGTATGCATGGCACCCCTCATCCCTATCCTGGTATTATGGCACCCCTAATCCCTAACCTGGTATGCATGGCACCCCTAATCCCTATCCTGGTATCCATGGCACCCCTAATCCCTATCCTGTTATGCATGGCACCCCTCATCCTTATCCTGGTATGCATGGCACCCCTCATCCCTATCCTGGTATGTATGGCACCCCTAATCCCTATCCTGGTATGCATGGCACTCCGAATCCCTAACCTGGTATGCATGGCACCCTAATCCCTATCCTGGTATGCATGGCACCCCTAATCCCTATCCTGGTATGTATGGCATCCCTCATCCCTATCCTGGTATTTATGACATCCCTCATCCTTGTCCTGGTATGCATGACTTCCCTCATCCTTATCCTGGTATGCATGGCACCCATCATCCTTATCCTGGTATGCATGGCACCCATCATCCTTATCCTGGTATGCATGATTCCCCTCATCCATATACTGGTATGTATGATCCCCCTCATCCTTATCCTGGTATGTATGGCCCCCTCATCCTTATCCTGGTATGTATGGCCCCCTGATCCGTATCCTGGTATGTATGACCCCCTCATCCGTAACCTGGTAAGTATGGCCTCTTCATCCTTATCATGGTATGCATGGCCCCTTCATCCTTATCCTGTTATGTATAGCCCCCTTACCCTGGTATGTATGGCCCCCTCATCCTTATCCTGGCACGCATGGTCCCCCTCATCCTTATCCCTTTATGTATGCCCCCCTCATCCTTATCCTGGTATTCATGGTCCCCCTAATCCCCATCACACTGCACATAAAAAAATAAACACTCCTACTCACCTTTCTTCTCTCTCCTCCAGCGCTGTGTTCTGTCTGCCCGCACTGATCTTGCCATGTGAGCCGCGCATGGGGTCACTGCCATGCGCAGCTCACAGGGAGAGATCAGCTGCCGGAAGTCACTGCTCCTCACGCTGGGACTGTGTACTCCCATGGGTGTGGAGAGGGAGTGAATATCCATGCCCTTTGACAGCGGGCAAAAGCGATCGCCCGGCAGCAGCAGGAGCCGCACTGGGAATACACTGTGTGCCGCTATTAAGGAGCATGAATATTCAGTGCTCCGTAAGCCCATTTTCCTCCAAAATTTTGTAGGAAAAAAGTGCGTCTTATAGTCCGAAAAATACGGTACTTGATCCCTAAGAGCTTTTTGAATTGTGTACCATTGTCTATGTAAGAGCCTGTATCTGATTTATCTTTCTTCCTACAGCCAGCCACTGTCGGGGCAAAGGTGAATTAGACTTAGTAGTGTACATTTACTATATAAGGCCAGAGAGAATATTACTGAGCAGAAGCCATAAGTTGTACCTGCACTGGTGTGTAGTGTTGTGATACCTGTCCATGCAGTGTTATGAAGATTTCTAGGAGTTCTCTGTCTTGGTGAAATTGCTTCTCTGATATTCCCGACGGATGATGTTTAAAAGCTCCTTGGTGATGAAGTGAGTATATATATGTACTTAACATTTGTATTATAACATATACAAAAGTGTTCGCAATATCATCATATCATACTATTCCTTTAATTATGTATTTTATCTTTTAAATCAACTATTATAAATAAAATTGTGTAACATCGCAAGTGGTTTCCTTCTTTAAAGCCATATCCGAACCTTAGCGTTAAAAAAAACTTGGCAAAACATTTGGCGTAGTCAGCAGGATACGCAGAAGGTTCAGAAGTTCTTTTTGTTCAAAATTCCAATCATCTAGAATTTATAAGGCCTCTGTGTGATAAGGTGTGATAGAGTGACATTGCGTTAAACATGTGTTACACGCACGCTGCTAGGTTCAGATAGGGCGAGACAGGTTTCATGAATTCTTTGGAATCCTCGGGGAACCGTTACTCAGGGCGACCATAGGCTGCAGCTTCTCTCAGGCACACGATAGATTCAATTGCTGACCAGACACATCTGACAAGAGTCTTTTTCAACAGTTTAACAGTGGAATTTAATCTGAAGCATGGCCAGTGCAATTCAGGGATATTACAGCAACAATCTTCATTACAGTACAGTCTGAGTTTCTTGAGCAACCGGTTCCAGTAACAATACAGTAGTTTCTTCACAAGGCATAGTATTACAGTCTCTTCAGTAGCATAATTCAGCATAGATTAGATCTCTTAGCAGCACACTTCTATGCATACACAACCACAGGCTTTTCCTTCACAAGGACACAATAGTACACAGCATTATTTATCCTGCATGGAAATGGAGGGGGGGAGGATTTGATAAGGGAGATGATCTCTGTGATACAATTCCTTCCAGTTCTTATCTTCCTGCCCGATAATACTTTGCACTGTTAGTTCAAGGAGTTTATCTCACCTGTGTTTAGTTTCTTTCCTGATCTGAATCCTGTTCAGTTGCTTTCTGTCAGATCCAGATAACACACCACCTTTCTCTTCGGCTTCAGCCAGACTACAATAACAAGTTCCCCACAATCCCCCTGGGACTCTGCTGAAACACTCCCTGGCTCCTGTGACTGTGTTAACCCCTCTAATTGCTGGATGCTACCGAAGCACAACACTTCCTGTCTCCTGTGCTTGTGTTATTTGTAACAGTTATAATAATAATAATCTTTTTATTTATATAGCGGCAACATATTCCGCAGCGCTTTACAATTCAGACAATTTACAGACATTATGGGCACTGTCCCCATTGGGGCTCACAATCTAGATTCTGTATCAGTATGTCTTTGGAGTTGCTGGATGCTTTTGAAGCAACCGCACTACTTCTGCATGTCACACTCTCCCTCCTTTTTGAATGTCGTCCTCAACATTCTTCTTAATTGGTCAATCTAACCAATTCTGAGACAGTGGTGAAAGTTGAGTAACTTTATATACAAATTGGCATAACATTTATAAACATTTATAACAATCTATTCTACAACCTTTTTCTTGTAGTACTCCTGTAAGAAATAAACAATTAACACAATTAACACAATCTCTTCAGCTTCAGCTGGAGCTTTTCGTACATCTTCAACAAGCTGTCTCTCTCACTAGGCCTTAACAGTTCTTTATTTCTACAAAGTCTTTTAAGGAAAATCAAAGCATGAAAACAAGTCTTTCCACCAGGCAACATCTTCCATACTGCCTCTCAGTGGTGAATACCACTCCAGTGGGCTTACCTGGTCCGTAGGCAAAGATACCTGTTTCCAGTCGACAGTCCTTGGCACTTGACTCGGTTCACCAAGTGTCTCATACATCAGTATCACGGGCCTCTTCACTTCTCGAGTCGACATCCTCCTGGAGGGTTGTTCCTCAGATACCACGGGTTCTTCGGTCACAGGAGTTTCTTCCGCCGCACTCATTTCCCGTGCTTCCTCAGATGCTCCTGGAACTGCCTCTGTAAGTTCCTGCACTTCTCTGGAATCGCTTGGTTCTACATGGTCTGGTAATTCTGCTTCTCCTGAGTGTCGATCGGTCTCTCCAGTGACCGGTGTTCGATCATCAGATCTGAATTGGACTTCATCTGTACTCCTTGGTACAAACTCTGGAGCCTCTGGACTTAGTTCACTCTCCTGAGGATGGTACATCCCTCTCCTTGCCGGTCCGAGAAATAAAACGGTGTGCTCTTCTTCATTGGAACTTTCAAGGTCACTATCTCCCACCGGAGCTTTAATCTGTGGTGGTCTCTTAGTCGATCTTGGTCGATGTCGCTCTGCTTCTGGGAAGTCTTGTTGTGGTGGGAGATAATGACATGGTAGTAATAAATTCTGATAGACTATTCTGGTTTTATTGTCCCCTCCTTCCAATCGGATTTCATACACTGGACTGTCATCGACTTTCCTCTTTACGACCACATACACCTTGTCTTCTTGACTAGCACCCAGCTTACTGGTGCCACTTCTGTTCCATAACATTTTCGATGATAGTACTCCTTACTCTTGCTCTGTCCTTGCATAACCACTTTGGACGCTATGTTGTATGCTTCTGCCATCCGTTCCTTCCATTTCCGAACGTACTCCGGATACGTTCTGTAAGTCTCTGACACAGTAGTATCGAACATGATGTCGATTGGCAGTCTTGGCCATTTAATAGGAAGAAGGTTGAGTAACCTGTTGCATCACTCTTTGCACAGTTATAAGCATGTACCACTTTTGACAGAGAACTCTTCCAGTCTTTCTTCTCGTCAGCTGTTAAAGAAGTGTCACAATTATAGTGGATAACTAAGGAAAGTGTTTGCGTGGAGCAAGACACAACAGTACACAGTTTATAGGTGAAAAGTCTATATTAAAGCACACAGTGTTTTGCACAAAAATGCAGAGAAATCTCAAAGTCTTAAGTTCACAGAATAATGAGTCTTTGCAAGGTTAGTTCACCATTATATATCAGCAAGTCCATACAATGCAGAAGCAATCAAAGAGGCCCGGGTAAAGTCTCGGACAGTGCAGACCAGTCCCATGCTCAGCGACCATCCGAATAAGGAGACTGAGAACTCAGAGCAGCTTACTTGAGAGCCAAAGCAGATGGAGGGCAGAGGTGCAGAGGAACCTGCACAAAACAGCCAGGATCTCAGGCAAAATACTCTAGCACTGGACTAGAGGCTGGGGTGGAGTTATAAGGGCAGGAGGTAAGGGCACATGATACAGAAGATGCCATCTTGAAAAAGGGCAGAAATGTCCCAAAAGAAAATGAAACATTCAGAGTCCTGACATTACTCCCTCCTTACTAGCGGCCTGAGGATGATCCTGGACCCGGTTTCTCAGGGAATCTTTGATGGAAACGAGAAATCTTTTTATGGGGATTGATGTTTTCCACAGGTTCCCAAGAGTCTTCTTCAGGGTGATACCCCTGCCATCTTTTCAAATACTGAAGCCGATTCCTGCGAGTCCTAGAGTTAATCACTTCCTCCACCACAAATTCCTCTTGCCCATCAATCACTACAGGCTGTGGAGGTGGCACAACACGTCCCTGGAAGGTATTAGGAGACACAGGCTTCAGTAAGGAAACATGAAAAACTGGATGTACCTTCATATTCCTAGGCAGCTTCAGACGGCAGGCCACAGAGCTCACAATACCGTTGATCTTGAAAGGACCGATGAACTTCTATCCAAGCTTCTGTGAAGGAAAGTTCAACTTTAGATTTTTAGTGGATAACCACACGGAATCTCCTACCTTAAACATGGGTGCTGGTTTACGGAATCTATCAGCCGATCTTTTGTAACGTTCCTGAGCCGAGGTCAGAGATTCCTTCAGAATCTCCAAATTTTGCCTCATTGCAGTCAGCCTTTCCTCTACAGCTGGAACAGGAGCATTAATCGGAGACCTAGGAAAAATACTCGGATGAAAATCCAAATTGGCAAAGAAAGGTGTTAACTTAGTGGAGGCACTCTGAGAGTTGTTGTAAGAGAATTCAGCTAATGGAAGAAGCTCCAACCAATCATACTGAAGATCGCTGATATAGCATCTTAGATATTGTTCCAAAGTCTGATTGGTACGCTCGGTCTGGCCATTTGTGTGAGGGTGATAAGCGGAAGAAAGACAGACATTAATATTGAGTGCAGAGCAAAACCCCTTCCAAAATCTTGAGGTAAACTGCACTCCATGGTCAGAGATGATCTCATCCAGGACCCCATGCAGCCGAAAAACATTTTGTATAATCAACTTCACTGTATCCTTAGCTGAGGGGAGGCCAGTGCAAGGAACAAAATGGGCAGCCTTGGTCAGACGATCAACTATCACCAGGATCGTATTCATACCACCCGATGAAGTTGTCGCGCCCCCGGGGCCGTGGGGTACTCGGCAGCCGGGCCCTCAGATGTTTGGGGGATATCATGGTGGCTGGCCCGGTTCGTGGCCCAGGGCGGACAACTGAAAAGAGGGGAATGTCTATTGGGATAATAGGTTTGTAAATGTTCGTGACGCCACCTGTGGTGCCTGGTGAGGATCACCAGCGCTGCAGCAGTCCACTGAGGCCGGTGTTGTGGCAGCTTAGATGGTATTGCTCCCCACAGGTGGAGCAGGGCCTCAGGGCAGCGTAGGAGGGAGGGGGATGCAGGACAGAGGGGACCCAGCCGGGTCAGAGCAAGAATAGGAGCACACACGAAAGTCACTTCAGTACCTTTTACTGATGGAAGTTCAGGCACATCCCGGAGCACTGTAGGGTGAAGGGTGCATATCAAGATCCTCCCCAGTGAGCGGGTGTAGGGCCTCCTGTCTCTTACCTCTCTGTAGTAAGTTTCTGACCTGCCTGGAGCTAGGCCTAACCTGGTTTCTGTTCTGCACCTGCTGACTTGGTGATAGTGCCTTCTGTTGGAGATCACTCTCCCTATTCTTTGGGGTCTCCTTGATTCCTGACCCTTGTACGTATCAGCTTTTGGTGATCCTGGGACATGTAGTTCGCCAGGGGTTTCAGTTGTTTTCTACTGGTCATGAAGATCCACGTAGACTCGGACCCGGTGTCCGGTATATGCTTCGGGGTGAGCTGGTTAAGCTCCTCTGCCCCCTATGTTACTCCCTTTCCACTCGCCTTCGGCCCCGCTCAGGCCCTCACTAGGCTACACACACTTCAGCCAGGATGCTGCTCTTCTTCGCCGCTCTCAGAGTGTTGGCACACTCCTAGCTCTCTATCCTGAGCTCTGTGAGTTCTAGTCTGGACTCACTCTACAGACTATACTGAACTCTTTCTGCAGGAACTGCTAGGCTCTGGCTTGACTGCACTGACTACTTCTGTGTCTGAGCAGGAACTGCTGAATCACTGAGCTGCCTAGCTCCACCTTCCCTATTTATATCCCTAACGGGTTCCCTCTGGTGGTCTGAGGTGGAAGGTGGAGGTGTGTGTGTGCTGTGGGGGCCTCTTGTGGAGAAATCCTTCTATGCAACCCTCTACGATCTGCGGTACCAAGCGCAGCTGGGAGGCACATTCCCCCCTAGCAAAGCTCAGCACTTCCGGGCTGAAGTACATTTTATAAAACAATAAACATTAACAATCTTCCCTTTATGGGAGGCACATTTCTTAAACGTTGCATAACAAAAACATTATAAACATATAAAACATTTTCAGCAGTTCAATAATGGTGCTCCTTCCGGGGAAGCACCTGTCCATGATAGGCTGGCCCAGCCGGGTCATCAGCCGTAGATGGCGGGAGTTTGCTCTCCTCCCCCACCTTGTGGACATTCAGGGCCATGGGTATGACAGGGGTTACAGGTCCTGCTGATGGAGTGGCTGCCTCGGCCTGCTCGGCGCCGAGCTCGGGTTGAACATCAGGGCCATTAACCGGTGCTTCGGCGTTTTGCTGTTCCTCGGACATTCTGGTGCCCCCCTAGCGAACCGTGGCCTACCTTCCTTTCCTTCCAGTAGGCCACAGCTCCCCAGGTGACAGTCTTCTTCAGGACCTTGCGTCGCTTGCGTCCTACGTCAGAGCGTTCAGCGACGCTCCTTCCAGGACCTGGCATTTCCTGGTTTGACGTCGAGGCATGGGGCGTGTCCGGGGCTTTGCGCGCTTTTGCAGGTGCGCCCCTCAGTTTCCTGCTGTTACGCCCTTCTTCTCGCTCGGCGGCCCAACAATGGCGGCAATCTTCACCACAGTTTAACATACACAGTTTTTAATTAAAGGCGCACAGTACCAGGTGGCAACGGGCATAACACTTCGTCGTTGCAGTGGGGACGGAATCCTGTTTGTGACGCCAGAAGTTGTCGCGCCCCCGGGGCCGTGGGGTACTCGGCAGCCGGGCCCTCAGATGCTTGGGGGATATCACGGTGGCTGGCCCGGTCCGTGGCCCAGGGCGGACAACTGAAAAAGAGGGGAATGTCTATTGGGATAATAGGTTTGTAAATGCTCGTGACGCCACCTGTGGTGTCTGGTGAGGATCACCAGGGCTGCAGCAGTCCACTGAGGCTGGTGTTGTGGCAGCTTAGATGGTATCGCTCCCCACAGGTGGAGCAGGGCCTCAGGGCAGCGTAGGAGGGGTGGGGTGCAGGACAGAGGGGACCCAGCCGGGTCAGAGCAAGAATAGGAGCACACACGAAAGTCACTTCAGTACCTTTTACTGATGGAAGTTCAGGCACATCCTGGAGCACTGTAGGGTGAAGGGTGCATATCAAGATCCTCCCCAGTGAGCGGGTGTAGAGCCTCCTGTCTCATGCCTCTCTGTAGTAAGTTTCTGACCTGCCTGGAGCTAGACCTAACCTGGTTTCTGCTCTGCACCTGCTGACTTGGTGATAGGGCCTTCTGTTGGAGATCACTCTCCCTATTCTTTGGGGTCTCCGTGATTCCTGACCCTGGTACGTATCAGCTTTTGGTGATCCTGGGACATGTAGTTCGCCAGGGGTTCCGGTTGTTTTCTACTGGTCATGAAGATCCACGTAGACTCGGACCCGGTGTCCGGTATATTCTTCGGGGTGAGCTGGTTAAGCTTCTCTGCCCCCTATGCCACTCCCTTTCCACTCGCCTTCGGCCCCGCTCAGCCCCTCACTAGGCTACACACACTGCAGCCAGGACGCTGCTCTTCTTCGCCGCTCTCAGAGTGTCGGCACACTCCTAGCTCTCTATCCTGAGCTCTGTGAGTTCTAGTCTGGACTCACTCTACAGACTATACTGAACTCTTTCTGCAGGAACTGCTAGGCTCTGGCTCGACTGCACTGACTACTTCTGTGTCTGAGCAGGAACTGCTGAATCACTGAGCTGCCTAGCTCCACCTTCCCTATTTATATCTCTAACGGGCTCCCTCTGGTGGTCTGAGGTGGAAGGTGGAGGTGTGTGTGTGCTGTGGGGGCCTCTTGTGGAGAAATCCTTCTATGCAACCCTCTAGGATCTGTAGTACCAAGCGCAGCTGGGCGCCACATAGGCAGCTCCACGATGAAGTCCATTGAGATAGACCCCCATGGACGAGACGGAACAGGTAATAGTTGAAGAAGACCCGTAGGTGACACACGAGGAGTCTTGTAACGAGCACATACCTCGCAAGAGAGCACATAGTCCTTAGTATCCTTCAGGCAAGTCGGCCACCAGAAAAATCTGTTTAGGAATTCTCGTGTCTTCTGTACCCCCCTGGGACCAGCCAACTTGGAGTCGTGGACCAACTTGAGGATCTGTTGACGGACGGCCTCAGGGACGTAGATACGTCGATCTCTGAACCACATGCCACTCCTAAGAACGAGATTGATATCAGCAGGAGGATTGGCCAGAAATACATCACTGTCATAGGCCTTCTTGAACTCCTTCCATAAGTCTTGATTGTGGATCACTCCGATGAAGTTGGCATCAGATAGAATGGTCTTGGACGGGGCTCCATGTACGGAATCCGCAGCATGGAATCGGGATAAAGCATCAGCCTTCCCATTACGAGAACCTGGGTGGTACGAAATAACAAAGTTAAATTGATTTAAAAATAGATTCCAACGAGCCTGCCGAGGAGAAAGACCTCTAGCGGATCTAAGGAACTCTAAATTCCGATGGTCAGTCAATACTACAATCTGTTGTGTGGCTCCTTGCAGATGGTGCCTCCATTCCTTGAAAGCTACAATAATAGCCAGCAATTCCTTGTCTCCCACAAGCACAAGGATGTAGCAGACTCTTCTCTCCAGTTCTTTGGGAGAGAGTAGCCCCCAAAGCATTATCAGAAGCGTCCACCTCCACAATGAAAGGCTGTGCTGGGTCTGGGTGGATCAACAGCGGTACGTAGGTGAAACGGGTCTTAAGCCGATCAAAAGCTTCTTGAGCCTGTGATGACCACTTAGAGGGCTTTTCTTTCTTGGTCAAGGAAGTGATGGGCCGAACAATATCAGAAAAATTTTGAATAAAACGTCTATAGAAATTTGCAAAACCGATAAAACGTTGGACCTCTTTAACGTTCTTAGGTACCGGCCAGTCAAGGATTGCCTGAATCTTACCAGATTCCATGTTCAGCCCCTGAGGAGAGATGATATAACCTAAAAACTGGATCTCAGAACGATGGAACTCAAATTTCTCCGGCTTGATATACAGATGGTTCTCTATCAGACGTTTCAAAACAGATTTGACATGTTCCTCATGTTCCTGCAGAGAGTCAGAAAAAAATAGAATATCATCCAAATAGATCACCACAAACTGATCTAATAGATCTCTAAAAATGTCATTAGCAAGATGTTGAAACGTCGCAGGGGCATTACAAAGCCCAAAGGGCATCACGAGGTATTCAAAGTGTCCATACCGACATCTGAATGCTGTCTTCCATTCAACACCGGAACGAATACACACCAGATTATAAGCCCCACGAAGGTCCAGTTTAGTGAATATCTTGACATGATGAACTCTGTCCAATAATTCGGGAATCAACAGCAAAGGATAGCGATTCCGTATGGTTACCTTATTAAGTTCCCTATAGTCAATACAGGGTCTCAGGGTCCCATCCTTTTTCTTCACAAAAAATATAGGCGCCCCTGCTGGTGAGGAAGAAGGGCGTATGAAGCCTTTAGCCAGATTTTCATCAATATATTCCTTCAGGGCCTGAAGCTCAGGTGCCGCCAAAGGGTATACATTACTGAAAGGAATAGCTGTCCCAGGAAGCAGCTCAATGGGATAGTCATAATGCCTATGTGGAAGAAGATGATCTGCTTTCTTCTGGTCACAAATATCAGAGAAATCTTTATACACAGAAGGTAAAGAAAAAACCTGTGCAGGAGATTCTTTATCTCTGGACTCAGGAACGGCTTCTGTAATCGCTGAGTTGCTCCTTGTTGGGAAGGTAATCTCCTTGGTCTCCCAGTTGACAATCTGGTTTCAAGCACGCAACCAAGGGATGCCTAAAATCACAGGAAAATGAGGAGAAGAAATTAATAGAAAAGAAAGTTGCTCCTGATGATTAGGCTCCAACAAAATTTCAAGGGGTACTGTTTCCTGATCCACAGGCCCAGAGACTAAGGGTGACCCATCCACTGTTTCCATGGCAATTGGTGAGGCTCTACGCTGTATCTCAATGCCATGTTCCTTGGCGAATGTAATGTCCATAAAGTTGCCCCCAGCGCCAGAGTCAATCATAGCCGCACTGGAAATCCACTGCCCTGTACACAGAATCTTAATAGGGAGTGAAGAGTGAGAGTTCTTTTCCTGCAGCTCCCTGGGAGGTGTAGCCAGAGAGACAGAATGGAAAACAGCGTTTAATGGCAGGCTACATTCAGAGATGTCAGACTCATCGTCACAGTTATCATACTCCCCTACCGCTGCTAGCACCTTGTCAGACAGCTTAGGACAGTAAATTGGGAAGTGGTCTGACTGACTGCAGTAGAAACATAGCCTCTCTCGCAGACGGTGCTCTCGGCGCTCATTACTCTCACGCCTCTGCACAGAATCAATCTGCATGGCCACCTCCTCTACCTCCCGAGATGATTTACCTGAAGGCTCTTTTGGAGGAAAGGAAAAATTAGACATACGGTTAAATACAGCCAATTTCTCCTGTCTACGCTCAGTAAGACGAATGTCTATGCGTACACAATGCTGTATAAACGTTTCTAACTCTTGTGGTGACTCTGAACGGGCTAGTTCATCCTTCACAATGCTAGACAGACCTTTCTTAAAAATAGGCAATTGTGCATAACTGTCCCAATTAGTATCAACCGCTAATCTCCTAAATTCAGTCGCATATTCAATAACAGAGCGTTTACCCTGGCGTACAGATAATAAAGCAGACTCAGCAGTTGCGCGGCGATTAGGGTCATCAAACATTAATGCCATAGCGGCCAAGAGCTCATCCAAATCATTTAACCGTGGATCACGAGACTCGATCATCGGATTCGCCCAGGCGAGCGCTCATGAGGTCAGCAGCATAATTACACACAATACTTTAGAGCGATCAGTAGGAAAACGGTCAACATGCACATCAAAATATAGCATACACTGGTTCACAAAACCGCAAAATTTGTCACGATCACCATTAAGCCTGAATGGTGGCAACTTAGGTGGACTGGCTAGTGGCGGTTTACCAGAGGGTAAAGTCACTTGTGCCGCTATTTGCGTGTTTAAGTCCTGGAAAGCCCGTCCATATTGGGACTCCAAGCCAGCAAGTTTGTTTTCCTGAGCCGCCATACGGATACTTAAGTCCTGTAAAGTTTGTCCAAACACTTGTTGATTGTGCTCAAGGCCTCCAAGTCTCTTTTGCACACCTTCCACATCTTTCTGCAGAGATCTAATTATGGCATACACCTGCTCTAACTTGCTTTCTGCAGTCATTGCTCCAGCAGTCTCCTAAAGGGGCTAGAGTATCCTGTAACAATTATAGTGGATAACTAAGGAGACTGTTTGCGTGGAGCGAGACACAACAGTACACAGTTTATAGGTGAAAAGTCTATATTAAAGCACACAGTGTTTTGCACAAAAATGCAGAGAAATCTCAAAGTCTTAAGTTCACAGAATAATGAGTCTTTGCAAGGTTAGTTCACCATTATACATCAGCAAGTCCATACAATGCAGAAGCAATCAAAGAGGCCCGGGTAAAGTCTCGGACAGTGCAGACCAGTCCCATGCTCAGCAACCATCCGAATAAGGAGACTGAGAACTCAGAGCAGCTTACTTGAGAGCCAAAGCAGATGGAGGGCAGAGGTGCAGAGGAACCAGCACAAAACAGCCAGGGGCACGAGAAATGCTGGAAACTAGAGTATGAAGCAGGCTCTCAGGGAACAGATGATTCCAGCAGAATTTCGGGAGCATGCAGAAAGCCAGGAAGCCACCAGAAGGAGGATCTCAGGCAAAATACTCTAGCACTAGACTAGAGGCTGGGGTGGAGTAATAAGGGCAGGAGGTAAGGGCACATGATACAGAAGACGCCATCTTGAAAAAGGGCAGAAATGTCCCAAAGGAAAACAATATGCAAATTGCCTCTTCAGAGTCCTGACAAGAAGTTGTCCACTACTTTTACATTTATGTCCAATCCGTAGGATAGGGCATCAATGTATGATCGGCCAGGGTCCCACACGTGGCACCCCCACATATCAGCTGTTATCGGTGCCGGCGGCGGTGGCCACCGGCCTGAAGTGCTCACCTGTGGGGCTCCGCCGTCAAGTGGTAGTGGCCGCCGAGGTGTGCTGCACATCCGCCTCCCATTCAATTGAATAGGAGGCGGATGTGCAGTACACCGCGGCGGCCACTACCATTTGACGGTGGAGTTCCGCTGGTGATCACTTCCGGCCTGCGGCCACCGCCGCCGGCGCTAGTAGCAGCTGATCGGCCGGGGTGCCGCGTGCGGGACCCTGGCCGATCATACATTGATGCCCTATCCTACGAATTGGGCATCAATGTAAAAGTAGTGGACAACCACTTTAAAGTGCGCAACATCGACAATAATGTCCGCTTAAAACGTTCCACTTGTCCATTACCCTCTAGGTGATAGGGCGTTGTGTGGGATCTCTGAATTCTACAGTATTTTCCTAGCTTGTCTACGAGCTGGTTCTCAATTTCTTTTTCTTGGTCGTGGTGTAACCTCGTAGGGAAACCAAACCTCAAAGCAAAATCATTGAAGAACTTCTCTGCCACTGTTTGACCAGCTTTATTGGTGGTGGGATATGCTTGGGCAAATCGAGTAAAATGGTCCATCACCACCAATATGTATTCGTAGCCACCCTTGCACGTCTCGAGATGTAGAAAGTCTATTGAGACCATCTCAAACGGATACATACTGTAGTTGCCCATAAGTGCCTGGGTTGATGTGTTGGGATGTTTATCTTTCAGACACCCACACTCCCTGGTCACATACCTCTCAATATCTCTCTGCAT
Organism: Phyllobates terribilis; assembly: GCF_046119375.1. Classification (NCBI taxonomy): domain Eukaryota; kingdom Metazoa; phylum Chordata; class Amphibia; order Anura; family Dendrobatidae; genus Phyllobates; species Phyllobates terribilis. The sequence goes on from NW_027362991.1 coordinate 2,768,037, forward strand.
GTACGGTCAGAAGAAATATTCACGGATCATGTTGGTGGTCCTTTCCACTCCTAGGTGTCCTATGTTTTCATTGAGTTCTTTGAAGATCAACCTACGGAATACTCTGGGTAGTACTAACTGCCGGTTTTGTCCTCCTTTACAATACAGGATACTGTCTTCACTGAGGTAGAGCTTCGTCCATTCTTTAACTAAAACATACTGCTGGTGATTCATTATCTCTCTCCCGTTTACTTGGAAACCGATCTTGGTCCACATAAAGTAGTATTCTACCAATTATCTGATCTTTCCGTTGTGCTCTATGGATTTTTTCTTTTGGTAGTTGTTGAATAGACAGGGGGTGATCTTATTCTCCCGCTTTTATGGTGGTTTCCACCGTCAACGGACACCACAATGGTGTGTCTTCCTCCTGATAAACTTGTACTGCTTGGGTAGTGCTCTCAATTGCTTCCAGACTGACTTCCTCCGAGAATTTTTGCATGAACTCCATAGGCTCTAGAGGCATTCTCGACAATCCGTCAGCATCCGCATTGCATTTTCCTGGCCTGTACTTGATGCTGGAATTGAAGTCAGCTACTTCAACGACCCATCTCTGACCCGTTGCATTCCTTGGCAAAATGTCCTTCCTCACCACATCTTAGACAGTGGACACACACCGTACTCTGATTTGATGAACGGCACACTTCACAAGTCGGGTATCTTCTGTTCTGGAGCCCACTCCTGGGTCTGAGGGATACAGGTTCCAGCCTGGTACGAATCAACTTTTTTACCGAAATCAACTCGGCTCGCAGATCTATTACTTCCTCCCAGTCAGCGTTGGCGGTCCTCTCTTTTGTTGGTGATTTAAAGTTCCCTCTCGGAGGTGGCACTGGAGGGTCTCCATGATGATCTTCGGACTGGCCACCGGGGGTCCCCAGCTTCAGCTGACTCATTTTGGTGATTTTAGGAGCAGAGCCTATCTGTAACTTCTGTTCGCTCTCTGACTCCAAACAAGTTGCCTCATTCATTTTTTCAATTAGGACTTGGTCCAGAATGCCAGGATCTTCTAGGTACTGTTTCAGCTGCAACTTGATGCCTTTGCTGATTAATCTCGTTCCCAATGTTCTCAAAAACTTCTTCTGGAATAGTCTAGCATCAAACCTCTTCTCCGCTTCTACATCTCTGGATGCAAACAACAGTCTCTCCTTCAGTTCAATTGCTCTGAACAAGAAACTTTGGGGTGATTCATTATTTTTCTGTGAGAGGTTAATGAGTCGGTGGAACAATTCTGAAGTACTCTCTTCTTTATAGTGCCCTTTTAAAATCATCTTCAGCTGTTGCAAGGTCAATTGACTCTTCATTTCTAGCATACTACGGAGGTTCAGTCCTGGGATGATCGCTTTCACCACCCCCTCAATGATCTCATCTGGCTTGTAGCCTTTCTGTAAGCCAGCATCGATCTGGTGCAACAAGTTCATATAAGACAGTTTCTCTTTCTGTTCACACTCTCAAATCTGTCCCAGGATCTTGAATTCTTTCCTTATGGTGATTTGTGGTGTTACAGAGGACTGTCTTTCTGATTTATCTAGTCCGAGCAGGGTAAAGGTTGTGTCTGAGTCTGTCACCCGTTCAGAGGTTTTGATTGATTCCTGTAGGGCTGTTGTTAGGGCTTTGAATTGTTCTTTAAATTCCTGTAGTTCTGTCTGCGGATGGAGATTCCTGCTTTTGGTAATTGGTGCCACCCCTCCATCCTCAAACTTCAGCCAGGTTAGAAACTGTGTTAGCTCCTGGAGGAATGTCCCCATGACGTCTTCAGCTTCTTTCTCCCCAGCTCATCCATTTTTGCATTAATGGCAGCTAACAGTTACCTGCGGTTGTGTGCTTTAGAAATCTGTTCTTCTGACATCTTTATATGTTCTGCTACTGTTCTCAATTTTTCACAGGTTAACTGAAGAAGCAGCTCACTAATTCTGTCCATTTGTATTTCCACATCCATTGCTGCTAGTGAGTTTTCTTTAGGTCTGGTCCCCTTTAACTGGTGTAGCAGAGTTGAATTGATGTGTTTTGCTGCTGTGTTTTCCAGACACTTTTCCTCTTCTCCCTCTACATGCTAATTCCCACTTAGGATTCCCTGTACGGGCCACCAATGTTACACGCACGCCACTAGGTTCAGATAGGGCGAGACCGGTTTCATGAATTCTTTGGAATCCTCGGGGAAATGTTACTCAGGGCAACCATAGGCAGAAGCTTCTCTCAGGCACATGATAGATTCAATTGCTGACCAGACACATCTAACAAGAGTCTTTTTTAACAGTTTAACAGTGGAATGTAATCTGAAGCACGGCCAGTGCAATTCAGGGATATTACAGCAACAATCTTCATTACAGTACAGTCTGAGTTTCTTGAGCAACCGGCTCCAGTAACAATACAGTAGTTTCTTCACAAGGCACAGTATTACAGTCTCTTCAGTAGCATAATTCAGCATAGATTAGATCTCTTAGCAGCACACTTCTATGCATACACAACCACAGGCTTTTCCTTCACAAGGACACAATAGTAAACAGCATTCTGTATCCTGCATGGAGATGTAGGGGGGCAGGGTTTGATGAGGGAGATGATCCCTGTGACACAATTCCTTCCAGTTCTTATCTTCCTGCCCGATAATACTCTGCACTGTTAGTTCAGGGAGTTTATCTGACATGTGTTTATTTTCTCTCGTGATCTGAATCCTGTTTAGTTGCCTTCTGTCAGATCCAGATAACACACTATCTTTCTCTTCGGCTTCAGCCAGACTACAATAACAAGTTCCCCACAATCCCCCTGGGGCTCTGCTAAAACACTCCCTGTCTCCTGTGACGGTGTTAACCCCTCTAGTTGCTGGATGCTTCTGGAGCACAACACTTCCTGTCTCCTGTGCTTGTGTTATTTTGTAACAGTTGCTGGATGCTTTTGAAGCAACAGCATTCCTTCTGCATGTCACACATGCCTTTATTTAAGAAAAAGATAGTTGTTACTGAGTCTATTGAGATACCAGGTTGGGAACAGACTCCCTATAATATTTTGGCAGCCAAATGGTCCCACAGTGTTGGTTTGAGTGAACCATGGGACAAATGTCTGAAGGTGTAAAAAAAATACTTCTTTCAGTATATTTTTCTATTGAGGACTTCTTATCAGATGCGATTGATCAAAGTATCAATATCACGATATTCTTATAAAAAAATATATCGATTTATTCTTGGATTGTCCATTATAAAGAATGATTGCAATAGTTACATAAAATAGTTAAATAGTTAGAGTGATTGTCCATTTATCCATAATTAGCTTAATAGTTGAGATTCACTCATCTTTTCCTTGGATCCTGGATGGTAGGTTGCGTCTGTCTGTGTCCAGCACGTGTGTTAGGATGACACCATGTGTCGTCCAGTGTCCTGTGAAATGGACTAACTAAAAATAAACAAATAGCGCATGTTACCTAGAAACCCTAGCACAATGGCTGATGCAATCTTATGCAATGTATGGTACAGAATTCAGAATAAAATTAATATCCGTAATTAATATTTAACAATTCCCCCTTTTGAGGATGACAGACATCAACTGAAATCCTCAAAGTAGATAGGTTCATCATTAGGATAATAGGATCATTTTTCTTTTCTTCTTCCTTGGCAATATCATTTAATGTCCATAACAATATTAATAATAATAATAATAATAATAATATCAATATCGGATTATTGTTATATGTATTCAATAGCATAATGATGTGAATCCATGTTATGGTAAGCCGTGACTAATATTCATTTAACTACATTGGTCGCTTCAACTACTTCTAACGGCGAACAAACACCGTCAGAAAACCCAGGTGGCAACCCAGGTGGCCGCCCTGGTGTGGATGGCTTCCTATCTTCAAAGATTCAAACAAGACCCAATAATAGAAGAACACGTGACACACCTTACCAGGTTAGTGCTGCTTGCGGGGGGCTCCGCATTGTTAACTTATCCAACCACGTACTAACTGACAAGCAGATGGAGGTCCTGGGGCTGGGACTCTCTTTTGCACCCACTAATGCATTTAATTTTTTTACTGCCCTGAAGGACCTCCACCTGTTTGCACGTAAACTTATTCTTAAAAAATTACATTCCAGGCCACATGGTGAGGATGGCCCTGTGACCACGACAGAGATGGAGGCATTGAATGATTTGTAGGACCTCTTGATGGAGCAGGACCAACCCCCAAATACAGGTGGGTTACCACAGTCGAGGTATCCTAGATCCACAAGGTTCCCTCACTTGTCCCTGAGTCTGGCAGTTGAAATATTTGTGCGTCTAGTGACGGAGGATTTGAGACATCTCTCCACACGCAGACGCTTTGACAATCTTACTCATTCTCAGCGTACTGCGATAGAACGGTTGAAATCACTTCGTGATGTGGTTATTAAACCAGCGGACAAGGGAGGGAACATTGTACTGTGGCCCTGTTCTAAATATGAGAGGGAGGCGTTACGCCAACTAAGGGATACCAAGACATATTCGAGGTTACCCTTTAATCCTACTGCCTCCTTCTCTGCCGCGCTCCAGGGGATCCTGGGCAGGGCCTGTGATCAGGGAATTATTAACAAGCAAACAGTTGAAGCTTTACCTGTTCGATTCCCTAAAACTGCTACTTTTTACCTACTTCCAAAAATTCGCAAGGACGCCCTCAACCCGCCGGGACGTCCAATCGTGTCAGGCCTAAGTAATTTGTGTGGTCCTATTTGCCAGTATATTGACAGCCACCTTCGCCCATTAGTGGAGACACTTCCTTCATACATTCAGGACACGATGGACGTCTTAAGGCGCGTTAATGGCGTCCTTGTGACGGATGGTATCCTGCTAGTCACGGCCGATGTTGAGAGCCTCTACACATGTATTAGCCATGATCTGGGCCTTTCTGCAGTCCGCCTCTTCCTTGGGGCGTCCAATCTGGACGGCCTCTCACGAAATTTTATCCTTGAGCTCCTCCACTTCGTCCTCCACCACAATTATTTTTTATTCAAAGATACGGTGCATCTACAAAGGCGTGGCACGGCGATGGGGGCGTCTTGTGCGCCCTCGTACGCCAATCTCTTCTTGAGGTCCTGGGAGAGAGACATTTTTGGCGACGAGGGTGTGCGCCGCGCCGACCCCGTCGTGTCATGGCTTAGATACATCGATGATATTTTGTTTCTGTGGCGGGGGACGGTGGAGGAGCTTGACGATTTCATGGTGCAGCTTAACTCAAACAATCGTTCCATTAGGCTTACCTATACATACCATCATAAACAGATTGACTTTCTAGACATCAGTCTGGAGGTGGGTGAGTACCACACCATCCAGACTGATGTCTTTAGAAAACCCACCTCGGTCAATTCCTTAATACATGCTGCCTCTGCACATGATCCCTCTACAATTCGTGCCATCCCGGTCAGACAATTCCTGAGGATGAGGCGGATCTGTTCCACCAACTACAAGTTTAGGAGACAGGCTTCGGATCTGGCAGAACGTTTCAGGCAACGTGGGTATAGCAACCACTGCATCGGCCGTGGCTACTCGAGAGCATGGAACACATTCCGTAACCATCTGATTTATTCCTCAAATTCATCCAAACGGGTGACAACGGAAAGAATCCGCTACATCTCCACATATAATCATGAGTGGGGGAATATGCGGCGGATCCTTTCCCGTCATTGGGGTGTGCTCAGCGCGGAGCCCTCCCTACGTGAATCTTTAGGAAGCTATCCACAAATGACCCCCCGGCGGGCCAATAACCTGGGTGACATACTGGTATCCAGCCACTATATAACTCCCTTGACGAATCCATTTGTGTCCCGCGGACCCACGTTTGGCTCGTTCCCCTGTGGCCACTGTGCCGCCTGCGCCAATATCCTGCGCAGCTGGGTGTTCACGTTCTCTGATGGCTCTCGTGAGTTTAAAATCCGCAATTACATCTCATGCGGTACAACCCATGTTATATATTATGCTACATGTGGTTGTCAATTAATTTATGTAGGACTCACTACGAGAGAGCTGAGGATCAGGGTTTGTGAACACGTGCGGGACATTGGCGCGGCTCGGACGGTGGCCGACCCCAGGGAGCTCAAAACATTGCCGCGTCACTTTAAGGCTGTCCACAATTGCGATCCGAGGACACTAAAGTTTTGCGGCATTGATGTCATACATTTGGGCTCCCGGGGTGGAAATGGTAAGCAACTTCTGGCCCAAAAGGAGGCCAGATGGATCGTCACTTTAGACACCATGGCTCCGCGGGGCCTCAATGAGAGTTTGGGGTTCTCGTCCTTCCTCTGAAATGAAGTGACGGATTGTATGATATGTTCTGTGTTTCTGCTCCCCTGTGGACCATGATATGTCTATTTCTGGACCATGGCTTTAGGTTTTTAGTTTTTATATTCTTTTCTAATTTTTATATTTTCCCTTTTATTCTCTTTGTACTCACATTTTCTCCGACAGTGACTGTGCCCCAGGACCTCTTCTTTTTGATGTACATCTATGGCAGACGATCTGTCTTTTGAACTCCTTCGTCTTTTGATGTCTACAAGAGATTCTGATACAGATACTGCTACTGCACTCTTGATTCTTGACCGGGATGTACACTTTACTTGTGGATTCTGTTTGATATCTGGTACTTGTGACTGATTGAAACCATGTTGAGAAATCTATAGTTGTGCACTTTTTGGCACTATATGTCCCCTTTTGCAAGGGGACTTATGCTGTTATAACGCTAATTGTATAGACATATGTACCTCTTTTTTTGACCTAATGCACCATCCCCTCCTTTCATACCTTTCTATTGAACTGTACTTCCATGACCAGCATTATTTGCTACTATTAGTATCATGATATTAACTTTTATAGAACATTAGTATTGTGCTGGCTGGCTGGAATAGCTACCGGGTTTTGATTGGTGGGGATATTGTTGCTCCCTTTATGTGGTTTCATTTCTGTTATTGGCACTCAGTCCCAAGCTCACCTCCTACATGGATGTAGTGCACATGCGCCCGGTCCGTCCCGTGCCGTGCTGCGCTCGGCTGTCTTTATGCCTTCGGCGCGCCGCCGGGAATAGCATTCATTTGCATTTCGGTCCGCGCGCCGACGTCATGACAGCTGGGGCGCGTGCGCGGGATATGTGACGGCCGTTGCGCATGCGCCGCCCATCATCCAGTACTTGGCGGCCATCTTGGACGACCACATGATGTATCATGTGACACTTCTGGGCGTATTTAAAGGTCCTGGCAGCACCCTCACACACGCCTCTTGATAAAGCTGATCTACACCCGGCGAAACGCGCGTCGAGGCCTTTCTCATTCACTATCTGGTCCCTGTGTGGTCTCCCAGAGGTCTGGGGCCCCTTACATTAGGGTAAGTTTGGTACAATATGACCTTTGGGTCTTTCTGGACCGCATGGTCCATATGGGAGTGACCTTTTTGCTTGCCCTGATTGTGCGTCCCTCTCCCTGTTTTAGTGTAGGCATGCACCCTTCTGACTCTAGGGGTGAACCTCTGGAGAGACCCACTTACAAATATGCGGGACCATTTGTCTGCTTGTCTTAATTTTGTGTCATAACTATTAATGCTATGTATTGTCTTTTAATGAACTATGTCTACAATAAAGTCTTTTCATGCGATTTCACTCAGCTGTTCTCCTAGTTTTATATAAGTCTTGAGTGGGCTATGTGGAGACGGGGTCGGAATTTTTCTGGGGACCATTAACCCACGTCATTTATTATGCGGGTCGCAGTCTGTTTATTCATTTAACATATATAATTATACTTCCCTAAATCTAAATCAAAATAATCACGGGTCCAATCGTCATCATCTGATGTCATCGGTTCTTGTCTCGTCTTCTTCTTGGTTCTTTTAAAACACAGTCTTTAGATGAAAATTCCTTTGAAATAAATTATAGCGTGTAGATATTGTACAGTCCATAATTGTGTTCATTATTGTTCAGTCTTTAAACTGTACTCTTTATTAGAAAGATCATGTGTGTCAATTGATAAGAAAACAAAGTCCATGGATGAAATGTAGCTTTAATATCTGTGCAGTGTCACCTGGACTTACGTTGGATTGTCTTTGGATAATTCTGGAATCCCCCGTGTCATCCGCACTGGTCTCCTGTCACTTTTGGAACAGGTGTGACGTCTTTGGTCAGAAAAGCAAGGGTTAACTTGACACTTCCCTGCTCTATATAGCACCATAACCAGTACTTAATCCTTAATGTACAGAACACATATATCAGGCTGGCAGAATCCTGACACTCCGTTATTATTCACCAGCTTTCAGGTGATAGGAAACCACTGGAACATGATGAAACTTGAACACAACCCAGTTCATATAGGATCATCGTCCTCTGCAGTCGTGGTTATCAGTGGTGTGAATGTATTGTAATTGACACAGTCTATTATCACTCAGCATTCACAACATCTTTACCTTCTGAGATTTCCGTATATCGGTTGCTTCTTCTTGTAACTTTTGAGAATCTCTTTAATTTATAAATATGAAAAATCTTTATTAAGATAGAATTAATAATTGCAATGTCTTGATTGAAGTCTTCATTCGCTAATCTGATACCAAATCTGGCAACTTTCCTAACCTATAATATCATAGGGTACCATAGCAATCAATAATGTTCATCTAATTATTATCAAAATATTAAAATAAATTATGTTTGGAATAATAAAACAATAATAGATAGTAATTCATTATTAATCAAGTTCTTCATGTGATAGAACATTTTTATGTCATAGGTGTAATTACCTTTTCCAACCCATAGGTGTCAGTGTGTTTTGAAACAAGTGTTTATTAGTGATGAGCGAGCACTAAAAGGCTCGGGTGCTCGAAGCTCGGGTTGAGCAAATTGGAATACTCGGGTGCTCGACCCGAGCAACGAGCCCAATGTAAGTCTATGGGAAACTCGAGCATTTTTCTGGCGGTCCCCCCGGCGGTCTGCAGAAGGTCAAAAATTGCCCAAATCGATGGGAACAGTGCTCAATTAAACGTCAGGCTGGCAGAATATATAGGCAGACAGGCAGGCAAGGTATATAGGAGGGTGCGTGAAAAACATAGCAGGGCAATTGGAACACACTAGTGCCCTCCGATTTTCATGCACCCGTCTCTTTAAAAAAGCCGGCTGGCAATTCATCAGCGGCATACACCGGTACCTGACAATTTAGAACAGAAAGAAAAGAGCATCACACATAGATTAGATAGATAGAAACATGACAGTCACATATATAATAAGTACAGTGATAGTGTTGGTTACTGTACTTGTCATTTAGTGTTAAAATAAAGGATTTATTAAAAAAAAATAATAGTGTTTTTGTCTCTTTAAAAAAGCCGGCCGGCAATTCATCACCAGCAGCATACACCGGTACCAGACAATTTAGAACAGAAAGAATAGAGCATCACACATAGATTAGATAGATAGAAACATGTCAGTCACATATATAATAAGTACAGTGATAGTGTTGATTACTGTACTTGTCATTTAGTGTTAAAAGAAAGGATTTATTTAAAAAAATTGGCGTGGGGTTCCCCGTAATTTTAGTCTCTAGCGGAGGTTAAGCAGACGGCTAGGGCAGATGTTTGAAGCCTGGGAAGGGGGTAATACCCACAGAGCTTCCCAGGCTACTAATATCAGCCTCCAGCTGAATACCTAGCCTTTGCTAGCTATTAAAATGGGGGACCCCACGTCATTTTTTTTGGGGTCCCCCATTTTAATAGCTAGTAAAGGCTAGGTATTCAGCTGGGGGCTGAATACCTAGCTAGTAAAGGCTTAAAATGGGGGACCCCCCCAAAAAATGACGTGGGGTCCCCCCTATTTTAATAGCTAGCAAAGGCTAGGCAGACAGCTGGGGGCTGATATTAAAAGCCCAGGAAGGGTGCCATGAATATTGGCCCCCTCCCACGCTAGAAACACCAGCCGTCAGCCACCCCATAGGATGCGCCAATTCTGGCACTTAGCCTCGCTCTTCCCACTGCCCTGTAGCGGTGGCAGTGGGGAAATAGGGTTGGGGTTGATGTCAGCTTATAATGCCAGCTGACATCAAGTCCAGGTTAGTAATGGAGAGGCGTTTATAAGACACCCCCATTACTAACCCCATAGTCAAAGTTAAAAAAAAACACAAACACCCAGAATAGAGTCCTTTAATTGAAATAAACGCACAATTCTTTAATGTTCTAAATTAAACCATACTTACCATCACGCCCATTCCAGCTAAAGCCAACGATCTCCTGCAATAAAAATAAAATAGTAAACCAACCTCATCCTTACCTTTCCATGGTTCCCAGGCCGGCTCCAGCTCTGCTACATTCACATGACAGGCTGGATCGCAGCCGAAAGCTGCCATCCAGCTTGCCATGCCGCAGACACTGAGAAGCGCAGGTATGCTTGCGCTCCTCAGTGTCTGGCTGTGACGGCATCCAGATGAGCCGAGTTAATGTCCAATGAACTCAGCTCACCTCATGCACGTCACTGACAGCGTGGGAAAATTCTCCTGCGCATGCGGTGAGCGTGAGAGAATTCTCCTGCGCTCACCGCAAGCGTGGGAAAATTCTCCTGCGCTTGCGGTGAGCGCAGGAGAAACATGTCAGTCACATATATAATAAGTACAGTGATAGTGTTGATTACTGTACTTGTCATTTAGTGTTAAAAGAAAGGATTTATTTAAAAAAATTGGCGTGGGGTTCCCCGTAATTTTAGTCTCTAGCGGAGGTTAAGCAGATGGCTAGGGCAGATGTTTGAAGCCTGGGAAGGGGGTAATACCCACAGAGCTTCCCAGGCTACTAATATCAGCCTCCAGCTGAATACCTAGCCTTTGCTAGCTATTAAAATGGGGGACCCCACGTCATTTTTTTTGGGGTCCCCCATTTTAATAGCTAGTAAAGGCTAGGTATTCAGCTGGGGGCTGAATACCTAGCTAGTAAAGGCTTAAAATGGGGGACCCCCCCAAAAAATGACGTGGGGTCCCCCCTATTTTAATAGCTAGCAAAGGCTAGGCAGACAGCTGGGGGCTGATATTAAAAGCCCAGGAAGGGTGCCATGAATATTGGCCCCCTCCCACGCTAGAAACACCAGCCGTCAGCCACCCCATAGGATGCGCCAATTCTGGCACTTAGCCTCGCTCTTCCCACTGCCCTGTAGCGGTGGCAGTGGGGTAATAGGGCTGGGGTTGATGTCAGCTTATAATGCCAGCTGACATCAAGCCCAGGTTAGTAATGGAGAGGCGTTTATAAGACACCCCCATTACTAACCCCATAGTCAAAGTTAAAAAAAAACACAAACACCCAGAATAGAGTCCTTTAATTGAAATAAACGCACAATTCTTTAATGTTCTAAATTAAACCATACTTACCTTCACGCCCATTCCAGCTAAAGCCAACGATCTCCTGCAATAAAAATAAAATAGTAAACCAACCTCATCCTTACCTTTCCATGGTTCCCAGGCCGGCTCCAGCTCTGCTACATTCACATGACAGGCTGGATCGCAGCCGAAAGCTGCCATCCAGCTTGCCATGCCGCAGACACTGAGAAGCGCAGGTATGCTTGCGCTCCTCAGTGTCTGGCTGTGACGGCATCCAGATGAGCCGAGTTAATGTCCAATGAACTCAGCTCACCTCATGCACGTCACTGACAGCGTGGGAAAATTCTCCTGCGCATGCGGTGAGCGTGAGAGAATTCTCCTGCACTCACCGCAAGCGTGGGAAAATTCCCCTGCGCTTGCGGTGAGCGCAGGAGAATTCTCTCACGCTCACCGCATGCGCAGGAGAATTTTCCCACGCTGTCAGTGACGTGCATGAGGTGAGCTGAGTTCATTGGACATGAACTCAGCTCATCTGGATGCCGTCACAGCCATACACTGATGAGCGCAAGCATGCCTGCGCTTCTCAGAGTCTGCGGCATGGCAAGCGGGATGGCAGCTTTCGGCAGCGATCCAGCCTGTCATGTGAATGTAGCAGAGCTGAAGCCGTCCTGGGAACCATGGAAAGGCAAGGATGAGGTTGCTTTATTATTTTACTTTTATTGCAGAAGACATAGGCTTCAGCTGGAATGGGCGTGATGGTAAGTATGGTTTAATTTAAAACATTAAAGAATTGTGCGTTTATTTAAATTAAAGGACTTTATTCTGGGTGTTGTGTTTTTTTTAAATACTTTACTAGAAATTCATGGCGGTCATGTCTAATATTGGCGTGACCCCATGAATTTCGGGCTTAGGGCCAGCTGATAATACCAAGCTGACCCTAACCCCTTTATTACCCAGTGAGCCACCGCACCAGGGCCCTAGATGAGTTGGGTACAGCACCAGAAGATGGCGCTTCTATGAACGCGCCATTTTCTGGGGTGGCTGCGGACTGCAATTTACAGCGGGGGGGGGGGGGGGCAGAAAGCTTGGGCCTCCATGCGCTGCGGATTCCAGCCCCCAGCTGCCTAGTTGTACCTGGCTGGACACAAAAATAGGGCGAAGCCCCATGTATTTTTTTTTTTTATTATTTCATGAAATTCATGAAATAATAAAGAAAAAAAAGGGCTTCCCTATATTGTTGTGTCCGGCCAGGTACAAATTGGCAGCTGGTGGTTGGGGGCAGCCCGCTCCTGCCTGCTGTACCTGGCTGGACACAAAAATAGGGCGAAGCCCCACGTCAATTTTTTTTTTATTATTTCATGAAATTCAGCTTTCGGCTGCGATCCAGCCTGTCATGTGAATGTAGCAGAGCTGGAGCCGTCCTGGGAACCATGGAAATGTAAGGATGAGGTTGGTTTATTATTTTACTTTTATTGCAGAAGACATTGGCTTCAGCTGGAATGGGCGTGATGGTAAGTATGGTTTAATTTAGAACATTAAAGAATTGTGCGTTTATTTCAATTAAAGGACTTTATTCTGGGTGTTTGTGTTTTTTTTTAACTGTGACTATGGGGTTAGTAATGGGGGTGTCTTATAGACGCCTCTCCATTACTAACCTGGGCTTGATCTCAGCTGGCATTATAAGCTGACATCAACGCCCGCCCTATTACCCCACTGCCACCGCTACAGGGCAGTGGGAAGAGCGAGGATAAGTGCCAGAATTGGCGCATCCATAGGGCGGCTGACGGCTGGTGTTTCTAGCCTGGGAGGGGGCCAATATTCATGCCACCCTTCCTGGGCTATTAATATCAGCCCCCAGCTGTCTGCCTAGCCTTTGCTAGCTATTAAAATAGGGGGGACCCCTCGTCACTTTTTTGGGGGGGTCCCCCATTTTAATAGCTGGTAAAGGCTAGGTATTCAGCTGGGGGCTGATATTAGTGGCCTGGGAAGCTCCGTGGGTATTACCCCCTTCCCAGGTTTCAGACATCTGCCCCAGCCGTCTGCTTAACCTCCGCTAGAGACTAAAATTACAGGGAACCCTATGCCAATTTTTTTTTTAATAAATCCTTTATTTTAACACTAAATGACAAGTACAGTAACCAACACTGTCACTGTACTTATTATATATATGACTGACATGTTTCTATCTATCTAATCTATGTGTGATGCTCTATTTCTGTTCTAAATTGTCGGGTACCGATGTATGCCGCTGAAGAATTGCCGGCCGGCTTTTTTAAAGAGACGGGTGCATGAAAACACTATTATTTTTTTTTTTAATAAATCCTTTATTTTAACACTAAATAACAAGTACAGTAACCAACAGTGTCACTGTACTTATTATATATGTGACTGACATGTTTCTATCGATCTAATCTATGTGTGATGCTCTATTCTTTCTGTTCTAAATTGTCGGTACCGGTGTATGCCGCTGCTGAATTGCCGGCTTTTCATGTTTCTCTGTGAGCACTGTTCCCATCGATTTGGGCAATCACTGTAATGCCACAACCACCATGGCTGTGGCATTACAGTGAGTGGCAGACAATCCCTGCATGATTGGTGCTCTAAATAGCGCCAAACATGCAGGACGGGGACCCGAGCTCCCGCTCGAGCATCTCGAAAGTACTCGGCGAGCTCCGAGCATCTCGAGTACTGAGATGCTCGGGTGAGTACCGAGCAGTGGCGAGCAAGCTCGCTAATCACTAGTGTTTACCAATAATACCAAAGAAAGTATACTCATGAACCAAAATGAATAAATATATGAATGAATGAATGCAAGAATGACTTGTGTTTACTCAAAAAATTGAAATATTTTTTTTCTTATATTGGAACCATATCATTATATTTAATGAAGCAATATTCTTGTACTAGACATTACTTTATTAAATATGAATGTGTTTTCTCAATTGAGATATTGAACTGAAATAATAAAATAAAAAAATTAGAATTAAAAATGAAAAATGAAAAAATAAGAAGAAAGTAAGAATAAAATTGAAAAAAGAAAAATTAAATTAAGACTAAAAATAATAATAATAATAATAATAATAAAAATAAGGCCTTTATATGTTAATGACAAATGCAGAGTAATTGTATTCTCCATAAAAATACCCTTATATTTCCATTATCTGGATGATTTCATATTTGTCATAACCTTGTATTACCAAAAATGATTAAATTATGTAACTTTGCATGTAATACCCTTCTTAATCATACCATTGTAGCTTATTAATATTTCTTCTTCATTAAAATGTGTGAAAAATAAGTATTGATCAAAAGTGATTATGTAATCAGGATCAAAAGCACATTTTCCCCCTTAATGGCAAAAAATATTATTTTAGAAAATAATTTATATATCAGAACCAAATTAAAAATAATTATTCTTCTATAAATATTTTGCATAAATGTCATAGCATATATTTGTCTGAAGAGGTGTGTACCTATTTATGTAACCATTAAAAATAATAATATCCTTGAATACTATAAAATTATCATTGTGAAAAATTATTCTAAATGTAAATTTGCTTTATAAACCATTTTAATGTGTGGTTACCCTTATCCACTATTAGCTAAATCAAGAAGTAATAATTACTAAAGAAATATAGAAATATATATATTATATAGATAATACTTAATTATGTATCATCATTTTCTCAGACTTAAATGTAATTTTGTACCTTCACATAAAGAAACAAACATACATGAGGCCTCTGTCACACAAATCTCACTTAGCAGCTGCACATATATTCAGCAAATTTCACTCTGTTACAGATTCGTTCAGCTCAAACATTCCACATATATATACAGTACGGACCAAAAGTTTGGACACACCTTCTCATTTAAAGATTTTTCTGTATTTTCATAACTATGAAAATTGTACATTCACACTGAAGGCATCAAAACTATGAATTAACACATGTGGAATTATATACTTAACAAAAAAGTGTGAAACAACTGAAAATATGTCTTATATTCTAGGTTCTTCAAAGTAGCCACCTTTTGCTTTGATGACTGCTTTGCACACTCTTGGCATTCTCTTGATGAGCTTCAAGAGGTAGTCACCGGAAATGGTTTTCACTTCACAGGTGTGCCCTGTCAGGTTTAATAAGTGGGATTTCTTGCCTTATAAATGGGGTTGGGACCATCAGTTGTGTTGTGCAGAAGTCAGGTGGATACACAGCTGATAGTCCTACTGAATAGACTGTTAGAATTTGTATTATGGCAAGAAAAAAGCAGCTAAGTAAAGAAAAACGAGTGGCCATCATTACTTTAAGAAATGAAGGTCAGTCAGTGCGAAAAATTGGGAAAACTTTGAAAGTGTTCCCAAGTGCAGTTGCAAAAACCATCAAGCGCTACAAAGAAACTGGCTCACATGAGGACCGCCCCAGGAAAGGAAGACCAAGAGTCACCTCTGCTTCTTGTTACGGATCCGGGTGGTGGAACCTCTGTGCTGCGGAGCAAGGAGGGACCAGAGGGGCGTAACTAGGTATCAACTCGGACTGACCAGGGTAGCACGGCGGCTCAATCGACTCCGTGAACCAGGGAAGGACCGAGCAGAAGGACCAGGTGCTACTCTGGGCCTGTCCTTGTATGAGAGCAGGGGACTCCCACGGGTAACTGGCAGGAGCCTCCGGGTAGGCACGGCAGGTAACTGATAAGAGCCTCCAGGTAGGCTGACTGATAGGCACGGCAGGTAACTGGTACGTTCTCCGGGTAGGCAGGCAAGCCAGGCCCATAGACACACTGGCGGGTTTGGATCGTAGGCAGACCGTCGGGCTGGCGGAGACAGGTAGTCAGGCTGGCGGACAGGACTGGTAGTCAGGCTGACGGACTGGGCTGGTAGTCAGGCTGGCGGACAGGACTGGCGGACAGGGCTGGTAGTTAGACTGGCGGACTGGACTGGTAGTCAGGCTGGCAGACTGAGCTGGTAGTCAGGCTGGCGGACTGGACTGGTAGTCAGGCTGGCGGACTGGACTGGTAGTCAGACTAGCAGCGGGACCTGAGGGCTGAAGCAGAGTTTAGGACACAAAGCTACAACCTTGCACGGGCACCTCCATTTTGGAGGGGGTACCTTCTATATGAGAGGTTCTCCGGCCATTGGCTGAGGACTCCTTAGGACGGCGCGCGCGGCCCCTTTAAGAGGGGGGGAGAGCGCGCCCTAAGCACAGTGCCCGGGAAGCTGCGCGCGCCGGCAGCAGCAGCAGGAAAGCCGGAAGACGCCGGGCCGGGAGCGTGGCGGTAAGAGGGACGGCGTCTCTGCCTGTCAGGGAGCAGAGGCGCTGATACTACAGTACCCCCCCTTTACGCCCCCTCTTTTTTAGGCCAGAAAGAAATTTTTTAAGGAGAAGAAAGGCGTGGATGTTCTCCCTGGGTTCCCAAGTTCTCTCCTCTGGGCCAAACCCCTTCCAATCCACCAGAAAAAAGGTTTTTCCTCTTACCCTCTTGGTGGCCAGAATGTTCTCTACCTCATAGACGTCCTCAGCGGAGACCGGAGCTGGGGGGGTACCTGGATTGTCAGAAAAAGAATTAAGCACAACTGGTTTGAGGAGAGATACGTGGAAGGAGTTGGGAATCCGTAAGGTGGCCCGGAGTTTTAACTTGTAGGCTACTGGGTTGATTTGCTTGAGGACATCAAAAGGACCGATGAACCGTGGACCCAACTTATAGGAGGGTATTTTGAGACGAACATGTTTGGAGGAGAGCCAAACCTTGTCTCCCAGATGGAATTGAGGTGGGTCCTGGCGTCTCTTATCAGCATGTTTCTTCATCCGCTCGGAGGAATAAAGAAGTGCGGACCTAGTGTCCTCCCAAATGGTGGAAAATTCGCTGACCAGAGACTCCGGGGCAGGGTTGTCCACTGAAGCGGAGACGGGAAACGGAATCCGGGGATGTTGACCGTAGACTACAAAGAACGGGGACTTGGAAGAAGATTCGCTCTCATGGTTGTTATAGGAGAATTCGGCCCATGGTAGGAGCTCTACCCAATCGGTATGGTGAGCGTTGACGAAGTGCCGGAGGAAGCTGGTAAGGGTCTGGTTGATACGTTCCACTTGGCCATTTGACTGCGGATGGTAAGCAGAGGAAAAATCCAGGGTGACATCCAGCAGCTTACACGTAGCTCTCCAGAAACGCAAAGTAAACTGGACCCCGCGATCAGACACAACGTGGAGGGGTGGGCCATGGAGACGAAAATGTGATGGATGAAGTCCTTAGCCAGCACAGATGCAGACGGGAGACCAGGCAGAGGGATGAAGTGGGCCATTTTAGAGAAGCGGTCCGCGACCACCCAAATGACAGTACACCCGGCAGAGACAGGAAGATCGTAATGAAGTCCATAGCGATGTGTTGCCACGGGGCAACAGGTATGGGAAGCGGCAGGAGATGACCAGCTGGTAAGTGTCTGGGAACTTTGTTGCAGCCACAAGATGAACAGGCAGAGACGAAGTCTACCACATCCTTACGCAGGGTAGACCACCAGTAATGCCGGGAAATGAGTAGGAAGGTCTTTTTTGGCCAGCATGACCAGCTAGTTTAGAAGAATGACCCCAGCGAAGAACCCTCTCACGGTCTGGAGGCGCCACGAACGTCTTGCTGGGTGGGAGACGAGACAGGTCCAAGGGGGCCACATTCATCACTTTGGAGGGGTCGATAATGTGCATAGGCTCCTCCTCTTGGTCGGAGGACAGGAAAGATCGGAACAAGGCATCAGCTTTGACATTTTTGTCCGCCGGGCGGAAATGAAGGATGAAATCGAAGCGGGCGAAGAACAAAGGCCACCGGGCCTGACGTGGATTGAGTCTTTGGGCATTCTGTAGATATGCCAGGTTCTTGTGATCCGTGTAGATGATCACCGGGTATAGAGCACCTTCAAGCAGGTAGCGCCACTCCTCCAGCGCCAATTTAACGGCTAGCAGTTCTCGGTCTCCTATGGAGTAATTGCGCTCAGAGGAGGAGAAGATTTTAGAGAAAAGGCCGCAGGTTACCATTCTCCCGGAGGAAGACTTTTGGGTGAGCACTTCTCCGGCTCCAGAGGAGGAGGCATCAACCTCCAGGTAGAACTGTTTGTTGCAGTCCGGACGGTGCAGCACAGGGGCAGAGGAGAAGGCTTGTTTCAGGGAAAGGAAGGCCTCCTCAGCTTCGGATGACCATACCTTGGGATTTGCTCCCTTACGGGTGAGCGCAGATATGGGCGCAGTCCGTGACGAGAAGTGAGGAATGAAGAGACGATAGTAATTAGCGAAGCCCAGGAATCGCTGTATCGCCTTCAAGCCCTCCGGACGGGGCCACTTTAGGACAGCAGAGAGCTTCTCGGGATCCATTCGCAAGCCTGTCCGGGAGATAACATAGCCCAGGAAAGGAAGAGAGGTCTGCTCAAAAAGGCACTTCTCGTATTTAGCATAGAGGTGGTTCTGCCTGAGCCTAAGCAGGACCTGACGAACATCCCTCCGGTGTGTGGGAAGATCCGGAGAGAAGACCAAGATGTCGTCCAGGTATACCACCACGCAGGAGTAAAGAAGGTCACGGAAGATGTCGTTGACCAGTTCTTGGAAGACGGCGGGAGCATTGCAGAGACCGAAGGGCATCACACGGTACTCATAGTGTCCGTCCCGGGTATTAAATGCTGTTTTCCACTCGTCTCCCTGACGGATACGGACCAGGTTATATGCTCCACGTAGATCCAGCTTGGAAAAGATCCTGGCGCCTTTAAGGCAATCAAATAACTCAGAGATGAGCGGAAGGGGGTATTTATTTTTAACCGTGATCTGATTGAGTCCTCTATAGTCAATACAGGGGCGAAGCGAGCCATCTTTTTTTTTGACAACGAAGAATCCGGCACCAGCCGGGGAAGTAGACTTCCGGATAAATCCCCTGGCCAGATTCTCCTCTATGTACTCAGACATGGCCCGGGTTTCTGCCGCAGACAACGGATAAATACGCCCACGGGGTGGAGTGGCGCCGGGTACCAGGTCGATCGGGCAATCATATGGCCTATGAGGTGGCAATGTCTCTGCTTCCTTCTTACCGAAGACGTCAGCATAGGGCCAGTAAGGAGCCGGAAGACCGGGTAAATTAGCTGGGATAGGTGGAGGACGAACCGGACGAACCGGAACCAGGCAGGTCTTATGGCAGGCCGGCCCCCACCGGAGTACTTCACCGGAATGCCAGTTCAACACGGGTTCATGTGTCTGGAGCCAAGGTAGACCTAGCAATAGGGAGTGGGAGAGTCCGGACAACACATGGAAGGAGATTACCTCAGAGTGCAGCATTCCCACCTGCAGGGTTATGGGTTCCGTGACGAGCAGGATGGTCACCGGAAGGAGTCTTCCATCCACGGAGGCGACTGACAAAGGTTCAGCCAGAGACTTGGTGGGAATACGGTATTTCTCAACCAGGGACTGAGAGATGAGGTTTCCAGCGGATCCAGAGTCCAGGTGGGCGAGTTCAAAGTGACGGTTCTCTCCCCAGGAGATAGATACAGACAAAGTCAGGGTTGGAGAGGACTTATTTTTGTCTAGGGCGACCTCTCCGAGCGGTCCTAGACACTGGAGTTTCCCGGCCTGTCCGGGCAGGAACGAATCAGGTGCTCCTTACTGCCACAATAGAAGCAAATGCCCTCGGCTCGGCGTGACTCTTGGCGAGATTTGACCAACTTGGTCTGGTCGATCTGCATGGACTCGGGTGAGTGCGCCCGGGGAGTGACAGAAGAGGAGACAGGTTTCTGGAAAGTAGGAGCTAGGCGGGGAAACCTTCTCTCACGGGTGGTCTCTTTGGTACGTTCTTGAAACCGGATGTCAATCCGGGTAGCCAGAGACACCAGGTCATCCAGGGTGGTAGGAATGTCCCGACCGGCGAGCTCATCTTTAATCCGACCGGAAAGGCCCTCCCAGAAGACGGACACCAGGGCCTCATTATCCCAGGCAAGCTCAGAAGCGAGGGTGCGGAATCGTATGGCATATTGGCCCACGGTGAGACTCCCTTGGTGGAGACGTAGCAAAGAGGAGGCAGATGAGGTCTTTCGTCCCGGCTCATCGAAGACCCTTCGGAAAGCAGTGAGGAAAGACGACAGGTCGGACACCAGGGGATCCCCTCTCTCCCACAGAGGGTTAAGCCATGCCAGTGCCTCCCCAGTGAGATGGAACATGATGAATGCCACTTTGGCTCGGTCGGAGATAAACTGGTGGGCCAGGAGTTCAAAGTGCAGGGTGCACTGGTTTATGAAGCCCCGAGCTTGAGCGGGGTCGCCTCCGAAGCGAGGAGGTGCAGAAAGCCGGGGACCGGGGCAGGATGCCATGGTATTGGTGGGCAGCGGCGCTGCCGGGTTGCGAGTCATGACACTAGCGGTGGTTGCTGGTGGAGCAGTCAGAGTGTCCAGGCGAGAGTTGACATTCCGCAGGTGGCTCAGGATGGACTACTGTTGGGACCTCTGACGGCATAGTTCATGGCATAGGTCCGAGAGCGAGGGAGTTTGGGTGCCACCGGGTTCCATGGCCCGAGCAAACTGTAACGGGTCTGGGAGGTGGAACCTCTGAGCAACTATACAAGGGGGCAGTCCTTGTAAGGAAACGGGTGGCTCCCAGGGAAGGCGGGCAGGTAATCATGGCTAGTGACGGGGACAGTCTCTGGGTAGAAGGGCAGGAGGACACGGCAGGTGACGGGGACAGTCTCTGGGTTGAAGGGCAGGAGGTCACGGCAAGTGACGGGGAGAGTCTCTGGGTAGAAGGGCAGGAGGTCACGGCAAGTGACGGGGACAGTCTCTTGACAGGCGGGTGGTCACGGCAAGTGACGGCAGAGCCTCCAGGTAGGCTAGCAGGCAGGTAGCAGGTGGACGCTCCCAGGTGAGCGGGCAAGAGTCTCTGGACTGGCCGGTGGTCACAGCAAGTGACGGCTCCAGGTAGGCTAGCAGGCAGGTAGCAGAGAAGCGCTCCCAGGTGAGCGGGCAAGAGTCTCTGGACAGGCAGGAGGTCACGGCACGTGACGGCAGAGCCTCCAGGTAGGCTAGCAGGCAGGTAGCAGGTGAGCGCTCCCAGGTGAGCGGGCAAGAGTCTCTGGATAGGCAGGTGGTCACAGCACGTGACGGCGGAGCCTCCAGGTAGGCTAACAGACAGGTAGCAGGTGAGCGCTCCCAGGTGAGCGGGCAAGAGTCTCTGGACAGGCAGGTGGTCACAGCACGTGACGGCGGAGCCTCCAGGTAGGCTAGCAGGCAGGTAGCAGGTGAGCGCTCCCAGGTGAGCGGGCAGACTGATCCATAGACAGACTGGCAGGGCTGGTAGGCAGACTGTCGGACCGCAGATAGATAAGTAACAGGCAGGAATCTGGCAGGTGACTGGCAGGTGACTGGCAGGTAACTGGCAGGTAACTGGCAGGTAACTGGTAACGGGACCTGAGGGCTGAAGCAGAGTTGAAAGGCTTTGCAACAACATTGCTCAGGCACCTCCATTTTGGAGGAGGTGCCTTATATATGGTGAGGTCCTCCGGCCATTGGCCGGGGACTCCTTAGGACGGCGCGCGTGGCCCCTTTAAGAGAGGGGGAGCGCGCGCGCGCCCTAAGCACAGAGGCCGGGAAGCAGCGCGCGCTGCCAGCAGAGCGGGAGGAAGCCGCCGGGCACGGAGCGGAGAGGTGAGGGGAACGGCGTCCCTGCCTAGCAGGAGGCAGGGACGCCAACGCTACACTCTATAATCGATACAGGGGCATAGTGAACCGTCTTTCTTTTTTACGAAGAAGAATCTGGCTCCAGCCGGGGAGGTAGATTTCTGGATGAATCCCCTAGCCAGATTTTCTTCGATGTACTCCGAAAGGCCCGGGTTTCGGCCAACGACAACGGGTAAATACGCCCACGGGGTGGAGTGGCACCGGGTGCCAGGTCGATAGGGCAATCATATGGCCTATGAGGTGGCAGTGTCTCTGCTTCCTTCTTGTCGAAGACATCTGCATAGGACCAGTAAGGTGCCGGTAGACCAGGTAAATTAGCCGGAGTAGCCGGAGGTCGAGCCGGGGGAACCGGGACCAGGCAGGTCTCATGGCAATCCTGCCCCCAACGGAGCACCTCACCGGATTGTCAATTCAGAACGGGTTCATGTCTCTGTAGCCAGGGTAGACCTAGCAAAAGGGAGTGAGAGAGTCTGGAAAGCACATGGAAGGAGATCCTCTCTGAGTGCAGCATTCCCACCTGAAGGGTTACGGGCTCAGTGACGAGCAAGATGGTCACCGGAAGGAGTCTTCCATCCACGGAAGCGACTGCCAATAGTTCAGCCAGAGGTTTGGTAGGAATCTGATACTTCTCTACAAGGGACTGGGAAATGAGATTCCCAGCGGCTCTGGAATCCAGATGGGCGGTTTCAAAGAAGCGGTTCTCTCCACAGGAAATAGAGACGGTTAAAGTCAAGAACCGAGAGGATTTACTCTTGCCTAGGACGACCTCTCCGAGCGGTCCTAGACACTGGAGTTTCCCGGCTTCACCGGACAGGAACGGATCAGGTGCTCCTTACTACCACAGTAGAAACAGCTCCCTTCGGGTCGGCGTGTTTCTTGTCGAGACTTGACCACCTTGGTCTGGTCGATCTGCATAGGTTCGGGCGAGCGTGCCCGGGGAGTTGCTGGTTGGGAAGCAGGTTTCTGGAAAACCGGAGCAAGATGAGGAAATCTTCTCTCCCGGGTAGTCTCCTTAGCACGTTCTAGGAAACGGATGTCAATCTGGGTAGCCAGTGACACCAGGTCATCCAGGGTGGTAGGAATGTCCCGGCCGGCTAGCTCGTCCTTAATCCGACCGGAAAGACCCTCCCGGAAGGTGGACACCAGGGCCTTGTTGTCCCAGGCAAGCTCAGAAGCGAGGGTACGGAACTGTATGGCATACTGGCCCACGGTGAAATTCCTTTGGCGGAGACGAAGCAATGAGGAGGCAGTAGAAATCCTTCGTCCGGGCTCATCGAAGACCCTCCAGAAGGCAGTGAGGAAAGCCGGAAGATCGGACACCAGGGAATCCCCTCTCTCTCATAGAGTGTTTTAGCCATGCCAATGCTTCCCCGGTGAGGTGAGACATGATGAACGCCACCTTGGCCCGGTCGGAGGGAGACTGATGTGCCAGAAGTTCAAAGTGCAGTGTGCACTGGTTCAGAAAACCCCGACATAATACGGGGTCACCCCCGAAACGAGGAGGCGCAGAAAGCCGGGGTCCTAGGCTGGATGCCGTGGTATTGGTAGGCAGCGGCGTCGCCGGAGCGGGTGTCGCTCGGCTCGAGGCGGGCACAGGTGGGACAGACAGCGTGTCCAGGCAAGAGTTGACAGACCGCAGGTAGGTCAGGATGGTTTCCTGTTGGGATCTCTGACGAGAAACCTCCTGGTACAGGTCAGCAAGCGAAGGAGCCTGGGGGCCACCGGGTTTCATGGCCCATGCAAACTGTTACGGATCCGGGTGGTGGAACCTCTGTGCTGCGGAGCAAAGTGGGACCAGAGGGGGGTAACTAGGTATCAACTCGGACTGACCAAGGTCACGCGGCGGCTCAGTCGACTCCGTGAACCAGGGAAGGACCGAGCAGAGGGACCAGGTGCTACTCTGGGCCTGTCCTTGTATGAGAGCAGGTGACTCCTAAGGGTAACTGGCAGGAGCCTCCGGGTAAGCACGGCAGGTAACTAGAAGGTAGGCTGACTGATAGGCACAGCAGGTAACTGGTAGGAGCCTCCAGGTAGGCTGGCTGATCGGCATGGCAGGTAACTGGTACGATCTCCGGGTAGGCAGGCAAGCCAGGCCCATAGACAGACTGGCGGGTTTGGATCGTAGGCAGACCGTCGGGCTGGAGAGTACACTTGGCTGGCGGAGACAGGTAGTCAGGCTGGCAGACAGGACTGGTAGTCAGGCTCGCGGACTGGACTGGTAGTCAGGCTGGCGGACAGGACTGGTAGTCAGACTGGCGGACTGGACTGGTAGTCAGGCTGGCGGACTGGACTGGTAGTCAGGCTGGCGAACTGGACTGGTAGTCAGACTAGCAGCGGGACCTGAGGGCTGAAGCAGAGTTTAGGACACAAAGCTACAACTGTTAGAACACTCCTGTTAGTTTTTTCTATCTTGTGTTTTGCGGTCACGTGACCATCTGCCTATATATTCCAGCTCCGCCCTTCTGGCTTTGCCGGACTTCAGTGTTGTTTGACTGTTTTGCTAGCCTGGTGCTTTGGTGCCTATCTCTGTCAGTTTGCTTGGTCCTCTTGGACCTCTAGTACTTTTTGTCAGTTTGTCTTTTGTGTTCTACAACAATTTCTTTTTAGGAGGTGTCCCATTTTTGTCCCAGTCCTTAGTTCTTTTAGGGACCCCTCCCTTAATTCTATAGGTCTTCGTTCAGACTAGCCGAGGACGAAGGCGGGTCTGTTCACTAGGAACAGGCAGCCTGCTACATCGTAGGGATTCAGCTTAGTCTTACTGTAGGGATAGCTTTCCCCTATCTTTCCTTAGTTCTTGTTGCAGATCATAACAGTAAGTCCAGCCCAAAAAAGACTAAAAGGAAAGAAATTCGGGGATCAGTATGGTTTCCATCCAGGACTTGGCTCAACGCCTGCAGGGATTGTCTCTGGAGGTGGTTGAGCTTCAGCAACATGTGAGTAGCTGTCCTGGAGCGCATTTTGTCGAACCCAAGGTAGGACTGCCTGATGTTTTTTTATGGTAAACAGCAAGATTTTTTTTTCTTTAAAAATGCTTGTTTGTTATATTTTTGTTTGAGACCAAGATCCTCTGGGAATGAATCACAGCGCATTGGTTTTATTATGTCACTTTTGCGCAACGAACCACAGGGGTGGGCCTTTTCTCTCCAGCCTAATGATCCGTGTTTAAGTTCTGTTGAAGAATTTTTTGCTGCTATGGGGCTATTATATGACGATCCTGATTGAATCTCATCTGCTGAATCAGAACCTAGGCGTTTGAATCAGGGGTCAGATGATGTTGAAAATTATTGCACACACTTCAGGAGATGGGCCTCAGAAGTTAAATGGAATGATTCTGCGCTGAGATGTTTATTTCTTGCTGGTCTGAGTGAAAGGGTTAAGGATTTGCTAATTGCATTCCCTGCACCTGAGACTCTGCAGGAAGCTATGCAGTTAGTTGTTCGTGTGGACAGGAGACTGAGGTCTAGGGTGAATGATGTAAAAACTCCTGTAACGTCAGGTCCTAGTTCCCAGAAAATCTGCTCTGACAGCGGAGAACCAGTGGAGGTGGGGGCGATGTCACTCCGCTCTCAGGAAAAAGACCGGAGATTCGCCGAGGGATTGTGTCTTTATTGTGGTAAAGGTGACCATTTGATTAAGTATTGTGAGCGTAGTTTAAGTAAAGAAAAAAAAAGGTCAGTTACGCCTGTATAGCTTGTTTACGCTCTGCAGGAGTATTTCTTTCTGGGAGTACTACTCTGCAGGGAGATTTTATAGAATTTTAGGTATTTGTGGATTGTGGTTCAACACTTAATGTGATTGATAAAGGGTTTTTGGAAAACATTAAATTGAAATCCAAACCTTTGTCATCACCTATTTCTGTGGTTGCAATTGATAACACTCCTTTGAAATGTATTACTCACAAGACTGCTGCATTTCCTCTCACTATCAATGGAGTTCACCAAGAAATTTTGGATTTGGTTGCTTTGGATAATTTACCCTCTCCAGTTGTTCTAGGATTGCCTTGGTTAAAACTGCACAATCCTTTATTGGACTGGTCTACTAATGTGATTAAGTCTTGGAGTCCGAAGTGCTATGATAAATGTTGTAATAGTCGCATTGCGGCTGTGGAAAAAGTGGAATTACCTGTACCTATTCAAGATTTTTGGAGGGTTTTTTTGGAGGAGGAGTCACAAGTTTTACCTCCTCATAGGGATTATGATTGCGCCATTGAGTTTGTTCCAGGAGCTACTCTTCCCAAGAGTCGCTTGTTTAATCTGACTATCCCTGAAAGAAAGGCCTTGGAGGAGTACATACAGACTAGCCTGGCTGCTGGTCACATTAGACCTTCTAAGTCACCTGTGGCAGTTGGATTCTTCTTTGTTAAAAAAAAGGACGGCAGTTTACGTCAATGTCTGGATTTTCGTGAAATTAATAAGATTACCGTAAGCAATTCCTACCCGTTACCGTTAATTCCTGACTTGTTTAACCAGTTAGTGGGAGCCAAGTGGTTCTCCAAAATTGATCTCTGGGGGGCATACAATTTGTTACATGTGAAGGAGGGTGATGAATGGAAAACTGCTTTTAACACTCCGGTAGGTCATTTTGAGAATTTGGTGATGCCTTTTGGTCTTACCAATGCACCTGCATTTTTTCAGAACCTTATTAATGACATCCTGAGACCTCTGACTGGTAAGAATGTGGTTATGTATTTGGATGACATTTTGATTTATTCACCAGATCTGGAGTCCCATTGGCAGAGCGTACGTGAAGTTTTGCAGTTATTGGGTGATAATTCACTCTTTGCTAAGCTGGAGAAATGTGAGTTCGCTGTGCAGAAAATTAGTTTTTTGGGCTACATTGTCTCCAGCGAGGGCTTTGAGATGGACCCTGTGAAGTTTCAGGCTGTGCAGGAATGGCCTAGGCATATTGGTTTGAAATCTATACAGAGATTTTTGGGTTTTGCCAATTATTACAGGAAATTCATTAAGAATTTTTCTGTAATTGTTAAACCTCTAACCGATCTCACCAGGAAAGGTGCGAATACGGCCCAGTGGACTACTGAGGTCATTGAAGTGTTTGAGTATCTCAAAGAGAGGTTCAGTTCTGCCCCTTATGCAGCCTGATGAGACCAAGCCTTTTTTGGTCGAGGTCGATGCTTCATCGGTGGGGGTCGGAGCAGTTTTGTCTCAGGAGAGACATCCTTGTGACTTCTTTTCGAAAAAAATTTCGGAAACCGAACTGAATTATGATGTTGGAAATCGGGAGTTGTTGGCTATTAAACTCGCGTTTGAACATTGGCGTCATTTTTTGGAAGGCGCTAGATTTCCTATTCAGGTTTTCACAGATCATAAGAATTTGATCTATCTGGAGGCTGCCAAGCGCTTGAATGCCCGTCAAGCTAGGTGGGCACTTTTTTTTTCTCGGTTTCATTTTTCTGTTACCTATATCCCTGGTACTAAGAATGTTAAAGCCGATGCTTTATCTCGCAGCTTCTCTCCTACGGTCGGTGCCGAGGAGGAGGAGAGCATTTTACAGAAAGGAGTTGTGGTGGCGGCTTTGGACTCCGTTTTGGAGAATGGGATTCTGAAAGCTCAAGATGATGCTCCATCTAACACTCCCCATGGGAGGTTGTTCGTGCCTAGAGCCTTTAGGAGAGATTTGTTTGTGGAGTGTCATGAGTCTCTGTTGGCAGGCCATCCAGGAATTTCGAAGACTAAGAGATTGATCAGTCGCAGTTTTTGCTGGCCTGGTGGCAGAAGGAAGTCATCAAGTGGGTGTGTCAGTGTACTTTGTGCGCTAGGTCAAAGGCTTCACATACTCCTGCTGCGGGGTTGCTTTGCCCTCTGGAGGTTCCTAGTGCGCCTTGGACGCATCTCACTATGGATTTTATTACTGATCTTCCTGTGTCCGAGGGTTTTACTGTCATCTGGGTGGTCGTGGACCGTTTTAGTAAGATGTGTCATTTGGTTCCATTCATTAAGTTGCCCTGCGCCAAGACACTCGCTAAGGCGTTTGTTAAGGAGATTGTCAAGCTCCATGGCGTTCCCACGGATATTGTTTCTGATAGAGGACCTCAGTTTGTGGCTCGCTTTTGGCGTGCTTTTTGTGACAGGTTGGGAGTCCATTTGTCATTTTCGTCTGGTTATCATCCTGAGTCTAATGGACAGACTGAAAGAAAGAACCAGGATGTTGAGCAGTTTTTGCATTGTTTTGTGGCGGACAATCAAGAGGTGTGGTCGGAGTTTCTGCCTCTCGCAGAATTTGCTCTTAACTATTATACATCCTCCTCTGCTGGGTGTTCTCCTTTTTTTTGCTGTACTGGGAGACATCCATCTTTTGGTTCGTTCTCCAAATTGGGGTCGGCGGTGCAGGAGGAGGAGAATTTTTCCGGTGATTTGGAGAAAGTTTGGACTAATGTACGTTGTAACCTTCAAGAGGCTAACAAAAAGTCCAAGAAGTATTTTGACAGGAAACGTAAAGAGGTTTTGTTTACTGTGGGTGACATGGTTTGGTTGTCCTCGAAGAACCTGCGGTTGAGGTTTCCTTCTAAAAAACTGGGTCCTAAGTTTGTGGGTCCATTTAAAGTGCTTCAGGTTGTTAACCAGTCTGCTGTTAGGTTGGATGTCCCTACTTCCTGGAAGATTAATCCTGTGTTTCATGTTTCCTTGTTGAAAAAGGCTGACGTATCTGATATGGTCGTCACTGTCACAGTTCCTCCTGTGGTGGAAGACGGCGAATATGAAATTTCTCGTATCTTGAATTCTAGATGGCATAGAGGGAGATTACAGTATCTTGTCTCCTGGAAGGGTTTCGGTCCCGAAGACAACTCCTGGGTAAGAACGCATGATGTCTCTGCTCCTAGGCTTGTTAAAGCTTTCCACAGTAGGTTTCCGGATAGGCCTGGGCCTGGAGAATCCGGAGGATCCTCATAAAAGAGGGGGTACTGTTAGAACCCTCCTGTTAGTTTTTTCTATCTTGTGTTTTGCGGTCACGTGACCATCTGCCTATATATTCCAGCTCCACCCTTCTGGCTTTGCTGGACTTCAGTGTTGTTTGACTGTTTTGCTAGCCTGGTGCTTCGGTGCCTATCTCTGTCAGTTTGCTTGGTCCTCTTGGACCTCTCATACTTTTTGTCAGTTTGTCTTTTGTGTTCTACAACAATTTCTGTTTAGGGGGTGTCCAATTTTTGTCCCAGTCCTTAGTTCTTTTAGGGACCCCTCCCTTAATTCTATAGGTCTTCGTTCAGACTAGCCGAGGACGAAGGCGGGTCTGTTCACTAGGAACAGGCAGCCCGCTACATCGTAGGGATTCAGCTTAGTCTTACTGTAGGGACAGCTTTCCCCTATCTTTCCTTAGTTCTTGTTGCAGATCATAACAACAACCTTGCACGGGCACCTCCATTTTGGAGGTGCCATTTATATGAGAGGTCCTCCGGCTATCGGCCGGGGACTACTTAGGACGGCGCGCGCGCGCTCCCCCACTCTTAAAGGGGCCGCGCGCGCCATCCTAAAGAGTCCCCGGCCTAAGCACAGTGCCCGGGAAGCTGAGCGCGCCGGCAGCAGCAGCAGGAGAGCCGGAAGACGCCGGGCCGGGAGCGCGGCGGTAAGAGGGACGGCGTCTCTGCCTCTCAGGGGGCATAAACGCCGATACTACACTTCTGAGGATAAGTTTATCCGAGTCACCAGCCTCGGAAATCGCAGGTTATCAGCAGCTCAGATTAGAGACCAGGTCAATGCCACACAGAGTTCTAGCAGCAGACACATCTCTACAACAACTGTTAAGAGGAGACTTTGTGCAGCAGGCCTTCATGGTAAAATAGCTGCTAGGAAACCACTGCTAAGGACAGGCAACAAGCAGAAGAGACTTGTTTGGGCTAAAGAACACAAGGAATGGACATTAGACCAGTGGAAATCTGTGCTTTGGTCTGATGAGTCCAAATTTGAGATCTTTGGTTCCAACCACCGTGTCTTTGTGCGACGCAGAAAAGTTGAACGGATGGACTCTACATGCCTGGTTCCCACCGTGAAGCATGGAGGAGGAGGTGTGATGGTGTGGGGGTGCTTTGCTGTGTTATGCACACGCCCGGACTGACTGGCGTGAGCATGATTAGTGATCCCATTGGACCATGAAACGAGGAGTGCCTGGAGGGGTGTAACTAAGTATCAACTCGGACCGACCAAGGTCACATGGCGGCTCAGTCGACTCCGTGAACCAGGGAGGAACCGAGCAGAGGGACCAGGTGCTACTCCAGGTCAGACCCTGGTCACAGCTGTTGACCCACACCGGGGAATGCAGGAACAGGCAGGTTAGGCTGGCATACAGACAGGTGGGTACTGGCAGGCACGGCTGGTATGCAGACAGGTGGGTATTGGCAGGCACGGCTGGTATGCAGACAGGTGGGCACTGGCAGGCACGGCTGGCATGCAGACAGGTGGGCACTGGCAGGCACGGCTGGCATGCAGACAGGCGGGTACTGGCAGGTAGGAACGCAGGCAGGATAGGGACCAATACAGACTGGGACACAGGAACGGAGCCGCAGGTGCGGTAGACAAGCAGAGCAGAGCAAAACCTGCAGATGCGGTAGACAAGCAAAGCAGAGCAAAACCTGCAGATGCGGTAGACAAGCAGAGCAGAGCAAAACCACAGGTGCGGTGGACAAGCAGATCAGAGCGAAACTGCAGGTGTGGTGAACAAGCAGGGCAGAGCAAAACCGCAGGTGCGGTGAACAAGCAGAACTAGATACACACAAGGTACTTACAATGAAGTAGCGAGTGTACACAAAACTCACAAACAGAAGTTCAGAGACAACGAGTTGGAGTTAGGTGCAGGTTCAGACACTGCAGGAAAAGGGAAGGTTCGGACATAGAGAGAAACAGGTAACGGGCTATGACACAGTTCAGACAGGAGCTGAACCAGTAATAAGATATAGGAACGAGCCTGGGAACTCAGCCCTCATGGTGGCGGAGACAGACTAGAAGTCACAGATACAGGTAACAGGCCTGGGTATACAGCCCCCAGGGGCGGAAACAGACAAGATACAGGACAGGACCTGGCAACTCAGTTGCACAGAACACACTGAATCAAAGTGTTGCTCAGGCACCCCCTACTGTCTGGAGGAGGTTTAAGTATCCAGTGACTCACAGCAATAGGCTGGGGAGGCATTAGGAGTGCGCACACAGTAACTATAAGAATCAGGCAGTAGCCGGGCCGCCGCCCTAAGCAATCAGACAAGAGACACAGTCAGTACTGGAGCAAAGTGGGCAGCCTGGATTGATAGGTAAGATGGCGGTCTTGCAAGGTGAGAGGTGGTAAGCCATGCCAGCACGCCGCCAGGGATGTTACAGTACCCCCCCCTTGAGGTTGGGAAGAGATGTATTCTATGGAGCATTGTCATCCTGTGTGGATTCTGTGTGGGCAGAAGCCTCTTCTGGCTGGGAAACTGGTGGGCTACCTACACGCATCACCAATGGGGACTGCTCCAGGATATTGGGAAGGGAAGCTTTAGCAGAAGCTTCAGGGTTAGGGTCATCGAAGAGCATTAGAAAGGCCACCAGGAAGGCCTGCAGGTCGGAGGCAATAGGATCCCATGCTTCCCATAGGGGGTGGGTGATCCACTTCAAGGCATCACCCGCTAAGTAGGACATCATGAATGCTACTTTAACCCGATCAGTGGGAAAATAGTGAGCATAGAATTTGAAATGCAGCATACATTGCTCCACAAACGAACGGCTTTGTTTTGGATCCCCATAGTACCGTGGTGGATCCGCAGGAACGAGTGCTGATTGCTCCATTTGGGCTGGTGCGTAAATCGCCTGGACCTCAGCGTGAGAAAAAATTTTTTCCTTGGTGCATGTATTCGCCAGACAAGAATTCAAATGTCTCCGAGAGCGAAGGATCGTGGGGCTCAACGGGGACCATGGCCTGAGCAAACTGTTACGCACACGCCCGGACTGACTGGCGTGAGCATGATTAGTGATCCCACTGGACCATGAACTGAGGAGTGTCTGGAGGGGCGTAACTAAGTATCAACTCGGTCCGACCAAGGTCACACGGCGGCTCAGTCGACTCCGTGAACCAGGGAGGAACTGAGCAGAGGGACCAGGTGCTACTCCAGGTCAGACCCCGGTCACAGCTGTTGACCCACACTGGGGAATGCAGGAACAGACAGGTTAGGCTGGCATACAGACAGGTAGGTACTGGCAGGCACGGCTGGTATGCAGATAGGTGGGTATTGGCAGGCACGGCTGGTATGCAGACAGATGGGCACTGGTCGGCACGGCTGGCCTGCAGACAGGTGGGCACTGGCAGGCACGGCTGGCATGCAGACAGGCGGGTACTGGCAGGTAAGAACACAGGCAGGATAGGGACCATGACAGACTAGGACACAGGAAAGGAGCCCCAGGTGCAGTAGACAAGCAGAGCAGAGCAAAACCCGCAGATGCGGTAGACAAGTAGAGCAGAGCAAAACCCGCAGGTGCGGTTGACAAGCAGGGCAGAGCAAAACCCGCAGGTGCGGTAGACAAGCAGAGCAGGGAAAAACCCGCAGGTGCGGTAGACAAGCAGAGCAGAGCAAAACCCGCAGGTGCGGTAGACAAGCAGAGCAGAGTAAAACCCACAGGTGCGGTAGACAAGTGGAGCAGAGCAAAACCCGCAGGTGCGGTAGACAAGCAGAGCAGAGCAAAACCCGCAGATGCGATAGACAAGTAGGGCAGAGCAAAACCCGCAGATGCGGTAGACAAGCAGAGCAGAGCAAAACCCGTAGATGCGGTAGACAAGTAGAGCAGAGCAAAACCCGCAGGTGCGGTAGACAAGCAGAGCAGAGCAAAGCCCGCAGGTGCGGTAAACAAGCAGAGCAGAGCAAAACCCGCACGTGCGATAGACAAGCAGAGCAGAGCAAAGCCTGCGGGTGTGGTAAACAAGCAGAGTAGAGCAAAACCCGCAGGTGTGGTAGACAAGCAGAGCAGAGCAAAACCCGCAGGTGCGGTAAACCAGCAGAGCAAAACCCGCAGGTGCGGTGAACAAGCTGAGCAGAGCGAAACCGCAGGTGCGATGAACAAGCTGAGCAGAGCGAAACCGCCGGTGCGGTGAACATGCAGGGCGGAGCAGAGCGAAACCGCCGGTGCAGTGGACAAGCAGAGCGGAGCGAAACCGCAGGTGTGGTGGACAAGCAGAGCAGAGCAAAACCGCAGGTGCGGTGAACAAGCAGAGCAGAGCGAAACCGCAGGTGCGGTGGACAAGCAGAGCAGAGCGAAACCGCAGGTGCGGTGAACAAGCAGGGCAGAGCAAAACCGCTGGTGCGGTGAACAAGCAGAACTAGATACACACAAGGTGCTTACAATGAAGTAGCGAGTGTACACAAAACTCACAAACAGAAGTTCAGAGACAACAAGTTGGAGTTAGGTGCAGGTTCAGACACTGCAGGAAAAGGGAAGGTTCGGACATAGAGAGAAACAGGTAACGGGCTAGGACACAGTTCAGACAGGAGCTGAACCAGTAATAAGATATAATAACGAGCCTGGGAACTCAGCCCTCATGGTGGCGGAGACAGACTAGAAGTCACAGATACAGGTAACAGGCCTGGGTATACAGCCCCCAGGGGCGGAAACAGACAAGATACAGGACAGGACCTGGCAACTCAGTTGCACAGAACACACTGAATCAAAGTGTTGCTCAGGCACCCCCTACTGGGTGGAGGAGGTTTAAGTATCCAGTGACTCACAGCAATAGGCTGGGGAGGCATTAGGAGTGCGCACGCAGTAACTATAAGAATCAGGCAGTAGCCGCGCCGCCGCCCTAAACAATCAGACAAGAGACACAGCCGGTACTGGAGCAAAGTGTGCACCTTCTCATTTAAAGATTTTTCTGTATTTTCATGACTATGAAAATTGTACATTCACACTGAAGGCATCAAAACTATGAATTAACACATGTGGAATTATATACTTAACAAAAAAGTGTGAAACAACTGAAAATATGTCTTATATTCTAGGTTCTTCAAAGTAGCCACCTTTTGCTTTGATGACTGCTTTGCACACTCTTGGCATTCTCTTGATGAGCTTCAAGAGGTAGTCACCGGAAATGGTTTTCACTTCACAGGTGTGCCCTGTCAGGTTTAATACATGGGATTTCTTGCCTTATAAATGGGGTTGGGACCATCAGTTGTGTTGTGCATAAGTCAGGTGGATACACAGCTGATGGTCCTATAGAATAGACTGTTAGAATTTGTATTATGGCAAGAAAAAAGCAGCTAAGTAAAGAAAAACGAGTGGCCATCATTACTTTAAGAAATGAAGGTCAGTCAGTCCGAAAAATTGGGCAAACTTTGAAAGTGTCCCCAAGTGCAGTTGCAAAAACCATCAAGCGCTACAAAGAAACTGGCTCACATGAGTACTGCCCCAGGAAAGGAAGACCAAGAGTCACCTCTGCTTCTGAGGATAAGCTTATCCGAGTCACCAGCCTCAGAAATCGCAGGTTAACAGCAGCTCAGATTAGAGACCAGGCCACTGCCACACAGAGTTCTAGCAGCGGACACATCTCTTCAACAACTGTTAAGAGGAGACTTTGAGCAGCAGGCCTTCATGGTAAAATAGCTGCTAGGAAACCACTGCTAAGGACAGGCAACAAGCAGAAGACTCTTGTATGGGCTAAAGAACACACGTCTTTGTGCGACGCAGAAGAGGTGAACGGATGGACTCTGCATGCATGGTTCCCACCGTGAAGCATGGAGGAGGAGGTGTGATGGTGTGGGGGTGCTTTGCTGGTGACACTGTTGGGGATTTATTCAAAATTGAAGGCATACTGAACCAGCATGGCTACCACAGCATCTTGCAGCGCCATGCTATTCCATCCGGTTTGTGTTTAGTTGGACCATCATTTATTTTTCAACAGGACAATGACCCCAAACACACCTCCAGGCTTTGTGAGGGCTTTTTGACCAATAAGGAGAGAGATGGGGTGCTACGCCAGATGACCTGGCCTCCACAGTAACAAGACCTGAACCCAATCGAGATGGTTTGGGGTGAGCTGGACCGCAGATTGAAGGCAAAAGGGCCAACAAGTGCTAAGCATCTCTGGGAACTCCTTCAAGATTGTTGGAAGACCATTTCCGGTGACTACCTCTTGAAGCTCATCAAGAGAATGCCAAGAGTGTGCAAAGCAGTCATCAAAGCAAAAGGTGGCTACTTTGAAGAACCAAGAATATAAGACATATTTTCAGTTGTTTTACACTTTTTTGTTAAGTATATAATTCCACATGTGTTAATTCATAGTTTTGATGCCTTCAGTGTGAATGTACAATTTTCAAAGTCATGAAAATACAGAAAAATCTTTAAATGAGAAGGTGTGTCCAAACTTTTGGTCTGTACTGTATATTCACATATATGCTTGAAGGACAAACGTTGTCAGATGATTTACAATGAGGAAAAAGGGTACAATTTATATTAAAGAGTGTAGGTAACATGCAATATATTCATCATAAGGCTTCTAATGGGAATATCAATGTAAGCTCATGGAGTCACTGATCCCATATGGTGTCATGGTCCGTCATAGAGTTAGTTACAAGAGGAGTAGCAGCAAAGAAACTCTATTACAGGTAAGTAGGAACAATTAGACACAGAAAAAACGGTTCAAATAGCAAAAATGGCGTAGGGAACACTGAAGGATTACATACCTGGCGTGAAGGGAATAGTGCATGGACTAGGAACCGCGAAAAAGC
This sequence comes from Phyllobates terribilis, assembly GCF_046119375.1. Lineage (NCBI taxonomy): Eukaryota > Metazoa > Chordata > Amphibia > Anura > Dendrobatidae > Phyllobates > Phyllobates terribilis. The sequence goes on from NW_027362991.1 coordinate 2,803,723, forward strand.
GCCGTGTGGTGGAAAGAAGGAAGGACTATATAAAGGACTATATATATAGGACTATATATATATTATATAGGACTAGTGCGTTGGTGGAAGCGGTGAAAGAACGCCGGTGTATATCCGGTCATGCGCAGTATGGCCATACTGACTTCCGGTGCGCATGCTGGAACGCAAAGGGAGACAGTGGAACGCAAGTCACTTCCGGACATGCGCAGTATATACGCTACACTGGAAGTAAGTGGATAGACTTTACTTAAGGTGTAAATCAGTGGAAAGAGGTTATACTCAATCAAGAGCAGAATAACGCAGGGTGAGCCAACCTTAGGAGGGGCTATAGGAGATGAATACTTGAAAAACAGATTATATTATATTAAATTGCAAAATAAGGAGGGGGATCCTGAAGAGTCAAAGAAAAAAATGCATGGGATTCGTTACGGAGGTCCCTGGGAACCTTAATTAGTAACCTACAAGACAAAGAAAAATAATCAGTAACATGAAATATATTCAATTATTATAAAATGGCAAACAATCTAGTCATCCATACTGAAAGCCCAGTGAATGACCCACAACTTAAAACTTTAATCAGTAGCATAGAATTATCCGCTAAACCCTGGTTTATTATCCTATCCAATAGACACTGGACAGAGTGAGTTTTATGTCATATAGGTAGAGGGATTTTTGGGGGCGATATAGGAATTTTTTATTCATCTTGTGCGTCATACTCCCTATTAAGTCCTTTCGGAGTGAGGATCTGTAGCGTATGTATCCAGTATAGCTCACGTTTTTTGAGGTTTTGAATCCGGTTGCTCCCCTGTCTATTTGGCGGAATGTGATCAATTACTTGATACCTTAGTTGTGAAATGTTGTGGGACATAGCTAGAAAATGTGCTGGTATAGGTAACATCGTGCGTCCACAACGAATTGTCGATTTGTGTTGTGAAATACGGTCTCGGATATGTTGGGTGGTCTCACCAACATATGCGAGACCGCATGGACACTTAATTAGATACACCACATACGTGGAATCACAAGAGAAATATTCTTTAATAGAATAACGTTTGCCAAAATGAGGATGTGTAAAAGTAACATAGTTTTTAAGGTTGAAGGAAGACTAAGTCCATCTAGTTCAACCCATAGCCTAACATGTTGATCCAGAGGAAGGCAAAAAAAAAACATGTGGTAAACACTAAGCTCCACATTGGGGAAAAAAAATCCTTCCTGACTCCATACGACAATCAGACTAGTTCCCTGGATCAACGCCCTATCAAGGAATCTAGTATTTATAACCTGTAATATTATACTTTTCAAGAAAGGCATCCATGCCCTTCTTAAATTTTAACAGTGAATCACTCATTACAACATCATACGGCAGAGAGTTCCATAGTCTCACTGCTCTTACAGTAAAGAATCCCCGTCTGTGATTATGATTAAACCTTCTTTCCTCTAGACGTAGAAGATGCCCCCTTGTCCCCGTCTCAGGCCTCAGAGTAAAAAGATCAGTAGAAAGCTCTTTGTACTGTCCCCTCATATACTTGTACATAGTAATAAGATCACCCCTAAGCCTTCTTTTTTCCACAGTAAATAACCCCAAGTGTAATAACCTGTCTTGGTATTGCAGACCCCCAGTCCTCTAATAACCTTGGTCGCTCTTCTCTGCCCCCGCTCTAGTTCAGCTATGTCTTTCTTATACACCGGAGACCAGAACTGTACACAGTATTCTAAGTGTGGTCGCACTAATGACTTGTATAGAGGTAAAATTATGTTCTCCTCATGAGCATCTATGCCTCTTTTAATGCATCCCATTATTTTATTTGCCTTTGCAGAAGCAGCCTGACACTGGCCACTACACTGAGCTTGTCGTCCACCAATACACCCAGGTCTTTTTCAGTAACAGTTTTGCCATGTGTTTTACAATTAAGCTTATAATTATACATTTTATTTCCTCTGCCCAAGTGCATTACCTTACATTTATCCCCATTAAAGCTCATTTGCCATTTATCAGCCCAAGCTTCTAGTTTACATAGATCCTCCTGTAATATAAAATTGTCCTCCTCTGTATTGATTACCCTGCAGAGTTTAGTGTCATTAATAAATATGTTAAAAAGAAGTGGGCCCAATACTGACCCCTGTGGTACCCCACTGTTAACTGAGACCCGGTTTGAGTGTTTTCCATTAATAGCCACCCTTTGTTTCCTATCACTGAGCCAATTCTTAACCCACATACATATATTTTCCCCTATCCCCATTGTTCTCATTTTGTGTATCAACCTTTTGTGTGGAACCGTATCAAAAGCTTTTGAAAAGTCCATATACACAACATCCACTGCATTTCCTTGGTCCAGTCCGGAACTTGCCTCCTCATAAAAACTGATCAGATTAGTTTGACAGGAACGGTCCCTCGTAAACCCATGTTGATATTGGGTCATGAGGTTATTCTTCTTCAGATACTCTATTATAGCATCTCTTAGGAAACCCTCCAGGATTTTACCCACAGTAGAGGTTAAGCTTACCGGCCTATATCTATGACGTTACTTAATTCCTGCAGTACTCGCGGGTGTATCCCATCCAGGCCCGGTGATTTGTCAACTTTAGTGATTTTTAGATGCCGCTATACTTCCTGCTGGGTTAAGCAAGTGACATTTACTGGAGAATTTTTGTTATCACTAATCATGTTTTCTGTCATGCGATTTTCTTGTGTAAATACGGTTGAAAAAAAATCATTTAGCATATTGGCTTTTTCCTCATCCTCATCCACCATTTCACCCAGACTATTTTTAAGGGGGCCAACACTATCATTTTTTAGTTTTTTACTATTTATATAGTTAAAGAATATTTTGGGGTTATTTTTACTTTCTCTGGCAATAATTCTCTCTGCCTAAATCTTTGCTGCCTTGATTTGTTTTTTACATAATTTATTTAATTTTCTATATTTATTTAATGCCTCATCACTACCTACTTGCTTTAGTTCTCTAAATGCTTTCTTTTTGTCACTTATTGCGCCCCTTACAGCTCTATTTAGCCATAGTGGTTTCCTCCTATTTCTAGCATGTTTATTCCCAAGGGGTATATATTGTGCACAGGTCCTATTCAGGATGTTAATAAATGTCTCTCATTTGCTTTGTGTAGCTTTATGTCTCAGGATATCGTCCCAGTTTATTGCACTAAGATGATCTCTTAACCGTTGGAAATTTGCCTTCCTGAAGTTTAGTGTCTTTGTAACCCCTCTACTACACATCTTATTAAAGGTTACATGAAAACGTATTATTTTGTGATCACTATTACCCAATTGACCCCCAACTAGTATATTTGATATGCGGTCTGGCCTATTGGTTAATATTAGGTCTAGCAGTGCCCCCCTTCTTGTTGGGTCCTGAACCAGTTGTGAAAGGTAATTGTCTCTCATAGTAGTCAAAAACCTATTTCCTTTGCTTGAACTACATGTTTCTGTCCCCCAATGTATTTCAGGGTAGTTGAAGTCTCCCATAATAATGACTTCTCCTTGAGTCGCTGCTTCATCTATCTGCTTTACGAGGATATTCTCCGCTACTTAAATTATTTTTGGAGACTTATAACAAACCCCTATCAGTAATTTATTATTTTTTCCCCCTCCCCTTATCTCCACCCACAGGGACTCTACATTTTCATTAGATTCACATATATCCTCCCGCAAGACAGGTTTTAAGGATGATTTTACATATAAACACACACCCCCCCTCGCTTGTTTGTACGGTCATTTCTGAACAGACTATAGCCCTGTAAATTAACTGCTCAGTCATGGCTCTCGTCCAGCCATGTCGCAGATATCCCTACCATGTCATAATTATTTTCCAACAAAATTAATTCTAATTCCTCCATTTTGTTGGTGAGGCTTCTGGCATTAGTGTACATGCATTTTATGTATCTCTCTGTACCTCTATTCCATCTTACTTTATTGACTGTTCTAACCCCACCCCCAATTTCTTTATTTGTGCCCAGGTCACTATCTGCACTATCTTCCCCACCTATAAAATGAATACCCTCCCCCCCAATCCCTAGTTTAAACACTCCTCCAACCTTCTAGCCATTTTCTCCCCCAGCACAGCTGCACCCTCCCCATTAAGGTGCAGCCGGTCCCTAGCGTAGAGTCTGTAGCCAACTGAGAAGTCGGCCCAGTTCTCCAGGAACCCAAATCCCTCTTTCCTACACCAGTTCTTGAGCCACTTATTTATCTCCCAAATCTCCCGTTGCCTCTCTGGCGTGGCACGTGGTACCGGTAGTATTTCAGAGAATACCACCTTGGAGGTCCTTGCTTTCAGCTTGCAGCCTAATTCCCTAAAATCATCTTTAAGGACCTTCCACCTACCTCTAACTTTGTCATTTGTGTCAATGTGCAGCATGACCGCTGGGTCCTCACCAGCCCCTCCCAGTAATCTGTCAACCCGATCAGCGATGTGCCGGACTCGAGCGCCAGGTAGGCAGCACACTGTTCGACGATCCCTGTCTTTGTGACAGATTGCCCTATCTTTTCCTCTAATAATTGAGTCCCCCACTACCAGCACCTGCCTAGCCTACCCTACTCTCCTATTTCCCTCTTTACTGGAGCTGACACTCGTCCCCTGAAAGCCGGAGATGCCTTGCTGCAGTAGTGCTACCCCTGTACCATCACTCCCCTCATCTGCCAACTTTGCAAACTTATTGGGGTGTGCCAGATCAGGACTAGCCTCCCTGGCACTCTTCCCTCTACCACCCCTTCTAACTGTCACCCAACTAGCGACCTCACTGTCCTGCAGCTCCCGACTACCACCCTCCCCCACATCTACCCCAGTAAGCTGCTGCTCAGTGAGCAGCAGACTCCTTTCCATGTTGTCAATGGATCTCAGTGTTGCCAGCTGCTCATTTAGATCCAGTATCTGGGCTTCCAAACGCACAACGTGCACACATCTCGCGCAGCAGTAAGCAACCTCTACCTGCTGTTCAAGGAATACATACATGTGGCAAGATGTACACTGGATAGCATTGTCAATAATGGAGCTCATTTCCTAATGGGGATTGCAATATACAGAATGTTAAGTAAAAAGTAAAGTAAAGAATTAATGAAATACAGTCAGCAATTCAGTCCAAAGTCCTCCCTTCCAAACTCCCTGAATACAAAGTCACTGAAAAACAAGTCACACACTTACTTTCGTTCGCACTTACGCTCCGGACTCACGCAGCTCGTTCACACTCGCAAACTAAGATATTTAAAGAGTTTTTTTTTTTTCCCTTTTCCAGCAATGCACCCTTCACCTCAATGCACTTCCAGTGTCACCCTTAGTAATATTTGAACACTGTAAACATCCTAGACACGGGAAAGTTCCCCTCCGGGGGGTGGCCAAGGTGCGTTGGATTGGTCCCTTATTTGTAGATCCCACGTCGGCTCTAACCAAATGGTCGCGAATGTTTCGGGATCTTTTATGACATAGTAGGGGGTAAATTTCTCTATATCCGGATAAGATTGCCGTAACAGGGACCAATATTTTTAATGCACTTGAATATCTGTCCCCCAAAGGGGTGATAGGTGTTCACGAAAGTCAGTCGTGAGTTATTATTCCGTCGTGAAGTAGGTTGGGTGACCTGGTTCAAGATATGTGATGGGTAACCCCTCTGTCGAAATTTGTCGTTCATCTCCTCATGTCTAATTTTTTTAGAATCTGCAGTAGACACTATTCGATCCACCCTATTATGTTGTGATTTTGGTAATGACCTTTTAATATGGCCCGGGTGAGAACTGGAATACAACAATAGACTGTTTTTATCTGTTGGTTTTGTGTATAAGTCACTGACTAGATATCCTGTGTCAACGAGTGTAATCCGTGTGTCCAAAAAACGTATGGAATGTGGGTCTTGGTGTATGGTAAATGTCAGATTAGTAACTTTGCTGTTAAGGTCATCAAAAAAAGTTTTTAAGTTTTGTCTTGTGCCAGTCCAAATAAAGAAAATATCGTCAATAAAACGTCTCCAGCATAGCACATGCTTTTCAAACAGAGGGTGAGTATATACATGATCTATCTCAAAATTCCCCATGAAGATATTGGCATAGGGGGGTGCCACATTGGAGCCCATCGCCGTACCCCTCTTTTGAAAGAAAAAACGATCTTCAAACATGAAAAAATTTTTGGTGAGGATCAAAGTTAATAAATCACTGCAAAAGTCAATCTGATCGGCTGAGAATGTAGTATGGGCTCTTACAAATTTTATTGTGGCACAAATGCCCTACTGGTGATTGATACTAGTATAGAGACTGTTGACATCCATTGTTGTTAGGATGCTGTTAGTAGGGATTGGTCCTAATTCTCTTATGCATGTCAAAAAATGGGTAGTGTCCTTAAGGTATGAGGTAATCTTCTGAATATGGGGTGTTAAAATTTTTTCTAATGTAATAGCCAAGGGTGACAAAATAGAATCTGTAGAGGCTACAATAGGTCTCCCGGGTGGTGCCCATAGATTCTTGTGTATTTTGGGTAAGGTATAAAATACCGGCATTATTGGGTTTGGATTGACCAAAAATTCTGACAGTTTGGAATCGATTGTGCCTCTCTGAGAATGATGTGAGACTAAATTTTTAATTAAATTAGCTACCTCTGTGGTGGGGTTACGTGTTATAGGTAGATACGTTTCAGTATCATTCAATTGAGTGTATATCTCTGATATATAATAAGACCGGTCCATAATAACAATTGCTCCCCCCTTATCAGCTGGTTTTACAATAAGTTCTTTCCTTTTTTTCAATGAGGAGAGGGCCATACTTTCCTCAGGGTTGAGGTTATTTTTGTTATGCAGATCGCCTCTCTTTATGGCTTGTAGGACTTCATTAATGTCTTTCTGGACCAAGTCAATATATGTCTCTACATGATAATATGTACAAGGCGGTTGGAAATGGCTAGGAATACGCAGTTTCAAGCCATGTAAAGAGAACATTCCATCATTCTGGCTGCTCTGAGAGGCACCTGGAGGATCAGTAGTAAGCCCCCTACCAGAGGAAAAATGGACTTTCAATCTTAAGGTTCTATAAAAGCGTTGTAGTTCTTGCTCCAGTTGGAATGTATCAAAGGCAGGTGTAGGGCTAAATGAAAGACCTTTTTGCAATAGGTCTAATTCGGCCGGTGCTAAGGATTGTGAGAAGATGTTATACACGATGTTAGTCCTACCCGAGAACGAGTTGTCATCCGAGCGTTGTCTGTCTGTCGATCGCCTCCCCCGCCTCGTCTTATTCTTGGTGGACGGTTTCTGCGTTGATCCAAAAAATAATTTGGTTGATAGGTACCTCGTTTGCTGTCTGTAGAGGAGTGTCGGCCTGGAGAAGAGTTGTATCCTCGCCTGTATGATCTGCTGCTTCTGCCTTGATCTGAAGAGCGCCATCTATACACTTGATTATTGAGGTAGTTTTCAGCGTCACATAGAAATTTAGATTTTTTCTGGATCTGGAGTTCGTTGCGATATTCAGAAATGGTTTTGTCCACTTTGTTTTTCAGTGTTGTAAATTCTTCAGATGAAATCGTATTACTCAATTGTTGCTCAGTAGAGGCAATCCTAGTATGTAGATTGGTTATTTCCTTCTGGAGAAAATCAATTGTCAACACAATAATGTCCATTGAGCATTTGTTGAGGATCCCCTCGAACTTACTGCAATAATCAGAGTTATCATTAAATAGAGTAGGACGTAGGTTGACTCTTAATCCTCGTGGAATTCGTTGTGTTTTGTGATATTCTGCGAGAGTAACGCAGTGTAGATCCAAAGCGGTATACCTCCTTTGTTCCTTCTCTAGGTCCCTTATGCGTACTTCCTCAGTGGGGGTGTGGAGAAATGTAACGGGAGTTGTGACATGTGCAAGTATTCCACTTGCTTCTTCCTGATTAAAGGCAAAGGTTGTGAACGACATTGAAGCCACAGGAGCGTAATCCCAAGAAACAGTCAATTGAAAAAAAGAAGGATCGCTTCACTGTATCAAACTTTTAGGGTGCTCTGAAGAAATAGGTAGTATAGATATCAAAAAAGAACTTCGGCACTCCAATATGGATGCAAAAAATTGGTTTTTATTAGCAGAATTCCCCATAAATGAAAAGCAGTCCGTTTCCACCTAACATGGTCTTTACCCATCACATATCTTGAACCAGGTCACCCAACCTACTTCACGACGGAATAATAACTCACAACTGACTTTCGTGAACACCTATCACCCCTTTGGGGGACAGATATTCAAGTGCATTAAAAAATATTGGTCCCTGTTAGAGCAATCTTATCCGGATATAGAGGAATTTACTGATGTCCCCCTACTATGTCATAAAAGATCCCGAAACATTCGCGACCATTTGGTTAGAGCTGACATGGGATCCACAAATAAGGGACCAATCCAACGCACCTTGGCCACCCCCCGGAGGGGAACTTTCCCGTGTCTAGGATGTTTACAGTGTTCAAATATTACTAAGGATGACACTTTTACACATCCTCATTCTGGCAAACGTTATTCTATTAAAGAATATTTCTCTTGTGATTCCACGTATGTGGTGTATCTAATTAAGTGTCCATGCGGTCTCGCGTATGTTGGTGAGACCACCCAACATATCCGAGACCGCATTTCACAACACAAATCAACAATTCGTTGTGGACGCACGATGTTACCTATACCAGCACATTTTCTAGCTATGTCCCACAACATTTCACAACTAAGGTATCAAGTAATTGATCACATTCCGCCAAATAGACGGGGGGGGGGCAACCGGATTCAAAACCTCAAAAAACGTGAGCTATACTGGATACATACGCTACAGATCCTCACTCCGAAAGGACTTAATAGGGAGTATGAAGCACAATATGAATAAAAAATTCCTATATCCCCCCCAAAAATCCCTCTACCTATATGACATAAAACTCACTCTGTCCAGTGTCTATTGGATAGGATAATAAACCAGGGTTTAGCGGATAATTCTATGCTACTGATTAAAGTTTTAAGTTGTGGGTCATTCACTGGGCTTTCAGTATGGGTGACTAGATTGTTTGTCATTTTATAATAATTGAATATATTTCATGTTACTGATTATTTAGGACTATTCAGTAGGACTATGAGCTGTGTATCCACCTGACTTCTGCACAACACAACTGATGGTCCCAACCCCATTTATAAGGCAAGAAATCCCACTTATTAAACCTGACAGGGCACACCTGTGAAGTGAAAACCATTTCCGGTGACTACCTCTTGAAGCTCATCAATAGAATGCCAAGAGTGTGCAAAGCAGTCATCAAAGCAAAAGGTGGCTACTTTGAAGAACCTAGAATATAAGACATATTTTCAGTTGTTTCATACTTTTTTGTTAAGTATATAATTCCACATGTGTTAATTCATAGTTTTGATGCCTTCAGTGTGAATGTACAATTTTCATAGTCATGAAAATACAGAACAATCTTTAAATGAGAAGGTGTGTCCAAACTTTTGGTCTGTACTGTATATATATATATATATATATATATATATATATATAAATATATATATATACACTTTATATTCTTGTGGCAGCATGAGGTCTCCTACTATATCATTATTCTTGAATTTATATACATATATAAACATTTTTTTAAAAAAACGCACGCTATTTGCATATTCTACTGTACCTTACAAATTTATTTCACAATCTTTTGTGGGTTATTCCACATCATTTATAAGTAGATGTATGTGTATATTTTGTTTTTCCTTATTTTCTGTTTATATACAAATGTTGATGGGATATATTCTTTTGATGTTTAGCATAGTCCCTGAGAAAGACCATGTTAGGTCGAAACGTTGGCCTGCTTTTCATTTAAGGGGAATTCTGCTAATAAAAACCAATTTTTTGCATCCATATTGGAGTGCCGAAGTTCTTTTTTGATATCTATACTACCTATTTCTTCAGAGCACCCTAAAAGTTTGGTACAGTGAAGCGATCCTTCTTTTTTTCAACAAGCTTCCATTGCTGATAGACCCAGAGGCTGTTGTTAGGTCTCAGCTTGCCATGATAACCATCGATACACCGTGATTGTAACATGGGGGTAATAATGAAGGTACAGAGGGGGCCCCTTCCTTCTGTCCACCATATTGATGCGGTGGTCGCTATTGACCGCATCATCTAAAGGGTTAAACTGTCGGGATAGGTGCTAACACCAAAGTCGGCAGTTGCAGCCAACTCTCCTTGAAGTGCGGGCTCAGCTGCTAAGCCTGCACAGCACGACTACCATGAAAATAGCACAGTTCATGTTTAATCCCATGTGCCCATGATGTAATAGTATGTCATAGGGCAGTAAGGTGTTAGACTTTTGATTGGTTGTTTCTATATTTTCCATTTACCATAATGGAGGACTGATCACATACGTGAGCTCAGGACATGGAATGCAATGTGTGGACCTGGGGAGGAATCATTGACCAGACCTGAGGCTCCTATGATTTGTTGGGTTGACCCCCAGTTGCCTCTATTAAGCACTGTGAAGACCCATACAGAGGCTCAGATATGTTATCATACACTGACTATTAGCTTCATTCAAGGAGTCAAATATAAGAATTTTCAATAATAGTTGAAATAATATTTAATTATTTATTTATCAATTTCCTATCAGTATGTCTTTGGAGTGTGGGAGGAAACCGGAGAACCCGGAGGAAACCCACGCGAACACGGGGAGAGCATACAAACTCCATGCAGTTGTTCTCTTTGGTTGGGTTTGGACCCAAACGCTGCAAAGCAACAGTGCTAACCACTGAGCCACCGTGTTGCCCAATAGTCTTCAATGTGGCACTAATCATGATAGGACGAGAACAGAGACCGAGCCCGGAATCTGTCTCCTTATGCAGCAGGAAGCTCACTTTATTCCGTGAGTTCATCTGACTGCGGAAAGTCCAGTAAATGTCGTATCCAGAAGTGAGAACAGAGACCGAGCCCGGAATCTGCCTCTTGATGCAGCAGGAACCTCACTTTATTCCGTGAGTTCATCTGACTGCGGAAAGTCCAGTAAATGTCGTATGCGAGAACAGAGACCGAGCCCGGAATCTGTCTCTGTTTTCTGACTTGTTTTCGCCTTGTGGAAGAGTCGTCACATCCGGCTGGATTCTATATTCATTGACGGATCACAATCAGGCTTCTCTCCGGAATAGTGATCTGTAGAAATAATAAATATGACTGAAGATGAAACAACTGGATATCATATATAAACGGCAGGCAATGTACTCCTGGTTACTGATTTCTAGCCTTGTGAGAAAAGATTTAAGATAAGTGATATTGGCTTATTCTTAGTTTAGGACTGTACCCCCCATTCATCTAGAGGGGGCTGACAATCACTATGTGAGATCTGAGACCACCCACTGGACTCCTAAACCCAGAATGTTTCATATTGGCCGGCACTAAGCATTTCATGGATATCTAAGAAGTACATGAGTGCAATTTTTTAAATCTATAAATTTAAATTAAAAAATAAATTATTGATTATGTAGCGTTAATAAAGCTAGATCTAAATAGAACTATTTTTACTGTAAAGGATCTTCTCCCCACTATTTTAGCTTTAGTAAAAGATCAAGTATTTCTAAAACATTAAAAGACATCCAGGAACTTAAAGATGTCAGACAAACCCCTGCAGATCCCCAATGAATCTAGGACCTCCAGCAAGTTGTCATAGCCGGAACGGACATTGAATGTACAACGTGATGATTCGTGCCGCAAAGCTGGAGCCACTGTCTCCAACAAAAGAAGCAAAACGTAGTTTAACAAGTGTACAGTTTTATACGATGATTTATATGGTTGTATAACTAATATATTTCCCATCTGGTATTATCACTCATCCCCTTAAAAAAATAAAATTGGTACTTAATATTTTATCTCCTCTTGTAAAAGGATTGAATAGTTCTAAGAAGAGATACCTGGCCTGGAAAGAAACTAAAAATTCTAACTCTGAAATAATAGGATCTGAAAACCCACTCAAATTATATTCTCAAATTATATATTCTCATTACCAAAAATTAAAAAACTTAAAGTTGACTATTCCCATCTTATCTTACCTTTCATTTTTCCTCAGGTCCAGCTTTAAAAAGTTCTAATTTATGGAGCTGTAGATATTACCTCCTTCAGGACAAAGTCTATAAAGATGAAATAAAATTAAATTATTTGATATAAAATGATACAGAAGGATTATCTACATGTACAGTAAAGCATTAAACCTGACATATTGTGCCACTACGTGTTTCCAAGAGACGCACTATAACATTATGCTGCGGTGCTCCTTTACTCCAATGAGACCCCGCAGAGCATTTCCTTCCCAACCTCCTCTATGCTGGAGAGGTTGTGCTAAACCGGGAGACATTTTACACATATTTTGGAGTTGTCCATAAAGGAATTATGGAAAGAAACTTTGAACTTACTCCTATGAATTTCTAAACCCAATATTCCACTTACACCACAATTAATATTATTATCACAAGGTCTAGAAGAAATCCCACCCAAATTTCAACATATCTCTTGTCATATCTTTTTGGTGATTAAACATTTAATCGCAACAAAATGGAAGCAAATAATTCCTCCATCAATATTAGAAGTAATGGAAAGGCATCAGCGCACAATATTTAAGTTCAACTTTGCGATTAGTGAAAAAATGTTGTAACTGATATTTAGTTAGATGAATGCCATAGTGGAAGAGTTTTTTTTTACTCAGGCTAAACCCAAAACTTAAAAACTAAAATAGTTGTATAAACAAACAATACCGGATATATACCAAACTAATTGTTTACACATATTATGGTCAAAGTTATAATAGTTGTTTATTACTAATAATAATGACTAGCCTTGCCTTTACTTTCTCTCCTGTAACTTCCCATTGTTACCCCATTACTCCTTTTTCCCCTCCCCAATTTATATTCCTTCTTAATGTTATTTTTTTTGTAAATGTTAAATAAAAACAATTGAACGAGATGATCCGACATTTATCATTTTTTACCCGTTGTAAATCCTGTTGTTCTCCTGAATCTGGCATTGTTCATCCTTTGTTCCTCAAGATTCTAATTTCCTGAGAAATTGCCCCCTTTTCCCTTTATGTAAATCTAGTATTTGTATTTATTTTTGCCAAGTGGGCGTGACCCTCAAAAACTTCTCTTTTTGAGAAACATCTTGATGACAACGGCCAGTTGGCTAAAATAGTGGATAAATATATAGGGAGCAGGGAGACCTATCAGGAACAAGGAGATTTGAGAACAAGAGACAAACAATGCCGTATTCAGGAGAATAGCAGCATTTATACCGGGTTAAAATAAATGTATATTTATGACGAGTGACAGGTTCTCTTAAAAGTAGATTCCACCAAAAAGACATAGCAGATTTTTTCAAATACAATTTATGTCATATAATCAGCCCCATATCAGTAGGGTAGGGTCACACTTAGGCTGTGTGCCCACGATGCGTTTTTTAAGCGTTTCCGCAGCGGCAAAAACGCTGCAGAAACGCTTAAAAAATGCATGGTAGAAGGTCTGCCATGTTCCCCAATGATAATCCGCATGTGCTGTGCACATGCTGCAGAAATTTCCGCTGCGGATTATCATTGCGTAAAAAAAAGCAGCACTACCAATTATTTTGCGGAAGCGCTGAGTTTTCTCCGCCATTGACTTGCATTAGACCGCATGGACTCCGCATCACTGTATATGTAGATGTATGCGTTCCATTGTGGGGATGGTACCCGGGTGTGGAGGAGAGGAGACATCCACACCCAGGTGCCATAGTACCTGTAAAAAAAAGAATAAAATAAAAAATATATGTTATACTTACCTTCCGGCGGGCCGCGGTGCGCTCGTCCTCCCATGCCGGCAGATCGCGGTGGACTGAAGGACCTGCGCTGACGTCATAGCCATGTGACGGGTCACGCGATGCTGACGTTGGCAGGTCCTTCAGTGTACCGCGATCTGCCGGCAGCCAGGACGGAGTGAAGCAAGACTGCCGGGGCCATCGGAAGGTAAGTATATATTTATTTTTTTATTTTTAACCATTCTTTGGGGTCACACTATATAAATCCATGCCGTTTGCATGGATTTATATAGTGTGACCAAGTTGTCAAGCACTTTCCAAGTGATGCTAAAATCGCTTGGAAAGCGCTTATCAACCCGCATGCGGAAATGCATGTGAAGAACGCTTCACATCCGCATGTCCCTGGCAGAAAAACGCATGTACAATCCGCATGTACAATCCGCATGTACAATCCGCATGCGTTTTTTTTTCCAGGGGAGATGCAGAAACGCTCAGGAAAAATCCTGAGCATTTCTGCATCGTGGGCACATAGCCTTAGGATAAAACTATTTATGTCATAATAATAAGTTAATTGCAGCTTTGTTAATGTTATGTTATGCAGCTTTGTTAATGTTATGTTATGGAGCTTTGTTATGGGGATGGATGTATTATACAGATGCTGGGTATTACATTTACTAATTATGGAGCTAATGCTAATCCAATTCTGTAAGAGATATGATCGGATAATTAACTTATTTCTGCACGTACCTTCAGACTCTGTCTCTGCCTTCTTACGATCATTTTCAACAAAGAGGGCGCATGCGAAAAAGAATCCTCCTCCGAAAACCAGCACAAAGGGGCAAACCATGAGGGCGTACTGCAGACTGCGGAAGTTCGAAAGAGCCGAGTCTGGATTGTAACTTTTGATGCGGTCGGATATCTGAAGATGAGACGAGATAAATAATTATGTATGGTTAATGAAAGTATAAAAACATAATTGACTGGACACGTTTATGCTGACAGCAGTCAATGGATACCAATGAAATCTGGTGATCATAGAAAGAGAAGGTGCCTCACTGCAGATAGCGGCTCCTCCAAATTATGAACAGCAATGCTTCCAGTATCCGCAGCTCCAGTACTACACATTGTCTGGGAACAGGACACTTGTGACATCCTTCTTCAGCAGATAATCTGTGACGTAACTCCAGGACATCTTGTCTTTGGAGTTCTGCCACCCCGTCAACAGAGCGGAAGAGAAGATGCTGCTCTGTCAACGTGATATCAGGGGAGGCCACTGAATCGCGGGTGTTGGCAGAGATCGGTCCCGGGCACTACAGGCAGGTATTTAGCAACGACTTGCCTGTTAGCCCATAGTAAAAAAAATCA
Source organism: Phyllobates terribilis (assembly GCF_046119375.1). Taxonomy (NCBI): domain Eukaryota; kingdom Metazoa; phylum Chordata; class Amphibia; order Anura; family Dendrobatidae; genus Phyllobates; species Phyllobates terribilis. The sequence continues at coordinate 2,818,840 of NW_027362991.1, forward strand.
AATAGTCCCGGTGAACCCTTTTAAGTATGTTATGAATAGGCTACAGCGAGTTTTAAAAACTCCTCTGTGACAGAGCATGTCCTATTCTCATCCGTTCTGCGGATCAGACTTGGCCAGTAAAGAGTAACTGTCGTTATAAAATCAATACAGTACACGTGAAAATAAGCAACTTTGTGGTAGATCTTATCAGATAAATCTGCTTATTTTTCCTCCATTAATTTATAACATTCTTAATTCACAGATAAAATCTGTAATCAGTGAAGACAGATTTTTACATTACTGAGATAGGAGATGACAATTGCTGTTGATCAGATTCTATGTACATGGGGGGAGCCTGCCTCTAGCTCCTCCCTCTTTCCTCTCCATAGAATGTTATAAGCACCAACTGTCATCTCCTATCCCAGTAATGCTTCACTGAATACAGTGAGACCTTTGAGAATAAACGATCAGTTCGAGAGGAGAAAGAAGCAGATTTCTCTGAAAAGATATATTCCAACGTTTCTTATTTTCATGTGTACTGTACTATTGATTTATGAAATTAAAATTAAAACTGGGGTTACTATTTCTAGTCTATAGGAATCTGTTAAAAATGGATGGAGAAAGGATGATATACTTTGTACTTCAGTTTTCCATCTGTGTTTCATCCATTTTTCATTGATCCATTATTAAGAGTCAATGGATAAATAAAGTTTGGACAGTCTACCACCTTCACTTTTTAAAAAAACAGATGACACAAGAGAAAAATGGTCTGTTTTGCGAGGATGTACAAATGGAAACAGATGTGTGAATGTAGCCCTAAAGTGATGTGAGAATATGTAACAGCTACTTACTAGCCCGATGAAATAGGAGCTTCCAGCTTCCCCCAGCAGGTGGGACCCCGCCATCGATAACGCCTGTGCTGTTGATCGCCTTGCGGGAGAAACCACATACTGAAACAAGAGAATATTCTGAATGAGCAGAAGGAGTCACTGAACCCAACGAGACAAGAGAACATGGACAAAGTGAACATACTTGAAGCCTAAGTTAAAGAAGTTGTCCACTATGGATAGGGCATCAATGTATGATCGGCCGGGGTCCCGCATGCGGCATCCCTTCCGATCAGCAGTTATCGGTGCCGGCGGCGGCTGCCACCAGCCGGAAGTCCTTACCTATTCAAGTCAATTGAATAGGAGGTGGATGTGCAGTACACCGCGGTGACCACTATAACTTGACGGCCAAACACCGCAGGTAAGCCCCTCCGGCCGGTGGCAGCCGCTGCAGATACCAATAACTGCTGATCGCCGGGGGTGCCGCGTGCGGGACCCCGGCCATCCTACATTGATGCCATATCCTACGGGTAGGGCATCAATGTGAAAGTAGTGGACAACCCCTTTAAATGCACAATCAGCCAGGATAGATAAGAAGCCCAGACATGTTGTGGACTGAGATTTTACTAAAGAAGTTTTTAATCATCTTGCGCCAGGTTTATTTTTAGTTGGGAATTACCCAACAGACGCTTGGGCACAGCCAGGATTATGGGGCATTTGATGGGTAAAAACAGAACATAGAGACTGACTACATACATATAATTATAGCTATGATAAGTTTAGCGCTTTTCTCCACTCACCAGGCGGATATCAGTTGAAACTGAAAAGTTCAGGCTCAGAAATATGGTCCCGATGAATATAAACACCTGCAGAGAGTAAAGAACAATACATATAAACATTTGTGTCTTGCACGCTTTCCTATCCCCCATAGCTTTTGTCTTTATAATCCATTCATCCACCCCAGTCTCCGTACATTCATAGACAGCCCCCGCCATAGTCTATGATTTCTACTGCTCGGTCCTATAGCCGAGACCCAGTAAGGGGATGAAAGCAATCTGTACTCCAGGTACTTACATAAGTGGCCACAAGGCTGATGTCTGCAAGAATAATAGCCAACAGCAGGAAAATGGCGGAGCCCAGCAATCCAACCGCACAAACTATAGGGTCAGCACGAGGGTTGTACTTCCTGCATCTCTTGGCTATCTCCGCCCCTGTTCCAACTCCAAAGATGCCAGAGATGACCATAAGTCCTCCGAAAATCAGACTGCAAAGAAAAGCGGTAAAGAGATTAGTAAAGTAGCTTGAAGAAATGAAATATAAATAATTTGATATAATAATAATTTGAAATATAAATATTTTTTTTTAGAGAGAAAACGGTCATAGGGGGAATTAAATTCCCACCAGTGAATGTCAAATTAAAGTTTGCTAAACTTGTACCTGTCATCATAGTTGGATAGTTGAGTCTGATATGGCGCCTTCTGTAGCATGAGAGCCCGGGCACGCTTCAGGAAAGTAACAGCCCAGAAGCCGAATGCAGCTGCCACAAATTTTACCATAATAGTCCCAAGAGTAGAAAACAGAAGACTTCGGCTGCAGAGAGAGAAAAGGGTAAAAAACTTGTAAATGACGCAGAAGTCACGGGGGAGATCAGTGACATAAATCAATGCACAGAAGACACCTACTTTTTACGCAGTTGGTTGGCATCCATAAGCCATCCTTTGAAGCTCAGTGGTTTGTTCTTTTCCTCTGCAGCTCCTCTGGACGGTTCTTTTACAAATGCAGCCATGAGCAGGACTCCTACCAGGCCCAGAGCAGAGATGATCTGTGTAGATGAAGAAGGAGACATCACATATCACATATACAGAGGTTTCATCACAAAAAGGACATGAGCACAGACTGTTGTGGAACTGGTTCCATTAAAGGGGATCTGCGACGAGGTGTTTGCTGCGCATCTGAGAGCAGCATAATGCAGGGACAGAGACCCCGATTCCAGCGATGTGTCACTTGCTGGTGTGCTTGGTGAAGTATTGATAAAATCCCAGTTTTCTCTGCTGCAGATCTAGCAGTACTCTGAATGCTGAGCTCTGTATACCCTGCCTACACCACTGATTGGTAGATTTTTCTGTGCACACTGTACATAGGCAGAAAGCCACCAATCAGTGGTGGGGTCGGGGTTACACAGAACAGGAGGACTACATGGCACGAGACAACTAGTCCCCTCGTCATAATCTCCTGCTAATAAAACAGTGATTTTTTTTTTAAAGCATCTACAAGGAGCAGTAAGTGACACATCGCTGGAATCAGGTGCTCTGCCCCTACAGGGCCCCTGCTCTCAGATCAAATGGAAAAACATACTGCCAGATTCCCTTTAATACGATTCAGGAATTATAATTAAGATTCACAGTTTGTCCACAAGATCCCTCAGACCTATTACTTACCCGGAAGGCCCATTGCCAGGCGCCACCAAATGCACTTGTCACTTTAGACCCAATGATGTAACCAAGGCCACTGTAAAAAACAAAAACAAAGTTGTCATAATTTCTGCACACATATAAACATATACATTTTTGAGTGCCTTTTTCCGGCTCCTCCTTCCTACTCCACCCCCTCCATAGACTTCTATGTGCAGCAACTGTTACCCCATGCCGCATAAAGCTACAATCTGTCTTGTCACTGAAGATGGATTTTTATCAGTGAATTAATGAAGGGAAATAAGTATATTTCCTGATAAGATATATTACAACATTTCCTATGTCCATTTAAATGATTTATAAAAAAACAATAAAAAGTGTAAGATCATTCTGAGTCTTCACATTCTTTGAGGAGCTCTTGTCATAAGTGCTAAAAGTCAAACTGTCTAGCAGAAAACTTTTTTGCCCATAGCAATCAGTGCAGTTTTCTGTTAGGGAAAGTCTTGACATTGCTGAAAAAATATTTCCATTTAGAGTCTTGAATCAATTTCCTAGAAATCTGCAGCAATTCCAGAAATGTTTGCTGGTTCACTGCTGATCCTCCCCCTACGTGTTGCGACACCATGATCATTACTTGCGGAGGGGTTTTTGAAACGCCATCCATATGTATTGTACATGCATCTGTAGAGCAAAATCCGTACCGAAAAAAGTCCACAGCAAATCCGCCTTGTCGGACTTACTCTTAGACAGTTTGGCTATGATTCCCTCCTTAAAACAATAAATAGATCTACACTCACCAGCCAAAGGGTGCTGCTAAGTAATACAAGTTAAGCGCGCGGCTGCGCCGATCTCCCACGAAGACGTCGGCAATGATGGAGGGGGCAGTTATTTTAAAACTTGCCTCTGCAGCTCCAGACAGTCCATTAATTAGGAGAAAAACTGTAAAATACTGTGAAAACACAAAAAAATATTCAGTGACCATTTATGAAAGTTTTCTAAGACACCTAAAGAAATACGGTAATGGAAAAATTATAAACTTTTCCTAATTTTGGACCCGCTCTCACTTTTGTCTTGCAAATACTAATGCAAAATACTGATCTACATACAAACAAGTGAGAGGCTTTAGGGCTCATGCAGACGTCGGTGGATCCCGGTCCGATCTCTGACAGCGTGATAGCGATGCTCGGGTCGGAAGACCCGCGGCCAGTCCGTGCATTATTGTCCATGATGTCACCGAGATCCACAGACGTCTGCATGAGCCTTAAGTCTTTATGCTTCTACCAATTAGATCAGTTACCTCATTGGGAACGTAGGACTTGCAGAGAATGATGGCCGACCAGAAGGACATCCCTGCACACATGATGTATTTTCTGTTCCAGCGGTCACCCAGGTATCCATAGATTTGACCAAACAGGACACTGCTGATCGTGAATACTAGAAGGGGAAAAACAAGAGGTCACAGTTAATAGAAATGATTTCTTTAACATATATTTATTTATATTTGAGGATTATTTAAACTGTTGCACTGAAAACACTTCTCCCGTCCTCATCACTGTTTGCATTTTTGGTAACTATAAAGGCGGCCATCATGTGAACGTTACTAAATTGGAACCTTATGATGTCACGAGATTCCAGCCGTCCTCACAAGTGACCTATAGAATAGGATTTTATGTTAAAAGTTTACCTAAGCTTATAAGGCCGGATTTGCTGTCGTCCATTTTAAATGCGCTTTGTAGGTAAGAAATCGCTCCTGCCAGAACAAAAAGAAGAACACGAATGATTATTGTAATTAGAGAAGTGCAGGAATAGACATCACAGCAGCTAACGAGCCTTCTCGTTGGCCATGAAGATTTTCTTCTTTTTTTGCAGTTTTGGGCCTTATACACCTTGCCCCCGACATAAGCCGGTTTACGCCTACTTACCTACGAAAGTGAAGGCAGCTATGAAGGTGACCAGATTGATGAAGGTTAGAACGCCTACAATAATGAAAGAGCGGACTATGGAGACTCCAGTCCGGGCGTGCAGGTCCTGTTCTTCGCAGTTTTCATCCTCATCTTGCTGGTCTTTTCCTTTTTCCACATCTTCTAATAGAAGTGGCATTTTTGGGGTGGAATTGAAGAGAGATGCCATGTTCAACAGAGCCCTGCAAACACTGGAGAAAAACACAAGACGGTAAAAATATTGCATTAGTCTCAGTCAATTCCGTGGTAGTGCAGTATATAGTGTAATAAGCAATCGAACAACAATAAGTTTAAGTCCCCTAGAGGGACTAAAAATGAGGTCAAATTCAGCAAAAAAAGTTTTTCTTTAATATAAAAAAAATAATAAAATATAAAGATTTCAAAAATAAAGAGAAAAAAAACAAGCATATATATATATATATATATATATATATATATATATATATATGTATTTTTCAGATTATAAGACTCACTTTTTGTTCTCCCAAATTTGGGGGGAAAATGGGGGTGCGATTTATAATCCAATTGTAGCTTACCGGGCTGGGGGGGTATCTGCGGTGGAGCAGGGTCCCAGGAGTCAGGGTCACTGCTGCAGGAAGTTGAAGGTGGTGGGGCGATGCTGTGGGCCCCAGACTGGGAGGTGGGGGTGGTCAGCGATGCGAGGCTGCTTCGGGCACCAGGCTTCCAGAAAATGTCAGTGGAGCCCCCGCACTGCCCATCATTTTCACTGCTGTGGACTTCGGGAAAATGGACGCCTCCAGAGGAGCATGTGTAGATCTCGGCTCCCGAGATCTCGATCTTGGGAGCGGAGATCTCAATCTAAACATGCGCCATTTTCCCAAAGTCCACTGCAGTGAAAACGATGCAAACGATGGGCAGTGTGGGGACTTGTTTGATATTTTCTGAAAGCCCGTGGCCCGGAGCAGTCTCGCACTGCTGAGCACCCCAACCTTCCAGCCCGGGCCCTGCAGCATTGCCCCACTCCTGCCACCGTTGAAAGCTTTCTGCAGCAGCGACCCTGCCTCCTGGGATCCCGCTTCACCGCAGCCCCCTCGACCACCCCCGGGTAAGCTATCGTAAAAGGGGATTATAAGACGCACTATTTTATTAATTTCATTTTTTTCCCATTTTCCTCCCCAAAATTTGGGGCGCATCTTCTAATCTGCAAAATACAGTCTCTGGCATCAATATATCCATAAAAGTAAGAGAAACAATCAAAACGCCAGAATGGCCTTTTTTTCCCTTGTTTTTTTTTTTTATTACGGCACCTTCCCCGAAAAATGCAATAAAAAGTCACCCAAACTGTGTATGTTCCCCAAAATGGTGTCAATAAAAACATCAACTTGCCATAAAATGGTGAAACAAATCAATTTTTTTTTTAAATTCTAAAACTATTGTTGTAACCACTTACGGTAAGTAATAACAATAATAATAATAATAAAACAATATGAACCCTGAATCATCTTTCCAGATCAATCGTACCACAAAATGAACGTGGTAAAAAGCACAAAAAACAGTTTTGTTTTTCTGTTTTTTTTTCACCATTTCACCATAGTTATTATTTTTTTCCCCATTTTTCAGTATAATATAAGGTAAAATTAATGCTGTTCTTCTAAGCAACAACTCGTCTCACAAAAAAAAAAAACAAGCTTTCACCTGACTATGTGATCAGAAAAATAAAAAAGTGGAGGAAATATTGGCCGTGCTTTGAAAGGGTTAATGACAATTTACAAAAAACGTGTCTATACTGTTATTGGGGATAATTCTATAGGGAAATCTATATATGTCCCCCTATAATCATCTACAGGTTGTCTCCCCCTGGGAAAGACTCCCATTACTCATTAGATGAAGTTCAGACTTACCTTTCTCTCTTTCCACCGGAGGGCGCTAATAATAACAAATAAATATCACTTTCTATAGCAAATTTTGCAACACAGAAATCGTGAGTACAACACACAATAGTGAGTGGCTGGGATCCGGCCGGCGCCCATAGTTATACACAGGGGCTGATTGTGACATCATCAGCCGGTCACTGGGGGTTCTAAGCCATTGTGATGTCATCGATCTATCTAATCATCCGTCCATCCATGGATTCTGTAGTACTACAACACCCAGTATGTACGTCTGGAAAAGTATAGAACTAGCATGCTCCACCCTCACGTTTTTCATTGTGCTGTGGTCTATATTGAAATTCATGTCCCTTTGGATGGATGGATGGACATGCTGAGTTTTGTAGTACTACTGAATCCATCCATCCATCCATCCATCAAGAGGAACATCAATTTCATTATAGACCAAAGCACAATGAAAGACTTGAGGATGGATCTTGCTAGTTCTATACTTTTCCAGATGTATATACTGGGTGTTGTAGTACTACAGAATGATAAGGACTCTGATGACAGGGCATGCTGACACCTGTAGTCCTATACTTTTCTAGAAGTGCATGCTGAGAATTGTGGTACTACAGCACAATAAGAACATAAATTTCAATATATACCACAATACTGTGCTATTGCTGTATATAGTATAAACAATCAAACAATCATAGGTTCAAGTCTACCAGGGGGAGTAAAAAAATAAAAATAAATATCAACAAAAATTTAAAAAAATATATATAAAATATAAAAAGTTCAATTAACTCCTGTTCCTAATTAAAAACTAAAGAGATAAAAATATACATATTGTGCATCAATGTATCCATAAAAGTAAGAAAAACCATCAAAACGCCAGAATTGCCTTTTTTTTTCTATCGCAGCATCTTCCCCCCAAAAAATGCAATAAAATGTCATCAAATCTTTGTATGTTCCCAAAAATGGTGTCAATAATAATGACAACTCGCCATGGAAAAAAAACAAGAGCAGAGGCTCATAAAATGGTGAAAAAAACTTTTTTTTTTACAAAGTTCTGAAATTGTTGTAACCACTATAATAATAATACTAATGATAATGATAATAAAAAAGCAATATGTTTGATATTGCTGTAATCACGCTGACCCTGAATCATATTTCCAGATCAATCTTACCAAAAAATGAATGCGGTGAAAAGGAAGCACAAAAAACTGTTGCAAAATTTCTTTTGCTTTTCACCATTTCACCGCACTCGTAATTGTTTCCCCATTTTTCAGCAACAACTCGTCTCACAAAAAGAAAAAAACAAGCTTTCACCTGACTAAGTGATTGGAAAAATGAAGAATAAGAAGAGGAGGAAATATTGGCCATGTTCTAAAAGGGTTAATGACAATTTACAAAACCGTGTCTATACTGTTATTGGGGATAATTTTATAGGGAAATCTATATATGTCCCCCCTATAATCATCTACAGGTTGTGTCTCCCCCTGGGACAGACTCCCATTACTCATTAGATGAAGTTCAGACTTACCTTTCTCTCTTCCCACCGGAGGGCGCTGATAATAACAAATAAATATCACTTTCTATAGCAAATTTTGCAACACACAATAGTGAGTGACTGGGATCCGGCCGGCGCCCATACTTATACGCAGGGGCCGATTGTGACATCATCAGCCGGTCGCTGGAGGTTCTAAGCCATTGTGATGTCATCGTGCGGTGCATGCATATACACTCAGTGTACTTTGATACAAAGAGTCACCTAATGAATCTTTTCATTTGAAAATGTTGAACCCTGATAAGATAAAAAAAAAAACAACCTATAGGCTATGTGCCCACGATGCAGAAATGCTCAGGATTTTTTCCTGAGCGTTTCTGCATCTCCCTGGCAGAAAAAAACGCATGCGGATTGTACATGCGGATTGTACATGCGGATTGTACATGCGTTTTTCCTGCCAGGGACATGCGGATGTGAAGCGTTCTTCACTTGCATTTCCACATGCGGGTTGTGATTTTAGCATCACTTGGAAAATGCTTGACAACTTGGTCACACTATATAAATCCATGCAACCGGCATGAATTTATATAGTGTGACCGAGAGAATGTCAAAAAATAAAAAAATAAATATACGAGGGGCGATCCAAAAGTAATGATAATCGGTTATTTCTATTGCACACAGAAATTAAAATAAAATGTTTTCTTCTCTCTTAGGTACCCACTAGTCCAGGAAAAAAAAATCACTTAAATAGGCCACGATTCACGGGAGCTACATTCATTTGAGTAGGAACTGCCGAGGAGTGAACATCAAAATGGAAAAAAACGAGCTCAGAGCTGTCATCAAATACCTCTGCTTGAAAAAAATTACTACCAAAGACATACACAGCGACTTGGTGGAAACGTTGGGGTCTTTTCTCTTCCATATTCCACAGTTGCACGCTGGGCCAAGGAATTTAGGCTGGGAAGAACATCGACGGAAGATGAACATCGTGAAGGACGCCCATCCACGTCCCTCAATGAAGAAAACATGAAAAAAGTTGAAGAAGTTGTATTGGCCGATCGAAGAGTGACTATCAGGCATGTAGCGGAGGTCACAGGGATCTCATATGGCAGTATTCAAAGAATCCTTGCAAAAGAATTGCATATGAGAAAGGTCTCGGCGCGTTGGGTGCCAAAAATGTTAACCGACGAGCAAAAGAAGAAACGAGTTAACATTTCAAGAGCACGTCTCGAAAAGTTCCAAGCAGACAAGGAGAATTTTTTGTCACGTTTTTTGACCATGGACAAGACCTGGATCCACCACTTTGATCCCGAAACGAAACAACAATCGATGACATGGAAACGAGCCAACGAACTGACACCGAAGAAACTCAAAGTGTCAAGCTCAGCAGGGAAGGTTATGGCGTCCGTTTTTTGGGACGCTGAAGGAATTATTATGGTGGACTATTTGGAGAAGGGAGCCACTATTACGGGCTCCTACTACACAGAACAAATAAGAAGATTGCGGGAGGCTATCAAGGAGAAAAGGCGCGGCAAACGGCAGGCTGGAGTGCTGTTTCACCAAGATAACGCGCCGGCTCACAAAGTTGCAGTTGCCATGGCTACCATACAAGAAGCGGGCTTTGAACTGGTGGAACAACCCCCCCCCTATTCGCCAGATCTAGCCCCCAGTGACTTCTTTCTCTTTCCTTGGCTCAAGGAACACCTCCGGGGCAAGAAATTTGACGACAATAGCGACGTGATAACAGCTGTTGAGGATTTTTTTGAGGGTCAAGATCAAGAATTTTTTTCGAAGGGAATTCTAAGTTGAGAAAAGAGATGGACTAAATGTATAGACTTGTTAGGAGACTATGTAGAAAAATAAAAAAAAAATTTGACTATATTCATTGTGTTTAGTATTGATTATCATTACTTTTGGATCGCCCTCGTATATTTACGGCCCGCGCTGTCTTGCTTCACCGTCCCGGCTGCCGGCAGCGGTGGATTGAAGGACCTGCCGGCGTCAGCGTCGCGTGACCTGTCACATGACTCTGACGTCAGCGCAGGTCCTTCATTCCATCGCGAAGTGCCGGGAAGTAAGGAGGAGCACAGCGCGGGCCGCCGGAAGGTAAGTATATATTTATTTTTTATTTTATTCTTTTTTTTACAGCTTTTTTTTAATGGTACCTGGGTGTGGATGAGACTCTCTTCTCCTCTACACCCGGGTACCATCCGCACATTAGAACGCGCCAATTATGCAAGTACAGATGCAGTCTTGCGGAATTGGTGTATTCTAATGCAAGTCAATGGCGGCGAAAATGCAGCGCTTCCGCAAAATAATTGATAGTGCTGCGTTTTTTTCCGCAATGATAATCCGCAGCAGAAATGTCCGCAGCATGTGCATAGCACACGCGGATTATCATTGGGGATCATGGCAGGCCTTCTAACATGCGTTTTTAATGCGTTTCTGCAGTGTTTTTGCTGCTGCGGAAACGCTTAAAAAACGCATTGTGGGCACACAGCCTTACTCACCTCCCATGATAAAATAAAATAAACTATATCACCTTCCTTGCTGGCGCCGTTCCCACGCTGTCGACACTCGCGGTCCCGGGGTTCTCGTGCTGTTATTGTGACATGTGACACTCGTGACCAATCAGTGCTTGCGTCACTGTCTCCGCCTTTGGACAAATCGAACATGAAGAGGAGACCCTGGATGCGGCTCATCTCTGCCTTCCTTTTCATGTCCCATTTGTCTGAACGCAGAGACATTGACGCCTGCGCTGATTGTCACCGGTGTCACATGTCACAACAACAAGACAATGTGAGCCCCGGGGACAGCGAATTCTGACACTACGGAAACGGCGCCAGCACTGGAGGGGAGTATAAGTTTTATTATTTTACGGGGGCCAAGCGTGGGGTATAAACAGGAGTTGTCCAAGTAGTGGATAACTTCTTTAATGCATGTAAATAGAGCTAAAAATATTGCTTGAAATTGGATTTCCTTACAAATTTTACACTGTGTGGCTTTTACAGACTCTTTATTACCCTGCACATCTGGCTGCAGAGTGAGTTAGCTGAGAATCTGTCAGTGAGCTTGTTCTAATGTAAACAACTCTTGTGCGTCTCACAAACAAACTTCAGTTGCAATCACATGGACACAATCATACACACACATATACAGTGGCATGTAAAAGTTTGGGCATCCCTGTTGAATATTTCAGCTTTTTCTTTGCCCTCTATAATTATTTTATTATGATCTTTTGAAGGGCCGATACCATCCATTTTTTTCTTTTTGGCATTGATATATTTGTAAAAATTTGGGGGAATTTATTTTAATGTCACTGGCGATTTGTGTTTTGGTAGATAACTTTACTAGTTTGATTACTTTTTTACATTTCTTATTGAGATCTTTATACTCCTGAAACGCTATTTCTGTATTCTCAGCCATCAAGATTTTGCAAGTGTCACGGCCCACCCTCCCTCACATTATTGAGTACATTATTATGACATTTATTATTTTTATCCTTATTAGGGTTGTTACCATATGTACATTACTGTTACATTTTATATGAATCTAGCTTGTGAGCCCCAATGGGGACAGTGATGATAATGTCTGTAAAGCGCTGTGGAATTAATGGCGCTATATAAGTGAGTAAAATAAAAAAATATGTATTGATATTATGTCTTCTGCTTTCTTTATAATTGTCACTGTTGGAGGATGGATAATCTTGCATGAGAAGATGAGAAGACACTTGGCAGCGACATGGTAAACAGGCAGATCCAGACTTGCCCTCCGCAGGAGCAGTGGCGATGGCTGGTGACTTCTTCATCATCCATTCTAAAATGCAAGATCCTCCTGTATTTTTGTGTGAGCTTTATATCATTTGTTAATAAAGGTCATCGCCTACCCCCAGAATTCAGAAGATTTGTGTCTCTGAATATGGTTTAGCGACATAAGATATTGGGTTCGAATGGAGTGATGAGACCAAGTAGTTCAAGGTATATAACTTGCATTGCATGCCGAGTGTCCATATGGCCGAGCGCTGGTATGGATCATATATAATACATATACAATACTTACATAATAGTGCTATACTGTACCAACATTATACTGCCTTACAGTGAGTACCTACATAATAGTGCCATACAGAAACTATATAATAAACCATATAGAGCCATACAGAATTTTTTTTTATTTCAGACAAGTCACGTTTTGGGCTTCTGTATAATTGTCCTTTGGCAGCTTCAGAAGTGGCACGTGTGACAGCACTATATAAATATAAGGGGCGATATGGTGAAACCGAGTATTTCAGGAACACATGTATGGAACTCTGGGTCCAATATGAAATATAAAGAATGTGTTCAAATCAAACCAGCATGTGCTCTGGTTTGGTTATATACTGACAGATAGATAAGGCTCATTCTGTTTTCATTTACTTTGTATTTACTTGAAGTTTAGACACAAGACAATGTTAGGACCTGCTTATTCATTGTCTGAAGCATCTATCACCAATAGTCTTCTGTTTATGGAGGGTTATTGTAAAACATGAAGATTTACATAACCTTTTGTGTTTAATTACTTACCGTATTTTTCGGACTATAAGACGCACCTAGGTTTTAGAGGAGGAAAATAGAAAAAAAATTAAAGCAAAAAATGTGGTCACGATGCCCTGTTAAGGGGGAGGGGGTCTGCTGCTGACACTGCTATAGGGGTAATGTCCCCCGATTCTGATAATATCCCCCATCCTGGTATATATGCCCCCCCACTTCCTATTATACCTGGTCCCCATCCCCATCCTGGTATGCACTGCACCCCTCCATCCTGATATGCATGGCACCCCTTCATCCTGATATGCATGGTGTTATGAGTCCGGGAGGTGGAACCTCTGTGCTTCGGTGCAAGGAGGGACCAGAGGGGCGTGACTAAGTGCCTACTCGGCCTGACCAATGTCGCACGGCGGCTCAATCAACTCCGTGAACCAGGGAGGGACCGAGCAGGGGGACCAGGTGCCACTCTAGGACCGACCTTGTGTGAGAGCAGGTGACTCCCACGGGTCAGATGGGTACAGCGAATGAGCACAGCAGGAAGGCTGATGGGTGGTCCGGGTAGATAAGCAGGCTGGTTCGGCAGATAGCCAGACTGTTGCTCCGGGTAGGCGAGCTGGTGGGCACGACAGGTAAGAGATTGGTGCTCCAGGTAGGCTAGATTTAAGAGGGAGGGAGCGCGCGCGTGCCCTAAGCACGGTGCCCGGGTGGCTGCACGCCACAGCAGCAGGGGAGCCGGAGGACGCCGGACCTGGACTGCGGCGGTGAGGGGAACAGCGTCTCTGTCCGCCAGGAGGCAGAGACGCCGATGCTTCACATGGCACCCCTCCATCCTGATATGCATGGCACTCCTCCATCCTGATATGTATGGCACCCCTCCAATCTGGTGTGCATGGCACCCCTCATCCTTATCCTGGTATGCATGGCACGCCTCATACCCCAATCCTGGTATGTATGGCACCCCTAATCCCTATCTTGGTATGCATGGAACCCCTAATCCCTATCCTGGTATGCATGGCACCCCTCATCCTTATCCTGGTATGCATGGCACCCCTCATCCCTATCCTGGTATTATGGCACCCCTAATCCCTAACCTGGTATGCATGGCACCCCTAATCCCTATCCTGGTATCCATGGCACCCCTAATCCCTATCCTGTTATGCATGGCACCCCTCATCCTTATCCTGGTATGCATGGCACCCCTCATCCCTATCCTGGTATGTATGGCACCCCTAATCCCTATCCTGGTATGCATGGCACCCCGAATCCCTAACCTGGTATGCATGGCACCCTAATCCCTATCCTGGTATGCATGGCACCCCTAATCCCTATCCTGGTATGTATGGCATCCCTCATCCCTATTCTGGTATTTATGACATCCCTCATCCTTGTCCTGGTATGCATGACTTCCCTCATCCTTATCCTGGTATGCATGGCACCCATCATCCTTATCCTGGTATGCATGGCACCCATCATCCTTATCCTGGTATGCATGATTCCCCTCATCCATATACTGGTATGTATGATCCCCCTCATCCTTATCCTGGTATGTATGGCCCCCTCATCCTTATCCTGGTATGTATGGCCCCCTGATCCGTATCCTGGTATGTATGACCCCCTCATCCGTAACCTGGTAAGTATGGCCCCTTCATCCTTATCATGGTATGCATGGCCCCTTCATCCTTATCCTGTTATGTATAGCCCCCTTACCCTGGTATGTATGGCCCCCTCATCCTTATCCTGGCACGCATGGTCCCCCTCATCCTTATCCCTTTATGTATGCCCCCCTCATCCTTATCCTGGTATTCATGGTCCCCCTAATCCCCATCACACTGCACATAAAAAAATAAACACTCCTACTCACCTTTCTTCTCTCTCCTCCAGCGCTGTGTTCTGTCTGCCCGCACTGATCTTGCCATGTGAGCCGCGCATGGGGTCACTGCCATGCGCAGCTCACAGGGAGAGATCAGCTGCCGGAAGTCACTGCTCCTCACGCTGGGACTGTGTACTCCCATGGGTGTGGAGAGGGAGTGAATATCCATGCCCTTTGACAGCGGGCAAAAGCGATCGCCCGGCAGCAGCAGGAGCCGCACTGGGAATACACTGTGTGCCGCTATTAAGGAGCATGAATATTCAGTGCTCCGTAAGCCCATTTTCCTCCAAAATTTTGTAGGAAAAAAGTGCGTCTTATAGTCCGAAAAATACGGTACTTGATCCCTAAGAGCTTTTTGAATTGTGTACCATTGTCTATGTAAGAGCCTGTATCTGATTTATCTTTCTTCCTACAGCCAGCCACTGTCGGGGCAAAGGTGAATTAGACTTAGTAGTGTACATTTACTATATAAGGCCAGAGAGAATATTACTGAGCAGAAGCCATAAGTTGTACCTGCACTGGTGTGTAGTGTTGTGATACCTGTCCATGCAGTGTTATGAAGATTTCTAGGAGTTCTCTGTCTTGGTGAAATTGCTTCTCTGATATTCCCGACAGATGATGTTTAAAAGCTCCTTGGTGATGAAGTGAGTATATATATGTACTTAACATTTGTATTATAACATATACAAAAGTGTTCGCAATATCATCATATCATACTATTCCTTTAATTATGTATTTTATCTTTTAAATCAACTATTATAAATAAAATTGCGTAACATCGCAAGTGGTTTCCTTCTTTAAAGCCATATCCGAACCTTAGCGTTAAAAAAAACTTGGCAAAACATTTGGCGTAGTCAGCAGGATACGCAGAAGGTTCAGAAGTTCTTTTTGTTCAAAATTCCAATCATCTAGAATTTATAAGGCCTCTGTGTGATAAGGTGTGATAGAGTGACATTGCGTTAAACATGTGTTACACGCACGCTGCTAGGTTCAGATAGGGCGAGACAGGTTTCATGAATTCTTTGGAATCCTCGGGGAACCATTACTCAGGGCGACCATAGGCTGCAGCTTCTCTCAGGCACACGATAGATTCAATTGCTGACCAGACACATCTGACAAGAGTCTTTTTCAACAGTTTAACAGTGGAATTTAATCTGAAGCATGGCCAGTGCAATTCAGGGATATTACAGCAACAATCTTCATTACAGTACAGTCTGAGTTTCTTGAGCAACCGGTTCCAGTAACAATACAGTAGTTTCTTCACAAGTCATAGTATTACAGTCTCTTCAGTAGCATAATTCAGCATAGATTAGATCTCTTAGCAGCACACTTCTATGCATACACAACCACAGGCTTTTCCTTCACAAGGACACAATAGTACACAGCATTATTTATCCTGCATGGAAATGGAGGGGGGGAGGATTTGATAAGGGAGATGATCTCTGTGATACAATTCCTTCCAGTTCTTATCTTCCTGCCCGATAATACTTTGCACTGTTAGTTCAAGGAGTTTATCTCACCTGTGTTTAGTTTCTTTCCTGATCTGAATCCTGTTCAGTTGCTTTCTGTCAGATCCAGATAACACACCACCTTTCTCTTCGGCTTCAGCCAGACTACAATAACAAGTTCCCCACAATCCCCCTGGGACTCTGCTGAAACACTCCCTGGCTCCTGTGACTGTGTTAACCCCTCTAATTGCTGGATGCTACCGAAGCACAACACTTCCTGTCTCCTGTGCTTGTGTTATTTGTAACAGTTATAATAATAATAATCTTTTTATTTATATAGCGGCAACATATTCCGCAGCGCTTTACAATTCAGACAATTTACAGACATTATGGGCACTGTCCCCATTGGGGCTCACAATCTAGATTCTGTATCAGTATGTCTTTGGAGTTGCTGGATGCTTTTGAAGCAACCGCACTACTTCTGCATGTCACACTCTCCCTCCTTTTTGAATGTCGTCCTCAACATTCTTCTTAATTGGTCAATCTAACCAATTCTGAGACAGTGGTGAAAGTTGAGTAACTTTATATACAAATTGGCATAACATTTATAAACATTTATAACAATCTATTCTACAACCTTTTTCTTGTAGTACTCCTGTAAGAAATAAACAATTAACACAATTAACACAATCTCTTCAGCTTCAGCTGGAGCTTTTCGTACATCTTCAACAAGCTGTCTCTCTCACTAGGCCTTAACAGTTCTTTATTTCTACAAAGTCTTTTAAGGAAAATCAAAGCATGAAAACAAGTCTTTCCACCAGGCAACATCTTCCATACTGCCTCTCAGTGGTGAATACCACTCCAGTGGGCTTACCTGGTCCATAGGCAAAGATACCTGTTTCCAGTCGACAGTCCTTGGCACTTGACTCGGTTCACCAAGTGTCTCATACATCAGCATCACGGGCCTCTTCACTTCTCGAGTCGACATCCTCCTGGAGGGTTGTTCCTCAGATACCACGGGTTCTTCGGTCACAGGAGTTTCTTCCGCCGCACTCATTTCCCGTGCTTCCTCAGATGCTCCTGGAACTGCCTCTGTAAGTTCCTGCACTTCTCTGGAATCGCTTGGTTCTACATGGTCTGGTAATTCTGCTTCTCCTGAGTGTCGATCGGTCTCTCCAGTGACCGGTGTTCGATCATCAGATCTGAATTGGACTTCATCTGTACTCCTTGGTACAAACTCTGGAGCCTCTGGACTTAGTTCACTCTCCTGAGGATGGTACATCCCTCTCCTTGCCGGTCCGAGAAATAAAACGGTGTGCTCTTCTTCATTGGAACTTTCAAGGTCACTATCTCCCACCGGAGCTTTAATCTGTGGTGGTCTCTTAGTCGATCTTGGTCGATGTCGCTCTGCTTCTGGGAAGTCTTGTTGTGGTGGGAGATAATGACATGGTAGTAATAAATTCTGATAGACTATTCTGGTTTTATTGTCCCCTCCTTCCAATCGGATTTCATACACTGGACTGTCATCGACTTTCCTCTTTACGACCACATACACCTTGTCTTCTTGACTAGCACCCAGCTTACTGGTGCCACTTCTGTTCCATAACATTTTCGATGATAGTACTCCTTACTCTTGCTCTGTCCTTGCATAACCACTTTGGACGCTATGTTGTATGCTTCTGCCATCCGTTCCTTCCATTTCCGAACGTACTCCGGATACGTTCTGTAAGTCTCTGACACAGTAGTATCGAACATGATGTCGATTGGCAGTCTTGGCCATTTAATAGGAAGAAGGTTGAGTAACCTGTTGCATCACTCTTTGCACAGTTATAAGCATGTACCACTTTTGACAGAGAACTCTTCCAGTCTTTCTTCTCGTCAGCTGTTAAAGAAGTGTCACAATTATAGTGGATAACTAAGGAAAGTGTTTGCGTGGAGCAAGACACAACAGTACACAGTTTATAGGTGAAAAGTCTATATTAAAGCACACAGTGTTTTGCACAAAAATGCAGAGAAATCTCAAAGTCTTAAGTTCACAGAATAATGAGTCTTTGCAAGGTTAGTTCACCATTATATATCAGCAAGTCCATACAATGCAGAAGCAATCAAAGAGGCCCGGGTAAAGTCTCGGACAGTGCAGACCAGTCCCATGCTCAGCGACCATCCGAATAAGGAGACTGAGAACTCAGAGCAGCTTACTTGAGAGCCAAAGCAGATGGAGGGCAGAGGTGCAGAGGAACCTGCACAAAACAGCCAGGATCTCAGGCAAAATACTCTAGCACTGGACTAGAGGCTGGGGTGGAGTTATAAGGGCAGGAGGTAAGGGCACATGATACAGAAGATGCCATCTTGAAAAAGGGCAGAAATGTCCCAAAAGAAAATGAAACATTCAGAGTCCTGACATTACTCCCTCCTTACTAGCGGCCTGAGGATGATCCTGGACCCGGTTTCTCAGGGAATCTTTGATGGAAACGAGAAATCTTTTTATGGGGATTGATGTTTTCCACAGGTTCCCAAGAGTCTTCTTCAGGGTGATACCCCTGCCATCTTTTCAAATACTGAAGCCGATTCCTGCGAGTCCTAGAGTTAATCACTTCCTCCACCACAAATTCCTCTTGCCCATCAATCACTACAGGCTGTGGAGGTGGCACAACACGTCCCTGGAAGGTATTAGGAGACACAGGCTTCAGTAAGGAAACATGAAAAACTGGATGTACCTTCATATTCCTAGGCAGCTTCAGACGGCAGGCCACAGAGCTCACAATACCGTTGATCTTGAAAGGACCGATGAACTTCTATCCAAGCTTCTGTGAAGGAAAGTTCAACTTTAGATTTTTAGTGGATAACCACACGGAATCTCCTACCTTAAACATGGGTGCTGGTTTACGGAATCTATCAGCCGATCTTTTGTAACGTTCCTGAGCCGAGGTCAGAGATTCCTTCAGAACCTCCAAATTTTGCCTCATTGCAGTCAGCCTTTCCTCTACAGCTGGAACAGGAGCATTAATCGGAGACCTAGGAAAAATACTCGGATGAAAATCCAAATTGGCAAAGAAAGGTGTTAACTTAGTGGAGGCACTCTGAGAGTTGTTGTAAGAGAATTCAGCTAATGGAAGAAGCTCCAACCAATCATACTGAAGATCGCTGATATAGCATCTTAGATATTGTTCCAAAGTCTGATTGGTACGCTCGGTCTGGCCATTTGTGTGAGGGTGATAAGCGGAAGAAAGACAGACATTAATATTGAGTGCAGAGCAAAACCCCTTCCAAAATCTTGAGGTAAACTGCACTCCATGGTCAGAGATGATCTCATCCAGGACCCCATGCAGCCGAAAAACATTTTGTATAATCAACTTCACTGTATCCTTAGCTGAGGGGAGGCCAGTGCAAGGAACAAAATGGGCAGCCTTGGTCAGACGATCAACTATCACCAGGATCGTATTCATACCACCCGATGAAGTTGTCGCGCCCCCGGGGCCGTGGGGTACTCGGCAGCCGGGCCCTCAGATGTTTGGGGGATATCATGGTGGCTGGCCCGGTTCGTGGCCCAGGGCGGACAACTGAAAAGAGGGGAATGTCTATTGGGATAATAGGTTTGTAAATGTTCGTGACGCCACCTGTGGTGCCTGGTGAGGATCACCAGCGCTGCAGCAGTCCACTGAGGCTGGTGTTGTGGCAGCTTAGATGGTATTGCTCCCCACAGGTGGAGCAGGGCCTCAGGGCAGCGTAGGAGGGAGGGGGATGCAGGACAGAGGGGACCCAGCCGGGTCAGAGCAAGAATAGGAGCACACACGAAAGTCACTTCAGTACCTTTTACTGATGGAAGTTCAGGCACATCCCGGAGCACTGTAGGGTGAAGGGTGCATATCAAGATCCTCCCCAGTGAGCGGGTGTAGGGCCTCCTGTCTCTTACCTCTCTGTAGTAAGTTTCTGACCTGCCTGGAGCTAGGCCTAACCTGGTTTCTGTTCTGCACCTGCTGACTTGGTGATAGTGCCTTCTGTTGGAGATCACTCTCCCTATTCTTTGGGGTCTCCTTGATTCCTGACCCTTGTACGTATCAGCTTTTGGTGATCCTGGGACATGTAGTTCGCCAGGGGTTTCAGTTGTTTTCTACTGGTCATGAAGATCCACGTAGACTCGGACCCGGTGTCCGGTATATGCTTCGGGGTGAGCTGGTTAAGCTCCTCTGCCCCCTATGTTACTCCCTTTCCACTCGCCTTCGGCCCCGCTCAGGCCCTCACTAGGCTACACACACTTCAGCCAGGATGCTGCTCTTCTTCGCCGCTCTCAGAGTGTTGGCACACTCCTAGCTCTCTATCCTGAGCTCTGTGAGTTCTAGTCTGGACTCACTCTACAGACTATACTGAACTCTTTCTGCAGGAACTGCTAGGCTCTGGCTTGACTGCACTGACTACTTCTGTGTCTGAGCAGGAACTGCTGAATCACTGAGCTGCCTAGCTCCACCTTCCCTATTTATATCCCTAATGGGTTCCCTCTGGTGGTCTGAGGTGGAAGGTGGAGGTGTGTGTGTGCTGTGGGGGCCTCTTGTGGAGAAATCCTTCTATGCAACCCTCTACGATCTGCGATACCAAGCGCAGCTGGGAGGCACATTCCCCCCTAGCAAAGCTCAGCACTTCCGGGCTGAAGTACATTTTATAAAACAATAAACATTAACAATCTTCCCTTTATGGGAGGCACATTTCTTAAACGTTGCATAACAAAAACATTATAAACATATAAAACATTTTCAGCAGTTCAATAATGGTGCTCCTTCCGGGGAAGCACCTGTCCATGATAGGCTGGCCCAGCCGGGTCATCAGCCGTAGATGGCGGGAGTTTGCTCTCCTCCCCCACCTTGTGGACATTCAGGGCCATGGGTATGACAGGGGTTACAGGTCCTGCTGATGGAGTGGCTGCCTCGGCCTGCTCGGCGCCGAGCTCGGGTTGAACATCAGGGCCATTAACCGGTGCTTCGGCGTTTTGCTGTTCCTCGGACATTCTGATGCCCCCCTAGCGAACCGTGGCCTACCTTCCTTTCCTTCCAGTAGGCCACAGCTCCCCAGGTGACAGTCTTCTTCAGGACCTTGCGTCGCTTGCGTCCTACGTCAGAGCGTTCAGCGACGCTCCTTCCAGGACCTGGCATTTCCTGGTTTGACGTCGAGGCATGGGGCGTGTCCGGGGCTTTGCGCACTTTTGCAGGTGCGCCCCTCAGTTTCTTGCTGTTACGCCCTTCTTCTCGCTCGGCGGCCCAACAATGGCGGCAATCTTCACCACAGTTTAACATACACAGTTTTTAATTAAAGGCGCACAGTACCAGGTGGCAACGGGCATAACACTTCGTCGTTGCAGTGGGGACGGAATCCTGTTTGTGACGCCAGAAGTTGTCGCGCCCCCGGGGCCGTGGGGTACTCGGCAGCCGGGCCCTCAGATGCTTGGGGGATATCACGGTGGCTGGCCCGGTCCGTGGCCCAGGGCGGACAACTGAAAAAGAGGGGAATGTCTATTGGGATAATAGGTTTGTAAATGCTCGTGACGCCACCTGTGGTGTCTGGTGAGGATCACCAGGGCTGCAGCAGTCCACTGAGGCTGGTGTTGTGGCAGCTTAGATGGTATCGCTCCCCACAGGTGGAGCAGGGCCTCAGGGCAGCGTAGGAGGGGTTGGGTGCAGGACAGAGGGGACCCAGCCGGGTCAGAGCAAGAATAGGAGCACACACGAAAGTCACTTCAGTACCTTTTACTGATGGAAGTTCAGGCACATCCTGGAGCACTGTAGGGTGAAGGGTGCATATCAAGATCCTCCCCAGTGAGCGGGTGTAGAGCCTCCTGTCTCATGCCTCTCTGTAGTAAGTTTCTGACCTGCCTGGAGCTAGACCTAACCTGGTTTCTGCTCTGCACCTGCTGACTTGGTGATAGGGCCTTCTGTTGGAGATCACTCTCCCTATTCTTTGGGGTCTCCGTGATTCCTGACCCTGGTACGTATCAGCTTTTGGTGATCCTGGGACATGTAGTTCGCCAGGGGTTCCGGTTGTTTTCTACTGGTCATGAAGATCCACGTAGACTCGGACCCGGTGTCCGGTATATGCTTCGGGGTGAGCTGGTTAAGCTTCTCTGCCCCCTATGCCACTCCCTTTCCACTCGCCTTCGGCCCCGCTCAGCCCCTCACTAGGCTACACACACTGCAGCCAGGACGCTGCTCTTCTTCGCCGCTCTCAGAGTGTCGGCACACTCCTAGCTCTCTATCCTGAGCTCTGTGAGTTCTAGTCTGGACTCACTCTACAGACTATACTGAACTCTTTCTGCAGGAACTGCTAGGCTCTGGCTCGATTGCACTGACTACTTCTGTGTCTGAGCAGGAACTGCTGAATCACTGAGCTGCCTAGCTCCACCTTCCCTAATTATATCTCTAACGGGCTCCCTCTGGTGGTCTGAGGTGGAAGGTGGAGGTGTGTGTGTGCTGTGGGGGCCTCTTGTGGAGAAATCCTTCTATGCAACCCTCTAGGATCTGTAGTACCAAGCGCAGCTGGGCGCCACATAGGCAGCTCCACGATGAAGTCCATTGAGATAGACCCCCATGGACGAGACGGAACAGGTAATAGTTGAAGAAGACCCGTAGGTGACACACGAGGAGTCTTGTAACGAGCACATACCTCGCAAGAGAGCACATAGTCCTTAGTATCCTTCAGGCAAGTCGGCCACCAGAAAAATCTGTTTAGGAATTCTCGTGTCTTCTGTACCCCCCTGGGACCAGCCAACTTGGAGTCGTGGACCAACTTGAGGATCTGTTGACGGACGGCCTCAGGGACGTAGATACGTCGATCTCTGAACCACATGCCACTCCTAAGAACGAGATTGATATCAGCAGGAGGATTGGCCAGAAATACATCACTGTCATAGGCCTTCTTGAACTCCTTCCATAAGTCTTGATTGTGGATCACTCCGATGAAGTTGGCATCAGATAGAATGGTCTTGGACGGGGCTCCATGTACGGAATCCGCAGCATGGAATCGGGATAAAGCATCAGCCTTCCCATTACGAGAACCTGGGTGGTACGAAATAACAAAGTTAAATTGATTTAAAAATAGATTCCAACGAGCCTGCCGAGGAGAAAGACCTCTAGCGGATCTAAGGAACTCTAAATTCCGATGGTCAGTCAATACTACAATCTGTTGTGTGGCTCCTTGCAGATGGTGCCTCCATTCCTTGAAAGCTACAATAATAGCCAGCAATTCCTTGTCTCCCACAAGCACAAGGATGTAGCAGACTCTTCTCTCCAGTTCTTTGGGAGAGAGTAGCCCCCAAAGCATTATCAGAAGCGTCCACCTCCACAAAGAAAGGCTGTGCTGGGTCTGGGTGGATCAACAGCGGTACGTAGGTGAAACGGGTCTTAAGCCGATCAAAAGCTTCTTGAGCCTGTGATGACCACTTAGAGGGCTTTTCTTTCTTGGTCAAGGAAGTGATGGGCCGAACAATATCAGAAAAATTTTGAATAAAACGTCTATAGAAATTTGCAAAACCGATAAAACGTTGGACCTCTTTAACGTTCTTAGGTACCGGCCAGTCAAGGATTGCCTGAATCTTACCAGATTCCATGTTCAGCCCCTGAGGAGAGATGATATAACCTAAAAACTGGATCTCAGAACGATGGAACTCAAATTTCTCCGGCTTGATATACAGATGGTTCTCTATCAGACGTTTCAAAACAGATTTGACATGTTCCTCATGTTCCTGCAGAGAGTCAGAAAAAAATAGAATATCATCCAAATAGATCACCACAAACTGATCTAATAGATCTCTAAAAATGTCATTAGCAAGATGTTGAAACGTCGCAGGGGCATTACAAAGCCCAAAGGGCATCACGAGGTATTCAAAGTGTCCATACCGACATCTGAATGCTGTCTTCCATTCAACACCGGAACGAATACACACCAGATTATAAGCCCCACGAAGGTCCAGTTTAGTGAATATCTTGACATGATGAACTCTGTCCAATAATTCGGGAATCAACAGCAAAGGATAGCGATTCCGTATGGTTACCTTATTAAGTTCCCTATAGTCAATACAGGGTCTCAGGGTCCCATCCTTTTTCTTCACAAAAAATATAGGCGCCCCTGCTGGTGAGGAAGAAGGGCGTATGAAGCCTTTAGCCAGATTTTCATCAATATATTCCTTCAGGGCCTGAAGCTCAGGTGCCGCCAAAGGGTATACATTACTGAAAGGAATAGCTGTCCCAGGAAGCAGCTCAATGGGATAGTCATAATGCCTATGTGGAAGAAGATGATCTGCTTTCTTCTGGTCACAAATATCAGAGAAATCTTTATACACAGAAGGTAAAGAAAAAACCTGTGCAGGAGATTCTTTATCTCTGGACTCAGGAACGGCTTCTGTAATCGCTGAGTTGCTCCTTGTTGGGAAGGTAATCTCCTTGGTCTCCCAGTTGACAATCTGGTTTCAAGCACGCAACCAAGGGATGCCTAAAATCACAGGAAAATGAGGAGAAGAAATTAATAGAAAAGAAAGTTGCTCCTGATGATTAGGCTCCAACAAAATTTCAAGGGGTACTGTTTCCTGATCCACAGGCCCAGAGACTAAGGGTGACCCATCCACTGTTTCCATGGCAATTGGTGAGGCTCTACGCTGTATCTCAATGCCATGTTCCTTGGCGAATGTAATGTCCATAAAGTTGCCCCCAGCGCCAGAGTCAATCATAGCCGCACTGGAAATCCACTGCCCTGTACACAGAATCTTAATAGGGAGTGAAGAGTGAGAGTTCTTTTCCTGCAGCTCCCTGGGAGGTGTAGCCAGAGAGACAGAATGGAAAACAGCGTTTAATGGCAGGCTACATTCAGAGATGTCAGACTCATCGTCACAGTTATCATACTCCCCTACCGCTGCTAGCACCTTGTCAGACAGCTTAGGACAGTAAATTGGGAAGTGGTCTGACTGACTGCAGTAGAAACATAGCCTCTCTCGCAGACGGTGCTCTCGGCGCTCATTACTCTCACGCCTCTGCACAGAATCAATCTGCATGGCCACCTCCTCTACCTCCCGAGATGATTTACCTGAAGGCTCTTTTGGAGGAAAGGAAAAATTAGACATACGGTTAAATACAGCCAATTTCTCCTGTCTACGCTCAGTAAGACGAATGTCTATGCGTACACAATGCTGTATAAACGTTTCTAACTCTTGTGGTGACTCTGAACGGGCTAGTTCATCCTTCACAATGCTAGACAGACCTTTCTTAAAAATAGGCAATTGTGCATAACTGTCCCAATTAGTATCAACCGCTAATCTCCTAAATTCAGTCGCATATTCAATAACAGAGCGTTTACCCTGGCGTACAGATAATAAAGCAGACTCAGCAGTTGCGCGGCGATTAGGGTCATCAAACATTAATGCCATAGCGGCCAAGAGCTCATCCAAATCATTTAACCGTGGATCACGAGACTCGATCATCGGATTCGCCCAGGCGAGCGCTCATGAGGTCAGCAGCATAATTACACACAATACTTTAGAGCGATCAGTAGGAAAACGGTCAACATGCACATCAAAATATAGCATACACTGGTTCACAAAACCG
Source organism: Phyllobates terribilis (assembly GCF_046119375.1). Lineage (NCBI taxonomy): Eukaryota > Metazoa > Chordata > Amphibia > Anura > Dendrobatidae > Phyllobates > Phyllobates terribilis. The sequence goes on from NW_027362991.1 coordinate 2,844,782, forward strand.
CAAAATTTGTCACGATCACCATTAAGCCTGAATGGTGGCAACTTAGGTGGACTGGCTAGTGGCGGTTTACCAGAGGGTAAAGTCACTTGTGCCGCTATTTGCGTGTTTAAGTCCTGGAAAGCCCGTCCATATTGGGACTCCAAGCCAGCAAGTTTGTTTTCCTGAGCCGCCATACGGATACTTAAGTCCTGTAAAGTTTGTCCAAACACTTGTTGATTGTGCTCAAGGCCTCCAAGTCTCTTTTGCACACCTTCCACATCTTTCTGCAGAGATCTAATTATGGCATACACCTGCTCTAACTTGCTTTCTGCAGTCATTGCTCCAGCAGTCTCCTAAAGGGGCTAGAGTATCCTGTAACAATTATAGTGGATAACTAAGGAGACTGTTTGCGTGGAGCGAGACACAACAGTACACAGTTTATAGGTGAAAAGTCTATATTAAAGCACACAGTGTTTTGCACAAAAATGCAGAGAAATCTCAAAGTCTTAAGTTCACAGAATAATGAGTCTTTGCAAGGTTAGTTCACCATTATACATCAGCAAGTCCATACAATGCAGAAGCAATCAAAGAGGCCCGGGTAAAGTCTCGGACAGTGCAGACCAGTCCCATGCTCAGCAACCATCCGAATAAGGAGACTGAGAACTCAGAGCAGCTTACTTGAGAGCCAAAGCAGATGGAGGGCAGAGGTGCAGAGGAACCAGCACAAAACAGCCAGGGGCACGAGAAATGCTGGAAACTAGAGTATGAAGCAGGCTCTCAGGGAACAGATGATTCCAGCAGAATTTCGGGAGCATGCAGAAAGCCAGGAAGCCACCAGAAGGAGGATCTCAGGCAAAATACTCTAGCACTAGACTAGAGGCTGGGGTGGAGTAATAAGGGCAGGAGGTAAGGGCACATGATACAGAAGACGCCATCTTGAAAAAGGGCAGAAATGTCCCAAAGGAAAACAATATGCAAATTGCCTCTTCAGAGTCCTGACAAGAAGTTGTCCACTACTTTTACATTTATGTCCAATCCGTAGGATAGGGCATCAATGTATGATAGCCAGGGTCCCACACGTGGCACCCCCACATACCAGCTGTTATCGGTGCCGGCGGCGGTGGCCACCGGCCTGAAGTGCTCACCTGTGGGGCTCTGCCGTCAAGTGGTAGTGGCCGCCGAGGTGTGCTGCACGTCCGCCTCCCATTCAATTGAATAGGAGGCGGATGTGCAGTACACCGCGGCGGCCACTACCATTTGACGGTGGAGTTCCGCTGGTGATCACTTCCGGCCTGCGGCCACCGCCGCCGGCGCTAGTAGCAGCTGATCGGCCGGGGTGCCGCGTGCGGGACCCTGGCCGATCATACATTGATGCCCTATCCTACGAATTGGGCATCAATGTAAAAGTAGTGGACAACCACTTTAAAGTGCGCAACATCGACAATAATGTCCGCTTAAAACGTTCCACTTGTCCATTACCCTCTAGGTGATAGGGCGTTGTGTGGGATCTCTGAATTCTACAGTATTTTCCTAGCTTGTCTACGAGCTGGTTCTCAATTTCTTTTTCTTGGTCGTGGTGTAACCTCGTAGGGAAACCAAACCTCAAAGCAAAATCATTGAAGAACTTCTCTGCCACTGTTTGACCAGCTTTATTGGTGGTGGGATATGCTTGGGCAAATCGAGTAAAATGGTCCATCACCACCAATATGTATTCGTAGCCACCCTTGCACGTCTCGAGATGTAGAAAGTCTATTGAGACCATCTCAAACGGATACATACTGTAGTTGCCCATAAGTGCCTGGGTTGATGTGTTGGGATGTTTATCTTTCAGACACCCACACTCCCTGGTCACATACCTCTCAATATCTCTCTGCATGTACGGTCAGAAGAAATATTCACGGATCAAGTTGGTGGTCCTTTCCACTCCTAGGTGTCCTATGTTTTCATTGAGTTCTTTGAAGATCAACCTACGGAATACTCTGGGTAGTACTAACTGCCGGTTTTGTCCTCCTTTACAATACAGGATACTGTCTTCACTGAGGTAGAGCTTCGTCCATTCTTTAACTAAAACATACTGCTTGTGATTCATTATCTCTCTCCCGTTTACTTGGAAACCGATCTTGGTCCACATAAAGTAGTATTCTACCAATTATCTGATCTTTCCGTTGTGCTCTATGGATTTTTTCTTTTGGTAGTTGTTGAATAGACAGGGGGTGATCTTATTCTCCCGCTTTTATGGTGGTTTCCACCGTCAACGGACACCACAATGGTGTGTCTTCCTCCTGATAAACTTGTACTGCTTGGGTAGTGCTCTCAATTGCTTCCAGACTGACTTCCTCCGAGAATTTTTGCATGAACTCCATAGGCTCTAGAGGCATTCTCGACAATCCGTCAGCATCCGCATTGCATTTTCCTGGCCTGTACTTGATGCTGGAATTGAAGTCAGCTACTTCAACGACCCATCTCTGACCCGTTGCATTCCTTGGCAAAATGTCCTTCCTCACCACATCTTAGACAGTGGACACACACCGTACTCTGATTTGATGAACGGCACACTTCACAAGTCGGGTATCTTCTGTTCTGGAGCCCACTCCTGGGTCTGAGGGATACAGGTTCCAGCCTGGTATGAATCAACTTTTTTACCGAAATCAACTCGGCTCGCAGATCTATTACTTCCTCCCAGTCAGCGTTGGCGGTCCTCTCTTTTGTTGGTGATTTAAAGTTCCCTCTCGGAGGTGGCACTGGAGGGTCTCCATGATGATCTTCGGACTGGCCACCGGGGGTCCCCAGCTTCAGCTGACTCATTTTGGTGATTTTAGGAGCAGAGCCTATCTGTAACTTCTGTTCGCTCTCTGACTCCAAACAAGTTGCCTCATTCATTTTTTCAATTAGGACTTGGTCCAGAATGCCAGGATCTTCTAGGTACTGTTTCAGCTGCAACTTGATGCCTTTGCTGATTAATCTCGTTCCCAATGTTCTCAAAAACTTCTTCTGGAATAGTCTAGCATCAAACCTCTTCTCCGCTTCTACATCTCTGGATGCAAACAACAGTCTCTCCTTCAGTTCAATTGCTCTGAACAAGAAACTTTGGGGTGATTCATTATTTTTCTGTGAGAGGTTAATGAGTCGGTGGAACAATTCTGAAGTACTCTCTTCTTTATAGTGCCCTTTTAAAATCATCTTCAGCTGTTGCAAGGTCAATTGACTCTTCATTTCTAGCATACTACAGAGGTTCAGTCCTGGGATGATCGCTTTCACCACCCCCTCAATGATCTCATCTGGCTTGTAGCCTTTCTGTAAGCCAGCATCGATCTGGTGCAACAAGTTCATATAAGACAGTTTCTCTTTCTGTTCACACTCTCAAATCTGTCCCAGGATCTTGAATTCTTTCCTTATGGTGATTTGTGGTGTTACAGAGGACTGTCTTTCTGATTTATCTAGTCCGAGCAGGGTAAAGGTTGTGTCTGAGTCTGTCACCCGTTCAGAGGTTTTGATTGATTCCTGTAGGGCTGTTGTTAGGGCTTTGAATTGTTCTTTAAATTCCTGTAGTTCTGTCTGCGGATGGAGATTCCTGCTTTTGGTAATTGGTGCCACCCCTCCATCCTCAAACTTCAGCCAGGTTAGAAACTGTGTTAGCTCCTGGAGGAATGTCCCCATGACGTCTTCAGCTTCTTTCTCCCCAGCTCATCCATTTTTGCATTAATGGCAGCTAACAGTTACCTGCGGTTGTGTGCTTTAGAAATCTGTTCTTCTGACATCTTTATATGTTCTGCTACTGTTCTCAATTTTTCACAGGTTAACTGAAGAAGCAGCTCACTAATTCTGTCCGTTTGTATTTCCACATCCATTGCTGCTAGTGAGTTTTCTTTAGGTCTGGTCCCCTTTAACTGGTGTAGCAGAGTTGAATTGATGTGTTTTGCTGCTGTGTTTTCCAGACACTTTTCCTCTTCTCCCTCTACATGCTAATTCCCACTTAGGATTCCCTGTACGGGCCACCAATGTTACACGCACGCCACTAGGTTCAGATAGGGCGAGACCGGTTTCATGAATTCTTTGGAATCCTCGGGGAAATGTTACTCAGGGCAACCATAGGCAGAAGCTTCTCTCAGGCACATGATAGATTCAATTGCTGACCAGACACATCTAACAAGAGTCTTTTTTAACAGTTTAACAGTGGAATGTAATCTGAAGCACGGCCAGTGCAATTCAGGGATATTACAGCAACAATCTTCATTACAGTACAGTCTGAGTTTCTTGAGCAACCGGCTCCAGTAACAATACAGTAGTTTCTTCACAAGGCACAGTATTACAGTCTCTTCAGTAGCATAATTCAGCATAGATTAGATCTCTTAGCAGCACACTTCTATGCATACACAACCACAGGCTTTTCCTTCACAAGGACACAATAGTAAACAGCATTCTGTATCCTGCATGGAGATGTAGGGGGGCAGGGTTTGATGAGGGAGATGATCCCTGTGACACAATTCCTTCCAGTTCTTATCTTCCTGCCCGATAATACTCTGCACTGTTAGTTCAGGGAGTTTATCTGACATGTGTTTATTTTCTCTCGTGATCTGAATCCTGTTTAGTTGCCTTCTGTCAGATCCAGATAACACACTACCTTTCTCTTCGGCTTCAGCCAGACTACAATAACAAGTTCCCCACAATCCCCCTGGGGCTCTGCTAAAACACTCCCTGTCTCCTGTGACGGTGTTAACCCCTCTAGTTGCTGGATGCTTCTGGAGCACAACACTTCCTGTCTCCTGTGCTTGTGTTATTTTGTAACAGTTGCTGGATGCTTTTGAAGCAACAGCATTCCTTCTGCATGTCACACATGCCTTTATTTAAGAAAAAGATAGTTGTTACTGAGTCTATTGAGATACCAGGTTGGGAACAGACTCCCTATAATATTTTGGCAGCCAAATGGTCCCACAGTGTTGGTTTGAGTGAACCATGGGACAAATGTCTGAAGGTGTAAAAAAAATACTTCTTTCAGTATATTTTTCTATTGAGGACTTCTTATCAGATGCGATTGATCAAAGTATCAATATCACGATATTCTTATAAAAAAATATATCGATTTATTCTTGGATTGTCCATTATAAAGAATGATTGCAATAGTTACATAAAATAGTTAAATAGTTAGAGTGATTGTCCATTTATCCATAATTAGCTTAATAGTTGAGATTCACTCATCTTTTCCTTGGATCCTGGATGGTAGGTTGCGTCTGTCTGTGTCCAGCACGTGTGTTAGGATGACACCATGTGTCGTCCAGTGTCCTGTGAAATGGACTAACTAAAAATAAACAAATAGCGCATGTTACCTAGAAACCCTAGCACAATGGCTGATGCAATCTTATGCAATGTATGGTACAGAATTCAGAATAAAATTAATATCCGTAATTAATATTTAACAATTCCCCCTTTTGAGGATGACAGACATCAACTGAAATCCTCAAAGTAGATAGGTTCATCATTAGGATAATAGGATCATTTTTCTTTTCTTCTTCCTTGGCAATATCATTTAATGTCCATAACAATATTAATAATAATAATAATAATAATAATATCAATATCGGATTATTGTTATATGTATTCAATAGCATAATGATGTGAATCCATGTTATGGTAAGCCGTGACTAATATTCATTTAACTACATTGGTCGCTTCAACTACTTCTAACGGCGAACAAACACCGTCAGAAAACCCAGGTGGCAACCCAGGTGGCCGCCCTGGTGTGGATGGCTTCCTATCTTCAAAGATTCAAACAAGACCCAATAATAGAAGAACACGTGCCACACCTTACCAGGTTAGTGCTGCTTGCGGGGGGCTCCGCATTGTTAACTTATCCAACCACGTACTAACTGACAAGCAGATGGAGGTCCTGGGGCTGGGACTATCTTTTGCACCCACTAATGCATTTAATTTTTTTACTGCCCTGAAGGACCTCCACCTGTTTCCACGTAAACTTATTCTTAAAAAATTACATTCCAGGCCACATGGTGAGGATGGCCCTGTGACCACGACAGAGATGGAGGCATTGAAGGATTTGTAGGACCTCTTGATGGAGCAGGACCAACCCCCAAATACAGGTGGGTTACCACAGTCGAGGTATCCTAGATCCACAAGGTTCCCTCACTTGTCCCTGAGTCTGGCAGTTGAAATATTTGTGCGTCTAGTGACGGAGGATTTGAGACATCTCTCCACACGCAGACGCTTTGACAATCTTACTCATTCTCAGCGTACTGCGATAGAACGGTTGAAATCACTTCGTGATGTGGTTATTAAACCAGCGGACAAGGGAGGGAACATTGTACTGTGGCCCTGTTCTAAATATGAGAGGGAGGCGTTACGCCAACTAAGGGATACCAAGACATATTCGAGGTTACCCTTTAATCCTACTGCCTCCTTCTCTGCCGCGCTCCAGGGGATCCTGGGCAGGGCCTGTGATCAGGGAATTATTAACAAGCAAACAGTTGAAGCTTTACCTGTTCGATTCCCTAAAACTGCTACTTTTTACCTACTTCCAAAAATTCGCAAGGACGCCCTCAACCCGCCGGGACGTCCAATCGTGTCAGGCCTAAGTAATTTGTGTGGTCCTATTTGCCAGTATATTGACAGCCACCTTCGCCCATTAGTGGAGACACTTCCTTCATACATTCAGGACACGATGGACGTCTTAAGGCGCGTTAATGGCGTCCTTGTGACGGATGGTATCCTGCTAGTCACGGCCGATGTTGAGAGCCTCTACACATGTATTAGCCATGATCTGGGCCTTTCTGCAGTCCGCCTCTTCCTTGGGGCGTCCAATCTGGACGGCCTCTCACGAAATTTTATCCTTGAGCTCCTCCACTTCGTCCTCCACCACAATTATTTTTTATTCAAAGATACGGTGCATCTACAAAGGCGTGGCACGGCGATGGGGGCGTCTTGTGCGCCCTCGTACGCCAATCTCTTCTTGAGGTCCTGGGAGAGAGACATTTTTGGCGACGAGGGCGTGCGCCGCGCCGACCCCGTCGTGTCATGGCTTAGATACATCGATGATATTTTGTTTCTGTGGCGGGGGACGGTGGAGGAGCTTGACGATTTCATGGTGCAGCTTAACTCAAACAATCGTTCCATTAGGCTTACCTATACATACCATCATAAACAGATTGACTTTCTAGACATCAGTCTGGAGGTGGGTGAGTACCACACCATCCAGACTGATGTCTTTAGAAAACCCACCTCGGTCAATTCCTTAATACATGCTGCCTCTGCACATGATCCCTCTACAATTCGTGCCATCCCGGTCAGACAATTCCTGAGGATGAGGCGGATCTGTTCCACCGACTACAAGTTTAGGAGACAGGCTTCGGATCTGGCAGAACGTTTCAGGCAACGTGGGTATAGCAACCACTGCATCGGCCGTGGCTACTCGAGAGCACGGAACACATTCCGTAACCATCTGATTTATTCCTCAAATTCATCCAAACGGGTGACAACGGAAAGAATCCGCTACATCTCCACATATAATCATGAGTGGGGGAATATGCGGCGGTTCCTTTCCCGTCATTGGGGTGTGCTCAGCGCGGAGCCCTCCCTACGTGAATCTTTAGGAAGCTATCCACAAATGACCCCCCGGCGGGCCAATAACCTGGGTGACATACTGGTATCCAGCCACTATATAACTCCCTTGACGAATCCATTTGTGTCCCGCGGACCCACGTTTGGCTCGTTCCCCTGTGGCCACTGTGCCGCCTGCGCCAATATCCTGCGCAGCTGGGTGTTCACGTTCTCTGATGGCTCTCGTGAGTTTAAAATCCGCAATTACATCTCATGCGGTACAACCCATGTTATATATTATGCTACATGTGGTTGTCAATTAATTTATGTAGGACTCACTACGAGAGAGCTGAGGATCAGGGTTTGTGAACACGTGCGGGACATTGGCGCGGCTCGGACGGTGGCCGACCCCAGGGAGCTCAAAACATTGCCGCGTCACTTTAAGGCTGTCCACAATTGCGATCCGAGGACACTAAAGTTTTGCGGCATTGATGTCATACATTTGGGCTCCCGGGGTGGAAATGGTAAGCAACTTCTGGCCCAAAAGGAGGCCAGATGGATCGTCACTTTAGACACCATGGCTCCGCGGGGCCTCAATGAGAGTTTGGGGTTCTCGTCCTTCCTCTGAAATGAAGTGACGGATTGTATGATATGTTCTGTGTTTCTGCTCCCCTGTGGACCATGATATGTCTATTTCTGGACCATGGCTTTAGGTTTTTAGTTTTTATATTCTTTTCTAATTTTTATATTTTCCCTTTTATTCTCTTTGTACTCACATTTTCTCCGACAGTGACTGTGCCCCAGGACCTCTTCTTTTTGATGTACATCTATGGCAGACGATCTGTCTTTTGAACTCCTTCGTCTTTTGATGTCTACAAGAGATTCTGATACAGATACTGCTACTGCACTCTTGATTCTTGACCGGGATGTACACTTTACTTGTGGATTCTGTTTGATATCTGGTACTTGTGACTGCGCTCGGCTGTCTTTATGCCTTCGGCGCGCCGCCGGGAATAGCATTCATTTGCATTTCGGTCCGCGCGCCGACGTCATGACAGCTGGGGCGCGTGCGCGGGATATGTGACGGCCGTTGCGCATGCGCCGCCCATCATCCAGTACTTGGCGGCCATCTTGGACGACCACATGATGTATCATGTGACACTTCTGGGCGTATTTAAAGGTCCTGGCAGCACCCTCACACACGCCTCTTGATAAAGCTGATCTACACCCGGCGAAACGCGCGTCGAGGCCTTTCTCATTCACTATCTGGTCCCTGTGTGGTCTCCCAGAGGTCTGGGGCCCCTTACATTAGGGTAAGTTTGGTACAATATGACCTTTGGGTCTTTCTGGACCGCATGGTCCATATGGGAGTGACCTTTTTGCTTGCCCTGATTGTGCGTCCCTCTCCCTGTTTTAGTGTAAGCATGCACCCTTCTGACTCTAGGGGTGAACCTCTGGAGAGACCCACTTACAAATATGCGGGACCATTTGTCTGCTTGTCTTAATTTTGTGTCATAACTATTAATGCTATGTATTGTCTTTTAATGAACTATGTCTACAATAAAGTCTTTTCATGCGATTTCACTCAGCTGTTCTCCTAGTTTTATATAAGTCTTGAGTGGGCTATGTGGAGACGGGGTCGGAATTTTTCTGGGGACCATTAACCCACGTCATTTATTATGCGGGTCGCAGTCTGTTTATTCATTTAACATATATAATTATACTTCCCTAAATCTAAATCGAAATAATCACGGGTCCAATCGTCATCATCTGATGTCATCGGTTCTTGTCTCGTCTTCTTCTTGGTTCTTTTAAAACACAGTCTTTAGATGAAAATTCCTTTGAAATAAATTATAGCGTGTAGATATTGTACAGTCCATAATTGTGTTCATTATTGTTCAGTCTTTAAACTGTACTCTTTATTAGAAAGATCATGTGTGTCAATTGATAAGAAAACAAAGTCCATGGATGAAATGTAGCTTTAATATCTGTGCAGTGTCACCTGGACTTACGTTGGATTGTCTTTGGATAATTCTGGAATCCTCCGTGTCATCCGCACTGGTCTCCTGTCACTTTTGGAACAGGTGTGACGTCTTTGGTCAGAAAAGCAAGGGTTAACTTGACACTTCCCTGCTCTATATAGCACCATAACCAGTACTTAATCCTTAATGTACAGAACACATATATCAGGCTGGCAGAATCCTGACACTCCGTTATTATTCACCAGCTTTCAGGTGATAGGAAACCACTGGAACATGATGAAACTTGAACACAACCCAGTTCATATAGGATCATCGTCCTCTGCAGTCGTGGTTATCAGTGGTGTGAATGTATTGTAATTGACACAGTCTATTATCACTCAGCATTCACAACATCTTTACCTTCTGAGATTTCCGTATATCGGTTGCTTCTTCTTGTAACTTTTGAGAATCTCTTTAATTTATAAATATGAAAAATCTTTATTAAGATAGAATTAATAATTGCAATGTCTTGATTGAAGTCTTCATTCGCTAATCTGATACCAAATCTGGCAACTTTCCTAACCTATAATATCATAGGGTACCATAGCAATCAATAATGTTCATCTAATTATTATCAAAATATTAAAATAAATTATGTTTGGAATAATAAAACAATAATAGATAGTAATTCATTATTAATCAAGTTCTTCATGTGATAGAACATTTTTATGTCATAGGTGTAATTACCTTTTCCAACCCATAGGTGTCAGTGTGTTTTGAAACAAGTGTTTATTAGTGATGAGCGAGCACTAAAAGGCTCGGGTGCTCGAAGCTCGGGTTGAGCAAATTGGAATACTCGGGTGCTCGACCCGAGCAACGAGCCCAATGTAAGTCTATGGGAAACTCGAGCATTTTTCTGGCGGTCCCCCCGGCGGTCTGCAGAAGGTCAAAAATTGCCCAAATCGATGGGAACAGTGCTCAATTAAACGTCAGGCTGGCAGAATATATAGGCAGACAGGCAGGCAAGGTATATAGGAGGGTGCGTGAAAAACATAGCAGGGCAATTGGAACACACTAGTGCCCTCCGATTTTCATGCACCCGTCTCTTTAAAAAAGCCGGCTGGCAATTCATCAGCGGCATACACCGGTACCTGACAATTTAGAACAGAAAGAAAAGAGCATCACACATAGATTAGATAGATAGAAACATGACAGTCACATATATAATAAGTACAGTGATAGTGTTGGTTACTGTACTTGTCATTTAGTGTTAAAATAAAGGATTTATTAAAAAAAAATAATAGTGTTTTTGTCTCTTTAAAAAAGCCGGCCGGCAATTCATCACCAGCAGCATACACCGGTACCAGACAATTTAGAACAGAAAGAATAGAGCATCACACATAGATTAGATAGATAGAAACATGTCAGTCACATATATAATAAGTACAGTGATAGTGTTGATTACTGTACTTGTCATTTAGTGTTAAAAGAAAGGATTTATTTAAAAAAATTGGCGTGGGGTTCCCCATAATTTTAGTCTCTAGCGGAGGTTAAGCAGACGGCTAGGGCAGATGTTTGAAGCCTGGGAAGGGGGTAATACCCACAGAGCTTCCCAGGCTACTAATATCAGCCTCCAGCTGAATACCTAGCCTTTGCTAGCTATTAAAATGGGGGACCCCACGTCATTTTTTTTGGGGTCCCCCATTTTAATAGCTAGTAAAGGCTAGGTATTCAGCTGGGGGCTGAATACCTAGCTAGTAAAGGCTTAAAATGGGGGACCCCCCCAAAAAATGACGTGGGGTCCCCCCTATTTTAATAGCTAGCAAAGGCTAGGCAGACAGCTGGGGGCTGATATTAAAAGCCCAGGAAGGGTGCCATGAATATTGGCCCCCTCCCACGCTAGAAACACCAGCCGTCAGCCACCCCATAGGATGCGCCAATTCTGGCACTTAGCCTCGCTCTTCCCACTGCCCTGTAGCGGTGGCAGTGGGGTAATAGGGCTGGGGTTGATGTCAGCTTATAATGCCAGCTGACATCAAGCCCATGTTAGTAATGGAGAGGCGTTTATAAGACACCCCCATTACTAACCCCATAGTCAAAGTTAAAAAAAAACACAAACACCCAGAATAGAGTCCTTTAATTGAAATAAACGCACAATTCTTTAATGTTCTAAATTAAACCATACTTACCATCACGCCCATTCCAGCTAAAGCCAACGATCTCCTGCAATAAAAATAAAATAGTAAACCAACCTCATCCTTACCTTTCCATGGTTCCCAGGCCGGCTCCAGCTCTGCTACATTCACATGACAGGCTGGATCGCAGCCGAAAGCTGCCATCCAGCTTGCCATGCCGCAGACACTGAGAAGCGCAGGTATGCTTGCGCTCCTCAGTGTCTGGCTGTGACGGCATCCAGATGAGCCGAGTTAATGTCCAATGAACTCAGCTCACCTCATGCACGTCACTGACAGCGTGGGAAAATTCTTCTGCGCATGCGGTGAGCGTGAGAGAATTCTCCTGCGCTCACCGCAAGCGTGGGAAAATTCTCCTGCGCTTGCGGTGAGCGCAGGAGAAACATGTCAGTCACATATATAATAAGTACAGTGATAGCGTTGATTACTGTACTTGTCATTTAGTGTTAAAAGAAAGGATTTATTTAAAAAATTGGCGTGGGGTTCCCCGTAATTTTAGTCTCTAGCGGAGGTTAAGCAGACGGCTAGGGCAGATGTTTGAAGCCTGGGAAGGGGGTAATACCCACAGAGCTTCCCAGGCTACTAATATCAGCCTCCAGCTGAATACCTAGCCTTTGCTAGCTATTAAAATGGGGGACCCCACGTCATTTTTTTTGGGGTCCCCCATTTTAATAGCTAGTAAAGGCTAGGTATTCAGCTGGGGGCTGAATACCTAGCTAGTAAAGGCTTAAAATGGGGGACCCCCCCAAAAAATGACGTGGGGTCCCCCCTATTTTAATAGCTAGCAAAGGCTAGGCAGACAGCTGGGGGCTGATATTAAAAGCCCAGGAAGGGTGCCATGAATATTTGCCCCCTCCCACGCTAGAAACACCAGCCGTCAGCCACCCCATAGGATGCGCCAATTCTGGCACTTAGCCTCGCTCTTCCCACTGCCCTGTAGCGGTGGCAGTGGGGTAATAGGGCTGGGGTTGATGTCAGCTTATAATGCCAGCTGACATCAAGCCCAGGTTAGTAATGGAGAGGCGTTTATAAGACACCCCCATTACTAACCCCATAGTCAAAGTTAAAAAAAAACACAAACACCCAGAATAGAGTCCTTTAATTGAAATAAACGCACAATTCTTTAATGTTCTAAATTAAACCATACTTACCATCACGCCCATTCCAGCTAAAGCCAACGATCTCCTGCAATAAAAATAAAATAGTAAACCAACCTCATCCTTACCTTTCCATGGTTCCCAGGCCGGCTCCAGCTCTGCTACATTCACATGACAGGCTGGATCGCAGCCGAAAGCTGCCATCCAGCTTGCCATGCCGCAGACACTGAGAAGCGCAGGTATGCTTGCGCTCCTCAGTGTCTGGCTGTGACGGCATCCAGATGAGCCGAGTTAATGTCCAATGAACTCAGCTCACCTCATGCACGTCACTGACAGCGTGGGAAAATTCTCCTGCGCATGCGGTGAGCGTGAGAGAATTCTCCTGCGCTCACCGCAAGCGTGGGAAAATTCTCCTGCGCTTGCGGTGAGCACAGGAGAAACATGTCAGTCACATATATAATAAGTACAGTGATAGCGTTGATTACTGTACTTGTCATTTAGTGTTAAAAGAAAGGATTTATTTAAAAAAATTGGCGTGGGGTTCCCCGTAATTTTAGTCTCTAGCGGAGGTTAAGCAGACGGCTAGGGCAGATGTTTGAAGCCTGGGAAGGGGGTAATACCCACAGAGCTTCCCAGGCTACTAATATCAGCCTCCAGCTGAATACCTAGCCTTTGCTAGCTATTAAAATGGGGGACCCCACGTCATTTTTTTTGGGGTCCCCCATTTTAATAGCTAGTAAAGGCTAGGTATTCAGCTGGGGGCTGAATACCTAGCTAGTAAAGGCTTAAAATGGGGGACCCCCCCAAAAAATGACGTGGGGTCCCCCCTATTTTAATAGCTAGCAAAGGCTAGGCAGACAGCTGGGGGCTGATATTAAAAGCCCAGGAAGGGTGCCATGAATATTGGCCCCCTCCCACGCTAGAAACACCAGCCGTCAGCCACCCCATAGGATGCGCCAATTCTGGCACTTAGCCTCGCTCTTCCCACTGCCCTGTAGCGGTGGCAGTGGGGTAATAGGGCTGGGGTTGATGTCAGCTTATAATGCCAGCTGACATCAAGCCCAGGTTAGTAATGGAGAGGCGTTTATAAGACACCCTCATTACTAACCCCATAGTCAAAGTTAAAAAAAAACACAAACACCCAGAATAGAGTCCTTTAATTGAAATAAACGCACAATTCTTTAATGTTCTAAATTAAACCATACTTACCTTCACGCCCATTCCAGCTAAAGCCAACGATCTCCTGCAATAAAAATAAAATAGTAAACCAACCTCATCCTTACCTTTCCATGGTTCCCAGGCCGGCTCCAGCTCTGCTACATTCACATGACAGGCTGGATCGCAGCCGAAAGCTGCCATCCAGCTTGCCATGCCGCAGACACTGAGAAGCGCAGGTATGCTTGCGCTCCTCAGTGTCTGGCTGTGACGGCATCCAGATGAGCCGAGTTAATGTCCAATGAACTCAGCTCACCTCATGCACGTCACTGACAGCGTGGGAAAATTCTCCTTCGCATGCGGTGAGCGTGAGAGAATTCTCCTGCACTCACCGCAAGCGTGGGAAAATTCTCCTGCGCTTGCGGTGAGCGCAGGAGAATTCTCTCACGCTCACCGCATGCGCAGGAGAATTTTCCTACGCTGTCAGTGACGTGCATGAGGTGAGCTGAGTTCATTGGACATGAACTCAGCTCATCTGGATGCCGTCACAGCCATACACTGATGAGCGCAAGCATGCCTGCGCTTCTCAGAGTCTGCGGCATGGCAAGCGGGATGGCAGCTTTCGGCAGCGATCCAGCCCGTCATGTGAATGTAGCAGAGCTGAAGCCGTCCTGGGAACCATGGAAAGGCAAGGATGAGGTTGCTTTATTATTTTACTTTTATTGCAGAAGACATAGGCTTCAGCTGGAATGGGCGTGATGGTAAGTATGGTTTAATTTAAAACATTAAAGAATTGTGCGTTTATTTAAATTAAAGGACTTTATTCTGGGTGTTGTGTTTTTTTTAAATACTTTACTAGAAATTCATGGCGGTCATGTCTAATATTGGCGTGACCCCATGAATTTCGGGCTTAGGGCCAGCTGATAATACCAAGCTGACCCTAACCCCTTTATTACCCAGTGAGCCACCGCACCAGGGCCCTAGATGAGTTGGGTACAGCACCAGAAGATGGCGCTTCTATGAACGCGCCATTTTCTGGGGTGGCTGCGGACTGCAATTTACAGCGGGGGGGGGGGGCAGAAAGCTTGGGCCTCCATGCGCTGCGGATTCCAGCCCCCAGCTGCCTAGTTGTACCTGGCTGGACACAAAAATAGGGCGAAGCCCCATGTATTTTTTTTTTTTATTATTTCATGAAATTCATGAAATAATAAAGAAAAAAAGGGCTTCCCTATATTGTTGTGTCCGGCCAGGTACAAATTGGCAGCTGGTGGTTGGGGGCAGCCCGCTCCTGCCTGCTGTACCTGGCTGGACACAAAAATAGGGCGAAGCCCCACGTCAATTTTTTTTTTATTATTTCATGAAATTCAGCTTTCGGCTGCGATCCAGCCTGTCATGTGAATGTAGCAGAGCTGGAGCCGTCCTGGGAACCATGGAAATGTAAGGATGAGGTTGGTTTATTATTTTACTTTTATTGCAGAAGACATTGGCTTCAGCTGGAATGGGCGTGATGGTAAGTATGGTTTAATTTAGAACATTAAAGAATTGTGCATTTATTTCAATTAAAGGACTTTATTCTGGGTGTTTGTGTTTTTTTTTAACTGTGACTATGGGGTTAGTAATGGGGGTGTCTTATAGACGCCTCTCCATTACTAACCTGGGCTTGATCTCAGCTGGCATTATAAGCTGACATCAACGCCCGCCCTATTACCCCACTGCCACCGCTACAGGGCAGTGGGAAGAGCGAGGATAAGTGCCAGAATTGGCGCATCCATAGGGCGGCTGACGGCTGGTGTTTCTAGCCTGGGAGGGGGCCAATATTCATGCCACCCTTCCTGGGCTATTAATATCAGCCCCCAGCTGTCTGCCTAGCCTTTGCTAGCTATTAAAATAGGGGGGACCCCTCGTCACTTTTTTGGGGTGGTCCCCCATTTTAATAGCTGGTAAAGGCTAGGTATTCAGCTGGGGGCTGATATTAGTGGCCTGGGAAGCTCCGTGGGTATTACCCCCTTCCCAGGTTTCAGACATCTGCCCCAGCCGTCTGCTTAACCTCCGCTAGAGACTAAAATTACAGGGAACCCTATGCCAATTTTTTTTTTAATAAATCCTTTATTTTAACACTAAATGACAAGTACAGTAACCAACACTGTCACTGTACTTATTATATATGTGACTGACATGTTTCTATCTATCTAATCTATGTGTGATGCTCTATTTCTGTTCTAAATTGTCGGGTACCGATGTATGCCGCTGAAGAATTGCCGGCCGGCTTTTTTAAAGAGACGGGTGCATGAAAACACTATTATTTTTTTTTTTAATAAATCCTTTATTTTAACACTAAATAACAAGTACAGTAACCAACAGTGTCACTGTACTTATTATATATGTGACTGACATGTTTCTATCGATCTAATCTATGTGTGATGCTCTATTCTTTCTGTTCTAAATTGTCGGTACCGGTGTATGCCGCTGCTGAATTGCCGGCTTTTCATGTTTCTCTGTGAGCACTGTTCCCATCGATTTGGGCAATCACTGTAATGCCACAACCACCATGGCTGTGGCATTACAGTGAGTGGCAGACAATCCCTGCATGATTGGTGCTCTAAATAGCGCCAAACATGCAGGACGGGGACCCGAGCTCCCGCTCGAGCATCTCGAAAGTACTCGGCGAGCTCCGAGCATCTCGAGTACTGAGATGCTCGGGTGAGTACCGAGCAGTGGCGAGCAAGCTCGCTAATCACTAGTGTTTACCAATAATACCAAAGAAAGTATACTCATGAACCAAAATGAATAAATATATGAATGAATGAATGCAAGAATGACTTGTGTTTACTCAAAAAATTGAAATATTTTTTTTCTTATATTGGAACCATATCATTATATTTAATGAAGCAATATTCTTGTACTAGACATTACTTTATTAAATATGAATGTGTTTTCTCAATTGAGATATTGAACTGAAATAATAAAATAAAAAAATTAGAATTAAAAATGAAAAATGAAAAAATAAGAAGAAAGTAAGAATAAAATTGAAAAAAGAAAAATTAAATTAAGACTAAAAATAATAATAATAATAATAAAAATAAGGCCTTTATATGTTAATGACAAATGCAGAGTAATTGTATTCTCCATAAAAATACCCTTATATTTCCATTATCTGGATGATTTCATATTTGTCATAACCTTGTATTACCAAAAATGATTAAATTATGTAACTTTGCATGTAATACCCTTCTTAATCATACCATTGTAGCTTATTAATATTTCTTCTTCATTAAAATGTGTGAAAAATAAGTATTGATCAAAAGTGATTATGTAATCAGGATCAAAAGCACATTTCCCCCCTTAATGGCAAAAAATATTATTTTAGAAAATAATTTATATATCAGAACCAAATTAAAAATAATTATTCTTCTATAAATATTTTGCATAAATGTCATAGCATATATTTGTCTGAAGAGGTGTGTACCTATTTATGTAACCATTAAAAATAATAATATCCTTGAATACTATAAAATTATCATTGTGAAAAATTATTCTAAATGTAAATTTGCTTTATAAACCATTTTAATGTGTGGTTACCCTTATCCACTATTAGCTAAATCAAGAAGTAATAATTACTAAAGAAATATAGAAATATATATATTATATAGATAATACTTAATTATGTATCATCATTTTCTCAGACTTAAATGTAATTTTGTACCTTCACATAAAGAAACAAACATACATGAGGCCTCTGTCACACAAATCTCACTTAGCAGCTGCACATATATTCAGCAAATTTCACTCTGTTACAGATTCGTTCAGCTCAAACATTCCACATATATATACAGTACAGACCAAAAGTTTGGACACACCTTCTCATTTAAAGATTTTTCTGTATTTTCATAACTATGAAAATTGTACATTCACACTGAAGGCATCAAAACTATGAATTAACACATGTGGAATTATATACTTAACAAAAAAGTGTGAAACAACTGAAAATATGTCTTATATTCTAGGTTCTTCAAAGTAGCCACCTTTTGCTTTGATGACTGCTTTGCACACTCTTGGCATTCTCTTGATGAGCTTCAAGAGGTAGTCACCGGAAATGGTTTTCACTTCACAGGTGTGCCCTGTCAGGTTTAATAAGTGGGATTTCTTGCCTTATAAATGGGGTTGGGACCATCAGTTGTGTTGTGCATAAGTCAGGTGGATACACAGCTGATAGTCCTACTGAATAGACTGTTAGAATTTGTATTATGGCAAGAAAAAAGCAGCTAAGTAAAGAAAAACGAGTGGCCATCATTACTTTAAGAAATGAAGGTCAGTCAGTGCGAAAAATTGGGAAAACTTTGAAAGTGTTCCCAAGTGCAGTTGCAAAAACCATCAAGCGCTACAAAGAAACTGGCTCACATGAGGACCGCCCCAGGAAAGGAAGACCAAGAGTCACCTCTGCTTCTTGTTACGGATCCGGGTGGTGGAACCTCTGTGCTGCGGAGCAAGGAGGGACCAGAGGGGCGTAACTAGGTATCAACTCGGACTGACCAGGGTAGCACGGCGGCTCAATCGACTCCGTGAACCAGGGAAGGACCGAGCAGAAGGACCAGGTGCTACTCTGGGCCTGTCCTTGTATGAGAGCAGGGGACTCCCACGGGTAACTGGCAGGAGCCTCCGGGTAGGCACGGCAGGTAACTGATAAGAGCCTCCAGGTAGGCTGACTGATAGGCACGGCAGGTAACTGGTACGTTCTCCGGGTAGGCAGGCAAGCCAGGCCCATAGACACACTGGCGGGTTTGGATCGTAGGCAGACCGTCGGGCTGGCGGAGACAGGTAGTCAGGCTGGCGGACAGGACTGGTAGTCAGGCTGACGGACTGGGCTGGTAGTCAGGCTGGCGGACAGGACTGGCGGACAGGGCTGGTAGTTAGACTGGCGGACTGGACTGGTAGTCAGGCTGGCAGACTGAGCTGGTAGTCAGGCTGGCGGACTGGACTGGTAGTCAGGCTGGCGGACTGGACTGGTAGTCAGACTAGCAGCGGGACCTGAGGGCTGAAGCAGAGTTTAGGACACAAAGCTACAACCTTGCACGGGCACCTCCATTTTGGAGGGGGTGCCTTCTATATGAGAGGTTCTCCGGCCATTGGCTGAGGACTCCTTAGGACGGCGCGCGCGGCCCCTTTAAGAGGGGGGGAGAGCGCGCCCTAAGCACAGTGCCCGGGAAGCTGCGCGCGCCGGCAGCAGCAGCAGGAGAGCCGGAAGACGCCGGGCCGGGAGCGTGGCGGTAAGAGGGACGGCGTCTCTGCCTGTCAGGGAGCAGAGACGCCGATACTACAGTACCCCCCCTTTATGCCCCCTCTTTTTTAGGCCAGAAAGAAATTTTTTAAGGAGAAGAAAGGCGTGGATGTTCTCCCTGGGTTCCCAAGTTCTCTCCTCTGGGCCAAACCCCTTCCAATCCACCAGAAAAAAGGTTTTTCCTCTTACCCTCTTGGTGGCCAGAATGTTCTCTACCTCATAGACGTCCTCAGCGGAGACCGGAGCTGGGGGGGTACCTGGATTGTCAGAAAAAGAATTAAGCACAACTGGTTTGAGGAGAGATACGTGGAAGGAGTTGGGAATCCGTAAGGTGGCCCGGAGTTTTAACTTGTAGGCTACTGGGTTGATTTGCTTGAGGACATCAAAAGGACCGATGAACCGTGGACCCAACTTATAGGAGGGTATTTTGAGACGAACATGTTTGGAGGAGAGCCAAACCTTGTCTCCCAGATGGAATTGAGGTGGGTCCTGGCGTCTCTTATCAGCATGTTTCTTCATCCGCTCGGAGGAATAAAGAAGTGCGGACCTAGTGTCCTCCCAAATGGTGGAAAATTCGCTGACCAGAGACTCCGGGGCAGGGTTGTCCACTGAAGCGGAGACGGGAAACGGAATCCGGGGATGTTGACCGTAGACTACAAAGAACGGGGACTTGGAAGAAGATTCGCTCTCATGGTTGTTATAGGAGAATTCGGCCCATGGTAGGAGCTCTACCCAATCGGTATGGTGAGCGTTGACGAAGTGCCGGAGGAAGCTGGTAAGGGTCTGGTTGATACGTTCCACTTGGCCATTTGACTGCGGATGGTAAGCAGAGGAAAAATCCAGGGTGACATCCAGCAGCTTACACGTAGCTCTCCAGAAACGCAAAGTAAACTGGACCCCGCGATCAGACACAACGTGGAGGGGTGGGCCATGGAGACGAAAATGTGATGGATGAAGTCCTTAGCCAGCACAGATGCAGACGGGAGACCAGGTAGAGGGATGAAGTTGGCCATTTTAGAAAAGCGGTCAGCGACCACCCAAATGACAGTACAACCGGCAGAAACAGGGAGATCGGTAATAAAGTCCATAGCAATGTGTTGCCATGGGGCAGCAGGTACGGTAAGA
Source organism: Phyllobates terribilis (assembly GCF_046119375.1). NCBI lineage: Eukaryota > Metazoa > Chordata > Amphibia > Anura > Dendrobatidae > Phyllobates > Phyllobates terribilis. Next base: position 2,865,111 of record NW_027362991.1, read on the forward strand.
GGCAGGAGACGGCCGGCTGGAAGATGTCTGGGAACCTTGTTGCGGGCACAGGACGAACAGGCCGTCACGAAGTCTACTACATCCTTGCGCAGGGTAGGCCACCAGTAATGCCGGGTAATGAGCAAGAAGGTCTTCTTCTGGCCAGCATGGCTGGCTAGTTTAGATGAATGACCCCAGTGAAGAACCTTCTTACGATCTGGAACCGCTACAAATGTCTTACTGGGTGGGAGACGAGACAGGTCCAAGGGGGCCACATTCATCACTTTGGAGGGATCGATGATATGCATAGGCTCCTCCTCTTGATCGGAAGACAGGAAGGATCGGTACAAGGCTTTGGCTTTAACGTTCTTGTCCGCAGGGCGGTAATGTAGGGTAAAGTTGAAGCGGGCGAAGAACAAAGGCCACCGGGCCTGACGTGGATTGAGTCTTTGGGCATTCTGTAGATATGCCAGGTTTTTGAGGTCAGTGTAGATGACCACCGGGTGCAGAACCCCCTCAAGCAGGTAACGTCACTCCTCCAGCGCCAATTTGATGGCTAGCAGTTCTCGGTCTCCTATGGAGTAGTTGCGCTCGGATGAGAAGAGCTTGGAGAAGAAGCCGCAGGTTACCATTCTCCCGGACGGAGATTTCTGGGTGAGCACCGCTCTGGAAGAGGAAGCATCAACCTCCAGAAAATTTGTTGCAATCCGGACGGTGCAGCACTGGGGCAGAAGAAAAGGCTAGTTTTAAGGAGAGGAAGGCCTCCTCCGCTTCGGACGGCCATTCCTTAGGATTTGCTCCCTTACGGGTGAGCGCAGAGATGGGAGCAGTCCGGGAAGAGAAATGTGGGATGAAGAGACGGTAATAATTCGCGAAGCCCAGGAATCACTGAATCGCCTTCAGCCCCTCCGGACGGGGCCACTTTAAGAAGGCAGAAACCTTCTCGGGGTCCATCCGTAGACCTGTCTTAGAGATAATATAGCCCAGGAACGGAAGAGAGGTCTGCTCGAAGAGGCATTTTTCAAATTTTGCGTATAGGTGATTCTGCCTGAGCCTAAGCAGGACCTGACGAACATTCCTCCGGTGTGTGGGAAGATCCGGAGAGAAGACCAAGATGTCGTCCAGGTACACCACCACGCAAAAATATAAGAGGTCACGGAAGATGTCATTAGCTAATTCTTGGAAGACGGCAGGAGCATTACAGAGGCCGAAGGGCATCACACGGTATTCATAGTGGCCGTCCCGGGTATTGAATGCCGTCTTCCACTCGTCTTCTTGGCGGATCTGGACCAAGTTATATGCCCCACGAAGATCGAGCTTGGTAAAGATCTTCGCACCTTTAAGGCGGTTGAACAGCTCAGAGATGAGTGGCAGGGGATATTTGTTTATGATAGTAATCTGGTTGGGTCCTCTATGTAACGGGTCAGGGAGGTGGAACCTCTGAGCAACTATACAAGGGGGCAGTCATTGTAAGGAAGCGGGTGGCTCCCAGGGAAGGCGGGCAGGTAATCACGGCTAGTGACGGGGACAGTCTCTGGGTAGAAGGGCAGGAGGACATGGCAGGTGACGGGGACAGTCTCTGGGTTGAAGGGCAGGAGGTCACGGCAAGTGACGGGGACAGTCTCTGGGTAGAAGGGCAGGAGGTCACGGCAAGTGACGGAGACAGTCTCTTGACAGGCGGGTGGTCACGGCAAGTGACGGCAGAGCCTCCAGGTAGGCTAGCAGGCAGGTAGCAGGTGGACGCTCCCAGGTGAGCGGGCAAGAGTCTCTGGACTGGCCGGTGGTCACAGCAAGTGACGGCTCCAGGTAGGCTAGCAGGCAGGTAGCAGAGAAGCGCTCCCAGGTGAGCGGGCAAGAGTGTCTGGACAGGCGGGAGGTCACGGCACATGGCAGCAGAGCCTCCAGGTAGGCTAGCAGGCAGGTAGCAGGTGAGCGCTCCCAGGTGAGCGGGCAAGAGTCTCTGGACAGGCAGGTGGTCACAGCACGTGACGGCGGAGCCTCCAGGTAGGCTAACAGGCAGGTAGCAGGTGAGCGCTCCCAGGTGAGCGGGCAAGAGTCTCTGGACAGGCAGGTGGTCCCAGCACGTGACGGCGGAGCCTCCAGGTAGGCTAGCAGGCAGGTAGCAGGTGAGCGCTCCCAGGTGAGCGGGCAGACTGATCCATAGATAGACTGGCAGGGCTGGTAGGCAGACTGTCGGACCGCAGATACATAAGTAACAGGCAGGAATCTGGCAGGTGACTGGCAGGTAACTGGTAACGGGACCTGAGGGCTGAAGCAGAGTTGAAAGGCTTTGCAACAACATTGCTCGGGCACCTCCATTTTGGAGGAGGTGCCTTATATATGGTGAGGTCCTCCGGCCATTGGCTGGGGACTCCTTAGGACGGCGCGCGCGGCCCCTTTAAGAGAGGGGGAGCGCGCGCGCGCCCTAAGCACAGAGGCCGGGAAGCAGCGTGCGCTGCCAGCAGAGCGGGAGGAAGCCGCCGGGCACGGAGCGGAGAGGTGAGGGGAACGGCGTCCCTGCCTAGCAGGAGGCAGGGACGCCGACGCTACAGTACCCCCCCCTTTAGGCCCCCCCTTTTTTTGTCCAGAGAGAAATTTAGCAAGGATGAGAGGGGCATGGATGTTCTCCCAGGGCTCCCATGTTCTCTCCTCAGGACCAAACCCCTTCCAATCTACCAAAAAAAAGGTCTTTCCTCTTACCCTCTTAGTGGCCAGAATACTCTCTACCTCAAAGACGTCTTCAGCGGAAACCGGAGCAGGAGGAGTACCTGGATTGTTGGAAAAAGAGTTAAAGACAACGGGTTTGAGGAGAGATACGTGGAAGGAGTTGGGAATCCATAAGGTGGCCGGGAGTTTTAATTTGTAGGCCACTGGATTAATTTGCCTGAGGATTTCGAAAGGACCGATGAAGCGAGGACCTAACTTGTAGGAGGGTATCTTGAGCCGTACATGTTTGGAAGAGAGCCAAACCTTGTCTCCCGGACGGAATTGAGGCGGATCCAGACGTCTCTTATCAGCATATCGCTTCATCCGCTCGGAGGACTGAAGAAGTGCAGACCTAGTACTCTCCCAAATGGTAGAAAACTCGCTGACAAGAGACTGCGCGGCAGGGTTGTCCACAGAGGCGGAGACGGGAAACGGAATCCGGGGGTGCTGGCCATAGACAATAAAGAACGGGGACTTGGAAGAGGATTCGCTCTCGTGGTTATTATAAGAGAACTCGGCCCAAGGAAGGAGGTCCACCCAATCAGAATGGTGGGCATTAACAAAGTGCCGGAGATAGCTGGTAAGGATCTGATTGATCCGCTCCACTTGACCATTGGACTGAGGGTGGTAAGCGGAGGAGAAGTCCAGGGTGACGTCCAGCAGTTTACATGTGGCTTTCCAGAAGCGTGAGGTAAACTGAACCCCCTCGATCCGACACGATGTGGAGGGGTAGGCCATGGAGACGGAAGATATGGCAGATAAAGTCCTTAGCCAGCTCAGGTGCAGACGGAAGACAAGGCAGGGGAATGAAGTGGGCCATTTTAGAGAAGCGGTCCGCGACCACCCAAATGACAGTACACCCGGCAGAGACAGGAAGATCGTAATGAAGTCCATAGCGATGTGTTGCCACGGGGCAACAGGTATGGGAAGCGGCAGGAGATGACCAGCTGGTAAGTGTCTGGGAACTTTGTTGCAGCCACAAGATGAACAGGCAGAGACGAAGTCTACCACATCCTTACGCAGGGTAGACCACCAGTAATGCCGGGAAATGAGTAGGAAGGTCTTTTTTTGGCCAGCATGACCAGCTAGTTTAGAAGAATGACCCCAGCGAAGAACCCTCTCACGGTCTGGAGGCGCCACGAACGTCTTGCCGGGTGGAAGACGAGTCAAATCCAAGGGGGCCACATTCATCACCTTGGAGGGGTCGATAATGTGCATAGGCTCCTCCTCTTGGTCGGAGGACAGGAAAGATCGGAACAAGGCATCAGCTTTGACATTTTTGTCCGCCGGGCGGAAATGAAGGATGAAATCGAAGCGGGCAAAAAACAAAGACCACCGGGCCTGACGTGGATTAAGTCTCTGAGCATTTTGGAGATATGCCAGGTTCTTGTGATCCGTGTAGATGATCACCGGGTATAGAGCACCTTCAAGCAGGTAGCGCCACTCCTCCAGCGCCAATTTAACGGCTAGCAGTTCTCGGTCTCCTATGGAGTAATTGCGCTCAGAGGAGGAGAAGATTTTAGAGAAAAGGCCGCAGGTTACCATTCTCCCGGAGGAAGACTTTTGGGTGAGCACTTCTCCGGCTCCAGAGGAGGAGGCATCAACCTCCAGGTAGAACTGTTTGTTGCAGTCCGGACGGTGCAGCACAGGGGCAGAGGAGAAGGCTTGTTTCAGGGAAAGGAAGGCCTCCTCAGCTTCGGATGACCATACCTTGGGATTTGCTCCCTTACGGGTGAGCGCAGATATGGGCGCAGTCCGTGACGAGAAGTGAGGAATGAAGAGACGATAGTAATTAGCGAAGCCCAGGAATCGCTGTATCGCCTTCAAGCCCTCCGGACGGGGCCACTTTAGGACAGCAGAGAGCTTCTCGGGATCCATTCGCAAGCCTGTCCGGGAGATAACATAGCCCAGGAAAGGAAGAGAGGTCTGCTCAAAAAGGCACTTCTCGTATTTAGCATAGAGGTGGTTCTGCCTGAGCCTAAGCAGGACCTGACGAACATCCCTCCGGTGTGTGGGAAGATCCGGAGAGAAGACCAAGATGTCGTCCAGGTATACCACCACGCAGGAGTAAAGAAGGTCACGGAAGATGTCGTTGACCAGTTCTTGGAAGACGGCGGGAGCATTGCAGAGACCGAAGGGCATCACACGGTACTCATAGTGTCCGTCCCGGGTATTAAATGCTGTTTTCCACTCGTCTCCCTGACGGATACGGACCAGGTTATATGCTCCACGTAGATCCAGCTTGGAAAAGATCCTGGCGCCTTTAAGGCAATCAAATAACTCAGAGATGAGCGGAAGGGGGTATTTATTTTTAACCGTGATCTGATTGAGTCCTCTATAGTCAATACAGGGGCGAAGCGAGCCATCTTTTTTTTTGACAACGAAGAATCCGGCACCAGCCGGGGAAGTAGACTTCCGGATAAATCCCCTGGCCAGATTCTCCTCTATGTACTCAGACATGGCCCGGGTTTCTGCCGCAGACAACGGATAAATACGCCCACGGGGTGGAGTGGCGCCGGGTACCAGGTCGATTGGGCAATCATATGGCCTATGAGGTGGCAATGTCTCTGCTTCCTTCTTACCGAAGACGTCAGCATAGGGCCAGTAAGGAGCCGGAAGACCGGGTAAATTAGCTGGGATAGGTGGAGGACGAACCGGACGAACCGGAACCAGGCAGGTCTTATGGCAGGCCGGCCCCCACCGGAGTACTTCACCGGAATGCCAGTTCAACACGGGTTCATGTGTCTGGAGCCAAGGTAGACCTAGCAATAGGGAGTGGGAGAGTCCGGACAACACATGGAAGGAGATTACCTCAGAGTGCAGCATTCCCACCTGCAGGGTTATGGGTTCCGTGACGAGCAGGATGGTCACCGGAAGGAGTCTTCCATCCACGGAGGCGACTGACAAAGGTTCAGCCAGAGACTTGGTGGGAATATGGTATTTCTCAACCAGGGACTGAGAGATGAGGTTTCCAGCGGATCCAGAGTCCAGGTGGGCGAGTTCAAAGTGACGGTTCTCTCCCCAGGAGATAGATACAGACAAAGTCAGGGTTGGAGAGGACTTATTTTTGTCTAGGGCGACCTCTCCGAGCGGTCCTAGACACTGGAGTTTCCCGGCCTCTCCGGGCAGGAACGAATCAGGTGCTCCTTACTGCCACAATAGAAGCAAATGCCCTCGGCTCGGCGTGACTCTTGGCGAGATTTGACCAACTTGGTCTGGTCGATCTGCATGGACTCGGGTGAGTGCGCCCGGGGAGTGACAGAAGAGGAGACAGGTTTCTGGAAAGTAGGAGCTAGGCGGGGAAACCTTCTCTCACGGGTGGTCTCTTTGGTACGTTCTTGAAACCGGATGTCAATCCGGGTAGCCAGAGACACCAGGTCATCCAGGGTGGTAGGAATGTCCCGACCGGCGAGCTCATCTTTAATCCGACCGGAAAGGCCCTCCCAGAAGATGGACACCAGGGCCTCATTATCCCAGGCAAGCTCAGAAGCGAGGGTGCGGAATCGTATGGCATATTGGCCCACGGTGAGACTCCCTTGGTGGAGACGTAGCAAAGAGGAGGCAGATGAGGTCTTTCGTCCCGGTTCATCGAAGACCCTTCGGAAAGCAGTGAGGAAAGACGACAGGTCGGACACCAGGGGATCCCCTCTCTCCCACAGAGGGTTAAGCCATGCCAGTGCCTCCCCAGTGAGATGGGACATGATGAATGCCACTTTGGCTCGGTCGGAGATAAACTGGTGGGCCAGGAGTTCAAAGTGCAGGGTGCACTGGTTTATGAAGCCCCGAGCTTGAGCGGGGTCGCCTCCGAAGCGAGGAGGTGCAGAAAGCCGGGGACCGGGGCAGGATGCCATGGTATTGGTGGGCAGCGGCGCTGCCGGGTTGCGAGTCATGACACTAGCGGTGGTTGCTGGTGGAGCAGTCAGAGTGTCCAGGCGAGAGTTGACATTCCGCAGGTGGCTCAGGATGGACTACTGTTGGGACCTCTGATGGGACAGTTCATGGCATAGGTCCGAGAGCGAGGGAGTTTGGGTGCCACCGGGTTCCATGGCCCGAGCAAACTGTAACGGGTCTGGGAGGTGGAACCTCTGAACAACTATACAAGGGGGCAGTCCTTGTAAGGAAGCGGGTGGCTCCCAGGGAAGGCGGGCAGGTAATCACGGCTAGTGACGGGGACAGTCTCTGGGTAGAAGGGCAGGAGGGCACGGCAGGTGACGGGGACAGTCTCTGGGTTGAAGGGCAGGAGGTCACGGCAAGTGACGGGGACAGTCTCTGGGTAGAAGGGCAGGAGGTCACGGCAAGTGACGGGGACAGTCTCTTGACAGGCGGGTGGTCACGGCAAGTGACGGCAGAGCCTCCAGGTAGGCTAGCAGGCAGGTAGCAGGTGGACGCTCCCAGGTGAGCGGGCAAGAGTCTCTGGACTGGCCGGTGGTCACAGCAAGTGACGGCTCCAGGTAAGCTAGCAGGCAGGTAGCAGAGAAGCGCTCCCAGGTGAGAGGGCAAGAGTCTCTGGACAGGCAGGAGGTCACAGCACGTGACGGCAGAGCCTCCAGGTAGGCTAGCAGGCAGGTAGCAGGTGAGCGCTCCCAGGTGAGCGGGCAAGAGTCTCTGGATAGGCAGGTGGTCACAGCACGTGACGGCGGAGCCTCCAGGTAGGCTAACAGACAGGTAGCAGGTGAGCGCTCCCAGGTGAGCGGGCAAGAGTCTCTGGACAGGCAGGTGGTCACAGCACGTGACGGCGGAGCCTCCAGGTAGGCTAGCAGGCAGGTAGCAGGTGAGCGCTCCCAGGTGAGCGGGCAGACTGATCCATAGACAGACTGGCAGGGCTGGTAGGCAGACTGTCGGACCGCAGATAGATAAGTAACAGGCAGGAATCTGGCAGGTGACTGGCAGGTGACTGGCAGGTAACTGGCAGGTAACTGGTAACGGGACCTGAGGGCTGAAGCAGAGTTGAAAGGCTTTGCAACAACATTGCTCAGGCACCTCCATTTTGGAGGAGGTGCCTTATATATGGTGAGGTCCTCCGGCCATTGGCCGGGGACTCCTTAGGACGGCGCGCGTGGCCCCTTTAAGAGAGGGGGAGCGCGCGCGCGCGCGCCCTAAGCACAGAGGCCGGGAAGCAGCGCGCGCTGCCAGCAGAGCGGGAGGAAGCCGCCGGGCACGGAGCGGAGAGGTGAGGGGAACGGCGTCCCTGCCTAGCAGGAGGCAGGGACGCCGACGCTACACTCTATAATCGATACAGGGGCATAGTGAACCGTCTTTCTTTTTTACGAAGAAGAATCTGGCTCCAGCCGGGGAGGTAGATTTCTGGATGAATCCCCTAGCCAGATTTTCTTCGATGTACTCCGAAAGGCCCGGGTTTCGGCCAACGACAACGGGTAAATACGCCCACGGGGTGGAGTGGCACCGGGTGCCAGGTCGATAGGGCAATCATATGGCCTATGAGGTGGCAGTGTCTCTGCTTCCTTCTTGTCGAAGACATCTGCATAGGACCAGTAAGGTGCCGGTAGACCAGGTAAATTAGCCGGAGTAGCCGGAGGTCGAGCCGGGGGAACCGGGACCAGGCAGGTCTCATGGCAATCCTGCCCCCAACGGAGCACCTCACCGGATTGTCAATTCAGAACGGGTTCATGTCTCTGTAGCCAGGGTAGACCTAGCAAAAGGGAGTGAGAGAGTCTGGAAAGCACATGGAAGGAGATCCTCTCTGAGTGCAGCATTCCCACCTGAAGGGTTACGGGCTCAGTGACGAGCAAGATGGTCACCGGAAGGAGTCTTCCATCCACGGAAGCAACTGCCAATAGTTCAGCCAGAGGTTTGGTAGGAATCTGATACTTCTCTACAAGGGACTGGGAAATGAGATTCCCAGCGGCTCTGGAATCCAGATGGGCGGTTTCAAAGAAGCGGTTCTCTCCACAGGAAATAGAGACGGTTAAAGTCAAGAACCGAGAGGATTTACTCTTGCCTAGGACGACCTCTCCGAGCGGTCCTAGACACTGGAGTTTCCCGGCTTCACCGGACAGGAACGGATCAGGTGCTCCTTACTACCACAGTAGAAACAGCTCCCTTCGGGTCGGCGTGTTTCTTGTCGAGACTTGACCATCTTGGTCTGGTCGATCTGCATAGGTTCGGGCGAGCGTGCCCGGGGAGTTGCTGGTTGGGAAGCAGGTTTCTGGAAAACCGGAGCAAGATGAGGAAATCTTCTCTCCCGGGTAGTCTCCTTAGCACGTTCTAGGAAACGGATGTCAATCTGGGTAGCCAGTGACACCAGGTCATCCAGGGTGGTAGGAATGTCCCGGCCGGCTAGCTCGTCCTTAATCCGACCGGAAAGACCCTCCCGGAAGGTGGACACCAGGGCCTTGTTGTCCCAGGCAAGCTCAGAAGCGAGGGTACGGAACTGTATGACATACTGGCCCACGGTGAAATTCCTTTGGCGGAGACGAAGCAATGAGGAGGCAGTAGAAATCCTTCGTCCGGGCTCATCGAAGACCCTCCAGAAGGCAGTGAGGAAAGCCGGAAGATCGGACACCAGGGAATCCCCTCTCTCCCATAGAGTGTTTTAGCCATGCCAATGCTTCCCCGGTGAGGTGAGACATGATGAACGCCACCTTGGCCCGGTCGGAGGGAGACTGATGTGCCAGAAGTTCAAAGTGCAGTGTGCACTGGTTCAGAAAACCCCGACATAATACGGGGTCACCCCCAAAACGAGGAGGCGCAGAAAGCCGGGGTCCTAGGCTGGATGCCGTGGTATTGGTAGGCAGCGGCGTCGCCGGAGCGGGTGTCGCTCGGCTCGAGGCGGGCACAGGTGGGACAGACAGCGTGTCCAGGCAAGAGTTGACAGACCGCAGGTAGGTCAGGATGGTTTCCTGTTGGGATCTCTGACGAGAAACCTCCTGGTACAGGTCAGCAAGCGAAGGAGCCTGGGGGCCACCGGGTTTCATGGCCCATGCAAACTGTTACGGATCCGGGTGGTGGAACCTCTGTGCTGCGGAGCAAAGTGGGACCAGAGGGGGGTAACTAGGTATCAACTCGGACTGACCAAGGTCACACGGCGGCTCAGTCGACTCCGTGAACCAGGGAAGGACCGAGCAGAGGGACCAGGTGCTACTCTGGGCCTGTCCTTGTATGAGAGCAGGTGACTCCTAAGGGTAACTGGCAGGAGCCTCCGAGTAAGCACGGCAGGTAACTAGAAGGTAGGCTGACTGATAGGCACAGCAGGTAACTGGTAGGAGCCTCCAGGTAGGCTGGCTGATAGGCATGGCAGGTAACTGGTACGATCTCCGGGTAGGCAGGCAAGCCAGGCCCATAGACAGACTGGCGGGTTTGGATCGTAGGCAGACCGTCGGGCTGGAGAGTACACTTGGCTGGCGGAAACAGGTAGTCAGGCTGGCAGACAGGACTGGTAGTCAGGCTCGCGGACTGGACTGGTAGTCAGGCTGGCGGACAGGACTGGTAGTCAGACTGGCGGACTGGACTGGTAGTCAGGCTGGCGGACTGGACTGGTAGTCAGGCTGGCGGACTGGACTGGTAGTCAGACTAGCAGAGGGACCTGAGGGCTGAAGCAGAGTTTAGGACACAAAGCTACAACTGTTAGAACACTCCTGTTAGTTTTTTCTATCTTGTGTTTTGCGGTCACGTGACCATCTGCCTATATATTCCAGCTCCGCCCTTCTGGCTTTGCTGGACTTCAGTGTTGTTTGACTGTTTTGCTAGCCTGGTGCTTTGGTGCCTATCTCTGTCAGTTTGCTTGGTCCTCTTGGACCTCTAGTACTTTTTGTCAGTTTGTCTTTTGTGTTCTACAACAATTTCTTTTTAGGAGGTGTCCCATTTTTGTCCCAGTCCTTAGTTCTTTTAGGGACCCCTCCCTTAATTCTATAGGTCTTCGTTCAGACTAGCCGAGGATGAAGGCGGGTCTGTTCACTAGGAACAGGCAGCCTGCTACATCGTAGGGATTCAGCTTAGTCTTACTGTAGGGATAGCTTTCCCCTATCTTTCCTTAGTTCTTGTTGCAGATCATAACAGTAAGTCCAGCCCAAAAAAGACTAAAAGGAAAGAAATTCGGGGATCAGTATGGTTTCCATCCAGGACTTGGCTCAACGCCTGCAGGGATTGTCTCTGGAGGTGGTTGAGCTTCAGCAACATGTGAGTAGCTGTCCTGGAGCGCATTTTGTCGAACCCAAGGTAGGACTGCCTGATGTTTTTTTATGGTAAACAGCAAGATTTTTTTTTCTTTAAAAATGCTTGTTTGTTATATTTTTGTTTGAGACCAAGATCCTCTGGGAATGAATCACAGCGCATTGGTTTTATTATGTCACTTTTGCGCAACGAACCACAGGGGTGGGCCTTTTCTCTCCAGCCTAATGATCCGTGTTTAAGTTCTGTTGAAGAATTTTTTTCTGCTATGGGGCTATTATATGACGATCCTGATTGAATCTCATCTGCTGAATCAGAACCTAGGCGTTTGAATCAGGGGTCAGATGATGTTGAAAATTATTGCACACACTTCAGGAGATGGGCCTCAGAAGTTAAATGGAATGATTCTGCGCTGAGATGTTTATTTCTTGCTGGTCTGAGTGAAAGGGTTAAGGATTTGCTAATTGCATTCCCTGCACCTGAGACTCTGCAGGAAGCTATGCAGTTAGCTGTTCGTGTGGACAGGAGACTGAGGTCTAGGGTGAATGATGTAAAAACTCCTGTAACGTCAGGTCCTAGTTCCCAGAAAATCTGCTCTGACAGGGGAGAACCAGTGGAGGTGGGGGCGATGTCACTCCGCTCTCAGGAAAAAGACCGGAGATTCGCCGAGGGATTGTGTCTTTATTGTGGTAAAGGTGACCATTTGATTAAGTATTGTGAGCGTAGTTTAAGTAAAGAAAAAAAAAGGTCAGTTACGCCTGTATAGCTTGTTTACGCTCTGCAGGAGTATTTCTTTCTGGGAGTACTACTCTGCAGGGAGATTTTATAGAATTTTAGGTATTTGTGGATTGTGGTTCAACACTTAATGTGATTGATAAAGGGTTTTTGGAAAACATTAAATTGAAATCCAAACCTTTGTCATCACCTATTTCTGTGGTTGCAATTGATAACACTCCTTTGAAATGTATTACTCACAAGACTGCTGCATTTCCTCTCACTATCAATGGAGTTCACCAAGAAATTTTGGATTTGGTTGTTTTGGATAATTTACCCTCTCCAGTTGTTCTAGGATTGCCTTGGTTAAAACTGCACAATCCTTTATTGGACTGGTCTACTAATGTGATTAAGTCTTGGAGTCCGAAGTGCTATGATAAATGTTGTAATAGTCGCATTGCGGCTGTGGAAAAAGTGGAATTACCTGTACCTATTCAAGATTTTTGGAGGGTTTTTTTGGAGGAGGAGTCACAAGTTTTACCTCCTCATAGGGATTATGATTGCGCCATTGAGTTTGTTCCAGGAGCTACTCTTCCCAAGAGTCACTTGTTTAATCTGACTATCCCTGAAAGAAAGGCCTTGGAGGAGTACATACAGACTAGCCTGGCTGCTGGTCACATTAGACCTTCTAAGTCACCTGTGGCAGTTGGATTCTTCTTTGTTAAAAAAAAGGACGGCGGTTTACGTCCATGTCTGGATTTTCGTGAAATTAATAAGATTACCGTAAGCAATTCCTACCCATTACCGTTAATTCCTGACTTGTTTAACCAGTTAGTGGGAGCCAAGTGGTTCTCCAAAATTGATCTCTGGGGGGCATACAATTTGTTACATGTGAAGGAGGGTGATGAATGGAAAACTGCTTTTAACACTCCGGTAGGTCATTTTGAGAATTTGGTGATGCCTTTTGGTCTTACCAATGCACCTGCATTTTTTCAGAACCTTATTAATGACATCCTGAGACCTCTGACTGGTAAGAATGTGGTTATGTATTTGGATGACATTTTGATTTATTCACCAGATCTGGAGTCCCATTGGCAGAGTGTACGTGAAGTTTTGCAGTTATTGGGTGATAATTCACTCTTTGCTAAGCTGGAGAAATGTGAGTTCGCTGTGCAGAAAATTAGTTTTTTGGGCTACATTGTCTCCAGCGAGGGCTTTGAGATGGACCCTGTGAAGTTTCAGGCTGTGCAGGAATGGCCTAGGCCTATTGGTTTGAAATCTATACAGAGATTTTTGGGTTTTGCCAATTATTACAGGAAATTAATTAAGAATTTTTCTGTAATTGTTAAACCTCTAACCGATCTCACCAGGAAAGGTGCGAATACGGCCCAGTGGACTACTGAGGTCACTGAAGTGTTTGAGTATCTCAAAGAGAGGTTCAGTTCTGCCCCTTATGCAGCCTGATGAGACCAAGCCTTTTTTGGTCGAGGTCGATGCTTCATCGGTGGGGGTCGGAGCAGTTTTGTCTCAGGAGAGACATCCTTGTGACTTCTTTTCGAAAAAAATTTCGGAAACCGAACTGAATTATGATGTTGGAAATCGGGAGTTGTTGGCTATTAAACTCGCGTTTGAACATTGGCGTCATTTTTTGGAAGGCGCTAGATTTCCTATTCAGGTTTTCACAGATCATAAGAATTTGATCTATCTGGAGGCTGCCAAGCGCTTGAATGCCCGTCAAGCTAGGTGGGCACTTTTTTTTTCTCGGTTTCATTTTTCTGTTACCTATATCCCTGGTACTAAGAATGTTAAAGCCGATGCTTTATCTCGCAGCTTCTCTCCTACGGTCGGTGCCGAGGAGGAGGAGAGCATTTTACAGAAAGGAGTTGTGGTGGCGGCTTTGGACTCCGTTTTGGAGAATGGGATTCTGAAAGCTCAAGATGATGCTCCATCTAACACTCCCAATGGGAGGTTGTTCGTGCCTAGAGCCATTAGGAGAGATTTGTTTGTGGAGTGTCATGAGTCTCTGTTGGCAGGCCATCCAGGAATTTCGAAGACTAAGAGATTGATCAGTCGCAGTTTTTGCTGGCCTGGTGGCAGAAGGAAGTCATCAAGTGGGTGTGTCAGTGTACTTTGTGCGCTAGGTCAAAGGCTTCACATACTCCTGCTGCGGGGTTGCTTTGCCCTCTGGAGGTTCCTAGTGCGCCTTGGACGCATCTCACTATGGATTTTATTACTGATCTTCCTGTGTCCGAGGGTTTTACTGTCATCTGGGTGGTCGTGGACCGTTTTAGTAAGATGTGTCATTTGGTTCCATTCATTAAGTTGCCCTGCGCCAAGACACTCGCTAAGGCGTTTGTTAAGGAGATTGTCAAGCTCCATGGCGTTCCCACGGATATTGTTTCTGATAGAGGACCTCAGTTTGTGGCTCGCTTTTGGCGTGCTTTTTGTGACAGGTTGGGAGTCCATTTGTCATTTTCGTCTGGTTATCATCCTGAGTCTAATGGACAGACTGAAAGAAAGAACCAGGATGTTGAGCAGTTTTTGCATTGTTTTGTGGCGGACAATCAAGAGGTGTGGTCGGAGTTTCTGCCTCTCGCAGAATTTGCTCTTAACTATTATACATCCTCCTCTGCTGGGTGTTCTCCTTTTTTTTGCTGTACTGGGAGACATCCATCTTTTGGTTCGTTCTCCAAATTGGGGTCGGCGGTGCAGGAGGAGGAGAATTTTTCCGGTGATTTGGAGAAAGTTTGGACTAATGTACGTTGTAACCTTCAAGAGGCTAACAAAAAGTCCAAGAAGTATTTTGACAGGAAACGTAAAGAGGTTTTGTTTACTGTGGGTGACATGGTTCGGTTGTCCTCGAAGAACCTGCGGTTGAGGTTTCCTTCTAAAAAACTGGGTCCTAAGTTTGTGGGTCCATTTAAAGTGCTTCAGGTTGTTAACCAGTCTGCTGTTAGGTTGGATGTCCCTACTTCCTGGAAGATTAATCCTGTGTTTCATGTTTCCTTGTTGAAAAAGGCTGACGTATCTGATATGGTCGTCACTGTCACAGTTCCTCCTGTGGTGGAAGACGGCGAATATGAAATTTCTCGTATCTTGAATTCTAGATGGCATAGAGGGAGATTACAGTATCTTGTCTCCTGGAAGGGTTTCGGTCCCGAAGACAACTCCTGGGTAAGAACGCATGATGTCTCTGCTCCTAGGCTTGTTAAAGCTTTCCACAGTAGGTTTCCGGATAGGCCTGGGCCTGGAGAATCCGGAGGATCCTCATAAAAGAGGGGGTACTGTTAGAACCCTCCTGTTAGTTTTTTCTATCTTGTGTTTTGCGGTCACATGACCATCTGCCTATATATTCCAGCTCCACCCTTCTGGCTTTGCTGGACTTCAGTGTTGTTTGACTGTTTTGCTAGCCTGGTGCTTCGGTGCCTATCTCTGTCAGTTTGCTTGGTCCTCTTGGACCTCTCATACTTTTTGTCAGTTTGTCTTTTGTGTTCTACAACAATTTCTGTTTAGGGGGTGTCCCATTTTTGTCCCAGTCCTTAGTTCTTTTAGGGACCCCTCCCTTAATTCTATAGGTCTTCGTTCAGACTAGCCGAGGACGAAGGCGGGTCTGTTCACTAGGAACAGGCAGCCCGCTACATCGTAGGGATTCAGCTTAGTCTTACTGTAGGGACAGCTTTCCCCTATCTTTCCTTAGTTCTTGTTGCAGATCATAACAACAACCTTGCACGGGCACCTCCATTTTGGAGGTGCCATTTATATGAGAGGTCCTCCGGCTATCGGCCGGGGACTACTTAGGACGGCGCGCGCGCGCTCCCCCACTCTTAAAGGGGCCGCGCGCGCCATCCTAAAGAGTCCCCGGCCTAAGCACAGTGCCCGGGAAGCTGAGCGCGCCGGCAGCAGCAGCAGGAGAGCCGGAAGACGCCGGGCCGGGAGCGCGGCGGTAAGAGGGACGGCGTCTCTGCCTCTCAGGGGGCATAGACGCCGATACTACACTTCTGAGGATAAGTTTATCCGAGTCACCAGCCTCGGAAATCGCAGGTTATCAGCAGCTCAGATTAGAGACCAGGTCAATGCCACACAGAGTTCTAGCAGCAGACACATCTCTACAACAACTGTTAAGAGGAGACTTTGTGCAGCAGGCCTTCATGGTAAAATAGCTGCTAGGAAACCACTGCTAAGGACAGGCAACAAGCAGAAGAGACTTGTTTGGGCTAAAGAACACAAGGAATGGACATTAGACCAGTGGAAATCTGTGCTTTGGTCTGATGAGTCCAAATTTGAGATCTTTGGTTCCAACCACCGTGTCTTTGTGCGACGCAGAAAAGTTGAACGGATGGACTCTACATGCCTGGTTCCCACCGTGAAGCATGGAGGAGGAGGTGTGATGGTGTGGGGGTGCTTTGCTGTGTTATGCACACGCCCGGACTGACTGGCGTGAGCATGATTAGTGATCCCATTGGACCATGAAACGAGGAGTGCCTGGAGGGGTGTAACTAAGTATCAACTCGGACCGACCAAGGTCACATGGCGGCTCAGTCGACTCCGTGAACCAGGGAGGAACCGAGCAGAGGGACCAGGTGCTACTCCAGGTCAGACCCTGGTCACAGCTGTTGACCCACACCGGGGAATGCAGGAACAGGCAGGTTAGGCTGGCATACAGACAGGTGGGTACTGGCAGGCATGGCTGGTATGCAGACAGGTGGGTATTGGCAGGCACGGCTGGTATGCAGACAGGTGGGCACTGGCAGGCACGGCTGGCATGCAGACAGGTGGGCACTGGCAGGCACGGCTGGCATGCAGACAGGCGGGTACTGGCAGGTAGGAACGCAGGCAGGATAGGGACCAATACAGACTGGGACACAGGAACGGAGCCACAGGTGCGGTAGACAAGCAGAGCAGAGCAAAACCTGCAGATGCGGTAGACAAGCAAAGCAGAGCAAAACCTGCAGATGCGGTAGACAAGCAGAGCAGAGCAAAACCACAGGTGCGGTGGACAAGCAGATCAGAGCGAAACTGCAGGTGCGGTGAACAAGCAGGGCAGAGCAAAACCGCAGGTGCGGTGAACAAGCAGAACTAGATACACACAAGGTACTTACAATGAAGTAGCGAGTGTACACAAAACTCACAAACAGAAGTTCAGAGACAACGAGTTGGAGTTAGGTGCAGGTTCAGACACTGCAGGAAAAGGGAAGGTTCGGACATAGAGAGAAACAGGTAACGGGCTATGACACAGTTCAGACAGGAGCTGAACCAGTAATAAGATATAGGAACGAGCCTGGGAACTCAGCCCTCATGGTGGCGGAGACAGACTAGAAGTCACAGATACAGGTAACAGGCCTGGGTATACAGCCCCCAGGGGCGGAAACAGACAAGATACAGGACAGGACCTGGCAACTCAGTTGCACAGAACACACTGAATCAAAGTGTTGCTCAGGCACCCCCTACTGTCTGGAGGAGGTTTAAGTATCCAGTGACTCACAGCAATAGGCTGGGGAGGCATTAGGAGTGCGCACACAGTAACTATAAGAATCAGGCAGTAGCCGGGCCGCCGCCCTAAGCAATCAGACAAGAGACACAGTCAGTACTGGAGCAAAGTGGGCAGCCTGGATTGATAGGTAAGATGGCGGTCTTGCAAGGTGAGAGGTGGTAAGCCATGCCAGCACGCCGCCAGGGATGTTACAGTACCCCCCCCTTGAGGTTGGGAAGAGATGTATTCTATGGAGCATTGTCATCCTGTGTGGATTCTGTGTGGGCAGAAGCCTCTTCTGGCTGGGAAACTGGTGGGCTACCTACACGCATCACCAATGGGGACTGCTCCAGGATATTGGGAAGGGAAGCTTTAGCAGAAGCTTCAGGGTTAGGGTCATCGAAGAGCATTAGAAAGGCCACCAGGAAGGCCTGCAGGTCAGAGGCAATAGGATCCCATGCTTCCCATAGGGGGGGGTGATCCACTTCAAGGCATCACCCGCTAAGTAGGACATCATGAATGCTACTTTAACCCGATCAGTGGGAAAATAGTGAGCATAGAATTTGAAATGCAGCATACATTGCTCCACAAACGAACGGCTTTGTTTTGGATCCCCATAGTACCGTGGTGGATCCGCAGGAACGAGTGCTGATTGCTCCATTTGGGCTGGTGCGTAAATCGCCTGGACCTCAGCTTGAGAAAAAATTTTTTCCTTGGTGCACGTATTCGCCAGACAAGAATTCAAATGTCTCCGAGAGCGAAGGATCGTGGGGCTCAACGGGGACCATGGCCTGAGCAAACTGTTACGCACACGCCCGGACTGACTGGCGTGAGCATGATTAGTGATCCCACTGGACCATGAACTGAGGAGTGTCTGGAGGGGCGTAACTAAGTATCAACTCGGTCCGACCAAGGTCACACGACGGCTCAGTCGACTCCGTGAACCAGGGAGGAACTGAGCAGAGGGACCAGGTGCTACTCCAGGTCAGACCCCGGTCACAGCTGTTGACCCACACTGGGGAATGCAGGAACAGACAGGTTAGGCTGGCATACAGACAGGTAGGTACTGGCAGGCACGGCTGGTATGCAGATAGGTGGGTATTGGCAGGCAC
Organism: Phyllobates terribilis; assembly: GCF_046119375.1. Taxonomy (NCBI): domain Eukaryota; kingdom Metazoa; phylum Chordata; class Amphibia; order Anura; family Dendrobatidae; genus Phyllobates; species Phyllobates terribilis. The sequence continues at coordinate 2,883,219 of NW_027362991.1, forward strand.
GGCTGGTATGCAGACAGATGGGCACTGGTCGGCACGGCTGGCCTGCAGACAGGTGGGCACTGGCAGGCACGGCTGGCATGCAGACAGGCGGGTACTGGCAGGTAAGAACACAGGCAGGATAGGGACCATGACAGACTAGGACACAGGAAAGGAGCCCCAGGTGCAGTAGACAAGCAGAGCAGAGCAAAACCCGCAGATGCAGTAGACAAGCAGAGCAGAGCAAAACCCGCAGATGAGGTAGACAAGTAGAGCAGAGCAAAACCCGCAGGTGCGGTTGACAAGCAGGGCAGAGCAAAACCCGCAGGTGCGGTAGACAAGCAGAGCAGGGAAAAACCCGCAGGTGCGGTAGACAAGCAGAGCAGAGCAAAACCCGCAGGTGCGGTAGACAAGCAGAGCAGAGTAAAACCCACAGGTGCGGTAGACAAGTGGAGCAGAGCAAAACCCGCAGGTGCGGTAGACAAGCAGAGCAGAGCAAAACCCGCAGATGCGATAGACAAGCAGGGCAGAGCAAAACCCGCAGATGCGGTAGACAAGTAGAGCAGAGCAAAACCCGCAGATGCGGTAGACAAGTAGAGCAGAGCAAAACCCGCAGGTGCGGTAGACAAGCAGAGCAGAGCAAAGCCCGCAGGTGCGGTAAACAAGCAGAGCAGAGCAAAACCCGCACGTGCGATAGACAAGCAGAGCAGAGCAAAGCCTGCGGGTGTGGTAAACAAGCAGAGTAGAGCAAAACCCGCAGGTGTGGTAGAGAAGCAGAGCAGAGCAAAACCCGCAGGTGCGGTAAACCAACAGAGCAGAGCAAAACCCGCAGGTGCGGTGAACAAGCTGAGCAGAGCGAAACCGCAGGTGCGATGAACAAGCTGAGCAGAGCGAAACCGCCGGTGCGGTGAACATGCAGGGCGGAGCAGAGCGAAACCGCCGGTGCAGTGGACAAGCAGAGCGGAGCGAAACCGCAGGTGTGGTGGACAAGCAGAGCAGAGCAAAACCGCAGGTGCGGTGAACAAGCAGAGCAGAGCGAAACCGCAGGTGCGGTGGACAAGCAGAGCAGAGCGAAACCGCAGGTGCGGTGAACAAGCAGGGCAGAGCAAAACCGCAGGTGCGGTGAACAAGCAGAACTAGATACACACAAGGTACTTACAATGAAGTAGCGAGTGTACACAAAACTCACAAACAGAAGTTCAGAGACAACAAGTTGGAGTTAGGTGCAGGTTCAGACACTGCAGGAAAAGGGAAGGTTCGGACATAGAGAGAAACAGGTAACGGGCTAGGACACAGTTCAGACAGGAGCTGAACCAGTAATAAGATACAATAACGAGCCTGGGAACTCAGCCCTCATGGTGGCGGAGACAGACTAGAAGTCACAGATACAGGTAACAGGCCTGGGTATACAGCCCCCAGGGGCGGAAACAGACAAGATACAGGACAGGACCTGGCAACTCAGTTGCACAGAACACACTGAATCAAAGTGTTGCTCAGGCACCCCCTACTGGGTGGAGGAGGTTTAAGTATCCAGTGACTCACAGCAATAGGCTGGGGAGGCATTAGGAGTGCGCACACAGTAACTATAAGAATCAGGCAGTAGCCGCGCCGCCGCCCTAAACAATCAGACAAGAGACACAGCCGGTACTGGAGCAAAGTGTGCACCTTCTCATTTAAAGATTTTTCTGTATTTTCATGACTATGAAAATTGTACATTCACACTGAAGGCATCAAAACTATGAATTAACACATGTGGAATTATATACTTAACAAAAAAGTGTGAAACAACTGAAAATATGTCTTATATTCTAGGTTCTTCAAAGTAGCCACCTTTTGCTTTGATGACTGCTTTGCACACTCTTGGCATTCTCTTGATGAGCTTCAAGAGGTAGTCACCGGAAATGGTTTTCACTTCACAGGTGTGCCCTGTCAGGTTTAATACATGGGATTTCTTGCCTTATAAATGGGGTTGGGACCATCAGTTGTGTTGTGCATAAGTCAGGTGGATACACAGCTGATAGTCCTATTGAATAGACTGTTAGAATTTGTATTATGGCAAGAAAAAAGCAGCTAAGTAAAGAAAAACGAGTGGCCATCATTACTTTAAGAAATGAAGGTCAGTCAGTCCGAAAAATTGGGCAAACTTTGAAAGTGTCCCCAAGTGCAGTTGCAAAAACCATCAAGCGCTACATAGAAACTGGCTCACATGAGGACTGCCCCAGGAAAGGAAGACCAAGAGTCACCTCTGCTTCTGAGGATAAGCTTATCCGAGTCACCAGCCTCAGAAATCGCAGGTTAACAGCAGCTCAGATTAGAGACCAGGCCACTGCCACACAGAGTTCTAGCAGCGGACACATCTCTTCAACAACTGTTAAGAGGAGACTTTGAGCAGCAGGCCTTCATGGTAAAATAGCTGCTAGGAAACCACTGCTAAGGACAGGCAACAAGCAGAAGACTCTTGTATGGGCTAAAGAACACACGTCTTTGTGCGACGCAGAAGAGGTGAACGGATGGACTCTGCATGCATGGTTCCCACCGTGAAGCATGGAGGAGGAGGTGTGATGGTGTGGGGGTGCTTTGCTGGTGACACTGTTGGGGATTTATTCAAAATTGAAGGCATACTGAACCAGCATGGCTACCACAGCATCTTGCAGCGCCATGCTATTCCATCCGGTTTGTGTTTAGTTGGACCATCATTTATTTTTCAACAGGACAATGACCCCAAACACACCTCCAGGCTTTGTGAGGGCTTTTTGACCAATAAGGAGAGAGATGGGGTGCTACGCCAGATGACCTGGCCTCCACAGTAACAAGACCTGAACCCAATCGAGATGGTTTGGGGTGAGCTGGACCGCAGATTGAAGGCAAAAGGGCCAACAAGTGCTAAGCATCTCTGGGAACTCCTTCAAGATTGTTGGAAGACCATTTCCGGTGACTACCTCTTGAAGCTCATCAAGAGAATGCCAAGAGTGTGCAAAGCAGTCATCAAAGCAAAAGGTGGCTACTTTGAAGAACCAAGAATATAAGACATATTTTCAGTTGTTTTACACTTTTTTGTTAAGTATATAATTCCACATGTGTTAATTCATAGTTTTGATGCCTTCAGTGTGAATGTACAATTTTCAAAGTCATGAAAATACAGAAAAATCTTTAAATGAGAAGGTGTGTCCAAACTTTTGGTCTGTACTGTATATTCACATATATGCTTGAAGGACAAACGTTGTCAGATGATTTACAATGAGGAAAAAGGGTACAATTTATATTAAAGAGTGTAGGTAACATGCAATATATTCATCATAAGGCTTCTAATGGGAATATCAATGTAAGCTCATGGAGTCACTGATCCCATATGGTGTCATGGTCCGTCATAGAGTTAGTTACAAGAGGAGTAGCAGCAAAGAAACTCTATTACAGGTAAGTAGGAACAATTAGACACAGAACAAACGGTTCAAATAGCAAAAATGGCGTAGGGAACACTGAAGGATTACATACCTGGCGTGAAGGGAATAGTGCATGGACTAGGAACCGCGAAAAAGCGCCGTGTGGTGGAAAGAAGGAAGGACTATATAAAGGACTATATATATAGGACTATATATATATTATATAGGACTAGTGCGTTGGTGGAAGCGGTGAAAGAACGCCGGTGTATATCCGGTCATGCGCAGTATGGCCATACTGACTTCCGGTGCGCGTGCTGGAACGCAAAGGGAGACAGTGGAACGCAAGTCACTTCCGGACATGCGCAGTATATACGCTACACTGGAAGTAAGTGGATAGACTTTACTTAAGGTGTAAATCAGTGGAAAGAGGTTATACTCAATCAAGAGCAGAATAACGCAGGGTGAGCCAACCTTAGGAGGAGCTATAGGAGATGAATACTTGAAAAACAGATTATATTATATTAAATTGCAAAATAAGGAGGGGGATCCTGAAGAGTCAAAGAAAAAAATGCATGGGATTCGTTACGGAGGTCCCTGGGAACCTTAATTAGTAACCTACAAGACAAAGAAAAATAATCAGTAACATGAAATATATTCAATTATTATAAAATGGCAAACAATCTAGTCATCCATACTGAAAGCCCAGTGAATGACCCACAACTTAAAACTTTAATCAGTAGCATAGAATTATCCGCTAAACCCTGGTTTATTATCCTATCCAATAGACACTGGACAGAGTGAGTTTTATGTCATATAGGTAGAGGGATTTTTGGGGGCGATATAGGAATTTTTTATTCATCTTGTGCGTCATACTCCCTATTAAGTCCTTTCGGAGTGAGGATCTGTAGCGTATGTATCCAGTATAGCTCACGTTTTTTGAGGTTTTGAATCCGGTTGCTCCCCTGTCTATTTGGCGGAATGTGATCAATTACTTGATACCTTAGTTGTGAAATGTTGTGGGACATAGCTAGAAAATGTGCTGGTATAGGTAACATCGTGCGTCCACAACGAATTGTCGATTTGTGTTGTGAAATACGGTCTCGGATATGTTGGGTGGTCTCACCAACATATGCGAGACCGCATGGACACTTAATTAGATACACCACATACGTGGAATCACAAGAGAAATATTCTTTAATAGAATAACGTTTGCCAAAATGAGGATGTGTAAAAGTAACATAGTTTTTAAGGTTGAAGGAAGACTAAGTCCATCTAGTTCAACCCATAGCCTAACATGTTGATCCAGAGGAAGGCAAAAAAAAAACATGTGGTAAACACTAAGCTCCACATTGGGGAAAAAAAATCCTTCCTGACTCCATACGACAATCAGACTAGTTCCCTGGATCAACGCCCTATCAAGGAATCTAGTATTTATAACCTGTAATATTATACTTTTCAAGAAAGGCATCCATGCCCTTCTTAAATTTTAACAGTGAATCACTCATTACAACATCATGCGGCAGAGAGTTCCATAGTCTCACTGCTCTTACAGTAAAGAATCCCCGTCTGTGATTATGATTAAACCTTCTTTCCTCTAGACGTAGAAGATGCCCCCTTGTCCCCGTCTCAGGCCTCAGAGTAAAAAGATCAGTAGAAAGCTCTTTGTACTGTCCCCTCATATACTTGTACATAGTAATAAGATCACCCCTAAGCCTTCTTTTTTCCACAGTAAATAACCCCAAGTGTAATAACCTGTCTTGGTATTGCAGACCCCCAGTCCTCTAATAACCTTGGTCGCTCTTCTCTGCCCCGCTCTAGTTCAGCTATGTCTTTCTTATACACCGGAGACCAGAACTGTACACAGTATTCTAAGTGTGGTCGCACTAATGACTTGTATAGAGGTAAAATTATGTTCTCCTCATGAGCATCTATGCCTCTTTTAATGCATCCCATTATTTTATTTGCCTTTGCAGAAGCAGCCTGACACTGGCCACTACACTGAGCTTGTCGTCCACCAATACACCCAGGTCTTTTTCAGTAACAGTTTTGCCATGTGTTTTACAATTAAGCTTATAATTATACATTTTATTTCCTCTGCCCAAGTGCATTACCTTACATTTATCCCCATTAAAGCTCATTTGCCATTTATCAGCCCAAGCTTCTAGTTTACATAGATCCTCCTGTAATATAAAATTGTCCTCCTCTGTATTGATTACCCTGCAGAGTTTAGTGTCATTAATAAATATGTTAAAAAGAAGTGGGCCCAATACTGACCCCTGTGGTACCCCACTGTTAACTGAGACCCGGTTTGAGTGTTTTCCATTAATAGCCACCCTTTGTTTCTTATCACTGAGCCAATTCTTAACCCACATACATATATTTTCCCCTATCCCCATTGTTCTCATTTTGTGTATCAACCTTTTGTGTGGAACCGTATCAAAAGCTTTTGAAAAGTCCATATACACAACATCCACTGCATTTCCTTGGTCCAGTCCGGAACTTGCCTCCTCATAAAAACTGATCAGATTAGTTTGACAGGAACGGTCCCTCGTAAACCCATGTTGATATTGGGTCATGACGTTATTCTTCTTCAGATACTCTATTATAGCATCTCTTAGGAAACCCTCCAGGATTTTACCCACAGTAGAGGTTAAGCTTACCGGCCTATAATTTCCAAGTTCAGTTTTTGTCCCCTTTTTGAATATTGGCACCACATTTGCTATACGCCAGTCCTGTGGTACAGACCCTGTTATTATGGAATCTTTAAAGATTAAAAATAATGGTCTATCTATGACGTTACTTAATTCCTGCAGTACTCGCGGGTGTATCCCATCCGGGCCCGGTGATTTGTCAACTTTAGTGATTTTTAGATGCCGCCATACTTCCTGCTGGGTTAAGCAAGTGACATTTACTGGAGAATTTTTGTTATCACTAATCATGTTTTCTGTCATGCGATTTTCTTGTGTAAATACGGTTGAAAAAAAATCATTTAGCATATTGGCTTTTTCCTCATCCTCATCCACCATTTCACCCAGACTATTTTTAAGGGGGCCAACACTATCATTTTTTAGTTTTTTACTATTTATATAGTTAAAGAATATTTTGGGGTTATTTTTACTTTCTCTGGCAATAATTCTCTCTGCCTAAATATTTGCTGCCTTGATTTGTTTTTTACATAATTTATTTAATTTTCTATATTTATTTAATGCCTCATCACTACCTACTTGCTTTAGTTCTCTAAATGCTTTCTTTTTGTCACTTATTGCGCCCCTTACAGCTCTATTTAGCCATAGTGGTTTCCTCCTATTTCTAGCATGTTTATTCCCAAGGGGTATATATTGTGCACAGGTCCTATTCAGGATGTTAATAAATGTCTCCCATTTGCTTTGTGTAGCTTTATGTCTCAGGATATCGTCCCAGTTTATTGCACTAAGATGATCTCTTAACCGTTGGAAATTTGCCTTCCTGAAGTTTAGTGTCCTTGTAACCCCGCTACTACACATCTTATTAAAGGTTACATGAAAACGTATTATTTTGTGATCACTATTACCCAAGTGACCCCCAACTAATATATTTGATATGCGGTCTGGCCTATTGGTTAATATTAGGTCTAGCAGTGCCCCCCTTCTTGTTGGATCCTGAACCAGTTGTGAAAGGTAATTGTCTCTCATAGTAGTCAAAAACCTATTTCCTTTGCTTGAACTACATGTTTCTGTCCCCCAATGTATTTCAGGGTAGTTGAAGTCTCCCATAATAATGACTTCTCCTTGAGTCGCTGCTTCATCTATCTGCTTTACGAGGATATTCTCCGCTACTTCCATTATTTTTGGAGACTTATAACAAACCCCTATCAGTAATTTATTATTTTTTCCCCCTCCCCTTATCTCCACCCACAGGGACTCTACATTTTCATTAGATTCACATATATCCTCCCGCAAGACAGGTTTTAAGGATGATTTTACATATAAACTCACACCCCCCCTCGCTTGTTTGTACGGTCATTTCTGAACAGACTATAGCCCTGTAAATTAACTGCCCAGTCATGGCTCTCGTCCAGCCATGTCGCAGATATCCCTACCATGTCATAATTATTTTCCAACAAAATTAATTCTAATTCCTACATTTTGTTGGTGAGGCTTCTGGCATTAGTGTACATGCATTTTATGTATCTCTCTGTACCTCTATTCCATCTTACTTTATTGACTGTTCTAACCCCACCCCCAATTTCTTTATTTGTGGCCAGGTCACTATCTGCACTATCTTCCCCACCTATAAAATGAATACCCTCCCCCCCAATCCCTAGTTTAAACACTCCTCCAACCTTCTAGCCATTTTCTCCCCCAGCACAGCTGCACCCTCCCCATTAAGGTGCAGCCGGTCCCTAGCGTAGAGTCTGTAGCCAACTGAGAAGTCGGCCCAGTTCTCCAGGAACCCAAATCCCTCTTTCCTACACCAGTTCTTGAGCCACTTATTTATCTCCCAAATCTCCCGTTGCCTCTCTGGCGTGGCACGTGGTACCGGTAGTATTTCAGAGAATACCACCTTGGAGGTCCTTGCTTTCAGCTTGCAGCCTAATTCCCTAAAATCATCTTTAAGGACCTTCCACCTACCTCTAACTTTGTCATTTGTGCCAATGTGCAGCATGACCGCTGGGTCCTCACCAGCCCCTCCCAGTAATCTGTCAACCCGATCAGCGATGTGCCGGACTCGAGCGCCAGGTAGGCAGCACACTGTTCGACGATCCCTGTCTTTGTGACAGATTGCCCTATCTTTTCCTCTAATAATTGAGTCCCCCACTACCAGCACCTGCCTAGCCTGCCCTACTCTCCTATTTCCCTCTTTACTGGAGCTGACACTCGTCCCCTGAAAGCCGGAGATGCCTTGCTGCAGTAGTGCTACCCCTGTACCATCACTCCCCTCATCTGCCAACTTTGCAAACTTATTGGGGTGTGCCAGATCAGGACTAGCCTCCCTGGCACTCTTCCCTCTACCACCCCTTCTAACTGTCACCCAACTAGCGACCTCACTGTCCTGCAGCTCCCGACTACCACCCTCCCCCACATCTACCCCAGTAAGCTGCTGCTCAGTGAGCAGCAGACTCCTTTCCATGTTGTCAATGGATCTCAGTGTTGCCAGCTGCTCATTTAGATCCAGTATCTGGGCTTCCAAACGCACAACGTGCACACATCTCGCGCAGCAGTAAGCAACCTCAACCTGCTGTTCAAGGAATACATACATGTGGCAAGATGTACACTGGATAGCATTGTCAATAATGGAGCTCATTTCCTAATGGGGATTGCAATATACAGAATGTTAAGTAAAAAGTAAAGTAAAGAATTAATGAAATACAGTCAGCAATTCAGTTCAAAGTCCTCCCTTCCAAACTCCCTGAATACAAAGTCACTGAAAAACAAGTCACACACTTACTTTCGTTCGCACTTACGCTCCGGACTCACGCAGCTCGTTCACACTCGCAAACTAAGATATTTAAAGAGTTTTTTTTTTTTTCCCTTTTCCAGCAATGCACCCTTCACCTCAATGCACTTCCAGTGTCAACCTTAGTAATATTTGAACACTGTAAACATCCTAGACACGGGAAAGTTCCCCTCCGGGGGGTGGCCAAGGTGCGTTGGATTGGTCCCTTATTTGTAGATCCCACGTCGGCTCTAACCAAATGGTCGCGAATGTTTCGGGATCTTTTATGACATAGTAGGGGGACATCGGTAAATTTCTCTATATCCGGATAAGATTGCCGTAACAGGGACCAATATTTTTAATGCACTTGAATATCTGTCCCCCAAAGGGGTGATAGGTGTTCACGAAAGTCAGTCGTGAGTTATTATTCCGTCGTGAAGTAGGTTGGGTGACCTGGTTCAAGATATGTGATGGGTAACCCCTCTGTCGAAATTTGTCGTTCATCTCCTCATGTCTAATTTTTTTAGAATCTGCAGTAGACACTATTCGATCCACCCTATTATGTTGTGATTTTGGTAATGACCTTTTAATATGGCCCGGGTGAGAACTGGAATACAACAATAGACTGTTTTTATCTGTTGGTTTTGTGTATAAGTCACTGACTAGATATCCTGTGTCAACGAGTGTAATCCGTGTGTCCAAAAAACGTATGGAATGTGGGTCTTGGTGTATGGTAAATGTCAGATTAGTAACTTTGCTGTTAAGGTCATCAAAAAAAGTTTTTAAGTTTTGTCTTGTGCCAGTCCAAATAAAGAAAATATCGTCAATAAAACGTCTCCAGCATAGCACATGCTTTTCAAACAGAGGGTGAGTATATACATGATCTATCTCAAAATTCCCCATGAAGATATTGGCATAGGGGGGTGCCACATTGGAGCCCATCGCCGTACCCCTCTTTTGAAAGAAAAAACGATCTTCAAACATGAAAAAATCTTTGGTGAGGATCAAAGTTAATAAATCACTGCAAAAGTCAATCTGATCGGCTGAGAATGTAGTATGGGCTCTTACAAATTTTATTGTGGCACAAATGCCCTACTGGTGATTGATACTAGTATAGAGACTGTTGACATCCATTGTTGTTAGGATGCTGTTAGTAGGGATTGGTCCTAATTCTCTTATGCATGTCAAAAAATGGGTAGTGTCCTTAAGGTATGAGGTAATCTTCTGAATATGGGGTGTTAAAATTTTTTCTAATGTAATAGCCAAGGGTGACAAAATAGAATCTGTAGAGGCTACAATAGGTCTCCCGGGTGGTGCCCATAGATTCTTGTGTATTTTGGGTAAGGTATAAAATACCGGCATTATTGGTTTTGGATTGACCAAAAATTCTGACAGTTTGGAATCGATTGTGCCTCTCTGAGAATGATGTGAGACTAAATTTTTAATTAAATTAGCTACCTCTGTGGTGGGGTTACGTGTTATAGGTAGATACGTTTCAGTATCATTCAATTGAGTGTATATCTCTGATATATAATAAGACCGGTCCATAATAACAATTGCTCCCCCCTTATCAGCTGGTTTTACAATAAGTTCTTTCCTTTTTTTCAATGAGGAGAGGGCCATACTTTCCTCAGGGTTGAGGTTATTTTTGTTATGCAGATCGCCTCTCTTTATGGCTTGTAGGACTTCATTAATGTCTTTCTGGACCAAGTCAATATATGTCTCTACATGATAATATGTACAAGGCGGTTGGAAATGGCTAGGAATACGCAGTTTCAAGCCATGTAAAGAGAACATTCCATCATTCTAGCTGCTCTGAGAGGCACCTGGAGGATCAGTAGTAAGCCCCCTACCAGAGGAAAAATGGACTTTCAATCTTAAGGTTCTATAAAAGCGTTGTAGTTCTTGCTCCAGTTGGAATGTATCAAAGGCAGGTGTAGGGCTAAATGAAAGACCTTTTTGCAATAGGTCTAATTCGGCCGGTGCTAAGGATTGTGAGAAGATGTTATACACGATGTTAGTCCTACCCGAGAACGAGTTGTCATCCGAGCGTTGTCTGTCTGTCGATCACCTCCCCCGCCTCGTCTTATTCTTGGTGGACGGTTTCTGCGTTGATCCAAAAAATAATTTGGTTGATAGGTACCTCGTTTGCTGTCTGTAGAGGAGTGTCGGCCTGGAGAAGAGTTGTATCCTCGCCTGTATGATCTGCTGCTTCTGCCTTGATCTGAAGAGCGCCATCTATACACTTGATTATTGAGGTAGTTTTCAGCGTCACATAGAAATTTAGATTTTTTCTGGATCTGGAGTTCGTTGCGATATTCAGAAATGGTTTTGTCCACTTTGTTTTTCAGTGTTGTAAATTCTTCAGATGAAATCGTATTACTCAATTGTTGCTCAGTTGAGGCAATCCTAGTATGTAGATTGGTTATTTCCTTCTGGAGAAAATCAATTGTCAACACAATAATGTCCATTGAGCATTTGTTGAGGATCCCCTCGAACTTACTGCAATAATCAGAGTTATCATTAAATAGAGTAGGACGTAGGTTGACTCTTAATCCTCGTGGAATTCGTTGTGTTTTGTGATATTCTGCGAGAGTAACGCAGTGTAGATCCAAAGCGGTATACCTCCTTTGTTCCTTCTCTAGGTCCCTTATGCGTACTTCCTCAGTGGGGGTGTGGAGAAATGTAACGGGAGTTGTGACATGTGCAAGTATTCCACTTGCTTCTTCCTGATTAAAGGCAAAGGTTGTGAACGACATTGAAGCCACAGGAGCGTAATCCCAAGAAACAGTCAATTGAAAAAAAGAAGGATCGCTTCACTGTATCAAACTTTTAGGGTGCTCTGAAGAAATAGGTAGTATAGATATCAAAAAAGAACTTCGGCACTCCAATATGGATGCAAAAAATTGGTTTTTATTAGCAGAATTCCCCATAAATGAAAAGCAGTCCGTTTCCACCTAACATGGTCTTTACCCATCACATATCTTGAACCAGGTCACCCAACCTACTTCACGACGGAATAATAACTCACAACTGACTTTCGTGAACACCTATCACCCCTTTGGGGGACAGATATTCAAGTGCATTAAAAAATATTGGTCCCTGTTAGAGCAATCTTATCCGGATATAGAGGAATTTACTGATGTCCCCCTACTATGTCATAAAAGATCCCGAAACATTCGCGACCATTTGGTTAGAGCTGACATGGGATCCACAAATAAGGGACCAATCCAACGCACCTTGGCCACCCCCCGGAGGGGAACTTTCCCGTGTCTAGGATGTTTACAGTGTTCAAATATTACTAAGGATGACACTTTTACACATCCTCATTCTGGCAAACGTTATTCTATTAAAGAATATTTCTCTTGTGATTCCACGTATGTGGTGTATCTAATTAAGTGTCCATGCGGTCTCGCGTATGTTGGTGAGACCACCCAACATATCCGAGACCGCATTTCACAACACAAATCAACAATTCGTTGTGGACGCATGATGTTACCTATACCAGCACATTTTCTAGCTATGTCCCACAACATTTCACAACTAAGGTATCAAGTAATTGATCACATTCCGCCAAATAGACGGGGGGGGGCAACCGGATTCAAAACCTCAAAAAACGTGAGCTATACTGGATACATACGCTACAGATCCTCACTCCGAAAGGACTTAATAGGGAGTATGAAGCACAATATGAATAAAAAATTCCTATATCCCCCCCAAAAATCCCTCTACCTATATGACATAAAACTCACTCTGTCCAGTGTCTATTGGATAGGATAATAAACCAGGGTTTAGCGGATAATTCTATGCTACTGATTAAAGTTTTAAGTTGTGGGTCATTCACTGGGCTTTCAGTATGGGTGACTAGATTGTTTGTCATTTTATAATAATTGAATATATTTCATGTTACTGATTATTTAGGACTATTCAGTAGGACTATGAGCTGTGTATCCACCTGACATCTGCACAACACAACTGATGGTCCCAACCCCATTTATAAGGCAAGAAATCCCACTTATTAAACCTGACAGGGCACACCTGTGAAGTGAAAACCATTTCCGGTGACTACCTCTTGAAGCTCATCAATAGAATGCCAAGAGTGTGCAAAGCAGTCATCAAAGCAAAAGGTGGCTACTTTGAAGAACCTAGAATATAAGACATATTTTCAGTTGTTTCATACTTTTTTGTTAAGTATATAATTCCACATGTGTTAATTCATAGTTTTGATGCCTTCAGTGTGAATGTACAATTTTCATAGTCATGAAAATACAGAACAATCTTTAAATGAGAAGGTGTGTCCAAACTTTTGGTCTGTACTGTATATATATATATATATATATATATATATATATATATATAAATATATATATATATACTTTATATTCTTGTGGCAGCATGAGGTCTCCTACTATATCATTATTCTTGAATTTATATACATATATAAACATTTTTTTAAAAAAACGCACGCTATTTGCATATTCTACTGTACCTTACAAATTTATTTCACAATCTTTTGTGGGTTATTCCACATCATTTATAAGTAGATGTATGTGTATATTTTGTTTTTCCTTATTTTCTGTTTATATACAAATGTTGATGGGATATATTCTTTTGATGTTTAGCATAGGCCCTGAGAAAGACCATGTTAGGTCGAAACGTTGGCCTGCTTTTCATTTAAGGGGAATTCTGCTAATAAAAACCAATTTTTTGCATCCATATTGGAGTGCCGAAGTTCTTTTTTGATATCTATACTACCTATTTCTTCAGAGCACCCTAAAAGTTTGGTACAGTGAAGCGATCCTTCTTTTTTTCAACAAGCTTCCATTGCTGATAGACCCAGAGGCTGTTGTTAGGTCTCAGCTTGCCATGATAACCATCGATACACCGTGATTGTAACATGGGGGTAATAATGAAGGTACAGAGGGGGCCCCTTCCTTCTGTCCACCATATTGATGCGGTGGTCGCTATTGACCGCATCATCTAAAGGGTTAAACTGTCGGGATAGGTGCTAACACCAAAGTCGGCAGTTGCAGCCAACTCTCCTTGAAGTGCGGGCTCAGCTGCTAAGCCTGCACAGCACGACTACCATGAAAATAGCACAGTTCATGTTTAATCCCATGTGCCCATTATGTAATAGTATGTCATAGGGCAGTAAGGTGTTAGACTTTTGATTGGTTGTTTCTATATTTTCCATTTACCATAATGGAGGACTGATCACATACGTGAGCTCAGGACATGGAATGCAATGTGTGGACCTGGGGAGGAATCATTGACCAGACCTGAGGCTCCTATGATTTGTTGGGTTGACCCCCAGTTGCCTCTATTAAGCACTGTGAAGACCCATACAGAGGCTCAGATATGTTATCATACACTGACTATTAGCTTCATTCAAGGAGTCAAATATAAGAATTTTCAATAATAGTTGAAATAATATTTAATTATTTATTTATCAATTTCCTATCAGTATGTCTTTGGAGTGTGGGAGGAAACCGGAGAACCCGGAGGAAACCCACGCGAACACGGGGAGAGCATACAAACTCCATGCAGTTGTTCTCTTTGGTTGGGTTTGGACCCGAACGCTGCAAAGCAACAGTGCTAACCACTGAGCCACCGTGTTGCCCAATAGTCTTCAATGTGGCACTAATCATGATAGGACGAGAACAGAGACCGAGCCCGGAATCTGTCTCCTTATGCAGCAGGAAGCTCACTTTATTCCGTGAGTTCATCTGACTGCGGAAAGTCCAGTAAATGTCGTATCCAGAAGTGAGAACAGAGACCGAGCCCGGAATCTGCCTCTTGATGCAGCAGGAACCTCACTTTATTCCGTGAGTTCATCTGACTGCGGAAAGTCCAGTAAATGTCGTATGCGAGAACAGAGACCGAGCCCGGAATCTGTCTCTTTTTTCTGACTTGTTTTCGCCTTGTGGAAGAGTCGTCACATCCGGCTGGATTCTTTGTTCATTGACGGATCACAATCAGGCCTCTCTCCGGAATAGTGATCTGTAGAAATAATAAATATGACTGAAGATGAAACAACTGGATATCATATATAAACGGCAGGCAATGTACTCCTGGTTACTGATTTCTAGCCTTGTGAGAAAAGATTTAAGATAAGTGATATTGGCTTATTCTTAGTTTAGGACTGTACCCCCCATTCATATAGAGGGGGCTGACAATCACTATGTGAGATCTGAGACCACCCACTGGACTCCTAAACCCAGAATGTTTCATATTGGCCGGCACTAAGCATTTCATGGATATCTAAGAAGTACATGAGTGCAATTTTTTAAATCTATAAATTTAGATTAAAAAATAAATTATTGATTATGTAGCGTTAATAAAGCTAGATCTAAATAGAACTATTTTTACTGTAAAGGATCTTCTCCCCACTATTTTAGCTTTAGTAAAAGATCAAGTATTTCTAAAACATTAAAAGACATCCAGGAACTTAAAGATGTCAGACAAACCCCTGCAGATCCCCAATGAATCTAGGACCTCCAGCAAGTTGTCATAGCCGGAACGGACATTGAATGTACAACGTGATGATTCGTGCTGCAAAGCTGGAGCCACTGTCTCCAACAAAAGAAGCAAAACGTAGTTTAACAAGTGTACAGTTTTATACGATGATTTATATGGTTGTATAACTAATATATTTCCCATCTGGTATTATCACTCATCCCCTTAAAAAAATAAAATTGGTACTTAATATTTTATCTCCTCTTGTAAAAGGATTGAATAGTTCTAAGAAGAGATACCTGGCCTGGAAAGAAACTAAAAATTCTAACTCTGAAATAATAGGATCTGAAAACCCACTCAAATTATATTCTCAAATTATATATTCTCATTACCAAAAATTAAAAAAGTTAAAGTTGACTATTCCCATCTTATCTTACCTTTCATTTTTCCTCAGGTCCAGCTTTAAAAAGTTCTAATTTATGGAGCTGTAGATATTACCTCCTTCAGGACAAAGTCTATAAAGATGAAATAAAATTAAATTATTTGATATAAAATGATACAGAAGGATTATCTACATGTACAGTAAAGCATTAAACCTGACATATTGTGCCACTACGTGTTTCCAAGAGACGCACTATAACATTATGCTGCGGTGCTCCTTTACTCCAATGAGACCCTGCAGAGCATTTCCTTCCCAACCTCCTCTATGCTGGAGAGGTTGTGCTAAACCGGGAGACATTTTACACATATTTTGGAGTTGTCCATAAAGGAATTATGGAAAGAAACTTTGAACTTACTCCTATGAATTTCTAAACCCAATATTCCACTTACACCACAATTAATATTATTATCACAAGGTCTAGAAGAAATCCCACCCAAATTTCAACATATCTCTTGTCATATCTTTTTGGTGATTAAACATTTAATCGCAAGAAAATGGAAGCAAATAATTCCTCCATCAATATTAGAAGTAATGGAAAGGCATCAACGCACAATATTAAAGTTCAACTTTGCGATTAGTGAAAAAATGTTGTAGCTGATATTTAGTTAGATGAATGCCATAGTGGAAGAGTTTTTTTTACTCAGGCTAAACCCAAAACTTAAAAACTAAAATAGTTGTATAAACAAACAATACCGGATATATACCAAACTAATTGTTTACACATATTATGGTCAAAGTTATAATAGTTGTTTATTACTAATAATAATGACTAGCCTTGCCTTTACTTTCTCTCCTGTAACTTCCCATTGTTACCCCATTACTCCTTTTTCCCCTCCCCAATTTATATTCCTTCTTAATGTTATTTTTTTTGTAAATGTTAAGTAAAAACAATTGAACGAGATGATCCGACATTTACCATTTTTTACCCGTTGTAAATCCTGTTGTTCTCCTGAATCTGGCATTGTTCATCCTTTGTTCCTCAAGATTCTAATTTCCTGAGAAATTGCCCCCTTTTCCCTTTATGTAAATCTAGTATTTGTATTTATTTTTGCCAAGTGGGCGTGACCCTCAAAAACTTCTCTTTTTGAGAAACATCTTGATGACAACGGCCAGTTGGCTAAAATAGTGGATAAATGTATAGGGAGCAGGGAGACCTATCAGGAACAAGGAGATTTGAGAACAAGAGACAAACAATGCCGTATTCAGGAGAATAGCAGCATTTATACCGGGTTAAAATAAATGTATATTTATGGCGAGTGACAGGTTATCTTAAAAGTAGATTCCACCAAAAAGACATAGCAGATTTTTTCAAATACAATTTATGTCATATAATCAGCCCCATATCAGTAGGGTAGGGTCACACTTAGGCTGTGTGCCCACGATGCGTTTTTTAAGCGTTTCCGCAGCGGCAAAAACGCTGCAGAAACGCTTAAAAAACGCATGGTAGAAGGTCTGCCATGTTCCCCAATGATAATCCGTATGTGCTGTGCACATGCTGCAGAAATTTCCGCTGCGGATTATCATTGCGTAAAAAAAGCAGCACTACCAATTATTTTGCGGAAGCGCTGAGTTTTCTCCGCCATTGACTTGCATTAGACCGCATGGACTCCGCATCACTGTATATGTAGATGTATGCGTTCCATTGTGGGGATGGTACCCGGGTGTGGAGGAGAGGAGACATCCACACCCAGGTGCCATAGTACCTGTAAAAAAAAGAATAAAATAAAAAATATATGTTATACTTACCTTCCGGCGGGCCGCGGTGCGCTCGTCCTCCCATGCCGGCAGATCGCGGTGGACTGAAGGACCTGCGCTGACGTCATAGCCATGTGACGGGTCACGCGATGCTGACGTTGGCAGGTCCTTCAGTGTACCGCGATCTGCCGGCAGCCAGGACGGAGTGAAGCAAGACTGCCGGGGCCATCGGAAGGTAAGTATATATATATTTTTTTTTTTTTAACCATTCTTTGGGGTCACACTATATAAATCCATGCCGTTTGCATGGATTTATATAGTGTGACCAAGTTGTCAAGCACTTTCCAAGTGATGCTAAAATCGCTTGGAAAGCGCTTATCAACCCGCATGCGGAAATGCATGTGAAGAACGCTTCACATCCGCATGTCCCTGGCAGAAAAACGCATGTACAATCCGCATGTACAATCCGCATGTACAATCCGCATGCGTTTTTTCTGCCAGGGGAGATGCAGAAACGCTCAGGAAAAATCCTGAGCATTTCTGCATCGTGGGCACATAGCCTTAGGATAAAACTATTTATGTCATAATAATAAGTTAATTGCAGCTTTGTTAATGTTATGTTATGCAGCTTTGTTAATGTTATGTTATGGAGCTTTGTTATGGGGATGGATGTATTATACAGATGCTGGGTATTACATTTACTAATTATGGAGCTAATGCTAATCCAATTCTGTAAGAGATATGATCGGATAATTAACTTATTTCTGCACGTACCTTCAGACTCTGTCTCTGCCTTCTTACGATCATTTTCAACAAAGAGGGCGCATGCGAAAAAGAATCCTCCTCCGAAAACCAGCACAAAGGGGCAAACCATGAGGGCGTACTGCAGACTGCGGAAGTTCGAAAGAGCCGAGTCTGGATTGTAACTTTTGATGCGGTCGGATATCTGAAGATGAGACGAGATAAATAATTATGTATGGTTAATGAAAGTAAAAAAACATAATTGACTGGACACGTTTATGCTGACAGCAGTCAATGGATACCAATGAAATCTGGTGATCATAGAAAGAGAAGGTGCCTCACTGCAGATAGCGGCTCCTCCAAACTATGAACAGCAATGCTTCCAGTATCCGCAGCTCCAGTACTACACATTGTCTGGGAACAGGACACTTGTGACATCCTTCTTCAGCAGATAATCTGTGACGTAACTCCAGGACATCTTGTCTTTGGAGTTCTGCCACCCCGTCAACAGAGCGGAAGAGAAGATGCTGCTCTGTCAACGTGATATCAGGGGAGGCCACTGAATCGCGGGTGTTGGCAGAGATCGGTCCCGGGCACTACAGGCAGGTATTTAGCAACGACTTGCCTGTTAGCCCATAGTAAAAAAAATCAAATAGTCCCGGTGAACCCTTTTAAGTATGTTATGAATAGGCTACAGCGAGTTTTAAAAACTCCTCTGTGACAGAGCATGTCCTATTCTCATCCGTTCTGCGGATCAGACTTGGCCAGTAAAGAGTAACTGTCGTTATAAAATCAATACAGTACACGTGAAAATAAGCAACTTTGTGGTAGATCTTATCAGATAAATCTGCTTATTTTTCCTCCATTAATTTATAACATTCTTAATTCACAGATAAAATCTGTAATCAGTGAAGACAGATTTTTACATTACTGAGATAGGAGATGACAATTGCTGTTGATCAGATTCTATGTACATGGGGGGAGCCTGCCTCTAGCTCCTCCCTCTTTCCTCTCCATAGAATGTTATAAGCACCAACTGTCATCTCCTATCCCAGTAATGCTTCACTGAATACAGTGAGAACTTTGAGAATAAACGATCAGTTCGAGAGGAGAAAGAAGCAGATTTCTCTGAAAAGATATATTCCAACGTTTCTTATTTTCATGTGTACTGTACTATTGATTTATGAAATAAAAATTAAAACTGGGGTTACTATTTCTAGTCTATAGGAATCTGTTAAAAATGGATGGAGAAAGGATGATATACTTTGTACTTCAGTTTTCCATCTGTGTTTCATCCATTTTTCATTGATCCATTATTAAGAGTCAATGGATAAATAAAGTTTGGACAGTCTACCACCTTCACTTTTTAAAAAAACAGATGACACAAGAGAAAAATGGTCTGTTTTGCGACAATGTACAAATGGAAACAGATGTGTGAATGTAGCCCTAAAGTGATGTGAGAATATGTAACAGCTACTTACTAGCCCGATGAAATAGGAGCTTCCAGCTTCCCCCAGCAGGTGGGACCCCGCCATCGATAACGCCTGTGCTGTTGATCGCCTTGCGGGAGAAACCACATACTGAAACAAGAGAATATTCTGAATGAGCAGAAGGAGTCACTGAACCCAACGAGACAAGAGAACATGGACAAAGTGAACATACTTGAAGCCTAAGTTAAAGAAGTTGTCCACTATGGATAGGGCATCAATGTATGATCGGCCGGGGTCCCGCATGCGGCATCCCTTCCGATCAGCAGTTATCGGTGCCGGCGGCGGCTGCCACCAGCCGGAAGTCCTTACCTATTCAAGTCAATTGAATAGGAGGTGGATGTGCAGTACACCGCGGTGACCACTATAACTTGACGGCCAAACACCGCAGGTAAGCCCCTCCGGCCGGTGGCAGCCGCTGCAGATACCAATAACTGCTGATCGCCGGGGGTGCCGCGTGCGGGACCCCTGCCATCCTACATTGATGCCATATCCTACGGGTAGGGCATCAATGTGAAAGTAGTGGACAACCCCTTTAAATGCACAATCAGCCAGGATAGATAAGAAGCCCAGACATGTTGTGGACTGAGATTTTACTAAAGAAGTTTTTAATCATCTTGCGCCAGGTTTATTTTTAGTTGGGAATTACCCAACAGACGCTTGGGCACAGCCAGGATTATGGGGCATTTGATGGGTAAAAACAGAACATAGAGACTGACTACATACATATAATTATAGCTATGATAAGTTTAGCGCTTTTCTCCACTCACCAGGCGGATATCAGTTGAAACTGAAAAGTTCAGGCTCAGAAATATGGTCCCGATGAATATAAACACCTGCAGAGAGTAAAGAACAATACATATAAACATTTTTGTCTTGCACGCTTTCCTATCCCCCATAGGTTTTGTCTTTATAATCCATTCATCCACCCCAGTCTCCGTACATTCATAGACAGCCCCCGCCATAGTCTATGATTTCTACTGCTCGGTCCTATAGCCGAGACCCAGTAAGGGGATGAAAGCAATCTGTACTCCAGGTACTTACATAAGTGGCCACAAGGCTGATGTCTGCAAGAATAATAGCCAACAGCAGGAAAATGGCGGAGCCCAGCAATCCAACCGCACAAACTATAGGGTCAGCACGAGGGTTGTACTTCCTGCATCTCTTGGCTATCTCCGCCCCTGTTCCAACTCCAAGGATGCCAGAGATGACCGTAAGTCCTCCGAAAATCAGACTGCAAAGAAAAGCGGTAAAGAGATTAGTAAAGTAGCTTGAAGAAATGAAATATAAATAATTTGATATAATAATAATTTGAAATATAAATATTTTTTTTTAGAGAGAAAACGGTCATAGGGGGAATTAAATTCCCACCAGTGAATGTCAAATTAAAGTTTGCTAAACTTGTACCTGTCATCATAGTTGGATAGTTGAGTCTGATATGGCGCCTTCTGTAGCATGAGAGCCCGGGCACGCTTCAGGAAAGTAACAGCCCAGAAGCCGAATGCAGCTGCCACAAATTTTACCATAATAGTCCCAAGAGTAGAAAACAGAAGACTTCGGCTGCAGAGAGAGAAAAGGGTAAAAAACTTGTAAATGACGCAGAAGTCACGGGGGAGATCAGTGACATAAATCAATGCACAGAAGACACCTACTTTTTACGCAGTTGGTTGGCATCCATAAGCCATCCTTTGAAGCTCAGTGGTTTGTTCTTTTCCTCTGCAGCTCCTCTGGACGGTTCTTTTACAAATGCAGCCATGAGCAGGACTCCTACCAGGCCCAGAGCAGAGATGATCTGTGTAGATGAAGAAGGAGACATCACATATACAGAGGTTTCATCACAAAAAGGACATGAGCACAGACTGTTGTGGAACTGGTTCCATTAAAGGGGATCTGCGACGAGGTGTTTGCTGCGCATCTGAGAGCAGCATAATGCAGGGACAGAGACCCCGATTCTAGCGATGTGTCACTTGCTGGTGTGCTTGGTGAAGTATTGATAAAATCCCAGTTTTCTCTGCTGCAGATCTAGCAGTACTCTGAATGCTGAGCTCTGTATACCCTGCCTACACCACTGATTGGTAGATTTTTCTGTGCACACTGTACATAGGCAGAAAGCCACCAATCAGTGGTGGGGTCGGGGTTACACAGAACAGGAGGACTACATGGCACGAGACAACTAGTCCCCTCGTCATAATCTCCTGCTAATAAAACAGTGATTTTTTTTTTTAAAGCATCTACAAGGAGCAGTAAGTGACACATCGCTGGAATCAGGTGCTCTGCCCCTACAGGGCCCCTGCTCTCAGATCAAATGGAAAAACATACTGCCAGATTCCCTTTAATACGATTCAGGAATTATAATTAAGATTCACAGTTTGTCCACAAGATCCCTCAGACCTATTACTTACCCGGAAGGCCCATTGCCAGGCGCCACCAAATGCACTTGTCACTTTAGACCCAATGATGTAACCAAGGCCACTGTAAAAAACAAAAACAAAGTTGTCATAATTTCTG
Organism: Phyllobates terribilis; assembly: GCF_046119375.1. Lineage (NCBI taxonomy): Eukaryota > Metazoa > Chordata > Amphibia > Anura > Dendrobatidae > Phyllobates > Phyllobates terribilis. The sequence goes on from NW_027362991.1 coordinate 2,905,319, forward strand.
CACACATATAAACATATACATTTTTGAGTGCCTTTTTCCGGCTCCTCCTTCCTACTCCACCCCCTCCATAGACTTCTATGAGCAGCAACTGTTACCCCATGCCGCATAAAGCTACAATCTGTCTTGTCACTGAAGATGGATTTTTATCAGTGAATTAATGAAGGGAAATAAGTATATTTCCTGATAAGATATATTACAACATTTCCTATGTCCATTTAAATGATTTATAAAAAAACAATAAAAAGTGTAAGATCATTCTGAGTCTTCACATTCTTTGAGGAGCTCTTGTCATAAGTGCTAAAAGTCAAACTGTCTAGCAGAAAACTTTTTTGCCCATAGCAATCAGTGTAGTTTTCTGTTAGGGAAAGTCTTGACATTGCTGAAAAAATATTTCCATTTAGAGTCTTGAATCAATTTCCTAGAAATCTGCAGCAATTCCAGAAATGTTTGCTGGTTCACTGCTGATCCTCCCCCTACGTGTTGCGACACCATGATCATTACTTGCGGAGGGGTTTTTGAAACGCCATCCATATGTATTGTACATGCATCTGTAGAGCAAAATCCGTACCGAAAAAAGTCCACAGCAAATCCGCCTTGTCGGACTTACTCTTAGACAGTTTGGCTATGATTCCCTCCTTAAAACAATAAATAGATCTACACTCACCAGCCAAAGGGTGCTGCTAAGTAATACAAGTTAAGCGCGCGGCTGCGCCGATCTCCCACGAAGACGTCGGCAATGATGGAGGGGGCAGTTATTTTAAAACTTGCCTCTGCAGCTCCAGACAGTCCATTAATTAGGAGAAAAACTGTAAAATACTGTGAAAACACAAAAAAATATTCAGTGACCATTTATGAAAGTTTTCTAAGACACCTAAAGAAATACGGTAATGGAAAAATTATAAACTTTTCCTAATTTTGGACCCGCTCTCACTTTTGTCTTGCAAATACTAATGCAAAATACTGATCTACATACAAACAAGTGAGAGGCTTTAGGGCTCATGCAGACGTCGGTGGATCCCGGTCCGATCTCTGACAGCGTGATAGCGATGCTCGGGTCGGAAGACCCGCGGCCAGTCCGTGCATTATTGTCCATGATGGCACCGAGATCCACAGACGTCTGCATGAGCCTTAAGTCTTTATGCTTCTACCAATTAGATCAGTTACCTCATTGGGAACGTAGGACTTGCAGAGAATGATGGCCGACCAGAAGGACATCCCTGCACACATGATGTATTTTCTGTTCCAGCGGTCACCCAGGTATCCATAGATTTGACCAAACAGGACACTGCTGATCGTGAATACTAGAAGGGGAAAAACAAGAGGTCACAGTTAATAGAAATGATTTCTTTAACATATATTTATTTATATTTGAGGATTATTTAAACTGTTGCACTGAAAACACTTCTCCCGTCCTCATCACTGTTTGCATTTTTGGTAACTATAAAGGCGGCCATCATGTGAACGTTACAAAATTGGAACCTTATGATGTCACGAGATTCCAGCCGTCCTCACAAGTGACCTATAGAATAGGATTTTATGTTAAAAGTTTACCTAAGCTTATAAGGCCGGATTTGCTGTCGTCCATTTTAAATGCGCTTTGTAGGTAAGAAATCGCTCCTGCCAGAACAAAAAGAAGAACACGAATGATTATTGTAATTAGAGAAGTGCAGGAATAGACATCACAGCAGCTAACGAGCCTTCTCGTTGGCCATGAAGATTTTCTTCTTTTTTTCCAGTTTTGGGCCTTATACACCTTGCCCCCGACATAAGCCGGTTTACGCCTACTTACCTACGAAAGTGAAGGCAGCTATGAAGGTGACCAGACTGATGAAGGTTAGAACGCCTACAATAATGAAAGAGCGGACTATGGAGACTCCAGTCCGGGCGTGCAGGTCCTGTTCTTCGCAGTTTTCATCCTCATCTTGCTGGTCTTTTCCTTTTTCCACATCTTCTAATAGAAGTGGCATTTTTGGGGTGGAATTGAAGAGAGATGCCATGTTCAACAGAGCCCTGCAAACACTGGAGAAAAACACAAGACGGTAAAAATATTGCATTAGTCTCAGTCAATTCCGTGGTAGTGCAGTATATAGTGTAATAAGCAATCGAACAACAATAAGTTTAAGTCCCCTAGAGGGACTAAAAATGAGGTCAAATTCAGCAAAAAAAGTTTTTCTTTAATATAAAAGAAATAATAATATATAAAGATTTCAAAAATAAAGAGAAAAAAAACAAGCATATATATATATATATATATATATATATATATATATGTATTTTTCAGATTATAAGACTCACTTTTTGTTCTCCCAAATTTGGGGGGAAAATGGGGGTGCGATTTATAATCCAATTGTAGCTTACCGGGCTGGGGGGGTATCTGCGGTGGAGCAGGGTCCCAGGAGTCAGGGTCACTGCTGCAGGAAGTTGAAGGTGGTGGGGCGATGCTGTGGGCCCCAGACTGGGAGGTGGGGGTGGTCAGCGATGCGAGGCTGCTTCGGGCACCAGGCTTCCAGAAAATGTCAGTGGAGCCCCCGCACTGCCCATCGTTTTCACTGCGGTGGACTTCGGGAAAATGGACGCCTCCAGCGGAGCATGTGTAGATCTCGGCTCCCGAGATCTCGATCTTGGGAGCGGAGATCTCAATCTAAACATGCGCCATTTTCCCAAAGTCCACTGCAGTGAAAACGATGCAAACGATGGGCAGTGTGGGGACTTGTTTGATATTTTCTGAAAGCCCGTGGCCCGGAGCAGTCTCGCACTGCTGAGCACCCCAACCTTCCAGCCCGGGCCCTGCAGCATCGCCCCACTCCTGCCACCGTTGAAAGCTTTCTGCAGCAGCGACCCTGCCTCCTGGGATCCCGCTTCACCGCAGCCCCCTCGACCACCCCCGGGTAAGCTATCGTAAAAGGGGATTATAAGACGCACTATTTTATTAATTTCATTTTTTTCCCATTTTCCTCCCCAAAATTTGGGGTGCATCTTCTAATCTGCAAAATACAGTCTCTGGCATCAATATATCCATAAAAGTAAGAGAAACAATCAAAACGCCAGAATGGCCTTTTTTTCCCTTGTTTTTTTTTTTATTACGGCACCTTCCCCGAAAAATGCAATAAAAAGTCACCCAAACTGTGTATGTTCCCCAAAATGGTGTCAATAAAAACATCAACTTGCCATAAAATGGTGAAACAAATCAATTTTTTTTTTAAATTCTAAAACTATTGTTGTAACCACTTACGGTAAGTAATAACAATAATAATAATAATAAAACAATATGAACCCTGAATCATCTTTCCAGATCAATCGTACCACAAAATGAACGTGGTAAAAAGCACAAAAAACAGTTTTGTTTTTCTGTTTTTTTTCACCATTTCACCATAGTTATTATTTTTTTCCCCATTTTTCAGTATAATATAAGGTAAAATGAATGCTGTTCTTCTAAGCAACAACTCGTCTCACAAAAAAAAAAACAAGCTTTCACCTGACTATGTGATCAGAAAAATAAAAAAGTGGAGGAAATATTGGCCGTGCTTTGAAAGGGTTAATGACAATTTACAAAAAACGTGTCTATACTGTTATTGGGGATAATTTTATAGGGAAATCTATATATGTCCCCCCTATAATCATCTACAGGTTGTGTCTCCCCCTGGGACAGACTCCCATTACTCATTAGATGAAGTTCAGACTTACCTTTCTCTCTTCCCACCGGAGGGCGCTGATAATAACAAATAAATATCACTTTCTATAGCAAATTTTGCAACACACAATAGTGAGTGACTGGGATCCGGCCGGCGCCCATACTTATACGCAGGGGCCGATTGTGACATCATCAGCCGGTCGCTGGAGGTTCTAAGCCATTGTGATGTCATCGTGCGGTGCATGCATATACACTCAGTGTACTTTGATACAAAGAGTCACCTAATGAATCTTTTCATTTGAAAATGTTGAACCCTGATAAGATAAAAAAAAAACAACCTATAGGCTATGTGCCCACGATGCAGAAATGCTCAGGATTTTTTCCTGAGCGTTTCTGCATCTCCCTGGCAGAAAAAAACGCATACGGATTGTACATGCGGATTGTACATGCGGATTGTACATGCGTTTTTCCTGCCAGGGACATGCGGATGTGAAGCGTTCTTCACTTGCATTTCCGCATGCGGGTTGTGATTTTAGCATCACTTGGAAAATGCTTGACAACTTGGTCACACTATATAAATCCATGCAACCGGCATGAATTTATATAGTGTGACCGAGAGAATGTCAAAAAATAAAAAAATAAATATACGAGGGGCGATCCAAAAGTAATGATAATCGGTTATTTCTATTGCACACAGAAATTAAAATAAAATGTTTTCTTCTCTCTTAGGTACCCACTAGTCCAGGAAAAAAAAATCACTTAAATAGGCCACGATTCACGGGAGCTACATTCATTTGAGTAGGAACTGCCGAGGAGTGAACATCAAAATGGAAAAAAACGAGCTCAGAGCTGTCATCAAATACCTCTGCTTGAAAAAAATTACTACCAAAGACATACACAGCGACTTGGTGGAAACGTTGGGGTCTTTTCTCTTCCATATTCCACAGTTGCACGCTGGGCCAAGGAATTTAGGCTGGGAAGAACATCGACGGAAGATGAACATCGTGAAGGACGCCCATCCACGTCCCTCAATGAAGAAAACATGAAAAAAGTTGAAGAAGTTGTATTGGCCGATCGAAGAGTGACTATCAGGCATGTAGCGGAGGTCACAGGGATCTCATATGGCAGTATTCAAAGAATCCTTGCAAAAGAATTGCATATGAGAAAGGTCTCGGCGCGTTGGGTGCCAAAAATGTTAACCGACGAGCAAAAGAAGAAACGAGTTAACATTTCAAGAGCACGTCTCGAAAAGTTCCAAGCAGACAAGGAGAATTTTTTGTCACGTTTTTTGACCATGGACAAGACCTGGATCCACCACTTTGATCCCGAAACGAAACAACAATCGATGACATGGAAACGAGCCAACGAACTGACACCGAAGAAACTCAAAGTGTCAAGCTCAGCAGGGAAGGTTATGGCGTCCGTTTTTTGGGACGCTGAAGGAATTATTATGGTGGACTATTTGGAGAAGGGAGCCACTATTACGGGCTCCTACTACACAGAACAAATAAGAAGATTGCGGGAGGCTATCAAGGAGAAAAGGCGCGGCAAACGGCAGGCTGGAGTGCTGTTTCACCCTGATAACGCGCCGGCTCACAAAGTTGCAGTTGCCATGGCTACCATACAAGAAGCGGGCTTTGAACTGGTGGAACAACCCCCCCCCCTATTCGCCAGATCTAGCCCCCAGTGACTTCTTTCTCTTTCCTTGGCTCAAGGAACACCTCCGGGGCAAGAAATTTGACGACAATAGCGACGTGATAACAGCTGTTGGGGATTTTTTTGAGGGTCAAGATCAAGAATTTTTTTCGAAGGGAATTCTAAGTTGAGAAAAGAGATGGACTAAATGTATAGACTTGTTAGGAGACTATGTAGAAAAATAAAAAAAATTTTTGACTATATTCATTGTGTTTAGTATTGATTATCATTACTTTTGGATCGCCCTCGTATATTTACGGCCCGCGCTGTCTTGCTTCACCGTCCCGGCTGCCGGCAGCGGTGGATTGAAGGACCTGCCGGCGTCAGCGTCGCGTGACCTGTCACATGACTCTGACGTCAGCGCAGGTCCTTCATTCCATCGCGAAGTGCCGGGAAGTAAGGAGGAGCACAGCGCGGGCCGCCGGAAGGTAAGTATATATTTATTTTTTATTTTATTCTTTTTTTTACAGCTTTTTTTTAATGGTACCTGGGTGTGGATGAGACTCTCTTCTCCTCTACACCCGGGTACCATCCGCACATTAGAACGCGCCAATTATGCAAGTACAGATGCAGTCTTGCGGAATTGGCGTATTCTAATGCAAGTCAATGGCGGCGAAAATGCAGCGCTTCCGCAAAATAATTGATAGTGCTGCGTTTTTTTCCGCAATGATAATCCGCAGCAGAAATGTCCGCAGCATGTGCATAGCACACGCGGATTATCATTGGGGATCATGGCAGGCCTTCTAACATGCGTTTTTAATGCGTTTTTAATGCGTTTCTGCAGTGTTTTTGCTGCTGCGGAAACGCTTAAAAAACGCATTGTGGGCACACAGCCTTACTCACCTCCCATGATAAAATAAAATAAACTATATCACCTCCCTTGCTGGCGCCGTTCCCACGCTGTCGACACTCGCGGTCCCGGGGTTCTCGTGCAGTTATTGTGACATGTGACACTCGTGACCAATCAGTGCTGGCGTCACTGTCTCCGCCTTTGGACAAATCGAACATGAAGAGGAGACCCTGGATGCGGCTGATCTCTGCCTTCCTTTTCATGTCCCATTTGTCTGAACGCAGAGACATTGACGCCTGCGCTGATTGTCACCGGTGTCACATGTCACAACAACAAGACAATGTGAGCCCCGGGGACAGCGAATTCTGACACCACGGAAACGGCGCCAGCACTGGAGGGGAGTATAAGTTTTATTATTTTACGGGGGCCAAGCGTGGGGTATAAACAGGAGTTGTCCAAGTAGTGGATAACTTCTTTAATGCATGTAAATAGAGCTAAAAATATTGCTTGAAATTGGATTTCCTTACAAATTTTACACTGTGTGGCTTTTACAGACTCTTTATTACCCTGCACATCTGGCTGCAGAGTGAGTTAGCTGAGAATCTGTCAGTGACCTTGTTCTAATGTAAACAACTCTTGTGCGTCTCACAAACAAACTTCAGTTGCAATCACATGGACACAATCATACACACACATATACAGTGGCATGTAAAAGTTTGGGCATCCCTGTTGAATATTTCAGCTTTTTCTTTGCCCTCTATAATTATTTTATTATGATCTTTTGAAGGGCCGATACCATCCATTTTTTTCTTTTTGGCATTGATATATTTGTAAAAATTTGGGGGAATTTATTTTAATGTCACTGGCGATTTGTGTTTTGGTAGATAACTTTACTAGTTTGATTACTTTTTTACATTTCTTATTGAGATCTTTATACTCCTGAAACGCTATTTCTGTATTCTCAGCCATCAAGATTTTGCAAGTGTCACGGCCCACCCTCCCTCACATTATTGAGTACATTATTATGACATTTATTATTTTTATCCTTATTAGGGTTGTTACCATATGTACATTACTGTTACATTTTATATGAATCTAGCTTGTGAGCCCCAATGGGGACAGTGATGATAATGTCTGTAAAGCGCTGTGGAATTAATGGCGCTATATAAGTGAGTAAAATAAAAAAATATGTATTGATATTATGTCTTCTGCTTTCTTTATAATTGTCACTGTTGGAGGATGGATAATCTTGCATGAGAAGATGAGAAGACACTTGGCAGCGACATGGTAAACAGGCAGATCCAGACTTGCCCTCCGCAGGAGCAGTGGCGATGGCTGGTGACTTCTTCATCATCCATTCTAAAATGCAAGATCCTCCTGTATTTTTGTGTGAGCTTTATATCATTTGTTAATAAAGGTCATCGCCTACCCCCAGAATTCAGAAGATTTGTGTCTCTGAATATGGTTTAGCGACATAAGATATTGGGTTCGAATGGAGTGATGAGACCAAGTAGTTCAAGGTATATAACTTGCATTGCATGCCGAGTGTCCATATGGCCGAGCGCTGGTATGGATCATATATAATACATATACAATACTTACATAATAGTGCTATACTGTACCAACATTATACTGCCTTACAGTGAGTACCTACATAATAGTGCCATACAGAAACTATATAATAAACCATATAGAGCCATACAGAATTTTTTTTTATTTCAGACAAGTCACGTTTTGGGCTTCTGTATAATTGTCCTTTGGCAGCTTCAGAAGTGGCACGTGTGACAGCACTATATAAATATAAGGGGCGATATGGTGAAACCGAGTATTTCAGGAACACATGTATGGAACTCTGGGTCCAATATGAAATATAAAGAATGTGTTCAAATCAAACCAGCATGTGCTCTGGTTTGGTTATATACTGACAGATAGATAAGGCTCATTCTGTTTTCATTTACTTTGTATTTACTTGAAGTTTAGACACAAGACTATGTTAGGACCTGCTTATTCATTGTCTGAAGCATCTATCACCAATAGTCTTCTGTTTATGGAGGGTTATTGTAAAACATGAAGATTTACATAACCTTTTGTGTTTAATTACTTACCGTATTTTTCGGACTATAAGACGCACCTAGGTTTTAGAGGAGGAAAATAGAAAAAAAATTAAAGCAAAAAATGTGGTCACGATGCCCTGTTAAGGGGGAGGGGGTCTGCTGCTGACACTGCTATAGGGGTAATGTCCCCCGATTCTGATAATATCCCCCATCCTGGTATATATGCCCCCCCCCCTTCCTATTATACCTGGCCCCAATCCCCATCCTGGTATGCACTGCACCCCTCCATCCTGATATGCATGGCACCCCTTCATCCTGATATGCATGGTGTTACAAGTCCGGGTGGTGGAACCTCTGTGCTTCGGTGCAAGGAGGGACCAGAGGGGCGTGACTAAGTGCCTACTCGGCCTGACCAATGTCGCACGGCGGCTCAATCAACTCCGTGAACCAGGGAGGGACCGAGCAGGGGGACCAGGTGCCACTCTAGGACCGACCTTGTGTGAGAGCAGGTGACTCCCACGGGTCAGATGGGTACAGCGGATGAGCACAGCAGGAAGGCTGATGGGTGGTCCGGGTAGATAAGCAGGCTGGTTCGGCAGATAGCCAGACTGTTGCTCCGGGTAGGCGAGCTGGTGGGCACGACAGGTAAGAGATTGGTGCTCCAGGTAGGCTAGATTTAAGAGGGAGGGAGCGCGCGCGTGCCCTAAGCACGGTGCCCGGGTGGCTGCACGCCACAGTAGCAGGGGAGCCGGAGGACGCCGGACCTGGACTGCGGCGGTGAGGGGAACAGCGTCTCTATCCGCCAGGAGGCAGAGACGCCGATGCTTCACATGGCACCCCTCCATCCTGATATGCATGGCACTCCTCCATCCTGATATGTATGGCACCCCTCCAATCTGGTGTGCATGGCACCCCTCATCCTTATCCTGGTATGCATGGCACGCCTCATACCCCAATCCTGGTATGTATGGCACCCCTAATCCCTATCTTGGTATGCATGGAACCCCTAATCCCTATCCTGGTATGCATGGCACCCCTCATCCTTATCCTGGTATGCATGGCACCCCTCATCCCTATCCTGGTATTATGGCACCCCTAATCCCTAACCTGGTATGCATGGCACCCCTAATCCCTATCCTGGTATCCATGGCACCCCTAATCCCTATCCTGTTATGCATGGCACCCCTCATCCTTATCCTGGTATGCATGGCACCCCTCATCCCTATCCTGGTATGTATGGCACCCCTAATCCCTATCCTGGTATGCATGGCACCCCGAATCCCTAACCTGGTATGCATGGCACCCTAATCCCTATCCTGGTATGCATGGCACCCCTAATCCCTATCCTGGTATGTATGGCATCCCTCATCCCTATTCTGGTATTTATGACATCCCTCATCCTTGTCCTGGTATGCATGACTTCCCTCATCCTTATCCTGGTATGCATGGCACCCATCATCCTTATCCTGGTATGCATGGCACCCATCATCCTTATCCTGGTATGCATGATTCCCCTCATCCATATACTGGTATGTATGATCCCCCTCATCCTTATCCTGGTATGTATGGCCCCCTCATCCTTATCCTGGTATGTATGGCCCCCTGATCCGTATCCTGGTATGTATGACCCCCTCATCCGTAACCTGGTAAGTATGGCCCCTTCATCCTTATCATGGTATGCATGGCCCCTTCATCCTTATCCTGTTATGTATAGCCCCCTTACCCTGGTATGTATGGCCCCCTCATCCTTATCCTGGCACGCATGGTCCCCCTCATCCTTATCCCTTTATGTATGCCCCCCTCATCCTTATCCTGGTATTCATGGTCCCCCTAATCCCCATCACACTGCACATAAAAAAATAAACACTCCTACTCACCTTTCTTCTCTCTCCCCCAGCGCTGTGTTCTGTCTGCCCGCACTGATCTTGCCATGTGAGCCGCGCATGGGGTCACTGCCATGCGCAGCTCACAGGGAGAGATCAGCTGCCGGAAGTCACTGCTCCTCACGCTGGGACTGTGTACTCCCATGGGTGTGGAGAGGGAGTGAATATCCATGCCCTTTGACAGCGGGCAAAAGCGATCGCCCGGCAGCAGCAGGAGCCGCACTGGGAATACACTGTGTGCCGCTATTAAGGAGCATGAATATTCAGTGCTCCGTAAGCCCATTTTCCTCCAAAATTTTGTAGGAAAAAAGTGCGTCTTATAGTCCGAAAAATACGGTACTTGATCCCTAAGAGCTTTTTGAATTGTGTACCATTGTCTATGTAAGAGCCTGTATCTGATTTATCTTTCTTCCTACAGCCAGCCACTGTCGGGGCAAAGGTGAATTAGACTTAGTAGTGTACATTTACTATATAAGGCCAGAGAGAATATTACTGAGCAGAAGCCATAAGTTGTACCTGCACTGGTGTGTAGTGTTGTGATACCTGTCCATGCAGTGTTATGAAGATTTCTAGGAGTTCTCTGTCTTGGTGAAATTGCTTCTCTGATATTCCCGACAGATGATGTTTAAAAGCTCCTTGGTGATGAAGTGAGTATATATATGTACTTAACATTTGTATTATAACATATACAAAAGTGTTCGCAATATCATCATATCATACTATTCCTTTAATTATGTATTTTATCTTTTAAATCAACTATTATAAATAAAATTGCGTAACATCGCAAGTGGTTTCCTTCTTTAAAGCCGTATCCGAACCTTAGCGTTAAAAAAAACTTGGCAAAACATTTGGCGTAGTCAGCAGGATACGCAGAAGGTTCAGAAGTTCTTTTTGTTCAAAATTCCAATCATCTAGAATTTATAAGGCCTCTGTGTGATAAGGTGTGATAGAGTGACATTGCGTTAAACATGTGTTACACGCACGCTGCTAGGTTCAGATAGGGCGAGACAGGTTTCATGAATTCTTTGGAATCCTCGGGGAACCGTTACTCAGGGCGACCATAGGCTGCAGCTTCTCTCAGGCACACGATAGATTCAATTGCTGACCAGACACATCTGACAAGAGTCTTTTTCAACAGTTTAACAGTGGAATTTAATCTGAAGCATGGCCAGTGCAATTCAGGGATATTACAGCAACAATCTTCATTACAGTACAGTCTGAGTTTCTTGAGCAACCGGTTCCAGTAACAATACAGTAGTTTCTTCACAAGGCATAGTATTACAGTCTCTTCAGTAGCATAATTCAGCATAGATTAGATCTCTTAGCAGCACACTTCTATGCATACACAACCACAGGCTTTTCCTTCACAAGGACACAATAGTACACAGCATTATTTATCCTGCATGGAAATGGAGGGGGGGAGGATTTGATAAGGGAGATGATCTCTGTGATACAATTCCTTCCAGTTCTTATCTTCCTGCCCGATAATACTTTGCACTGTTAGTTCAAGGAGTTTATCTCACCTGTGTTTAGTTTCTTTCCTGATCTGAATCCTGTTCAGTTGCTTTCTGTCAGATCCAGATAACACACCACCTTTCTCTTCGGACTACAATAACAAGTTCCCCACAATCCCCCTGGGACTCTGCTGAAACACTCCCTGGCTCCTGTGACTGTGTTAACCCCTCTAATTGCTGGATGCTACCGAAGCACAACACTTCCTGTCTCCTGTGCTTGTGTTATTTGTAACAGTTATAATAATAATAATCTTTTTATTTATATAGCGGCAACATATTCCGCAGCGCTTTACAATTCAGACAATTTACAGACATTATGGGCACTGTCCCCATTGGGGCTCACAATCTAGATTCTGTATCAGTATGTCTTTGGAGTTGCTGGATGCTTTTGAAGCAACCGCACTACTTCTGCATGTCACACTCTCCCTCCTTTTTGAATGTCGTCCTCAACATTCTTCTTAATTGGTCAATCTAACCAATTCTGAGACAGTGGTGAAAGTTGAGTAACTTTATATACAAATTGGCATAACATTTATAAACATTTATAACAATCTATTCTACAACCTTTTTCTTGTAGTACTCCTGTAAGAAATAAACAATTAACACAATTAACACAATCTCTTCAGCTTCAGCTGGAGCTTTTCGTACATCTTCAACAAGCTGTCTCTCTCACTAGGCCTTAACAGTTCTTTATTTCTACAAAGTCTTTTAAGGAAAATCAAAGCATGAAAACAAGTCTTTCCACCAGGCAACATCTTCCATACTGCCTCTCAGTGGTGAATACCACTCCAGTGGGCTTACCTGGTCCGTAGGCAAAGATACCTGTTTCCAGTCGACAGTCCTTGGCACTTGACTCGGTTCACCAAGTGTCTCATACATCAGCATCACGGGCCTCTTCACTTCTCGAGTCGACATCCTCCTGGAGGGTTGTTCCTCAGATACCACGGGTTCTTCGGTCACAGGAGTTTCTTCCGCCGCACTCATTTCCCGTGCTTCCTCAGATGCTCCTGGAACTGCCTCTGTAAGTTCCTGCACTTCTCTGGAATCGCTTGGTTCTACATGGTCTGGTAATTCTGCTTCTCCTGAGTGTCGATCGGTCTCTCCAGTGACCGGTGTTCGATCATCAGATCTGAATTGGACTTCATCTGTACTCCTTGGTACAAACTCTGGAGCCTCTGGACTTAGTTCACTCTCCTGAGGATGGTACATCCCTCTCCTTGCCGGTCCGAGAAATAAAACGGTGTGCTCTTCTTCATTGGAACTTTCAAGGTCACTATCTCCCACCGGAGCTTTAATCTGTGGTGGTCTCTTAGTCGATCTTGGTCGATGTCGCTCTGCTTCTGGGAAGTCTTGTTGTGGTGGGAGATAATGACATGGTAGTAATAAATTCTGATAGACTATTCTGGTTTTATTGTCCCCTCCTTCCAATCGGATTTCATACACTGGACTGTCATCGACTTTCCTCTTTACGACCACATACACCTTGTCTTCTTGACTAGCACCCAGCTTACTGGTGCCATTTCTGTTCCATAACATTTTCGATGATAGTACTCCTTACTCTTGCTCTGTCCTTGCATAACCACTTTGGACGCTATGTTGTATGCTTCTGCCATCCGTTCCTTCCATTTCCGAACGTACTCCGGATACGTTCTGTAAGTCTCTGACACAGTAGTATCGAACATGATGTCGATTGGCAGTCTTGGCCATTTAATAGGAAGAAGGTTGAGTAACCTGTTGCATCACTCTTTGCACAGTTATAAGCATGTACCACTTTTGACAGAGAACTCTTCCAGTCTTTCTTCTCGTCAGCTGTTAAAGAAGTGTCACAATTATAGTGGATAACTAAGGAAAGTGTTTGCGTGGAGCAAGACACAACAGTACACAGTTTATAGGTGAAAAGTCTATATTAAAGCACACAGTGTTTTGCACAAAAATGCAGAGAAATCTCAAAGTCTTAAGTTCACAGAATAATGAGTCTTTGCAAGGTTAGTTCACCATTATATATCAGCAAGTCCATACAATGCAGAAGCAATCAAAGAGGCCCGGGTAAAGTCTCGGACAGTGCAGACCAGTCCCATGCTCAGCGACCATCCGAATAAGGAGACTGAGAACTCAGAGCAGCTTACTTGAGAGCCAAAGCAGATGGAGGGCAGAGGTGCAGAGGAACCTGCACAAAACAGCCAGGATCTCAGGCAAAATACTCTAGCACTGGACTAGAGGCTGGGGTGGAGTTATAAGGGCAGGAGGTAAGGGCACATGATACAGAAAATGCCATCTTGAAAAAGGGCAGAAATGTCCCAAAAGAAAATGAAACATTCAGAGTCCTGACATTACTCCCTCCTTACTAGCGGCCTGAGGATGATCCTGGACCCGGTTTCTCAGGGAATCTTTGATGGAAACGAGAAATCTTTTTATGGGGATTGATGTTTTCCACAGGTTCCCAAGAGTCTTCTTCAGGGTGATACCCCTGACATCTTTTCAAATACTGAAGCCGATTCCTGCGAGTCCTAGAGTTAATCACTTCCTCCACCACAAATTCCTCTTGCCCATCAATCACTACAGGCTGTGGAGGTGGCACAACACGTCCCTGGAAGGTATTAGGAGACACAGGCTTCAGTAAGGAAACATGAAAAACTGGATGTACCTTCATATTCCTAGGCAGCTTCAGACGGCAGGCCACAGAGCTCACAATACCGTTGATCTTGAAAGGACCGATGAACTTCTATCCAAGCTTCTGTGAAGGAAAGTTCAACTTTAGATTTTTAGTGGATAACCACACGGAATCTCCTACCTTAAACATGGGTGCTGGTTTACGGAATCTATCAGCCGATCTTTTGTAACGTTCCTGAGCCGAGGTCAGAGATTCCTTCAGAACCTCCAAATTTTGCCTCATTGCAGTCAGCCTTTCCTCTACAGCTGGAACAGGAGCATTAATCGGAGACCTAGGAAAAATACTCGGATGAAAATCCAAATTGGCAAAGAAAGGTGTTAACTTAGTGGAGGCACTCTGAGAGTTGTTGTAAGAGAATTCAGCTAATGGAAGAAGCTCCAACCAATCATACTGAAGATCGCTGATATAGCATCTTAGATATTGTTCCAAAGTCTGATTGGTACGCTCGGTCTGGCCATTTGTGTGAGGGTGATAAGCGGAAGAAAGACAGACATTAATATTGAGTGCAGAGCAAAACCCCTTCCAAAATCTTGAGGTAAACTGCACTCCATGGTCAGAGATGATCTCATCCAGGACCCCATGCAGCCGAAAAACATTTTGTATAATCAACTTCACTGTATCCTTAGCTGAGGGGAGGCCAGTGCAAGGAACAAAATGGGCAGCCTTGGTCAGACGATCAACTATCACCAGGATCGTATTCATACCACCCGATGAAGTTGTCGCGCCCCCGGGGCCATGGGGTACTCGGCAGCCGGGTCCTCAGATGTTTGGGGGATATCATGGTGGCTGGCCCGGTTCGTGGCCCAGGGCGGACAACTGAAAAGAGGGGAATGTCTATTGGGATAATAGGTTTGTAAATGTTCGTGACGCCACCTGTGGTGCCTGGTGAGGATCACCAGCGCTGCAGCAGTCCACTGAGGCCGGTGTTGTGGCAGCTTAGATGGTATTGCTCCCCACAGGTGGAGCAGGGCCTCAGGGCAGCGTAGGAGGGAGGGGGATGCAGGACAGAGGGGACCCAGCCGGGTCAGAGCAAGAATAGGAGCACACACGAAAGTCACTTCAGTACCTTTTACTGATGGAAGTTCAGGCACATCCCGGAGCACTGTAGGGTGAAGGGTGCATATCAAGATCCTCCCCAGTGAGCGGGTGTAGGGCCTCCTGTCTCTTACCTCTCTGTAGTAAGTTTCTGACCTGCCTGGAGCTAGGCCTAACCTGGTTTCTGTTCTGCACCTGCTGACTTGGTGATAGTGCCTTCTGTTGGAGATCACTCTCCCTATTCTTTGGGGTCTCCTTGATTCCTGACCCTTGTACGTATCAGCTTTTGGTGATCCTGGGACATGTAGTTCGCCAGGGGTTTCAGTTGTTTTCTACTGGTCATGAAGATCCACGTAGACTCGGACCCGGTGTCCGGTATATGCTTCGGGGTGAGCTGGTTAAGCTCCTCTGCCCCCTATGTTACTCCCTTTCCACTCGCCTTCGGCCCCGCTCAGGCCCTCACTAGGCTACACACACTTCAGCCAGGATGCTGCTCTTCTTTGCCGCTCTCAGAGTGTTGGCACACTCCTAGCTCTCTATCCTGAGCTCTGTGAGTTCTAGTCTGGACTCACTCTACAGACTATACTGAACTCTTTCTGCAGGAACTGCTAGGCTCTGGCTTGACTGCACTGAATACTTCTGTGTCTGAGCAGGAACTGCTGAATCACTGAGCTGCCTAGCTCCACCTTCCCTATTTATATCCCTAACGGGTTCCCTCTGGTGGTCTGAGGTGGAAGGTGGAGGTGTGTGTGTGCTGTGGGGGCCTCTTGTGGAGAAATCCTTCTATGCAACCCTCTACGATCTGCGGTACCAAGCGCAGCTGGGAGGCACATTCCCCCCTAGCAAAGCTCAGCACTTCCGGGCTGAAGTACATTTTATAAAACAATAAACATTAACAATCTTCCCTTTATGGGAGGCACATTTCTTAAACGTTGCATAACAAAAACATTATAAACATATAAAACATTTTCAGCAGTTCAATAATGGTGCTCCTTCCGGGGAAGCACCTGTCCATGATAGGCTGGCCCAGCCGGGTCATCAGCCGTAGATGGCGGGAGTTTGCTCTCCTCCCCCACCTTGTGGACATTCAGGGCCATGGGTATGACAGGGGTTACAGGTCCTGCTGATGGAGTGGCTGCCTCGGCCTGCTCGGCGCCGAGCTCGGGTTGAACATCAGGGCCATTAACCGGTGCTTCGGCGTTTTGCTGTTCCTCGGACATTCTGGTGCCCCCCTAGCGAACCGTGGCCTACCTTCCTTTCCTTCCAGTAGGCCACAGCTCCCCAGGTGACAGTCTTCTTCAGGACCTTGCGTCACTTGCGTCCTACGTCAGAGCGTTCAGCGACGCTCCTTCCAGGACCTGGCATTTCCTGGTTTGACGTCGAGGCATGGGGCGTGTCCGGGGCTTTGCGCGCTTTTGCAGGTGCGCCCCTCAGTTTCCTGCTGTTACGCCCTTCTTCTCGCTCGGCGGCCCAACAATGGCGGCAATCTTCACCACAGTTTAACATACACAGTTTTTAATTAAAGGCGCACAGTACCAGGTGGCAACGGGCATAACACTTCGTCGTTGCAGTGGGCACGGAATCCTGTTTGTGACGCCAGAAGTTGTCGCGCCCCCGGGGCCGTGGGGTACTCGGCAGCCGGGCCCTCAGATGCTTGGGGGATATCACGGTGGCTGGCCCGGTCCGTGGCCCAGGGCGGACAACTGAAAAAGAGGGGAATGTCTATTGGGATAATAGGTTTGTAAATGCTCGTGACGCCACATGTGGTGTCTGGTGAGGATCACCAGGGCTGCAGCAGTCCACTGAGGCTGGTGTTGTGGCAGCTTAGATGGTATCGCTCCCCACAGGTGGAGCAGGGCCTCAGGGCAGCGTAGGAGGGGTGGGGTGCAGGACAGAGGGGACCCAGCCGGGTCAGAGCAAGAATAGGAGCACACACGAAAGTCACTTCAGTACCTTTTACTGATGGAAGTTCAGGCACATCCTGGAGCACTGTAGGGTGAAGGGTGCATATCAAGATCCTCCCCAGTGAGCGGGTGTAGAGCCTCCTGTCTCTTGCCTCTCTGTAGTAAGTTTCTGACCTGCCTGGAGCTAGACCTAACCTGGTTTCTGCTCTGCACCTGCTGACTTGGTGATAGGGCCTTCTGTTGGAGATCACTCTCCCTATTCTTTGGGGTCTCCGTGATTCCTGACCCTGGTACGTATCAGCTTTTGGTGATCCTGGGACATGTAGTTCGCCAGGGGTTCCGGTTGTTTTCTACTGGTCATGAAGATCCACGTAGACTCGGACCCGGTGTCCGGTATATGCTTCGGGGTGAGCTGGTTAAGCTTCTCTGCCCCCTATGCCACTCCCTTTCCACTCGCCTTCGGCCCCGCTCAGCCCCTCACTAGGCTACACACACTGCAGCCAGGACGCTGCTCTTCTTCGCCGCTCTCAGAGTGTCGGCACACTCCTAGCTGTTATGCACACGCCCGGGCTGAGCGGCGTGTGCGTGTGATTGTAGTGATTCCACTGGACCGTGCCGGAGAGTGAATGCCTGGAGGGGCGTGACTAGGTATTCACCCGATCCGACCAGGGTCGCACGACGGCATACGACGCCAGTGCACCAAGGAGGAACCGAGCAGAGGGACCAGGTGCTACTCCAGGACAGACCCCGGACACGGCTGTTGACCCACACAGGGGAATACAGGAACAGGCTGGTAGGCTGGCACACAGACTGGTGGGTATAGGCAGGCACGACTGGTATGCAGGCAGGCGGGTATGCAGGCAGGGGGGTAAAGGCAAGCACAGCTAGAGTGCAGACAGGGAGGCACTAGCAGGTAGGAACACAGGCGGGATAGGACCCAGTACACACCGGGACACAGGAACAATACAGGCAAAGGGGTACAGGCAAGCACGGCTAGAGTGCAGACAAGGCTGAGCAGGGAGGACAGGGCTCTGTTCACACGGAACAGACAGGAAGGGAAAGGCAGAGCCAGACACCCACAGGGTACTAGCAGTGAAGTAGCGAGTGGACCACAAACTCACAAACGGGAGTACAGAGACAACTGGCAGGAGTTAGGAACGAGTTCAGACTCTGCAGAAAAAGGAAGGGAACGGACATAGAGGCAAAAACAGGTAAAGGATAGGAGAGAGTTCAGACTGGAACTGAGTGTACGGAGGAGACCGACACTGCAGCGGGATACAGGAGCGGGTCTGGGAATACTGCCCCCAGAGAGGCGGGACGAACAGGCAAGGAGCGAGTTCAGACAGGACAGACAAGATACAGGAGCGGGTCTAGGTAATCGGCCCCTAGAAGGCAGGAGGAACAGGCTAGGAGCGTGTTCAGACAGGACAGACAAGAGAACACAGAAAGGACTCAGTTCAGACACGGGAACTAATACCGAAAAGCAGGAGACATACAGGACTCAGTTCAGACACGGGAGCTGATACCGAAAAGCAGGAGACATACAGGACTCAGTTCAGACACGGGAGCTGATACCGCAAAGCAGAAGACATACAGGACTCAGTTCAGACACGGGAGCTGATACCGAAAAGCAGAAGACATACAGGACTCAGTTCAGACAGGCCTGGAAATACAGCCTACAGGAAAGGCAGACAAGGAAACAAAGAACGGGACCTGGCACCTTCAGAGTGCAAGCACACACTGAAGGAAACACTATGCTCAGGCAGGGATAGAAGGGAGCTGCTGAGCTATATACCAAGTGACAGACAGCAATAGGCTGAGGACGCACAAGGGGTGTGACCCACAGCAGGTACAAAAGGCAGGAAGTGATCGGGCGCCGCCCTTAAGCAGCAGAAACAGACACAAACAGACAGCATGGAGGGAAGCCAGAGAGACATCCTGGACAGGAGATCAAGTGCGCCCTCTTGCACAGTGGGAGATGGACCACCATGCAAGGACGCCGCCAGGTATGTTACAGTACCTCCCCCCTTACGCCCCCTCTTCTTCAGGCCTGCCAGAATCTTCCGCAGGGAATTCGAGGACCAGTCGTTCACTGGGTTGGAGGGGGACAGAGACTTAAAGGTAATCTCTGCTTCGAGGTACATCTTGTCAAGCTCACAGGAAGAAATAGACGGGTTATCAGGTACATAATGAGGAAAAGTCACTGTCTCTTTGTTATCTGGTGGTATCCCGGAGGATTCAGGAAACAACTGGAGGTCCTCCGCCGGGTCAGAAGAGTGCAGAGGCTCAGAGAAAACAACTGCTTCAGAGTACACTAGGTCGGACTCACTGGAGGAAGCAGGCGAGGTATCGGGTACCGAGTATAGGAAAGTCTCTGTCCATTCACCACCAGGTGGCACCCCGAAGGATTCTGAACACAACTGGAGGTCCTCCGCCTGGTCGGAGGGGTGTAGAGACTCAGGAGTAACCTCTGCTTCGGAGTACACTAGGTTGGACTCACTGGACGAAGCGAGCGAGGTATCAGGTACAGAGTATAGGAAAGTCTCTGTCCATTCACCACCAGGTGGCACCCCGAAGGATTCTGAACACAACTGGAGGTCCTCCGCCTGGTCGGAGGGGTGTAGAGACTCAGGAGTAACCTCTGCTTCGGAGTACACTAGGTTGGACTCACTGGACGAAGCGAGCGAGGTATCAGGTACAGAGTATAGGAGAGTCTCTGTCCTTTCGCTACCAGGTAGCACCCCGAAGGGTTCAGGAGACAACTGGAGATCCTCCGCCTGGTCGGAGGGGTGTAGAGACTCGGAGGTAACTACCACTTTGGGGTACCCATTGTCAGGCTCACAGGACGAAGCGGACAAAGTATTGAGTACCGGGTGTAGAGAAGTCTCTCTCCATTTGTCATCGAGTGGTATCCCGGAGGATTCAGGAGGCAACAGGGGATCCTCCGCCAGGTAGTAGAGGTGCACAGACTCTGAGGTAACCACAGCTTTGGAGCATCCTTGGACATGCACACCGGTTAAAGAGAAAGAAGCATCTGATGCCGGGTGCAGGAAGTTCTCCTGTGTGGAGTCTGGATGGGCAGAAGTCTCTTCGGCCAGGAGAACTGGTGCACTACCCACGCACATTACCCATTGGGGTTTCTCCGGGATACAGGGAGATGAAGCTTCAGTAGGGACTTCAAGGTTGGGGTCAGGAGGTCTCAGGGAGGACAGACCCTGGCGTGACGGCTTGCCTCTAAGTCTAGCACGTCTGGACTGCCTCTTGAGGTTGAGAGAAGTATTCCGGAAAGCGTAGTCACCCTGTGAGGATTCTGGGTGGGCAGTAGTCTCATTGGGCTGGAGGACTATTGCGCTACCCACACACATTACCCGTCGGGGCTGCTACGGGATATTGGGAAGTGAAGCTTCAGCAGGGGCTTCAGAGTTAGGGTCCTCGAAGACCATACGAAAGGCCACCAGGAAGGCCTGCAGGTCAAGGATGACAGGATCCCATGCTTCCCATAGGGGGGTGACCCATTTCAAGGCATCACCCGCTAGGTAGTCAATCATAAAGGCCACTTTAGCCCAATCGGAAGGAAAATAGAGAGGGTAGGCCTTGAAGTGTAGCATGCATTGCTCCACAAATGCACGACACTGTCTTGGATCCCCATAGTAACGTGGCGGATCCGCAGGAACGAGGGCTGATAGATCCATCTGGACGGGTGCGTAATTCGCCTGGAACTCAGCTAAAGGGGGGAAAAAATTTATTTATTTTATTTTAATGCATGTATTCGCTGGAAAAACTTCTCAAAGAGCGAAGGCCGTGGGGCTCAACGGGAACCATGGCCTGAGCATGCTGTTATGCACACGCCCGGGCTGAGCGGCGTGTGCGTGTGATTGTAGTGATTCCACTGGACCGTGCCGGAGAGTGAATGCCTGGAGGGGCGTGACTAGGTATTCACCCGATCCGACCAGGGTCGCACGACGGCATACGACGCCAGTGCACCAAGGAGGAACCGAGCAGAGGGACCAGGTGCTACTCCAGGACAGACCCCGGACACGGCTGTTGACCCACACAGGGGAATACAGGAACAGGCTGGTAGGCTGGCACACAGACTGGTGGGTATAGGCAGGCACGACTGGTATGCAGGCAGGCGGGTATGCAGGCAGGGGGGTAAAGGCAAGCACAGCTAGAGTGCAGACAGGGAGGCACTAGCAGGTAGGAACACAGGCGGGATAGGACCCAGTACACACCGGGACACAGGAACAATACAGGCAAAGGGGTACAGGCAAGCACGGCTAGAGTGCAGACAAGGCTGAGCAGGGAGGACAGGGCTCTGTTCACACGGAACAGACAGGAAGGGAAAGGCAGAGCCAGACACCCACAGGGTACTAGCAGTGAAGTAGCGAGTGGACCACAAACTCACAAACGGGAGTACAGAGACAACTGGCAGGAGTTAGGAACGAGTTCAGACTCTGCAGAAAAAGGAAGGGAACGGACATAGAGGCAAAAACAGGTAAAGGATAGGAGAGAGTTCAGACTGGAACTGAGTGTACGGAGGAGACCGACACTGCAGCGGGATACAGGAGCGGGTCTGGGAATACTGCCCCCAGAGAGGCGGGACGAACAGGCAAGGAGCGAGTTCAGACAGGACAGACAAGATACAGGAGCGGGTCTAGGTAATCGGCCCCTAGAAGGCAGGAGGAACAGGCTAGGAGCGTGTTCAGACAGGACAGACAAGAGAACACAGAAAGGACTCAGTTCAGACACGGGAACTAATACCGAAAAGCAGGAGACATACAGGACTCAGTTCAGACACGGGAGCTGATACCGAAAAGCAGGAGACATACAGGACTCAGTTCAGACACGGGAGCTGATACCGAAAAGCAGAAGACATACAGGACTCAGTTCAGACAGGCCTGGAAATACAGCCTACAGGAAAGGCAGACAAGGAAACAAAGAACGGGACCTGGCACCTTCAGAGTGCAAGCACACACTGAAGGAAACACTATGCTCAGGCAGGGATAGAAGGGAGCTGCTGAGCTATATACCAAGTGACAGACAGCAATAGGCTGAGGACGCACAAGGGGTGTGACCCACAGCAGGTACAAAAGGCAGGAAGTGATCGGGCGCCGCCCTTAAGCAGCAGAAACAGACACAAACAGACAGCATGGAGGGAAGCCAGAGAGACATCCTGGACAGGAGATCAAGTGCGCCCTCTTGCACAGTGGGAGATGGACCACCATGCAAGGACGCCGCCAGGTATGTTACACTAGCTCTCTATCCTGAGCTCTGTGAGTTCTAGTCTGGACTCACTCTACAGACTATGCTGAACTCTTTCTGCAGGAACTGCTAGGCTCTGGCTCGACTGCACTGACTACTTCTGTGTCTGAGCAGGAACTGCTGAATCACTGAGCTGCCTAGCTCCACCTTCCCTATTTATATCTCTAACGGGCTCCCTCTGGTGGTCTGAGGTGGAAGGTGGAGGTGTGTGTGTGCTGTGGGGGCCTCTTGTGGAGAAATCCTTCTATGCAACCCTCTAGGATCTGTAGTACCAAGCGCAGCTGGGCGCCACATAGGCAGCTCCACGATGAAGTCCATTGAGATAGACCCCCATGGACGAGACGGAACAGGTAATGGTTGAAGAAGACCCGTAGGTGACACACGAGGAGTCTTGTAACGAGCACATACCTCGCAAGAGAGCACATAGTCCTTAGTATCCTTCAGGCAAGTCGGCCACCAGAAAAATCTGTTTAGGAATTCTCGTGTCTTCTGTACCCCCCTGGGACCAGCCAACTTGGAGTCGTGGACCAACTTGAGGATCTGTTGACAGACGGCCTCAGGGACGTAGATACGTCGATCTCTGAACCACATGCCACTCCTAAGAACGAGATTGATATCAGCAGGAGGATTGGCCAGAAATACATCACTGTCATAGGCCTCCTTGAACTCCTTCCATAAGTCTTGATTGTGGATCACTCCGATGAAGTTGGCATCAGATAGAATGGTCTTGGACGGGGCTCCATGTACGGAATCCGCAGCATGGAATCGGGATAAAGCATCAGCCTTCCCATTACGAGAACCTGGGTGGTACGAAATAACAAAGTTAAATTGATTTAAAAATAGATTCCAACGAGCCTGCCGAGGAGAAAGACCTCTAGCGGATCTAAGGAACTCTAAATTCCGATGGTCAGTCAATACTACAATCTGTTGTGTGGCTCCTTGCAGATGGTGCCTCCATTCCTTGAAAGCTACAATAATAGCCAGCAATTCCTTGTCTCCCACAAGCACAAGGATGTAGCAGAGTCTTCTCTCCAGTTCTTTGGGAGAGAGTAGCCCCCAAAGCATTATCAGAAGCGTCCACCTCCACAATGAAAGGCTGTGCTGGGTCTGGGTGGATCAACAGCGGTACGTAGGTGAAACGGGTCTTAAGCCGATCAAAAGCTTCTTGAGCCTGTGATGACCACTTAGAGGGCTTTTCTTTCTTGGTCAAGGAAGTGATGGGCCGAACAATATCAGAAACATTTTGAATAAAACGTCTATAGAAATTTGCAAAACCGATAAAACGTTGGACCTCTTTAACGTTCTTAGGTACCGGCCAGTCAAGGATTGCCTGAATCTTACCAGATTCCATGTTCAGCCCCTGAGGAGAGATGATATAACCTAAAAACTGGATCTCAGAACGATGGAACTCAAATTTCTCCGGCTTGATATACAGATGGTTCTCTATCAGACGTTTCAAAACAGATTTGACATGTTCCTCATGTTCCTGCAGAGAGTCAGAAAAAAATAGAATATCATCCAAATAGATCACCACAAACTGATCTAATAGATCTCTAAAAATGTCATTAGCAAGATGTTGAAACGTCGCAGGGGCATTACAAAGCCCAAAGGGCATCACGAGGTATTCAAAGTGTCCATACCGACATCTGAATGCTGTCTTCCATTCAACACCGGAACGAATACGCACCAGATTATAAGCCCCACGAAGGTCCAGTTTAGTGAATATCTTGACATGATGAACTCTGTCCAATAATTCGGGAATCAACAGCAAAGGATAGCGATTCCGTATGGTTACCTTATTAAGTTCCCTATAGTCAATACAGGGTCTCAGGGTCCCATCCTTTTTCTTCACAAAAAATATAGGCGCCCCTGCTGGTGAGGAAGAAGGGCGTATGAAGCCTTTAGCCAGATTTTCATCAATATATTCCTTCAGGGCCTGAAGCTCAGGTGCCGCCAAAGGGTATACATTACTGAAAGGAATAGCTGTCCCAGGAAGCAGCTCAATGGGATAGTCATAATGCCTATGTGGAAGAAGATGATCTGCTTTCTTCTGGTCACAAATATCAGAGAAATCTTTATACACAGAAGGTAAAGAAAAAACCTGTGCAGGAGATTCTTTATCTCTGGACTCAGGAACGGCTTCTGTAATCGCTGAGTTGCTCCTTGTTGGGAAGGTAATCTCCTTGGTCTCCCAGTTGACAATCTGGTTTCAAGCACGCAACCAAGGGATGCCTAAAATCACAGGAAAATGAGGAGAAGAAATTAATAGAAAAGAAAGTTGCTCCTGATGATTAGGCTCCAACAAAATTTCAAGGGGTACTGTTTCCTGATCCACAGGCCCAGAGACTAAGGGTGACCCATCCACTGTTTCCATGGCAATTGGTGAGGCTCTACGCTGTATCTCAATGCCATGTTCCTTGGCGAATGTAATGTCCATAAAGTTGCCCCCAGCGCCAGAGTCAATCATAGCCGCACTGGAAATCCACTGCCCTGTACACAGAATCTTAATAGGGAGTGAAGAGTGAGAGTTCTTTTCCTGCAGCTCCCTGGGAGGTGTAGCCAGAGAGACAGAATGGAAAACAGCGTTTAATGGCAGGCTACATTCAGAGATGTCAGACTCATCGTCACAGTTATCATACTCCCCTACCGCTGCTAGCACCTTGTCAGACAGCTTAGGACAGTAAATTGGGAAGTGGTCTGACTGACTGCAGTAGAAACATAGCCTCTCTCGCAGACGGTGCTCTCGGCGCTCATTACTCTCACGCCTCTGCACAGAATCAATCTGCATGGCCACCTCCTCTACCTCCCGAGATGATTTACCTGAAGGCTCTTTTGGAGGAAAGGAAAAATTAGACATACGGTTAAATACAGCCAATTTCTCCTGTCTACGCTCAGTAAGACGAATGTCTATGCGTACACAATGCTGTATAAACGTTTCTAACTCTTGTGGTGACTCTGAACGGGCTAGTTCATCCTTCACAATGCTAGACAGACCTTTCTTAAAAATAGGCAATTGTGCATAACTGTCCCAATTAGTATCAACCGCTAATCTCCTAAATTCAGTCGCATATTCAATAACAGAGCGTTTACCCTGGCGTACAGATAATAAAGCAGACTCAGCAGTTGCGCGGCGATTAGGGTCATCAAACA
The DNA here is from genome assembly GCF_046119375.1 of Phyllobates terribilis. NCBI lineage: Eukaryota > Metazoa > Chordata > Amphibia > Anura > Dendrobatidae > Phyllobates > Phyllobates terribilis. The sequence goes on from NW_027362991.1 coordinate 2,930,908, forward strand.
TTAATGCCATAGCGGCCAAGAGCTCATCCAAATCATTTAACCGTGGATCACGAGACTCGATCATCGGATTCGCCCAGGCGAGCGCTCATGAGGTCAGCAGCATAATTACACACAATACTTTAGAGCGATCAGTAGGAAAACGGTCAACATGCACATCAAAATATAGCATACACTGGTTCACAAAACCGCAAAATTTGTCACGATCACCATTAAGCCTGAATGGTGGCAACTTAGGTGGACTGGCTAGTGGCGGTTTACCAGAGGGTAAAGTCACTTGTGCCGCTATTTGCGTGTTTAAGTCCTGGAAAGCCCGTCCATATTGGGACTCCAAGCCAGCAAGTTTGTTTTCCTGAGCCGCCATACGGATACTTAAGTCCTGTAAAGTTTGTCCAAACACTTGTTGATTGTGCTCAAGGCCTCCAAGTCTCTTTTGCACACCTTCCACATCTTTCTGCAGAGATCTAATTATGGCATACACCTGCTCTAACTTGCTTTCTGCAGTCATTGCTCCAGCAGTCTCCTAAAGGGGCTAGAGTATCCTGTAACAATTATAGTGGATAACTAAGGAGACTGTTTGCGTGGAGCGAGACACAACAGTACACAGTTTATAGGTGAAAAGTCTATATTAAAGCACACAGTGTTTTGCACAAAAATGCAGAGAAATCTCAAAGTCTTAAGTTCACAGAATAATGAGTCTTTGCAAGGTTAGTTCACCATTATACATCAGCAAGTCCATACAATGCAGAAGCAATCAAAGAGGCCCGGGTAAAGTCTCGGACAGTGCAGACCAGTCCCATGCTCAGCAACCATCCGAATAAGGAGACTGAGAACTCAGAGCAGCTTACTTGAGAGCCAAAGCAGATGGAGGGCAGAGGTGCAGAGGAACCAGCACAAAACAGCCAGGGGCACGAGAAATGCTGGAAACTAGAGTATGAAGCAGGCTCTCAGGGAACAGATGATTCCAGCAGAATTTCGGGAGCATGCAGAAAGCCAGGAAGCCACCAGAAGGAGGATCTCAGGCAAAATACTCTAGCACTAGACTAGAGGCTGGGGTGGAGTAATAAGGGCAGGAGGTAAGGGCACATGATACAGAAGACGCCATCTTGAAAAAGGGCAGAAATGTCCCAAAGGAAAACAATATGCAAATTGCCTCTTCAGAGTCCTGACAAGAAGTTGTCCACTACTTTTACATTTATGTCCAATCCGTAGGATAGGGCATCAATGTATGATCGGCCAGGGTCCCACACGTGGCACCCCCACATACCAGCTGTTATCGGTGCCGGCGGCGGTGGCCACCGGCCTGAAGTGCTCACCTGTGGGGCTCCGCCGTCAAGTGGTAGTGGCCGCCGAGGTGTGCTGCACATCCGCCTCCCATTCAATTGAATAGGAGGCGGATGTGCAGTACACCGCGGCGGCCACTACCATTTGACGGTGGAGCTCCGCTGGTGATCACTTCCGGCCTGCGGCCACCGCCGCCGGCGCTAGTAGCAGCTGATCGGCCGGGGTGCCGCGTGCGGGACCCTGGCCGATCATACATTGATGCCCTATCCTACGAATTGGGCATCAATGTAAAAGTAGTGGACAACCACTTTAAAGTGCGCAACATCGACAATAATGTCCGCTTAAAACGTTCCACTTGTCCATTACCCTCTAGGTGATAGGGCGTTGTGTGGGATCTCTGAATTCTACAGTATTTTCCTAGCTTGTCTACGAGCTGGTTCTCAATTTCTTTTTCTTGGTCGTGGTGTAACCTCGTAGGGAAACCAAACCTCAAAGCAAAATCATTGAAGAACTTCTCTGCCACTGTTTGACCAGCTTTATTGGTGGTGGGATATGCTTGGGCAAATCGAGTAAAATGGTCCATCACCACCAATATGTATTCGTAGCCACCCTTGCACGTCTCGAGATGTAGAAAGTCTATTGAGACCATCTCAAACGGATACATACTGTAGTTGCCCATAAGTGCCTGGGTTGATGTGTTGGGATGTTTATCTTTCAGACACCCACACTCCCTGGTCACATACCTCTCAATATCTCTCTGCATGTACGGTCAGAAGAAATATTCACGGATCAAGTTGGTGGTCCTTTCCACTCCTAGGTGTCCTATGTTTTCATTGAGTTCTTTGAAGATCAACCTACGGAATACTCTGGGTAGTACTAACTGCCGGTTTTGTCCTCCTTTACAATACAGGATACTGTCTTCACTGAGGTAGAGCTTCGTCCATTCTTTAACTAAAACATACTGCTGGTGATTCATTATCTCTCTCCCGTTTACTTGGAAACCGATCTTGGTCCACATAAAGTAGTATTCTACCAATTATCTGATCTTTCCGTTGTGCTCTATGGATTTTTTCTTTTGGTAGTTGTTGAATAGACAGGGGGTGATCTTATTCTCCCGCTTTTATGGTGGTTTCCACCGTCAACGGACACCACAATGGTGTGTCTTCCTCCTGATAAACTTGTACTGCTTGGGTAGTGCTCTCAATTGCTTCCAGACTGACTTCCTCCGAGAATTTTTGCATGAACTCCATAGGCTCTAGAGGCATTCTCGACAATCCGTCAGCATCCGCATTGCATTTTCCTGGCCTGTACTTGATGCTGGAATTGAAGTCAGCTACTTCAACGACCCATCTCTGACCCGTTGCATTCCTTGGCAAAATGTCCTTCCTCACCACATCTTAGACAGTGGACACACACCGTACTCTGATTTGATGAACGGCACACTTCACAAGTCGGGTATCTTCTGTTCTGGAACCCACTCCTGGGTCTGAGGGATACAGGTTCCAGCCTGGTACGAATCAACTTTTTTACCGAAATCAACTCGGCTCGCAGATCTATTACTTCCTCCCAGTCAGCGTTGGCGGTCCTCTCTTTTGTTGGTGATTTAAAGTTCCCTCTCGGAGGTGGCACTGGAGGGTCTCCATGATGATCTTCGGACTGGCCACCGGGGGTCCCCAGCTTCAGCTGACTCATTTTGGTGATTTTAGGAGCAGAGCCTATCTGTAACTTCTGTTCGCTCTCTGACTCCAAACAAGTTGCCTCATTCATTTTTTCAATTAGGACTTGGTCCAGAATGCCAGGATCTTCTAGGTACTGTTTCAGCTGCAACTTGATGCCTTTGCTGATTAATCTCGTTCCCAATGTTCTCAAAAACTTCTTCTGGAATAGTCTAGCATCAAACCTCTTCTCCGCTTCTACATCTCTGGATGCAAACAACAGTCTCTCCTTCAGTTCAATTGCTCTGAACAAGAAACTTTGGGGTGATTCATTATTTTTCTGTGAGAGGTTAATGAGTCGGTGGAACAATTCTGAAGTACTCTCTTCTTTATAGTGCCCTTTTAAAATCATCTTCAGCTGTTGCAAGGTCAATTGACTCTTCATTTCTAGCATACTACGGAGGTTCAGTCCTGGGATGATCGCTTTCACCACCCCCTCAATGATCTCATCTGGCTTGTAGCCTTTCTGTAAGCCAGCATCGATCTGGTGCAACAAGTTCATATAAGACAGTTTCTCTTTCTGTTCACACTCTCAAATCTGTCCCAGGATCTTGAATTCTTTCCTTATGGTGATTTGTGGTGTTACAGAGGACTGTCTTTCTGATTTATCTAGTCCGAGCAGGGTAAAGGTTGTGTCTGAGTCTGTCACCCGTTCAGAGGTTTTGATTGATTCCTGTAGGGCTGTTGTTAGGGCTTTGAATTGTTCTTTAAATTCCTGTAGTTCTGTCTGCGGATGGAGATTCCTGCTTTTGGTAATTGGTGCCACCCCTCCATCCTCAAACTTCAGCCAGGTTAGAAACTGTGTTAGCTCCTGGAGGAATGTCCCCATGACGTCTTCAGCTTCTTTCTCCCCAGCTCATCCATTTTTGCATTAATGGCAGCTAACAGTTACCTGCGGTTGTGTGCTTTAGAAATCTGTTCTTCTGACATCTTTATATGTTCTGCTACTGTTCTCAATTTTTCACAGGTTAACTGAAGAAGCAGCTCACTAATTCTGTCCATTTGTATTTCCACATCCATTGCTGCTAGTGAGTTTTCTTTAGGTCTGGTCCCCTTTAACTGGTGTAGCAGAGTTGAATTGATGTGTTTTGCTGCTGTGTTTTCCAGACACTTTTCCTCTTCTCCCTCTACATGCTAATTCCCACTTAGGATTCCCTGTACGGGCCACCAATGTTACACGCACGCCACTAGGTTCAGATAGGGCGAGACCGGTTTCATGAATTCTTTGGAATCCTCGGGGAAATGTTACTCAGGGCAACCATAGGCAGAAGCTTCTCTCAGGCACATGATAGATTCAATTGCTGACCAGACACATCTAACAAGAGTCTTTTTTAACAGTTTAACAGTGGAATGTAATCTGAAGCACGGCCAGTGCAATTCAGGGATATTACAGCAACAATCTTCATTACAGTACAGTCTGAGTTTCTTGAGCAACCGGCTCCAGTAACAATACAGTAGTTTCTTCACAAGGCACAGTATTACAGTCTCTTCAGTAGCATAATTCAGCATAGATTAGATCTCTTAGCAGCACACTTCTATGCATACACAACCACAGGCTTTTCCTTCACAAGGACACAATAGTAAACAGCATTCTGTATCCTGCATGGAGATGTAGGGGGGCAGGGTTTGATGAGGGAGATGATCCCTGTGACACAATTCCTTCCAGTTCTTATCTTCCTGCCCGATAATACTCTGCACTGTTAGTTCAGGGAGTTTATCTGACATGTGTTTATTTTCTCTCGTGATCTGAATCCTGTTTAGTTGCCTTCTGTCAGATCCAGATAACACACTACCTTTCTCTTCGGCTTCAGCCAGACTACAATAACAAGTTCTCCACAATCCCCCTGGGGCTCTGCTAAAACACTCCCTGTCTCCTGTGACGGTGTTAACCCCTCTAGTTGCTGGATGCTTCTGGAGCACAACACTTCCTGTCTCCTGTGCTTGTGTTATTTTGTAACAGTTGCTGGATGCTTTTGAAGCAACAGCATTCCTTCTGCATGTCACACATGCCTTTATTTAAGAAAAAGATAGTTGTTACTGAGTCTATTGAGATACCAGGTTGGGAACAGACTCCCTATAATATTTTGGCAGCCAAATGGTCCCACAGTGTTGGTTTGAGTGAACCATGGGACAAATGTCTGAAGGTGTAAAAAAAATACTTCTTTCAGTATATTTTTCTATTGAGGACTTCTTATCAGATGCGATTGATCAAAGTATCAATATCACGATATTCTTATAAAAAAATATATCGATTTATTCTTGGATTGTCCATTATAAAGAATGATTGCAATAGTTACATAAAATAGTTAAATAGTTAGAGTGATTGTCCATTTATCCATAATTAGCTTAATAGTTGAGATTCACTCATCTTTTCCTTGGATCCTGGATGGTAGGTTGCGTCTGTCTGTGTCCAGCACGTGTGTTAGGATGACACCATGTGTCGTCCAGTGTCCTGTGAAATGGACTAACTAAAAATAAACAAATAGCGCATGTTACCTAGAAACCCTAGCACAATGGCTGATGCAATCTTATGCAATGTATGGTACAGAATTCAGAATAAAATTAATATCCGTAATTAATATTTAACAATTCCCCCTTTTGAGGATGACAGACATCAACTGAAATCCTCAAAGTAGATAGGTTCATCATTAGGATAATAGGATCATTTTTCTTTTCTTCTTCCTTGGCAATATCATTTAATGTCCATAACAATATTAATAATAATAATAATAATAATAATATCAATATCGGATTATTGTTATATGTATTCAATAGCATAATGATGTGAATCCATGTTATGGTAAGCCGTGACTAATATTCATTTAACTACATTGGTCGCTTCAACTACTTCTAACGGCGAACAAACACCGTCAGAAAACCCAGGTGGCAACCCAGGTGGCCGCCCTGGTGTGGATGGCTTCCTATCTTCAAAGATTCAAACAAGACCCAATAATAGAAGAACACGTGCCACACCTTACCAGGTTAGTGCTGCTTGCGGGGGGCTCCGCATTGTTAACTTATCCAACCACGTACTAACTGACAAGCAGATGGAGGTCCTGGGGCTGGGACTATCTTTTGCACCCACTAATGCATTTCATTTTTTTACTGCCCTGAAGGACCTCCACCTGTTTGCACGTAAACTTATTCTTAAAAAATTACATTCCAGGCCACATGGTGAGGATGGCCCTGTGACCACGACAGAGATGGAGGCATTGAAGGATTTGTAGGACCTCTTGATGGAGCAGGACCAACCCCCAAATACAGGTGGGTTACCACAGTCGAGGTATCCTAGATCCACAAGGTTCCCTCACTTGTCCCTGAGTCCGGCAGTTGAAATATTTGTGCGTCTAGTGACGGAGGATTTGAGACATCTCTCCACACGCAGACGCTTTGACAATCTTACTCATTCTCAGCGTACTGCGATAGAACGGTTGAAATCACTTCGTGATGTGGTTATTAAACCAGCGGACAAGGGAGGGAACATTGTACTGTGGCCCTGTTCTAAATATGAGAGGGAGGCGTTACGCCAACTAAGGGATACCAAGACATATTCGAGGTTACCCTTTAATCCTACTGCCTCCTTCTCTGCCGCGCTCCAGGGGATCCTGGGCAGGGCCTGTGATCAGGGAATTATTAACAAGCAAACAGTTGAAGCTTTACCTGTTCGATTCCCTAAAACTGCTACTTTTTACCTACTTCCAAAAATTCGCAAGGACGCCCTCAACCCGCCGGGACGTCCAATCGTGTCAGGCCTAAGTAATTTGTGTGGTCCTATTTGCCAGTATATTGACAGCCACCTTCGCCCATTAGTGGAGACACTTCCTTCATACATTCAGGACACGATGGACGTCTTAAGGCGCGTTAATGGCGTCCTTGTGACGGATGGTATCCTGCTAGTCACGGCCGATGTTGAGAGCCTCTACACATGTATTAGCCATGATCTGGGCCTTTCTGCAGTCCGCCTCTTCCTTGGGGCGTCCAATCTGGACGGCCTCTCACGAAATTTTATCCTTGATCTCCTCCACTTCGTCCTCCACCACAATTATTTTTTATTCAAAGATACGGTGCATCTACAAAGGCGTGGCACGGCGATGGGGGCGTCTTGTGCGCCCTCGTACGCCAATCTCTTCTTGAGGTCCTGGGAGAGAGACATTTTTGGCGACGAGGGCGTGCGCCGCGCCGACCCCGTCGTGTCATGGCTTAGATACATCGATGATATTTTGTTTCTGTGGCGGGGGACGGTGGAGGAGCTTGACGATTTCATGGTGCAGCTTAACTCAAACAATCGTTCCATTAGGCTTACCTATACATACCATCATAAACAGATTGACTTTCTAGACATCAGTCTGGAGGTGGGTGAGTACCACACCATCCAGACTGATGTCTTTAGAAAACCCACCTCGGTCAATTCCTTAATACATGCTGCCTCTGCACATGATCCCTCTACAATTCGTGCCATCCCGGTCAGACAATTCCTGAGGATGAGGCGGATCTGTTCCACCGACTACAAGTTTAGGAGACAGGCTTCGGATCTGGCAGAACGCTTCAGGCAACGTGGGTATAGCAACCACTGCATCGGCCGTGGCTACTCGAGAGCACGGAACACATTCCGTAACCATCTGATTTATTCCTCAAATTCATCCAAACGGGTGACAACGGAAAGAATCCGCTACATCTCCACATATAATCATGAGTGGGGGAATATGCGGCGGATCCTTTCCCGTCATTGGGGTGTGCTCAGCGAGGAGCCCTCCCTACGTGAATCTTTAGGAAGCTATCCACAAATGACCCCCCGGCGGGCCAATAACCTGGGTGACATACTGGTATCCAGCCACTATATAACTCCCTTGACGAATCCATTTGTGTCCCGCGGACCCACGTTTGGCTCGTTCCCCTGTGGCCACTGTGCCGCCTGCGCCAATATCCTGCGCAGCTGGGTGTTCACGTTCTCTGATGGCTCTCGTGAGTTTAAAATCCGCAATTACATCTCATGCGGTACAACCCATGTTATATATTATGCTACATGTGGTTGTCAATTAATTTATGTAGGACTCACTACGAGAGAGCTGAGGATCAGGGTTTGTGAACACGTGCGGGACATTGGCGCGGCTCGGACGGTGGCCGACCCCAGGGAGCTCAAAACATTGCCGCGTCACTTTAAGGCTGTCCACAATTGCGATCCGAGGACACTAAAGTTTTGCGGCATTGATGTCATACATTTGGGCTCCCGGGGTGGAAATGGTAAGCAACTTCTGGCCCAAAAGGAGGCCAGATGGATCGTCACTTTAGACACCATGGCTCCGCGGGGCCTCAATGAGAGTTTGGGGTTCTCGTCCTTCCTCTGAAATGAAGTGACGGATTGTATGATATGTTCTGTGTTTCTGCTCCCCTGTGGACCATGATATGTCTATTTCTGGACCATGGCTTTAGGTTTTTAGTTTTTATATTCTTTTCTAATTTTTATATTTTCCCTTTTATTCTCTTTGTACTCACATTTTCTCCGACAGTGACTGTGCCCCAGGACCTCTTCTTTTTGATGTACATCTATGGCAGACGATCTGTCTTTTGAACTCCTTCGTCTTTTGATGTCTACAAGAGATTCTGATACAGATACTGCTACTGCACTCTTGATTCTTGACCGGGATGTACACTTTACTTGTGGATTCTGTTTGATATCTGGTACTTGTGACTGATTGAAACCATGTTGAGAAATCTATAGTTGTGCACTTTTTGGCACTATATGTCCCCTTTTGCAAGGGGACTTATGCTGTTATAACGCTAATTGTATAGACATATGTACCTCTTTTTTTGACCTAATGCACCATCCCCTCCTTTCATACCTTTCTATTGAGCTGTACTTCCATGACCAGCATTATTTGCTACTATTAGTATCATGATATTAACTTTTATAGAACATTAGTATTGTGCTGGCTGGCTGGAATAGCTACCGGGTTTTGATTGGTGGGGATATTGTTGCTCCCTTTATGTGGTTTCATTTCTGTTATTGGCACTCAGTCCCAAGCTCACCTCCTACATGGATGTAGTGCACATGCGCCCGGTCCGTCCCGTGCCGTGCTGCGCTCGGCTGTCTTTATGCCTTCGGCGCGCCGCCGGGAATAGCATTCATTTGCATTTCGGTCTGCGCGCCGACGTCATGACAGCTGGGGCGCGTGCGCGGGATATGTGACGGCCGTTGCGCATGCGCCGCCCATCATCCAGTACTTGGCGGCCATCTTGGACGACCACATGATGTATCATGTGACACTTCTGGGCGTATTTAAAGGTCCTGGCAGCACCCTCACACACGCCTCTTGATAAAGCTGATCTACACCCGGCGAAACGCGCGTCGAGGCCTTTCTCATTCACTATCTGGTCCCTGTGTGGTCTCCCAGAGGTCTGGGGCCCCTTACATTAGGGTAAGTTTGGTACAATATGACCTTTGGGTCTTTCTGGACCGCATGGTCCATATGGGAGTGACCTTTTTGCTTGCCCTGATTGTGCGTCCCTCTCCCTGTTTTAGTGTAAGCATGCACCCTTCTGACTCTAGGGGTGAACCTCTGGAGAGACCCACTTACAAATATGCGGGACCATTTGTCTGCTTGTCTTAATTTTGTGTCATAACTATTAATGCTATGTATTGTCTTTTAATGAACTATGTCTACAATAAAGTCTTTTCATGCGATTTCACTCAGCTGTTCTCCTAGTTTTATATAAGTCTTGAGTGGGCTATGTGGAGACGGGGTCGGAATTTTTCTGGGGACCATTAACCCACGTCATTTATTATGCGGGTCGCAGTCTGTTTATTCATTTAACATATATAATTATACTTCCCTAAATCTAAATCGAAATAATCACGGGTCCAATCGTCATCATCTGATGTCATCGGTTCTTGTCTCGTCTTCTTCTTGGTTCTTTTAAAACACAGTCTTTAGATGAAAATTCCTTTGAAATAAATTATAGCGTGTAGATATTGTACAGTCCATAATTGTGTTCATTATTGTTCAGTCTTTAAACTGTACTCTTTATTAGAAAGATCATGTGTGTCAATTGATAAGAAAACAAAGTCCATGGATGAAATGTAGCTTTAATATCTGTGCAGTGTCACCTGGACTTACGTTGGATTGTCTTTGGATAATTCTGGAATCCTCCGTGTCATCCGCACTGGTCTCCTGTCACTTTTGGAACAGGTGTGACGTCTTTGGTCAGAAAAGCAAGGGTTAACTTGACACTTCCCTGCTCTATATAGCACCATAACCAGTACTTAATCCTTAATGTACAGAACACATATATCAGGCTGGCAGAATCCTGACACTCCGTTATTATTCACCAGCTTTCAGGTGATAGGAAACCACTGGAACATGATGAAACTTGAACACAACCCAGTTCATATAGGATCATCGTCCTCTGCAGTCGTGGTTATCAGTGGTGTGAATGTATTGTAATTGACACAGTCTATTATCACTCAGCATTCACAACATCTTTACCTTCTGAGATTTCCGTATATCGGTTGCTTCTTCTTGTAACTTTTGAGAATCTCTTTAATTTATAAATATGAAAAATCTTTATTAAGATAGAATTAATAATTGCAATGTCTTGATTGAAGTCTTCATTCGCTAATCTGATACCAAATCTGGCAACTTTCCTAACCTATAATATCATAGGGTACCATAGCAATCAATAATGTTCATCTAATTATTATCAAAATATTAAAATAAATTATGTTTGGAATAATAAAACAATAATAGATAGTAATTCATTATTAATCAAGTTCTTCATGTGATAGAACATTTTTATGTCATAGGTGTAATTACCTTTTCCAACCCATAGGTGTCAGTGTGTTTTGAAACAAGTGTTTATTAGTGATGAGCGAGCACTAAAAGGCTCGGGTGCTCGAAGCTCGGGTTGAGCAAATTGGAATACTCGGGTGCTCGACCCGAGCAACGAGCCCAATGTAAGTCTATGGGAAACTCGAGCATTTTTCTGGCGGTCCCCCCGGCGGTCTGCAGAAGGTCAAAAATTGCCCAAATCGATGGGAACAGTGCTCAATTAAACGTCAGGCTGGCAGAATATATAGGCAGACAGGCAGGCAAGGTATATAGGAGGGTGCGTGAAAAACATAGCAGGGCAATTGGAACACACTAGTGCCCTCCGATTTTCATGCACCCGTCTCTTTAAAAAAGCCGGCTGGCAATTCATCAGCGGCATACACCGGTACCTGACAATTTAGAACAGAAAGAAAAGAGCATCACACATAGATTAGATAGATAGAAACATGACAGTCACATATATAATAAGTACAGTGATAGTGTTGGTTACTGTACTTGTCATTTAGTGTTAAAATAAAGGATTTATTAAAAAAAAATAATAGTGTTTTTGTCTCTTTAAAAAAGCCGGCCGGCAATTCATCACCAGCAGCATACACCGGTACCAGACAATTTAGAACAGAAAGAATAGAGCATCACACATAGATTAGATAGATAGAAACATGTCAGTCACATATATAATAAGTACAGTGATAGTGTTGATTACTGTACTTGTCATTTAGTGTTAAAAGAAAGGATTTATTTAAAAAAATTGGCGTGGGGTTCCCCGTAATTTTAGTCTCTAGCGGAGGTTAAGCAGACGGCTAGGGCAGATGTTTGAAGCCTGGGAAGGGGGTAATACCCACAGAGCTTCCCAGGCTACTAATATCAGCCTCCAGCTGAATACCTAGCCTTTGCTAGCTATTAAAATGGGGGACCCCACGTCATTTTTTTTGGGGTCCCCCATTTTAATAGCTAGTAAAGGCTAGGTATTCAGCTGGGGGCTGAATACCTAGCTAGTAAAGGCTTAAAATGGGGGACCCCCCCAAAAAATGACGTGGGGTCCCCCCTATTTTAATAGCTAGCAAAGGCTAGGCAGACAGCTGGGGGCTGATATTAAAAGCACAGGAAGGGTGCCATGAATATTGGCCCCCTCCCACGCTAGAAACACCAGCCGTCAGCCACCCCATAGGATGCGCCAATTCTGGCACTTAGCCTCGCTCTTCCCACTGCCCTGTAGCGGTGGCAGTGGGGTAATAGGGCTGGGGTTGATGTCAGCTTATAATGCCAGCTGACATCAAGCCCAGGTTAGTAATGGAGAGGCGTTTATAAGACACCCCCATTACTAACCCCATAGTCAAAGTTAAAAAAAAACACAAACACCCAGAATAGAGTCCTTTAATTGAAATAAACGCACAATTCTTTAATGTTCTAAATTAAACCATACTTACCATCACGCCCATTCCAGCTAAAGCCAACGATCTCCTGCAATAAAAATAAAATAGTAAACCAACCTCATCCTTACCTTTCCATGGTTCCCAGGCCGGCTCCAGCTCTGCTACATTCACATGACAGGCTGGATCGCAGCCGAAAGCTGCCATCCAGCTTGCCATGCCGCAGACACTGAGAAGCGCAGGTATGCTTGCGCTCCTCAGTGTCTGGCTGTGACGGCATCCAGATGAGCCGAGTTAATGTCCAATGAACTCAGCTCACCTCATGCACGTCACTGACAGCGTGGGAAAATTCTCCTGCGCATGCGGTGAGCGTGAGAGAATTCTCCTGCGCTCACCGCAAGCGTGGGAAAATTCTCCTGCGCTTGCGGTGAGCGCAGGAGAATTCTCTCACGCTCACCGCATGCGCAGGAGAATTTTCCCACGCTGTCAGTGACGTGCATGAGGTGAGCTGAGTTCATTGGACATGAACTCGGCTCATCTGGATGCCGTCACAGCCATACACTGATGAGCGCAAGCATGCCTGCGCTTCTCAGAGTCTGCGGCATGGCAAGCGGGATGGCAGCTTTCGGCAGCGATCCAGCCTGTCATGTGAATGTAGCAGAGCTGAAGCCGTCCTGGGAACCATGGAAAGGCAAGGATGAGGTTGCTTTATTATTTTACTTTTATTGCAGAAGACATAGGCTTCAGCTGGAATGGGCGTGATGGTAAGTATGGTTTAATTTAAAACATTAAAGAATTGTGCGTTTATTTAAATTAAAGGACTTTATTCTGGGTGTTGTGTTTTTTTTAAATACTTTACTAGAAATTCATGGCGGTCATGTCTAATATTGGCGTGACCCCATGAATTTCGGGCTTAGGGCCAGCTGATAATACCAAGCTGACCCTAACCCCTTTATTACCCAGTGAGCCACCGCACCAGGGCCCTAGATGAGTTGGGTACAGCACCAGAAGATGGCGCTTCTATGAACGCGCCATTTTCTGGGGTGGCTGCGGACTGCAATTTACAGCGGGGGGGGGGGGGGCAGAAAGCTTGGGCCTCCATGCGCTGCGGATTCCAGCCCCCAGCTGCCTAGTTGTACCTGGCTGGACACAAAAATAGGGCGAAGCCCCATGTATTTTTTTTTTTTATTATGTCATGAAATTCATGAAATAATAAAGAAAAAAAGGGCTTCCCTATATTGTTGTGTCCGGCCAGGTACAAATTGGCAGCTGGTGGTTGGGGGCAGCCCGCTCCTGCCTGCTGTACCTGGCTGGACACAAAAATAGGGCGAAGCCCCACGTCAATTTTTTTTTTATTATTTCATGAAATTCAGCTTTCGGCTACGATCCAGCCTGTCATGTGAATGTAGCAGAGTTGGAGCCGTCCTGGGAACCATGGAAATGTAAGGATGAGGTTGGTTTATTATTTTACTTTTATTGCAGAAGACATTGGCTTCAGCTGGAATGGGCGTGATGGTAAGTATGATTTAATTTAGAACATTAAAGAATTGTGCGTTTATTTCAATTAAAGGACTTTATTCTGGGTGTTTGTGTTTTTTTTTAACTTTGACTATGGGGTTAGTAATGGGGGTGTCTTATAGACGCCTCTCCATTACTAACCTGGGCTTGATCTCAGCCGGCATTATAAGCTGACATCAACGCCCGCCCTATTACCCCACTGCCACCGCTACAGGGCAGTGGGAAGAGCGAGGATAAGTGCCAGAATTGGCGCATTCATAGGGCGGCTGACGGCTGGTGTTTCTAGCCTGGGAGGGGGCCAATATTCATGCCACCCTTCCTGGGCTATTAATATCAGCCCCCAGCTGTCTGCCTAGCCTTTGCCAGCTATTAAAATAGGGGGGACCCCACGTCACTTTTTGGGGGGGGTCCCCCATTTTAATAGCTGGTAAAGGCTAGGTATTCAGCTGGGGGCTGATATTAGTGGCCTGGGAAGCTCCGTGGGTATTACCCCCTTCCCAGGTTTCAGACATCTGCCCCAGCCGTCTGCTTAACCTCCGCTAGAGACTAAAATTACAGGGAACCCTATGCCAATTTTTTTTTTAATAAATCCTTTATTTTAACACTAAATGACAAGTACAGTAACCAACACTGTCACTGTACTTATTATATATGTGACTGACATGTTTCTATCTATCTAATCTATGTGTGATGCTCTATTTCTGTTCTAAATTGTCGGGTACCGATGTATGCCGCTGAAGAATTGCCGGCCGGCTTTTTTAAAGAGACGGGTGCATGAAAACACTATTATTTTTTTTTTTTTAATAAATCCTTTATTTTAACACTAAATAACAAGTACAGTAACCAACACTGTCACTGTACTTATTATATATGTGACTGACATGTTTCTATCTATCTAATCTATGTGTGATGCTCTATTCTTTCTGTTCTAAATTGTCGGTACCGGTGTATGCCGCTGCTGAATTGCCGGCTTTTCATGTTTCTCTGTGAGCACTGTTCCCATCGATTTGGGCAATCACTGTAATGCCACAACCACCATGGCTGTGGCATTACAGTGAGTGGCAGACAATCCCTGCATGATTGGTGCTCTAAATAGCGCCAAACATGCAGGACGGGGACCCGAGCTCCCGCTCGAGCATATCGAAAGTACTCGGCGAGCTCCGAGCATCTCGAGTACTGAGATGCTCGGGTGAGTACCGAGCAGTGGCGAGCAAGCTCGCTAATCACTAGTGTTTACCAATAATACCAAAGAAAGTATACTCATGAACCAAAATGAATAAATATATGAATGAATGAATGCAAGAATGACTTGTGTTTACTCAAAAAATTGAAATATTTTTTTTCTTATATTGGAACCATATCATTATATTTAATGAAGCAATATTCTTGTACTAGACATTACTTTATTAAATATGAATGTGTTTTCTCAATTGAGATATTGAACTGAAATAATAAAATAAAAAAATTAGAATTAAAAATGAAAAATGAAAAAAATAAGAAGAAAGTAAGAATAAAATTGAAAAAAGAAAAATTAAATTAAGACTAAAAATAATAATAATAATAATAATAAAAATAAGGCCTTTATATGTTAATGACAAATGCAGAGTAATTGTATTCTCCATAAAAATACCCTTATATTTCCATTATCTGGATGATTTCATATTTGTCATAACCTTGTATTACCAAAAATGATTAAATTATGTAACTTTGCATGTAATACCCTTCTTAATCATACCATTGTAGCTTATTAATATTTCTTCTTCATTAAAATGTGTGAAAAATAAGTATTGATCAAAAGTGATTATGTAATCAGGATCAAAAGCACATTTTCCCCCTTAATGGCAAAAAATATTATTTTAGAAAATAATTTATATATCAGAACCAAATTAAAAATAATTATTCTTCTATAAATATTTTGCATAAATGTCATAGCATATATTTGTCTGAAGAGGTGTGTACCTATTTATGTAACCATTAAAAATAATAATATCCTTGAATACTATAAAATTATCATTGTGAAAAATTATTCTAAATGTAAATTTGCTTTATAAACCATTTTAATGTGTGGTTACCCTTATCCACTATTAGCTAAATCAAGAAGTAATAATTACTAAAGAAATATAGAAATATATATATTATATAGATAATACTTAATTATGTATCATCATTTTCTCAGACTTAAATGTAATTTTGTACCTTCACATAAAGAAACAAACATACATGAGGCCTCTGTCACACAAATCTCACTTAGCAGCTGCACATATATTCAGCAAATTTCACTCTGTTACAGATTCGTTCAGCTCAAACATTCCACATATATATACAGTACAGACCAAAAGTTTGGACACACCTTCTCATTTAAAGATTTTTCTGTATTTTCATAACTATGAAAATTGTACATTCACACTGAAGGCATCAAAACTATGAATTAACACATGTGGAATTATATACTTAACAAAAAAGTGTGAAACAACTGAAAATATGTCTTATATTCTAGGTTCTTCAAAGTAGCCACCTTTTGCTTTGATGACTGCTTTGCACACTCTTGGCATTCTCTTGATGAGCTTCAAGAGGTAGTCACCGGAAATGGTTTTCACTTCACAGGTGTGCCCTGTCAGGTTTAATAAGTGGGATTTCTTGCCTTATAAATGGGGTTGGGACCATCAGTTGTGTTGTGCAGAAGTCAGGTGGATACACAGCTGATAGTCCTACTGAATAGACTGTTAGAATTTGTATTATGGCAAGAAAAAAGCAGCTAAGTAAAGAAAAACGAGTGGCCATCATTACTTTAAGAAATGAAGGTCAGTCAGTGCGAAAAATTGGGAAAACTTTGAAAGTGTTCCCAAGTGCAGTTGCAAAAACCATCAAGCGCTACAAAGAAACTGGCTCACATGAGGACCGCCCCAGGAAAGGAAGACCAAGAGTCACCTCTGCTTCTTGTTACGGATCCGGGTGGTGGAACCTCTGTGCTGCGGAGCAAGGAGGGACCAGAGGGGCGTAACTAGGTATCAACTCGGACTGACCAGGGTAGCACGGCGGCTCAATCGACTCCGTGAACCAGGGAAGGACCGAGCAGAAGGACCAGGTGCTACTCTGGGCCTGTCCTTGTATGAGAGCAGGGGACTCCCACGGGTAACTGGCAGGAGCCTCCGGGTAGGCACGGCAGGTAACTGATAAGAGCCTTCAGGTAGGCTGACTGATAGGCACGGCAGGTAACTGGTACGTTCTCCGGGTAGGCAGGCAAGCCAGGCCCATAGACACACTGGCGGGTTTGGATCGTAGGCAGACCGTCGGGCTGGCGGAGACAGGTAGTCAGGCTGGCGGACAGGACTGGTAGTCAGGCTGACAGACTGGGCTGGTAGTCAGGCTGGCGGACAGGACTGGCGGACAGGGCTGGTAGTTAGACTGGCGGACTGGACTGGTAGTCAGGCTGGCAGACTGAGCTGGTAGTCAGGCTGGCGGACTGGACTGGTAGTCAGGCTGGCGGACTGGACTGGTAGTCAGACTAGCAGCGGGACCTGAGGGCTGAAGCAGAGTTTAGGACACAAAGCTACAACCTTGCACGGGCACCTCCATTTTGGAGGGGGTGCCTTCTATATGAGAGGTTCTCCGGCCATTGGCTGAGGACTCCTTAGGACGGCGCGCGCGGCCCCTTTAAGAGGGGGGGAGAGCGCGCCCTAAGCACAGTGCCCGGGAAGCTGCGCGCGCCGGCAGCAGCAGCAGGAAAGCCGGAAGACGCCGGGCCGGGAGCGTGGCGGTAAGAGGGACGGCGTCTCTGCCTGTCAGGGAGCAGAGACGCCGATACTACAGTACCCCCCCTTTACGCCCCCTCTTTTTTAGGCCAGAAAGAAATTTTTTAAGGAGAAGAAAGGCGTGGATGTTCTCCCTGGGTTCCCAAGTTCTCTCCTCTGGGCCAAACCCCTTCCAATCCACCAGAAAAAAGGTTTTTCCTCTTACCCTCTTGGTGGCCAGAATGTTCTCTACCTCATAGACGTCCTCAGCGGAGACCGGAGCAGGGGGGGTACCTGGATTGTCAGAAAAAGAATTAAGCACAACTGGTTTGAGGAGAGATACGTGGAAGGAGTTGGGAATCCGTAAGGTGGCCCGGAGTTTTAACTTGTAGGCTACTGGGTTGATTTGCTTGAGGACATCAAAAGGACCGATGAACCGTGGACCCAACTTATAGGAGGGTATTTTGAGACGAACATGTTTGGAGGAGAGCCAAACCTTGTCTCCCAGATGGAATTGAGGTGGGTCCTGGCATCTCTTATCAGCATGTTTCTTCATCCGCTCGGAGGAATAAAGAAGTGCGGACCTAGTGTCCTCCCAAATGGTGGAAAATTCGCTGACCAGAGACTCCGGGGCAGGGTTGTCCACTGAAGCGGAGACGGGAAACGGAATCCGGGGATGTTGACCGTAGACTACAAAGAACGGGGACTTGGAAGAAGATTCGCTCTCATGGTTGTTATAGGAGAATTCGGCCCATGGTAGGAGCTCTACCCAATCGGTATGGTGAGCGTTGACGAAGTGCCGGAGGAAGCTGGTAAGGGTCTGGTTGATACGTTCCACTTGGCCATTTGACTGCGGATGGTAAGCAGAGGAAAAATCCAGGGTGACATCCAGCAGCTTACACGTAGCTCTCCAGAAACGCAAAGTAAACTGGACCCCGCGATCAGACACAACGTGGAGGGGTGGGCCATGGAGACGAAAATGTGATGGATGAAGTCCTTAGCCAGCACAGATGCAGACGGGAGACCAGGCAGAGGGATGAAGTGGGCCATTTTAGAAAAGCGGTCAGCGACCACCCAAATGACAGTACAACCGGCAGAAACAGGGAGATCGGTAATAAAGTCCATAGCAATGTGTTGCCATGGGGCAGCAGGTACGGGAAGAGGCAGGAGACGGCCGGCTGGAAGATGTCTGGGAACCTTGTTGCGGGCACAGGACGAACAGGCCGTCACGAAGTCTACTACATCCTTGCGCAGGGTAGGCCACCAGTAATGCCGGGTAATGAGCAAGAAGGTCTTCTTCTGGCCAGCATGGCTGGCTAGTTTAGATGAATGACCCCAGTGAAGAACCTTCTTACGATCTGGAACCGCTACAAATGTCTTACTGGGTGGGAGACGAGACAGGTCCAAGGGGGCCACATTCATCACTTTGGAGGGATCGATGATATGCATAGGCTCCTCCTCTTGATCGGAAGACAGGAAGGATCGGTACAAGGCGTTGGCTTTAACGTTCTTGTCCGCAGGGCGGTAATGTAGGGTAAAGTTGAAGCGGGCGAAGAACAAAGGCCACCGGGCCTGACGTGGATTGAGTCTTTGGGCATTCTGTAGATATGCCAGGTTTTTGAGGTCAGTGTAGATGACCACCGGGTGCAGAACCCCCTCAAGCAGGTAACGTCACTCCTCCAGCGCCAATTTGATGGCTAGCAGTTCTCGGTCTCCTATGGAGTAGTTGCGCTCGGATGAGAAGAGCTTGGAGAAGAAGCCGCAGGTTACCATTCTCCCGGACGGAGATTTCTGGGTGAGCACCGCTCTGGAAGAGGAAGCATCAACCTCCAGAAAATTTGTTGCAATCCGGACGGTGCAGCACTGGGGCAGAAGAAAAGGCTAGTTTTAAGGAGAGGAAGGCCTCCTCTGCTTCGGACGGCCATTCCTTAGGATTTGCTCCCTTACGGGTGAGCGCAGAGATGGGAGCAGTCCGGGAAGAGAAATGTGGGATGAAGAGACGGTAATAATTCGCGAAGCCCAGGAATCACTGAATCGCCTTCAGCCCCTCCGGACGGGGCCACTTTAAGAAGGCAGAAACCTTCTCGGGGTCCATCCGTAGACCTGTCTTAGAGATAATATAGCCCAGGAACGGAAGAGAGGTCTGCTCGAAGAGGCATTTTTAAAATTTTGCGTATAGGTGATTCTGCCTGAGCCTAAGCAGGACCTGACGAACATTCCTCCGGTGTGTGGGAAGATCCGGAGAGAAGACCAAGATGTCGTCCAGGTACACCACCACGCAAAAATATAAGAGGTCACGGAAGATGTCATTAACTAATTCTTGGAAGACGGCAGGAGCATTACAGAGGCCGAAGGGCATCACACGGTATTCATAGTGGCCGTCCCGGGTATTGAATGCCGTCTTCCACTCGTCTTCTTGGCGGATCTGGACCAAGTTATATGCCCCACGAAGATCGAGCTTGGTAAAGATCTTCGCACCTTTAAGGCGGTTGAACAGCTCAGAGATGAGTGGCAGGGGATATTTGTTTATGATAGTAATCTGGTTGAGTCCTCTATGTAACGGGTCAGGGAGGTGGAACCTCTGAGCAACTATACAAGGGGGTAGTCATTGTAAGGAAGCGGGTGGCTCCCAGGGAAGGCGGGCAGGTAATCACGGCTAGTGACGGGGACAGTCTCTGGGTAGAAGGGCAGGAGGACATGGCAGGTGACGGGGACAGTCTCTGGGTTGAAGGGCAGGAGGTCACGGCAAGTGACGGGGACAGTCTCTGGGTAGAAGGGCAGGAGGTCACGGCAAGTGACGGAGACAGTCTCTTGACAGGCGGGTGGTCACGGCAAGTGACGGCAGAGCCTCCAGGTAGGCTAGCAGGCAGGTAGCAGGTGGATGCTCCCAGGTGAGCGGGCAAGAGTCTCTGGACTGGCCGGTGGTCACAGCAAGTGACGGCTCCAGGTAGGCTAGCAGGCAGGTAGCAGAGAAGCGCTCCCAGGTGAGCGGGCAAGAGTGTCTGGACAGGCGGGAGGTCACGGCACATGGCAGCAGAGCCTCCAGGTAGGCTAGCAGGCAGGTAGCAGGTGAGCGCTCCCAGGTGAGCGGGCAAGAGTCTCTGGACAGGCAGGTGGTCACAGCACGTGACGGCGGAGCCTCCAGGTAGGCTAACAGGCAGGTAGCAGGTGAGCGCTCCCAGGTGAGCGGGCAAGAGTCTCTGGACAGGCAGGTGGTCCCAGCACGTGACGGCGGAGCCTCCAGGTAGGCTAGCAGGCAGGTAGCAGGTGAGCGCTCCCAGGTGAGCGGGCAGACTGATCCATAGACAGACTGGCAGGGCTGGTAGGCAGACTGTCGGACCGCAGATAGATAAGTAACAGGCAGGAATCTGGCAGGTGACTGGCAGGTGACTGGCAGGTAACTGGCAGGTAACTGGCAGGTAACTGGTAACGGGACCTGAGGGCTGAAGCAGAGCTTTGCAACAACATTGCTCAGGCACCTCCATTTTGGAGGAGGTGCCTTATATATGGTGAGGTCCTCCGGCCATTGGCCGGGGACTCCTTAGGACGGCGCGCGTGGCCCCTTTAAGAGAGGGGGAGTGCGCGCGCGCGCGCCCTAAGCACAGAGGCCGGGAAGCAGCGCGCGCTGCCAGCAGAGCGGGAGGAAGCCGCCGGGCACGGAGCGGAGAGGTGAGGGGAACGGCGTCCCTGCCTAGCAGGAGGCAGGGACGCCGACGCTACACTCTATAATCGATACAGGGGCATAGTGAACCGTCTTTCTTTTTTACGAAGAAGAATCTGGCTCCAGCCGGGGAGGTAGATTTCTGGATGAATCCCCTAGCCAGATTTTCTTCGATGTACTCCGAAAGGCCCGGGTTTCGGCCAACGACAACGGGTAAATACGCCCACGGGGTGGAGTGGCACCGGGTGCCAGGTCGATAGGGCAATCATATGGCCTATGAGGTGGCAGTGTCTCTGCTTCCTTCTTGTCGAAGACATCTGCATAGGACCAGTAAGGTGCCGGTAGACCAGGTAAATTAGCCGGAGTAGCCGGAGGTCGAGCCGGGGGAACCGGGACCAGGCAGGTCTCATGGCAATCCTGCCCCCAACGGAGCACCTCACCGGATTGTCAATTCAGAACGGGTTCATGTCTCTGTAGCCAGGGTAGACCTAGCAAAAGGGAGTGAGAGAGTCTGGAAAGCACATGGAAGGAGATCCTCTCTGAGTGCAGCATTCCCACCTGAAGGGTTACGGGCTCAGTGACGAGCAAGATGGTCACCGGAAGGAGTCTTCCATCCACGGAAGCGACTGCCAATAGTTCAGCCAGAGGTTTGGTAGGAATCTGATACTTCTCTACAAGGGACTGGGAAATGAGATTCCCAGCGGCTCTGGAATCCAGATGGGCGGTTTCAAAGAAGCGGTTCTCTCCACAGGAAATAGAGACGGTTAAAGTCAAGAACCGAGAGGATTTACTCTTGCCTAGGACGACCTCTCCGAGCGGTCCTAGACACTGGAGTTTCCCGGCTTCACCGGACAGGAACGGATCAGGTGCTCCTTACTACCACAGTAGAAACAGCTCCCTTCGGGTCGGCGTGTTTCTTGTCGAGACTTGACCATCTTGGTCTGGTCGATCTGCATAGGTTCGGGCGAGCGTGCCCGGGGAGTTGCTGGTTGGGAAGCAGGTTTCTGGAAAACCGGAGCAAGATGAGGAAATCTTCTCTCCCGGGTAGTCTCCTTAGCACGTTCTAGGAAACGGATGTCAATCTGGGTAGCCAGTGACACCAGGTCATCCAGGGTGGTAGGAATGTCCCGGCCGGCTAGCTCGTCCTTAATCCGACCGGAAAGACCCTCCCGGAAGGTGGACACCAGGGCCTTGTTGTCCCAGGCAAGCTCAGAAGCGAGGGTACGGAACTGTATGGCATACTGGCCCACGGTGAAATTCCTTTGGCGGAGACGAAGCAATGAGGAGGCAGTAGAAATCCTTCGTCCGGGCTCATCGAAGACCCTCCAGAAGGCAGTGAGGAAAGCCGGAAGATCGGACACCAGGGAATCCCCTCTCTCCCATAGAGTGTTTTAGCCATGCCAATGCTTCCCCGGTGAGGTGAGACATGATGAACGCCACCTTGGCCCGGTCGGAGGGAGACTGATGTGCCAGAAGTTCAAAGTGCAGTGTGCACTGGTTCAGAAAACCCCGACATAATACGGGGTCACCCCCAAAACGAGGAGGCGCAGAAAGCCGGGGTCCTAGGCTGGATGCCGTGGTATTGGTAGGCAGCGGCGTCGCCGGAGCGGGTGTCGCTCGGCTCGAGGCAGGCACAGGTGGGACAGACAGCGTGTCCAGGCAAGAGTTGACAGACCGCAGGTAGGTCAGGATGGTTTCCTGTTGGGATCTCTGACGAGAAACCTCCTGGTACAGGTCAGCAAGCGAAGGAGCCTGGGGGCCACCGGGTTTCATGGCCCATGCAAACTGTTACGGATCCGGGTGGTGGAACCTCTGTGCTGCGGAGCAAAGTGGGACCAGAGGGGGGTAACTAGGTATCAACTCGGACTGACCAAGGTCACACGGCGGCTCAGTCGACTCCGTGAACCAGGGAAGGACCGAGCAGAGGGACCAGGTGCTACTCTGGGCCTGTCCTTGTATGAGAGCAGGTGACTCCTAAGGGTAACTGGCAGGAGCCTCCGGGTAAGCACGGCAGGTAACTAGAAGGTAGGCTGACTGATAGGCACAGCAGGTAACTGGTAGGAGCCTCCAGGTAGGCTGGCTGATAGGCATGGCAGGTAACTGGTACGATCTCCGGGTAGGCAGGCAAGCCAGGCCCATAGACAGACTGGCGGGTTTGGATCGTAGGCAGACCGTCGGGCTGGAGAGTACACTTGGCTGGCGGAAACAGGTAGTCAGGCTGGCAGACAGGACTGGTAGTCAGGCTCGCGGACTGGACTGGTAGTCAGGCTGGCGGACAGGACTGGTAGTCAGACTGGCGGACTGGACTGGTAGTCAGGCTGGCGGACTGGACTGGTAGTCAGGCTGGCGGACTGGACTGGTAGTCAGACTAGCAGAGGGACCTGAGGGCTGAAGCAGAGTTTAGGACACAAAGCTACAACTGTTAGAACACTCCTGTTAGTTTTTTCTATCTTGTGTTTTGCGGTCACGTGACCATCTGCCTATATATTCCAGCTCCGCCCTTCTGGCTTTGCTGGACTTCAGTGTTGTTTGACTGTTTTGCTAGCCTGGTGCTTTGGTGCCTATCTCTGTCAGTTTGCTTGGTCCTCTTGGACCTCTAGTACTTTTTGTCAGTTTGTCTTTTGTGTTCTACAACAATTTCTTTTTAGGAGGTGTCCCATTTTTGTCCCAGTCCTTAGTTCTTTTAGGGACCCCTCCCTTAATTCTATAGGTCTTCGTTCAGACTAGCCGAGGACGAAGGCGGGTCTGTTCACTAGGAACAGGCAGCCTGCTACATCGTAGGGATTCAGCTTAGTCTTACTGTAGGGATAGTTTTCCCCTATCTTTCCTTAGTTCTTGTTGCAGATCATAACAGTAAGTCCAGCCCAAATAAGACTAAAAGGAAAGAAATTTGGGGATCAGTATGGTTTCCATCCAGGACTTGGCTCAACGCCTGCAGGGATTGTCTCTGGAGGTGGTTGAGCTTCAGCAACATGTGAGTAGCTGTCCTGGAGCGCATTTTGTCGAACCCAAGGTAGGACTGCCTGATGTTTTTTTATGGTAAACAGCAAGATTTTTTTTTCTTTAAAAATGCTTGTTTGTTATATTTTTGTTTGAGACCAAGATCCTCTGGGAATGAATCACAGCGCATTGGTTTTATTATGTCACTTTTGCGCAACGAACCACAGGGGTGGGCCTTTTCTCTCCAGCCTAATGATCCGTGTTTAAGTTCTGTTGAAGAATTTTTTTCTGCTATGGGGCTATTATATGACGATCCTGATTGAATCTCATCTGCTGAATCAGAACCTAGGCGTTTGAATCAGGGGTCAGATGATGTTGAAAATTATTGCACACACTTCAGGAGATGGGCCTCAGAAGTTAAATGGAATGATTCTGCGCTGAGATGTTTATTTCTTGCTGGTCTGAGTGAAAGGGTTAAGGATTTGCTAATTGCATTCCCTGCACCTGAGACTCTGCAGGAAGCTATGCAGTTAGCTGTTCGTGTGGACAGGAGACTGAGGTCTAGGGTGAATGATGTAAAAACTCCTGTAACGTCAGGTCCTAGTTCCCAGAAAATCTGCTCTGACAGCGGAGAACCAGTGGAGGTGGGGGCGATGTCACTCCGCTCTCAGGAAAAAGACCGGAGATTCGCCGAGGGATTGTGTCTTTATTGTGGTAAAGGTGACCATTTGATTAAGTATTGTGAGCGTAGTTTAAGTAAAGAAAAAAAAAGGTCAGTTACGCCTGTATAGCTTGTTTACGCTCTGCAGGAGTATTTCTTTCTGGGAGTACTACTCTGCAGGGAGATTTTATAGAATTTTAGGTATTTGTGGATTGTGGTTCAACACTTAATGTGATTGATAAAGGGTTTTTGGAAAACATTAAATTGAAATCCAAACCTTTGTCATCACCTATTTCTGTGGTTGCAATTGATAACACTCCTTTGAAATGTATTACTCACAAGACTGCTGCATTTCCTCTCACTATCAATGGAGTTCACCAAGAAATTTTGGATTTGGTTGTTTTGGATAATTTACCCTCTCCAGTTGTTCTAGGATTGCCTTGGTTAAAACTGCACAATCCTTTATTGGACTGGTCTACTAATGTGATTAAGTCTTGGAGTCCGAAGTGCTATGATAAATGTTGTAATAGTCGCATTGCGGCTGTGGAAAAAGTGGAATTACCTGTACCTATTCAAGATTTTTGGAGGGTTTTTTTGGAGGAGGAGTCACAAGTTTTACCTCCTCATAGGGATTATGATTGCGCCATTGAGTTTGTTCCAGGAGCTACTCTTCCCAAGAGTCGCTTGTTTAATCTGACTATCCCTGAAAGAAAGGCCTTGGAGGAGTACATACAGACTAGCCTGGCTGCTGGTCACATTAGACCTTCTAAGTCACCTGTGGCAGTTGGATTCTTCTTTGTTAAAAAAAAGGACGGCGGTTTATGTCCATGTCTGGATTTTCGTGAAATTAATAAGATTACCGTAAGCAATTCCTACCCGTTACCGTTAATTCCTGACTTGTTTAACCAGTTAGTGGGAGCCAAGTGGTTCTCCAAAATTGATCTCTGGGGGGCATACAATTTGTTACATGTGAAGGAGGGTGATGAATGGAAAACTGCTTTTAACACTCCGGTAGGTCATTTTGAGAATTTGGTGATGCCTTTTGGTCTTACCAATGCACCTGCATTTTTTCAGAACCTTATTAATGACATCCTGAGACCTCTGACTGGTAAGAATGTGGTTATGTATTTGGATGACATTTTGATTTATTCACCAGATCTGGAGTCCCATTGGCAGAGTGTACGTGAAGTTTTGCAGTTATTGGGTGATAATTCACTCTTTGCTAAGCTGGGGAAATGTGAGTTCGCTGTGCAGAAAATTAGTTTTTTGGGCTACATTGTCTCCAGCGAGGGCTTTGAGATGGACCCTGTGAAGTTTCAGGCTGTGCAGGAATGGCCTAGGCCTATTGGTTTGAAATCTATACAGAGATTTTTGGGTTTTGCCAATTATTACAGGAAATTCATTAAGAATTTTTCTGTAATTGTTAAACCTCTAACCGATCTCACCAGGAAAGGTGCGAATACGGCCCAGTGGACTACTGAGGTCATTGAAGTGTTTGAGTATCTCAAAGAGAGGTTCAGTTCTGCCCCTTATGCAGCCTGATGAGACCAAGCCTTTTTTGGTCGAGGTCGATGCTTCATCGGTGGGGGTCGGAGCAGTTTTGTCTCAGGAGAGACATCCTTGTGACTTCTTTTCGAAAAAAATTTCGGAAACCGAACTGAATTATGATGTTGGAAATCGGGAGTTGTTGGCTATTAAACTCGCGTTTGAACATTGGCGTCATTTTTTGGAAGGCGCTAGATTTCCTATTCAGGTTTTCACAGATCATAAGAATTTGATCTATCTGGAGGCTGCCAAGCGCTTGAATGCCCGTCAAGCTAGGTGGGCACTTTTTTTTTCTCGGTTTCATTTTTCTGTTACCTATATCCCTGGTACTAAGAATGTTAAAGCCGATGCTTTATCTCGCAGCTTCTCTCCTACGGTCGGTGCCGAGGAGGAGGAGAGCATTTTACAGAAAGGAGTTGTGGTGGCGGCTTTGGACTCCGTTTTGGAGAATGGGATTCTGAAAGCTCAAGATGATGCTCCATCTAACACTCCCCATGGGAGGTTGTTCGTGCCTAGAGCCTTTAGGAGAGATTTGTTTGTGGAGTGTCATGAGTCTCTGTTGGCAGGCCATCCAGGAATTTCGAAGACTAAGAGATTGATCAGTCGCAGTTTTTGCTGGCCTGGTGGCAGAAGGAAGTCATCAAGTGGGTGTGTCAGTGTACTTTGTGCGCTAGGTCAAAGGCTTCACATACTCCTGCTGCGGGGTTGCTTTGCCCTCTGGAGGTTCCTAGTGCGCCTTGGACGCATCTCACTATGGATTTTATTACTGATCTTCCTGTGTCCGAGGGTTTTACTGTCATCTGGGTGGTCGTGGACCGTTTTAGTAAGATGTGTCATTTGGTTCCATTCATTAAGTTGCCCTGCGCCAAGACACTCGCTAAGGCGTTTGTTAAGGAGATTGTCAAGCTCCATGGCGTTCCCACGGATATTGTTTCTGATAGAGGACCTCAGTTTGTGGCTCGCTTTTGGCATGCTTTTTGTGACAGGTTGGGAGTCCATTTGTCATTTTCGTCTGGTTATCATCCTGAGTCTAATGGACAGACTGAAAGAAAGAACCAGGATGTTGAGCAGTTTTTGCATTGTTTTGTGGCGGACAATCAAGAGGTGTGGTCGGAGTTTCTGCCTCTCGCAGAATTTGCTCTTAACTATTATACATCCTCCTCTGCTGGGTGTTCTCCTTTTTTTTGCTGTACTGGGAGACATCCATCTTTTGGTTCGTTCTCCAAATTGGGGTCGGCGGTGCAGGAGGAGGAGAATTTTTCCGGTGATTTGGAGAAAGTTTGGACTAATGTACGTTGTAACCTTCAAGAGGCTAACAAAAAGTCCAAGAAGTATTTTGACAGGAAACGTAAAGAGGTTTTGTTTACTGTGGGTGACATGGTTTGGTTGTTCTCGAAGAACCTGCGGTTGAGGTTTCCTTCTAAAAAACTGGGTCCTAAGTTTGTGGGTCCATTTAAAGTGCTTCAGGTTGTTAACCAGTCTGCTGTTAGGTTGGATGTCCCTACTTCCTGGAAGATTAATCCTGTGTTTCATGTTTCCTTGTTGAAAAAGGCTGACGTATCTGATATGGTCGTCACTGTCACAGTTCCTCCTGTGGTGGAAGACGGCGAATATGAAATTTCTCGTATCTTGAATTCTAGATGGCATAGAGGGAGATTACAGTATCTTGTCTCCTGGAAGGGTTTCGGTCCCGAAGACAACTCCTGGGTAAGAACGCATGATGTCTCTGCTCCTAGGCTTGTTAAAGCTTTCCACAGTAGGTTTCCGGATAGGCCTGGGCCTGGAGAATCCGGAGGATCCTCATAAAAGAGGGGGTACTGTTAGAACCCTCCTGTTAGTTTTTTCTATCTTGTGTTTTGCGGTCACGTGACCATCTGCCTATATATTCCAGCTCCACCCTTCTGGCTTTGCTGGACTTCAGTGTTGTTTGACTGTTTTGCTAGCCTGGTGCTTCGGTGCCTATCTCTGTCAGTTTGCTTGGTCCTCTTGGACCTCTCATACTTTTTGTCAGTTTGTCTTTTGTGTTCTACAACAATTTCTGTTTAGGGGGTGTCCCATTTTTGTCCCAGTCCTTAGTTCTTTTAGGGACCCCTCCCTTAATTCTATAGGTCTTCGTTCAGACTAGCCGAGGACGAAGGCGGGTCTGTTCACTAGGAACAGGCAGCCCGCTACATCGTAGGGATTCAGCTTAGTCTTACTGTAGGGACAGCTTTCCCCTATCTTTCCTTAGTTCTTGTTGCAGATCATAACAACAACCTTGCACGGGCACCTCCATTTTGGAGGTGCCATTTATATGAGAGGTCCTCCGGCTATCGGCCGGGGACTACTTAGGACGGCGCGCGCGCGCTCCCCCACTCTTAAAGGGGCCGCGCGCGCCATCCTAAAGAGTCCCTGGCCTAAGCACAGTGCCCGGGAAGCTGAGCGCGCCGGCAGCAGCAGCAGGAGAGCCGGAAGACGCCGGGCCGGGAGCGCGGCGGTAAGAGGGACGGCGTCTCTGCCTCTCAGGGGGCATAGACGCCGATACTACACTTCTGAGGATAAGTTTATCCGAGTCACCAGCCTCGGAAATCGCAGGTTATCAGCAGCTCAGATTAGAGACCAGGTCAATGCCACACAGAGTTCTAGCAGCAGACACATCTCTACAACAACTGTTAAGAGGAGACTTTGTGCAGCAGGCCTTCATGGTAAAATAGCTGCTAGGAAACCACTGCTAAGGACAGGCAACAAGCAGAAGAGACTTGTTTGGGCTAAAGAACACAAGGAATGGACATTAGACCAATGGAAATCTGTGCTTTGGTCTGATGAGTCCAAATTTGAGATCTTTGGTTCCAACCACCGTGTCTTTGTGCGACGCAGAAAAGTTGAACGGATGGACTCTACATGCCTGGTTCCCACCGTGAAGCATGGAGGAGGAGGTGTGATGGTGTGGGGGTGCTTTGCTGTGTTATGCACACGCCCGGACTGACTGGCGTGAGCATGATTAGTGATCCCATTGGACCATGAAACGAGGAGTGCCTGGAGGGGTGTAACTAAGTATCAACTCGGACCGACCAAGGTCACATGGCGGCTCAGTCGACTCCGTGAACCAGGGAGGAACCGAGCAGAGGGACCAGGTGCTACTCCAGGTCAGACCCTGGTCACAGCTGTTGACCCACACCGGGGAATGCAGGAACAGGCAGGTTAGGCTGGCATACAGACAGGTGGGTACTGGCAGGCACGGCTGGTATGCAGACAGGTGGGTATTGGCAGGCACGGCTGGTATGCAGACAGGTGGGCACTGGCAGGCACGGCTGGCATGCAGACAGGTGGGCACTGGCAGGCACGGCTGGCATGCAGACAGGCGGGTACTGGCAGGTAGGAACGCAGGCAGGATAGGGACCAATACAGACTGGGACACAGGAACGGAGCCGCAGGTGCGGTAGACAAGCAGAGCAGAGCAAAACCTGCAGATGCGGTAGACAAGCAAAGCAGAGCAAAACCTGCAGATGCGGTAGACAAGCAGAGCAGAGCAAAACCACAGGTGCGGTGGACAAGCAGATCAGAGCGAAACTGCAGGTGCGGTGAACAAGCAGGGCAGAGCAAAACCGCAGGTGCGGTGAACAAGCAGAACTAGATACACACAAGGTACTTACAATGAAGTAGCGAGTGTACACAAAACTCACAAACAGAAGTTCAGAGACAACGAGTTGGAGTTAGGTGCAGGTTCAGACACTGCAGGAAAAGGGAAGGTTCGGACATAGAGAGAAACAGGTAACGGGCTATGACACAGTTCAGACAGGAGCTGAACCAGTAATAAGATATAGGAACGAGCCTGGGAACTCAGCCCTCATGGTGGCGGAGACAGACTAGAAGTCACAGATACAGGTAACAGGCCTGGGTATACAGCCCCCAGGGGCGGAAACAGACAAGATACAGGACAGGACCTGGCAACTCAGTTGCACAGAACACACTGAATCAAAGTGTTGCTCAGGCACCCCCTACTGTCTGGAGGAGGTTTAAGTATCCAGTGACTCACAGCAATAGGCTGGGGAGGCATTAGGAGTGCGCACACAGTAACTATAAGAATCAGGCAGTAGCCGGGCCACCGCCCTAAGCAATCAGACAAGAGACACAGTCAGTACTGGAGCAAAGTGGGCAGCCTGGATTGATAGGTAAGATGGCGGTCTTGCAAGGTGAGAGGTGGTAAGCCATGCCAGCACGCCGCCAGGGATGTTACAGTACCCCCCCCTTGAGGTTGGGAAGAGATGTATTCTATGGAGCATTGTCATCCTGTGTGGATTCTGTGTGGGCAGAAGCCTCTTCTGGCTGGGAAACTGGTGGGCTACCTACACGCATCACCAATGGGGACTGCTCCAGGATATTGGGAAGGGAAGCTTTAGCAGAAGCTTCAGGGTTAGGGTCATCGAAGAGCATTAGAAAGGCCACCAGGAAGGCCTGCAGGTCGGAGGCAATAGGATCCCATGCTTCCCATAGGGGGGGGGTGATCCACTTCAAGGCATCACCCGCTAAGTAGGACATCATGAATGCTACTTTAACCCGATCAGTGGGAAAATAGTGAGCATAGAATTTGAAATGCAGCATACATTGCTCCACAAACGAACGGCTTTGTTTTGGATCCCCATAGTACCGTGGTGGATCCGCAGGAACGAGTGCTGATTGCTCCATTTGGGCTGGTGCGTAAATCGCCTGGACCTCAGCTTGAGAAAAAATTTTTTCCTTGGTGCACGTATTCGCCAGACAAGAATTCAAATGTCTCCGAGAGCGAAGGATCGTGGGGCTCAACAGGGACCATGGCCTGAGCAAACTGTTACGCACACGCCCGGACTGACTGGCGTGAGCATGATTAGTGATCCCACTGGACCATGAACTGAGGAGTGTCTGGAGGGGCGTAACTAAGTATCAACTCGGTCCGACCAAGGTCACACGGCGGCTCAGTCGACTCCGTGAACCAGGGAGGAACTGAGCAGAGGGACCAGGTGCTACTCCAGGTCAGACCCCGGTCACAGCTGTTGACCCACACTGGGGAATGCAGGAACAGACAGGTTAGGCTGGCATACAGACAGGTAGGTACTGGCAGGCACGGCTGGTATGCAGATAGGTGGGTATTGGCAGGCACGGCTGGTATGCAGACAGATGGGCACTGGTCGGCACGGCTGGCCTGCAGACAGGTGGGCACTGGCAGGCACGGCTGGCATGCAGACAGGCGGGTACTGGCAGGTATGAACACAGGCAGGATAGGGACCATGACAGACTAGGACACAGGAAAGGAGCCCCAGGTGCAGTAGACAAGCAGAGCAGAGCAAAACCCGCAGATGCAGTAGACAAGCAGAGCAGAGCAAAACCCGCAGATGCGGTAGACAAGTAGAGCAGAGCAAAACCCGCAGGTGCGGTTGACAAGCAGGGCAGAGCAAAACCCGCAGGTGCGGTAGACAAGCAGAGCAGGGAAAAACCCGCAGGTGCGGTAGACAAGCAGAGCAGAGCAAAACCCGCAGGTGCGGTAGACAAGCAGAGCAGAGTAAAACCCACAGGTGCGGTAGACAAGTGGAGCAGAGCAAAACCCGCAGGTGCGGTAGACAAGCAGAGCAGAGCAAAACCCGCAGATGCGATAGACAAGCAGGGCAGAGCAAAACCCGCAGATGCGGTAGACAAGCAGAGCAGAGCAAAACCCGCAGATGCAGTAGACAAGTAGAGCAGAGCAAAACCCGCAGGTGCGGTAGACAAGCAGAGCAGAGCAAAGCCCGCAGGTGCGGTAAACAAGCAGAGCAGAGCAAAACCCGCACGTGCGATAGACAAGCAGAGCAGAGCAAAGCCTGCGGGTGTGGTAAACAAGCAGAGTAGAGCAAAGAGCAAAACCCGCAGGTGTGGTAGAGAAGCAGAGCAGAGCAAAACCCGCAGGTGCGGTAAACCAGCAGAGCAGAGCAAAACCCGCAGGTGCGGTGAACAAGCTGAGCAAAGCGAAACCGCAGGTGCGATGAACAAGCTGAGCAGAGCGAAACCGCCGGTGCGGTGAACATGCAGGGCGGAGCAGAGCGAAACCGCCGGTGCAGTGGACAAGCAGAGCGGAGCGAAACCGCAGGTGTGGTGGACAAGCAGAGCAGAGCAAAACCGCAGGTGCGGTGAACAAGCAGAGCAGAGCGAAACCGCAGGTGCGGTGGACAAGCAGAGCAGAGCGAAACCGCAGGTGCGGTGAACAAGCAGGGCAGAGCAAAACCGCAGGTGCGGTGAACAAGCAGAACTAGATACACACAAGGTACTTACAATGAAGTAGCGAGTGTACACAAAACTCACAAACAGAAGTTCAGAGACAACAAGTTGGAGTTAGGTGCAGGTTCAGACACTGCAGGAAAAGGGAAGGTTCGGACATAGAGAGAAACAGGTAACGGGCTAGGACACAGTTCAGACAGGAGCTGAACCAGTAATAAGATACAATAACGAGCCTGGGAACTCAGCCTTCATGGTGGCGGAGACAGACTAGAAGTCACAGATACAGGTAATAGGCCTGGGTATACAGCCCCCAGGGGCGGAAACAGACAAGATACAGGACAGGACCTGGCAACTCAGTTGCACAGAACACACTGAATCAAAGTGTTGCTCAGGCACCCCCTACTGGGTGGAGGAGGTTTAAGTATCCAGTGACTCACAGCAATAGGCTGGGGAGGCATTAGGAGTGCGCACACAGTAACTATAAGAATCAGGCAGTAGCCGCGCCGCCGCCCTAAACAATCAGACAAGAGACACAGCCGGTACTGGAGCAAAGTGTGCACCTTCTCATTTAAAGATTTTTCTGTATTTTCATGACTATGAAAATTGTACATTCACACTGAAGGCATCAAAACTATGAATTAACACATGTGGAATTATATACTTAACAAAAAAGTGTGAAACAACTGAAAATATGTCTTATATTCTAGGTTCTTCAAAGTAGCCACCTTTTGCTTTGATGACTGCTTTGCACACTCTTGGCATTCTCTTGATGAGCTTCAAGAGGTAGTCACCGGAAATGGTTTTCACTTCACAGGTGTGCCCTGTCAGGTTTAATACATGGGATTTCTTGCCTTATAAATGGGGTTGGGACCATCAGTTGTGTTGTGCATAAGTCAGGTGGATACACAGCTGATAGTCCTATTGAATAGACTGTTAGAATTTGTATTATGGCAAGAAAAAAGCAGCTAAGTAAAGAAAAACGATTGGCCATCATTACTTTAAGAAATGAAGGTCAGTCAGTCCGAAAAATTGGGCAAACTTTGAAAGTGTCCCCAAGTGCAGTTGCAAAAACCATCAAGCGCTACAAAGAAACTGGCTCACATGAGGACTGCCCCAGGAAAGGAAGACCAAGAGTCACCTCTGCTTCTGAGGATAAGCTTATCCGAGTCACCAGCCTCAGAAATCGCAGGTTAACAGCAGCTCAGATTAGAGACCAGGCCACTGCCACACAGAGTTCTAGCAGCGGACACATCTCTTCAACAACTGTTAAGAGGAGACTTTGAGCAGCAGGCCTTCATGGTAAAATAGCTGCTAGGAAACCACTGCTAAGGACAGGCAACAAGCAGAAGACTCTTGTATGGGCTAAAGAACACACGTCTTTGTGCGACGCAGAAGAGGTGAACGGATGGACTCTGCATGCATGGTTCCCACCGTGAAGCATGGAGGAGGAGGTGTGATGGTGTGGGGGTGCTTTGCTGGTGACACTGTTGGGGATTTATTCAAAATTGAAGGCATACTGAACCAGCATGGCTACCACAGCATCTTGCAGCGCCATGCTATTCCATCCGGTTTGTGTTTAGTTGGACCATCATTTATTTTTCAACAGGACAATGACCCCAAACACACCTCCAGGCTTTGTGAGGGCTTTTTGACCAATAAGGAGAGAGATGGGGTGCTACGCCAGATGACCTGGCCTCCACAGTAACAAGACCTGAACCCAATCGAGATGGTTTGGGGTGAGCTGGACCGCAGATTGAAGGCAAAAGGGCCAACAAGTGCTAAGCATCTCTGGGAACTCCTTCAAGATTGTTGGAAGACCATTTCCGGTGACTACCTCTTGAAGCTCATCAAGAGAATGCCAAGAGTGTGCAAAGCAGTCATCAAAGCAAAAGGTGGCTACTTTGAAGAACCAAGAATATAAGACATATTTTCAGTTGTTTTACACTTTTTTGTTAAGTATATAATTCCACATGTGTTAATTCATAGTTTTGATGCCTTCAGTGTGAATGTACAATTTTCAAAGTCATGAAAATACAGAAAAATCTTTAAATAAGAAGGTGTGTCCAAACTTTTGGTCTGTACTGTATATTCACATATATGCTTGAAGGACAAACGTTGTCAGATGATTTACAATGAGGAAAAAGGGTACAATTTATATTAAAGAGTGTAGGTAACATGCAATATATTCATCATAAGGCTTCTAATGGGAATATCAATGTAAGCTCATGGAGTCACTGATCCCATATGGTGTCATGGTCCGTCATAGAGTTAGTTACAAGAGGAGTAGCAGCAAAGAAACTCTATTACAGGTAAGTAGGAACAATTAGACACAGAACAAACGGTTCAAATAGCAAAAATGGCGTAGGGAACACTGAAGGATTACATACCTGGCGTGAAGGGAATAGTGCATGGACTAGGAACCGCGAAAAAGCGCCGTGTGGTGGAAAGAAGGAAGGACTATATAAAGGACTATATATATAGGACTATATATATATTATATAGGACTAGTGCGTTGGTGGAAGCGGTGAAAGAACGCCGGTGTATATCCGGTCATGCGCAGTATGGCCATACTGACTTCCGGTGCGCGTGCTGGAACGCAAAGGGAGACAGTGGAACGCAAGTCACTTCCGGACATGCGCAGTATATACGCTACACTGGAAGTAAGTGGATAGACTTTACTTAAGGTGTAAATCAGTGGAAAGAGGTTATACTCAATCAAGAGCAGAATAACGCAGGGTGAGCCAACCTTAGGAGGAGCTATAGGAGATGAATACTTGAAAAACAGATTATATTATATTAAATTGCAAAATAAGGAGGGGGATCCTGAAGAGTCAAAGAAAAAAATGCATGGGATTCGTTACGGAGGTCCCTGGGAACCTTAATTAGTAACCTACAAGACAAAGAAAAATAATCAGTAACATGAAATATATTCAATTATTATAAAATGGCAAACAATCTAGTCACCCATACTGAAAGCCCAGTGAATGACCCACAACTTAAAACTTTAATCAGTAGCATAGAATTATCCGCTAAACCCTGGTTTATTATCCTATCCAATAGACACTGGACAGAGTGAGTTTTATGTCATATAGGTAGAGGGATTTTTGGGGGCGATATAGGAATTTTTTATTCATCTTGTGCGTCATACTCCCTATTAAGTCCTTTCGGAGTGAGGATCTGTAGCGTATGTATCCAGTATAGCTCACGTTTTTTGAGGTTTTGAATCCGGTTGCTCCCCTGTCTATTTGGCGGAATGTGATCAATTACTTGATACCTTAGTTGTGAAATGTTGTGGGACATAGCTAGAAAATGTGCTGGTATAGGTAACATCGTGCGTCCACAACGAATTGTCAATTTGTGTTGTGAAATACGGTCTCGGATATGTTGGGTGGTCTCACCAACATATGCGAGACCGCATGGACACTTAATTAGATACACCACATACGTGGAATCACAAGAGAAATATTCTTTAATAGAATAACGTTTGCCAAAATGAGGATGTGTAAATGTAACATAGTTTTTAAGGTTGAAGGAAGACTAAGTCCATCTAGTTCAACCCATAGCCTAACATGTTGATCCAGAGAAAGGCAAAAAAAAAACATGTGGTAAACACTAAGCTCCACATTGGGGAAAAAAAATCCTTCCTGACTCCATACGACAATCAGACTAGTTCCCTGGATCAACGCCCTATCAAGGAATCTAGTATTTATAACCTGTAATATTATACTTTTCAAGAAAGACATCCGTGCCCTTCTTAAATTTTAACAGTGAATCACTCATTACAACATCATGCGGCAGAGAGTTCCATAGTCTCACTGCTCTTACAGTAAAGAATCCCCGTCTGTGATTATGATTAAACCTTCTTTCCTCTAGACGTAGAAGATGCCCCCTTGTCCCCGTCTCAGGCCTCAGAGTAAAAAGATCAGTAGAAAGCTCTTTGTACTGTCCCCTCATATACTTGTACATAGTAATAAGATCACCCCTAAGCCTTCTTTTTTCCACAGTAAATAACCCCAAGTGTAATAACCTGTCTTGGTATTGCAGACCCCCAGTCCTCTAATAACCTTGGTCGCTCTTCTCTGCCCCCGCTCTAGTTCAGCTATGTCTTTCTTATACACCGGAGAACAGAACTGTACACAGTATTCTAAGTGTGGTCGCACTAATGACTTGTATAGAGGTAAAATTATGTTCTCCTCATGAGCATCTATGCCTCTTTTAATGCATCCCATTATTTTATTTGCCTTTGCAGAAGCAGCCTGACACTGGCCACTACACTGAGCTTGTCGTCCACCAATACACCCAGGTCTTTTTCAGTAACAGTTTTGCCATGTGTTTTACAATTAAGCTTATAATTATACATTTTATTTCCTCTGCCCAAGTGCATTACCTTACATTTATCCCCATTAAAGCTCATTTGCCATTTATCAGCCCAAGCTTCTAGTTTACATAGATCCTCCTGTAATATAAAATTGTCCTCCTCTGTATTGATTACCCTGCAGAGTTTAGTGTCATTAATAAATATGTTAAAAAGAAGTGGGCCCAATACTGACCCCTGTGGTACCCCACTGTTAACTGAGACCCGGTTTGAGTGTTTTCCATTAATAGCCACCCTTTGTTTCCTATCACTGAGCCAATTCTTAACCCACATACATATATTTTCCCCTATCCCCATTGTTCTCATTTTGTGTATCAACCTTTTGTGTGGAACCGTATCAAAAGCTTTTGAAAAGTCCATATACACAACATCCACTGCATTTCCTTGGTCCAGTCCGGAACTTGCCTCCTCATAAAAACTGATCAGATTAGTTTGACAGGAACGGTCCCTCGTAAACCCATGTTGATATTGGGTCATGAGGTTATTCTTCTTCAGATACTCTATTATAGCATCTCTTAGGAAACCCTCCAGGATTTTACCCACAGTAGAGGTTAAGCTTACCGGCCTATAATTTCCAAGTTCAGTTTTTGTCCCCTTTTTGAATATTGGCACCACATTTGCTATACGCCAGTCCTGTGGTACAGACCCTGTTATTATGGAATCTTTAAAGATTAAAAATAATGGTCTATCTATGACGTTACTTAATTCCTGCAGTACTCGCGGGTGTATCCCATCCGGGCCCGGTGATTTGTCAACTTTAGTGATTTTTAGATGCCGCCATACTTCCTGCTGGGTTAAGCAAGTGACATTTACTGGAGAATTTTTGTTATCACTAATCATGTTTTCTGTCATGCGATTTTCTTGTGTAAATACGGTTGAAAAAAAATCATTTAGCATATTGGCTTTTTCCTCATCCTCATCCACCATTTCACCCAGACTATTTTTAAGGGGGCCAACACTATCATTTTTTAGTTTTTTACTATTTATATAGTTAAAGAATATTTTGGGGTTATTTTTACTTTCTCTGGCAATAATTCTCTCTGCCTAAATCTTTGCTGCCTTGATTTGTTTTTTACATAATTTATTTAATTTTCTATATTTATTTAATGCCTCATCACTACCTACTTGCTTTAGTTCTCTAAATGCTTTCTTTTTGTCACTTATTGCGCCCCTTACAGCTCTATTTAGCCATAGTGGTTTCCTCCTATTTCTAGCATGTTTATTCCCAAGGGGTATATATTGTGCACAGGTCCTATTCAGGATGTTAATAAATGTCTCCCATTTGCTTTGTGTAGCTTTATGTCTCAGGATATCGTCCCCGTTTATTGCACTAAGATGATCTCTTAACCGTTGGAAATTTGCCTTCCTGAAGTTTAGTGTCCTTGTAACCCCGCTACTATACATCTTATTAAAGGTTACATGAAAACGTATTATTTTGTGATCACTATTACCCAAGTGACCCCCAACTAATATATTTGATATGCGGTCTGGCCTATTGGTTAATATTAGGTCTAGCAGTGCCCCCCTTCTTGTTGGGTCCTGAACCAGTTGTGAAAGGTAATTGTCTCTCATAGTAGTCAAAAACCTATTTCCTTTGCTTGAACTACATGTTTCTGTCCCCCAATGTATTTCAGGGTAGTTGAAGTCTCCCATAATAATGACTTCTCCTTGAGTCGCTGCTTCATCTATCTGCTTTACGAGGATATTCTCCGCTACTTCCATTATTTTTGGAGACTTATAACAAACCCCTATCAGTAATTTATTATTTTTTCCCCCTCCCCTTATCTCCACCCACAGGGACTCTACATTTTCATTAGATTCACATATATCCTCCCGCAAGACAGGTTTTAAGGATGATTTTACATATAAACACACACCCCCCCTCGCTTGTTTGTACGGTCATTTCTGAACAGACTATAGCCCTGTAAATTAACTGCCCAGTCATGGCTCTCGTCCAGCCATGTCGCAGATATCCCTACCATGTCATAATTATTTTCCAACAAAATTAATTCTAATTCCTCCATTTTGTTGGTGAGGCTTCTGGCATTAGTGTACATGCATTTTATGTATCTCTCTGTACCTCTATTCCATCTTACTTTATTGACTGTTCTAACCCCACCCCCAATTTCTTTATTTGTGCCCAGGTCACTATCTGCACTATCTTCCCCACCTATAAAATGAATACCCTCCCCCCCAATCCCTAGTTTAAACACTCCTCCAACCTTCTAGCCATTTTCTCCCCCAGCACAGCTGCACCCTCCCCATTAAGGTGCAGCCAGTCCCTAGCGTAGAGTCTGTAGCCAACTGTGAAGTCGGCCCAGTTCTCCAGGAACCCAAATCCCTCTTTCCTACACCAGTTCTTGAGCCACTTATTTATCTCCCAAATCTCCCGTTGCCTCTCTGGCGTGGCACGTGGTACCGGTAGTATTTCAGAGAATACCACCTTGGAGGTCCTTGCTTTCAGCTTGCAGCCTAATTCCCTAAAATCATCTTTAAGGACCTTCCACCTACCTCTAACTTTGTCATTTGTGCCAATGTGCAGCATGACCGCTGGGTCCTCACCAGCCCCTCCCAGTAATCTGTCAACCCGATCAGCGATGTGCCGGACTCGAGCGCCAGGTAGGCAGCACACTGTTCGACGATCCCTGTCTTTGTGACAGATTGCCCTATCTTTTCCTCTAATAATTGAGTCCCCCACTACCAGCACCTGCCTAGCCTGCCCTACTCTCCTATTTCCCTCTTTACTGGAGCTGACACTCGTCCCCTGAAAGCCGGAGATGCCTTGCTGCAGTAGTGCTACCCCTGTACCATCACTCCCCTCATCTGCCAACTTTGCAAACTTATTGGGGTGTGCCAGATCAGGACTAGCCTCCCTGGCACTCTTCCCTCTACCACCCCTTCTAACTGTCACCCAACTAGCGACCTCACTGTCCTGCAGTTCCCGACTACCACCCTCCCCCACATCTACCCCAGTAAGCTGCTGCTCAGTGAGCAGCAGACTCCTTTCCATGTTGTCAATGGATCTCAGTGTTGCCAGCTGCTCATTTAGATCCAGTATCTGGGCTTCCAAACGCACAACGTGCACACATCTCGCGCAGCAGTAAGCAACCTCGACCTGCTGTTCAAGGAATACATACATGTGGCAAGATGTACACTGGATAGCATTGTCAATAATGGAGCTCATTTCCTAATGGGGATTGCAATATACAGAATGTTAAGTAAAAAGTAAAGTAAAGAATTAATGAAATACAGTCAGCAATTCAGTCCAAAGTCCTCCCTTCCAAACTCCCTGAATACAAAGTCACTGAAAAACAAGTCACACACTTACTTTCGTTCGCACTTACGCTCCGGACTCACGCAGCTCGTTCACACTCGCAAACTAAGATATTTAAAGAGTTTTTTTTTTTTTTCCCTTTTCCAGCAATGCACCCTTCACCTCAATGCACTTCCAGTGTCACCCTTAGTAATATTTGAACACTGTAAACATCCTAGACACGGGAAAGTTCCCCTCCGGGGGGTGGCCAAGGTGCGTTGGATTGGTCCCTTATTTGTAGATCCCACGTCGGCTCTAACCAAATGGTCGCGAATGTTTCGGGATCTTTTATGACATAGTAGGGGGACATCGGTAAATTTCTCTATATCCGGATAAGATTGCCGTAACAGGGACCAATATTTTTAATGCACTTGAATATCTGTCCCCCAAAGGGGTGATAGGTGTTCACGAAAGTCAGTCGTGAGTTATTATTCCGTCGTGAAGTAGGTTGGGTGACCTGGTTCAAGATATGTGATGGGTAACCCCTCTGTCGAAATTTGTCGTTCATCTCCTCATGTCTAATTTTTTTAGAATCTGCAGTAGACACTATTCGATCCACCCTATTATGTTGTGATTTTGGTAATGACCTTTTAATATGGCCCGGGTGAGAACTGGAATACAACAATAGACTGTTTTTATCTGTTGGTTTTGTGTATAAGTCACTGACTAGATATCCTGTGTCAACGAGTGTAATCCGTGTGTCCAAAAAACGT
This sequence comes from Phyllobates terribilis, assembly GCF_046119375.1. Taxonomy (NCBI): domain Eukaryota; kingdom Metazoa; phylum Chordata; class Amphibia; order Anura; family Dendrobatidae; genus Phyllobates; species Phyllobates terribilis. The sequence continues at coordinate 2,971,761 of NW_027362991.1, forward strand.
ATGGAATGTGGGTCTTGGTGTATGGTAAATGTCAGATTAGTAAGTTTGCTGTTAAGGTCATCAAAAAAAGTTTTTAAGTTTTGTCTTGTGCCAGTCCAAATAAAGAAAATATCGTCAATAAAACGTCTCCAGCATAGCACATGCTTTTCAAACAGAGGGTGAGTATATACATGATCTATCTCAAAATTCCCCATGAAGATATTGGCATAGGGGGGTGCCACATTGGAGCCCATCGCCGTACCCCTCTTTTGAAAGAAAAAACGATCTTCAAACATGAAAAAATTTTTGGTGAGGATCAAAGTTAATAAATCACTGCAAAAGTCAATCTGATCGGCTGAGAATGTAGTATGGGCTCTTACAAATTTTATTGTGGCACAAATGCCCTACTGGTGATTGATACTAGTATAGAGACTGTTGACATCCATTGTTGTTAGGATGCTGTTAGTAGGGATTGGTCCTAATTCTCTTATGCATGTCAAAAAATGGGTAGTGTCCTTAAGGTATGAGGTAATCTTCTGAATATGGGGTGTTAAAATTTTTTCTAATGTAATAGCCAAGGGTGACAAAATAGAATCTGTAGAGGCTACAATAGGTCTCCCGAGTGGTGACCATAGATTCTTGTGTATTTTGGGTAAGGTATAAAATACCGGCATTATTGGGTTTGGATTGACCAAAAATTCTGACAGTTTGGAATCGATTGTGCCTCTCTGAGAATGATGTGAGACTAAATTTTTAATTAAATTAGCTACCTCTGTGGTGGGGTTACGTGTTATAGGTAGATACGTTTCAGTATCATTCAATTGAGTGTATATCTCTGATATATAATAAGACCGGTCCATAATAACAATTGCTCCCCCCTTATCAGCTGGTTTTACAATAAGTTCTTTCCTTTTTTTCAATGAGGAGAGGGCCATACTTTCCTCAGGGTTGAGGTTATTTTTGTTATGCAGATCGCCTCTCTTTATGGCTTGTAGGACTTCATTAATGTCTTTCTGGACCAAGTCAATATATGTCTCTACATGATAATATGTACAAGGCGGTTGGAAATGGCTAGGAATACGCAGTTTCAAGCCATGTAAAGAGAACATTCCATCATTCTGGCTGCTCTGAGAGGGACCTGGAGGATCAGTAGTAAGCCCCCTACCAGAGGAAAAATGGACTTTCAATCTTAAGGTTCTATAAAAGCGTTGTAGTTCTTGCTCCAGTTGGAATGTATCAAAGGCAGGTGTAGGGCTAAATGAAAGACCTTTTTGCAATAGGTCTAATTCGGCCGGTGCTAAGGATTGTGAGAATATGTTATACACGATGTTAGTCCTACCCGAGAACGAGTTGTCATCCGAGCGTTGTCTGTCTGTCGATCGCCTCCCCGGCCTCGTCTTATTCTTGGTGGACGGTTTCTGCGTTGATCCAAAAAATAATTTGGTTGATAGGTACCTCGTTTGCTGTCTGTAGAGGAGTGTCGGCCTGGAGAAAAGTTGTATCCTCGCCTGTATGATCTGCTGCTTCTGCCTTGATCTGAAGAGCGCCATCTATACACTTGATTATTGAGGTAGTTTTCAGCGTCACATAGAAATTTAGATTTTTTCTGGATCTGGAGTTCGTTGCGATATTCAGAAATGGTTTTGTCCACTTTGTTTTTCAGTGTTGTAAATTCTTCAGATGAAATCGTATTACTCAATTGTTGCTCAGTAGAGGCAATCCTAGTATGTAGATTGGTTATTTCCTTCTGGAGAAAATCAATTGTCAACACAATAATGTCCATTGAGCATTTGTTGAGGATCCCCTCGAACTTACTGCAATAATCAGAGTTATCATTAAATAGAGTAGGACGTAGGTTGACTCTTAATCCTCGTGGAATTCGTTGTGTTTTGTGATATTCTGCGAGAGTAACGCAGTGTAGATCCAAAGCGGTATACCTCCTTTGTTCCTTCTCTAGGTCCCTTGTGCGTACTTCCTCAGTGGGGGTGTGGAGAAATGTAACGGGAGTTGTGACATGTGCAAGTATTCCACTTGCTTCTTCCTGATTAAAGGCAAAGGTTGTGAACGACATTGAAGCCACAGGAGCGTAATCCCAAGAAACAGTCAATTGAAAAAAAGAAGGATCGCTTCACTGTATCAAACTTTTAGGGTGCTCTGAAGAAATAGGTAGTATAGATATCAAAAAAGAACTTCGGCACTCCAATATGGATGCAAAAAATTGGTTTTTATTAGCAGAATTCCCCATAAATGAAAAGCAGTCCGTTTCCACCTAACATGGTCTTTACCCATCACATATCTTGAACCAGGTCACCCAACCTACTTCACGACGGAATAATAACTCACGACTGACTTTCGTGAACACCTATCACCCCTTTGGGGGACAGATATTCAAGTGCATTAAAAAATATTGGTCCCTGTTAGAGCAATCTTATCCGGATATAGAGGAATTTACTGATGTCCCCCTACTATGTCATAAAAGATCCCGAAACATTCGCGATCATTTGGTTAGAGCTGACATGGGATCCACAAATAAGGGACCAATCCAACGCACCTTGGCCACCCCCCGGAGGGGAACTTTCCCGTGTCTAGGATGTTTACAGTGTTCAAATATTACTAAGGATGACACTTTTACACATCCTCATTCTGGCAAACGTTATTCTATTAAAGAATATTTCTCTTGTGATTCCACGTATGTGGTGTATCTAATTAAGTGTCCATGCGGTCTCGCGTATGTTGGTGAGACCACCCAACATATCCGAGACCGCATTTCACAACACAAATCAACAATTCTTTGTGGACGCATGATGTTACCTATACCAGCACATTTTCTAGCTATGTCCCACAACATTTCACAACTAAGGTATCAAGTAATTGATCACATTCCGCCAAATAGACGGGGGGGGGGCAACCGGATTCAAAACCTCAAAAAACGTGAGCTATACTGGATACATACGCTACAGATCCTCACTCCGAAAGGACTTAATAGGGAGTATGAAGCACAATATGAATAAAAAATTCCTATATCCCCCCCAAAAATCCCTCTACCTATATGACATAAAACTCACTCTGTCCAGTGTCTATTGGATAGGATAATAAACCAGGGTTTAGCGGATAATTCTATGCTACTGATTAAAGTTTTAAGTTGTGGGTCATTCACTGGGCTTTCAGTATGGGTGACTAGATTGTTTGTCATTTTATAATAATTGAATATATTTCATGTTACTGATTATTTAGGACTATTCAGTAGGACTATGAGCTGTGTATCCACCTGACTTCTGCACAACACAACTGATGGTCCCAACCCCATTTATAAGGCAAGAAATCCCACTTATTAAACCTGACAGGGCACACCTGTGAAGTGAAGACCATTTCCGGTGACTACCTCTTGAAGCTCATCAATAGAATGCCGAGAGTGTGCAAAGCAGTCATCAAAGCAAAAGGTGGCTACTTTGAAGAACCTAGAATATAAGACATATTTTCAGTTGTTTCATACTTTTTTGTTAAGTATATAATTCCACATGTGTTAATTCATAGTTTTGATGCCTTCAGTGTGAATGTACAATTTTCATAGTCATGAAAATACAGAACAATCTTTAAATGAGAAGGTGTGTCCAAACTTTTGGTCTGTACTGTGTATATATATATATATATATATATATATATATATATATATATATACTTTATATTCTTGTGGCAGCATGAGGTCTCCTACTATATCATTATTCTTGAATTTATATACATATATAAACATTTTTTTAAAAAAACGCACGCTATTTGCATATTCTACTGTACCTTACAAATTTATTTCACAATCTTTTGTGGGTTATTCCACATCATTTATAAGTAGATGTATGTGTATATTTTGTTTTTCCTTATTTTCTGTTTATATACAAATGTTGATGGGATATATTCTTTTGATGTTTAGCATAGGCCCTGAGAAAGACCATGTTAGGTCGAAACGTTGGCCTGCTTTTCATTTAAGGGGAATTCTGCTAATAAAAACCAATTTTTTGCATACATATTGGAGTGCCGAAGTTCTTTTTTGATATCTATACTACCTATTTCTTCAGAGCACCCTAAAAGTTTGGTACAGTGAAGCGATCCTTCTTTTTTTCAACAAGCTTCCATTGCTGATAGACCCAGAGGCTGTTGTTAGGTCTCAGCTTGCCATGATAACCATCGATACACCGTGATTGTAACATGGGGGTAATAATGAAGGTACAGAGGGGGCCCCTTCCTTCTGTCCACCATATTGATGCGGTGGTCGCTATTGACCGCATCATCTAAAGGGTTAAACTGTCGGGATAGGTGCTAACACCAAAGTCGGCAGTTGCAGCCAACTCTCCTTGAAGTGCGGGCTCAGCTGCTAAGCCTGCACAGCACGACTACCATGAAAATAGCACAGTTCATGTTTAATCCCATGTGCCCATGATGTAATAGTATGTCATAGGGCAGTAAGGTGTTAGACTTTTGATTGGTTGTTTCTATATTTTCCATTTACCATAATGGAGGACTGATCACATACGTGAGCTCAGGACATGGAATGCAATGTGTGGACCTGGGGAGGAATCATTGACCAGACCTGAGGCTCCTATGATTTGTTGGGTTGACCCCCAGTTGCCTCTATTAAGCACTGTGAAGACCCATACAGAGGCTCAGATATGTTATCATACACTGACTATTAGCTTCATTCAAGGAGTCAAATATAAGAATTTTCAATAATAGTTGAAATAATATTTAATTATTTATTTATCAATTTCCTATCAGTATGTCTTTGGAGTGTGGGAGGAAACCGGAGAACCCGGAGGAAACCCACGCGAACACGGGGAGAGCATACAAACTCCATGCAGTTGTTCTCTTTGGTTGGGTTTGGACCCGAACGCTGCAAAGCTACAGTGCTAACCACTGAGCCACCGTGTTGCCCAATAGTCTTCAATGTGGCACTAATCATGATAGGACGAGAACAGAGACCGAGCCCGGAATCTGTCTCCTTATGCAGCAGGAAGCTCACTTTATTCCGTGAGTTCATCTGACTGCGGAAAGTCCAGTAAATGTCGTATCCAGAAGTGAGAACAGAAACCGAGCCCGGAATCTGCCTCTTGATGCAGCAGGAACCTCACTTTATTCCGTGAGTTCATCTGACTGCGGAAAGTCCAGTAAATGTCGTATGCGAGAACAGAGACCGAGCCCGGAATCTGTCTCTTTTTTCTGACTTGTTTTCGCCTTGTGGAAGAGTCGTCACATCCGGCTGGATTCTTTGTTCATTGACGGATCACAATCAGGCCTCTCTCCGGAATAGTGATCTGTAGAAATAATAAATATGACTGAAGATGAAACAACTGGATATCATATATAAGCGGCAGGCAATGTACTCCTGGTTACTGATTTCTAGCCTTGTGAGAAAAGATTTAAGATAAGTGATATTGGCTTATTCTTAGTTTAGGACTGTACCCCCCATTCATATAGAGGGGGCTGACAATCACTATGTGAGATCTGAGACCACCCACTGGACTCCTAAACCCAGAATGTTTCATATTGGCCGGCACTAAGCATTTCATGGATATCTAAGAAGTACATGAGTGCAATTTTTTAAATCTATAAATTTAAATTAAAAAATAAATTATTGATTATGTAGCGTTAATAAAGCTAGATCTAAATAGAACTATTTTTACTGTAAAGGATCTTCTCCCCACTATTTTAGCTTTAGTAAAAGATCAAGTATTTCTAAAACATTAAAAGACATCCAGGAACTTAAAGATGTCAGACAAACCCCTGCAGATCCCCAATGAATCTAGGACCTCCAGCAAGTTGTCATAGCCGGAACGGACATTGAATGTACAACGTGATGATTCGTGCCGCAAAGCTGGAGCCACTGTCTCCAACAAAAGAAGCAAAACGTAGTTTAACAAGTGTACAGTTTTATACGATGATTTATATGGTTGTATAACTAATATATTTCCCATCTGGTATTATCACTCATCCCCTTAAAAAATAAAATTGGTACTTAATATTTTATCTCCTCTTGTAAAAGGATTGAATAGTTCTAAGAAGAGATACCTGGCCTGGAAAGAAACTAAAAATTCTAACTCTGAAATAATAGGATCTGAAAACCCACTCAAATTATATTCTCAAATTATATATTCTCATTACCAAAAATTAAAAAAGTTAAAGTTGACTATTCCCATCTTATCTTACCTTTCATTTTTCCTCAGGTCCAGCTTTAAAAAGTTCTAATTTATGGAGCTGTAGATATTACCTCCTTCAGGACAAAGTCTATAAAGATGAAATAAAATTAAATTATTTGATATAAAATGATACAGAAGGATTATCTACATGTACAGTAAAGCATTAAACCTGACATATTGTGCCACTACGTGTTTCCAAGAGACGCACTATAACATTATGCTGCGGTGCTCCTTTACTCCAATGAGACCCCGCAGAGCATTTCCTTCCCAACCTCCTCTATGCTGGAGAGGTTGTGCTAAACCGGGAGACATTTTACACATATTTTGGAGTTGTCCATAAAGGAATTATGGAAAGAAACTTTGAACTTACTCCTATGAATTTCTAAACCCAATATTCCACTTACACCACAATTAATATTATTATCACAAGGTCTAGAAGAAATCCCACCCAAATTTCAACATATCTCTTGTCATATGTTTTTGGTGATTAAACATTTAATCGCAACAAAATGGAAGCAAATAATTCCTCCATCAATATTAGAAGTAATGGAAAGGCATCAACGCACAATATTAAAGTTCAACTTTGCGATTAGTGAAAAAATGTTGTAGCTGATATTTAGTTAGATGAATGCCATAGTGGAAGAGTTTTTTTTACTCAGGCTAAACCCAAAACTTAAAAACTAAAATAGTTGTATAAACAAACAATACTGGATATATACCAAACTAATTGTTTACACATATTATGGTCAAAGTTATAATAGTTGTTTATTACTAATAATAATGACTAGCCTTGCCTTTACTTTCTCTCCTGTAACTTCCCATTGTTACCCCATTACTCCTTTTTCCCCTCCCCAATTTATATTCCTTCTTAATGTTATTTTTTTTTGTAAATGTTAAGTAAAAACAATTGAACGAGATGATCCGACATTTACCATTTTTTACCCGTTGTAAATCCTGTTGTTCTCCTGAATCTGGCATTGTTCATCCTTTGTTCCTCAAGATTCTAATTTCCTGAGAAATTGCCCCCTTTTCCCTTTATGTAAATCTAGTATTTGTATTTATTTTTGCCAAGTGGGCGTGACCCTCAAAAACTTCTCTTTTTGAGAAACATCTTGATGACAACGGCCAGTTGGCTAAAATAGTGGATAAATGTATAGGGAGCAGGGAGACCTATCAGGAACAAGGAGATTTGAGAACAAGAGACAAACAATGCCGTATTCAGGAGAATAGCAGCATTTATACCGGGTTAAAATAAATGTATATTTATGGCGAGTGACAGGTTATCTTAAAAGTAGATTCCACCAAAAAGACATAGCAGATTTTTTCAAATACAATTTATGTCATATAATCAGCCCCATATCAGTAGGGTAGGGTCACACTTAGGCTGTGTGCCCACGATGCGTTTTTTAAGCGTTTCCGCAGCGGCAAAAACGCTGCAGAAACGCTTAAAAAACGCATGGTAGAAGGTCTGCCATGTTCCCCAATGATAATCCGTATGTGCTGTGCACATGCTGCAGAAATTTCCGCTGCGGATTATCATTGCGTAAAAAAAGCAGCACTACCAATTATTTTGCGGAAGCGCTGAGTTTTCTCCGCCATTGACTTGCATTAGACCGCATGGACTCCGCATCACTGTATATGTAGATGTATGCGTTCCATTGTGGGGATGGTACCCGGGTGTGGAGGAGAGGAGACATCCACACCCAGGTGCCATAGTACCTGTAAAAAAAAGAATAAAATAAAAAATATATGTTATACTTACCTTCCGGCGGGCCGCGGTGCGCTCGTCCTCCCATGCCGGCAGATCGCGGTGGACTGAAGGACCTGCGCTGACGTCATAGCCATGTGACGGGTCACGCGATGCTGACGTTGGCAGGTCCTTCAGTGTACCGCGATCTGCCGGCAGCCAGGACGGAGTGAAGCAAGACTGCCGGGGCCATCGGAAGGTAAGTATATATTTATTTTTTTATTTTTAACCATTCTTTGGGGTCACACTATATAAATCCATGCCGTTTGCATGGATTTATATAGTGTGACCAAGTTGTCAAGCACTTTCCAAGTGATGCTAAAATCGCTTGGAAAGCGCTTATCAACCCGCATGCGGAAATGCATGTGAAGAACGCTTCACATCCGCATGTCCCTGGCAGAAAAACGCATGTACAATCCGCATGTACAATCCGCATGTACAATCCGCATGCGTTTTTTCTGCCAGGGGAGATGCAGAAACGCTCAGGAAAAATCCTGAGCATTTCTGCATCGTGGGCACATAGCCTTAGGATAAAACTATTTATGTCATAATAATAAGTTAATTGCAGCTTTGTTAATGTTATGTTATGCAGCTTTGTTAATGTTATGTTATGGAGCTTTGTTATGGGGATGGATGTATTATACAGATGCTGGGTATTACATTTACTAATTATGGAGCTAATGCTAATCCAATTCTGTAAGAGATATGATCGGATAATTAACTTATTTCTGCACGTACCTTCAGACTCTGTCTCTGCCTTCTTACGATCATTTTCAACAAAGAGGGCGCATGCGAAAAAGAATCCTCCTCCGAAAACCAGCACAAAGGGGCAAACCATGAGGGCGTACTGCAGACTGCGGAAGTTCGAAAGAGCCGAGTCTGGATTGTAACTTTTGATGCGGTCGGATATCTGAAGATGAGACGAGATAAATAATTATGTATGGTTAATGAAAGTAAAAAAACATAATTGATTGGACATGTTTATGCTGACAGCAGTCAATGGATACCAATGAAATCTGGTGATCATAGAAAGAGAAGGTGCCTCACTGCAGATAGCGGCTCCTCCAAACTATGAACAGCAATGCTTCCAGTATCCGCAGCTCCAGTACTACACATTGTCTGGGAACAGGACACTTGTGACATCCTTCTTCAGCAGATAATCTGTGACGTAACTCCAGGACATCTTGTCTTTGGAGTTCTGCCACCCCGTCAACAGAGCGGAAGAGAAGATGCTGCTCTGTCAACGTGATATCAGGGGAGGCCACTGAATCGCGGGTGTTGGCAGAGATCGGTCCCGGGCACTACAGGCAGGTATTTAGCAATGACTTGCCTGTTAGCCCATAGTAAAAAAAATCAAATAGTCCCGGTGAACCCTTTTAAGTATGTTATGAATAGGCTACAGCGAGTTTTAAAAACTCCTCTGTGACAGAGCATGTCCTATTCTCATCCGTTCTGCGGATCAGACTCGGCCAGTAAAGAGTAACTGTCGTTATAAAATCAATACAGTACACGTGAAAATAAGCAACTTTGTGGTAGATCTTATCAGATAAATCTGCTTATTTTTCCTCCATTAATTTATAACATTCTTAATTCACAGATAAAATCTGTAATCAGTGAAGACAGATTTTTACATTACTGAGATAGGAGATGACAATTGCTGTTGATCAGATTCTATGTACATGGGGGGAGCCTGCCTCTAGCTCCTCCCTCTCTCCTCTCCATAGAATGTTATAAGCACCAACTGTCATCTCCTATCCCAGTAATGCTTCACTGAATACAGTGAGAACTTTGAGAATAAACGATCAGTTCGAGAGGAGAAAGAAGCAGATTTCTCTGAAAAGATATATTCCAACGTTTCTTATTTTCATGTGTACTGTACTATTGATTTATGAAATAAAAATTAAAACTGGGGTTACTATTTCTAGTCTATAGGAATCTGTTAAAAATGGATGGAGAAAGGATGATATACTTTGTACTTCAGTTTTCCATCTGTGTTTCATCCATTTTTCATTGATCCATTATTAAGAGTCAATGGATAAATAAAGTTTGGACAGTCTACCACCTTCACTTTTTAAAAAAACAGATGACACAAGAGAAAAATGGTCTGTTTTGCGACAATGTACAAATGGAAACAGATGTGTGAATGTAGCCCTAAAGTGATGTGAGAATATGTAACAGCTACTTACTAGCCCGATGAAATAGGAGCTTCCAGCTTCCCCCAGCAGGTGGGACCCCGCCATCGATAACGCCTGTGCTGTTGATCGCCTTGCGGGAGAAACCACATACTGAAACAAGAGAATATTCTGAATGAGCAGAAGGAGTCACTGAACCCAACGAGACAAGAGAACATGGACAAAGTGAACATACTTGAAGCCTAAGTTAAAGAAGTTGTCCACTATGGATAGGGCATCAATGTATGATCGGCCGGGGTCCCGCATGCGGCATCCCTTCCGATCAGCAGTTATCGGTGCCGGCGGCGGCTGCCACCAGCCGGAAGTCCTTACCTATTCAAGTCAATTGAATAGGAGGTGGATGTGCAGTACACCGCGGTGACCACTATAACTTGACGGCCAAACACCGCAGGTAAGCCCCCCCGGCCGGTGGCAGCCGCTGCAGATACCAATAACTGCTGATCGCCGGGGGTGCCGCGTGCGGGACCCCGGCCATCCTACATTGATGCCATATCCTACGGGTAGGGCATCAATGTGAAAGTAGTGGACAACCCCTTTAAATGCACAATCAGCCAGGATAGATAAGAAGCCCAGACATGTTGTGGACTGAGATTTTACTAAAGAAGTTTTTAATCATCTTGCGCCAGGTTTATTTTTAGTTGGGAATTACCCAACAGACGCTTGGGCACAGCCAGGATTATGGGGCATTTGATGGGTAAAAACAGAACATAGAGACTGACTACATACATATAATTATAGCTATGATAAGTTTAGCGCTTTTCTCCACTCACCAGGCGGATATCAGTTGAAACTGAAAAGTTCAGGGTCAGAAATATGGTCCCGATGAATATAAACACCTGCAGAGAGTAAAGAACAATACATATAAACGTTTGTGTCTTGCACGCTTTCCTATCCCCCATAGGTTTTGTCTTTATAATCCATTCATCCACCCCAGTCTCCGTACATTCATAGACAGCCCCCGCCATAGTCTATGATTTCTACTGCTCGGTCCTATAGCCGAGACCCAGTAAGGGGATGAAAGCAATCTGTACTCCAGGTACTTACATAAGTGGCCACAAGGCTGATGTCTGCAAGAATAATAGCCAACAGCAGGAAAATGGCGGAGCCCAGCAATCCAACCGCACAAACTATAGGGTCAGCACGAGGGTTGTACTTCCTGCATCTCTTGGCTATCTCCGCCCCTGTTCCAACTCCAAGGATGCCAGAGATGACCGTAAGTCCTCCGAAAATCAGACTGCAAAGAAAAGCGGTAAAGAGATTAGTAAAGTAGCTTGAAGAAATGAAATATAAATAATTTGATATAATAATAATTTGAAATATAAATATTTTTTTTTAGAGAGAAAACGGTCATAGGGGGAATTAAATTCCCACCAGTGAATGTCAAATTAAAGTTTGCTAAACTTGTACCTGTCATCATAGTTGGATAGTTGAGTCTGATATGGCGCCTTCTGTAGCATGAGAGCCCGGGCACGCTTCAGGAAAGTAACAGCCCAGAAGCCGAATGCAGCTGCCACAAATTTTACCATAATAGTCCCAAGAGTAGAAAACAGAAGACTTCGGCTGCAGAGAGAGAAAAGGGTAAAAAACATGTAAATGACGCAGAAGTCACGGGGGAGATCAGTGACATAAATCAATGCACAGAAGACACCTACTTTTTACGCAGTTGGTTGGCATCCATAAGCCATCCTTTGAAGCTCAGTGGTTTGTTCTTTTCCTCTGCAGCTCCTCTGGACGGTTCTTTTACAAATGCAGCCATGAGCAGGACTCCTACCAGGCCCAGAGCAGAGATGATCTGTGTAGATGAAGAAGGAGACATCACATATCACATATACAGAGGTTTCATCACAAAAAGGACATGAGCACAGACTGTTGTGGAACTGGATCCATTAAAGGGGATCTGCGACGAGGTGTTTGCTGCGCATCTGAGAGCAGCATAATGCAGGGACAGAGACCCCGATACCAGCGATGTGTCACTTGCTGGTGTGCTTGGTGAAGTATTGATAAAATTCCAGTTTTCTCTGCTGCAGATCTAGCAGTACTCTGAATGCTGAGCTCTGTATATGTGGCACCCCAGGGGTCTGGTTTTCCACAGTAATGTAATGTTATGTCTGAGAGCAGGTGGGAGGTCCTTTGGTCAGGGATCCTGTGCATGCCACACCTCCTGCCCAGTCTTGGGAGGGGAAGAACTTCCCCTGTATAAACCCGGGGCTGAGGCAGGGTGAGTCAGACAAGGAGAGTGGAGACAAGAAGCAGCATAGGAAACAGCAGAGTTACAAGGAGTCAGGGGCTGGCAGCTGCAGAGCTCGCCCTGACTAAGAAGATTCTTTACCGGACCCGGAGTCCGAGGCTGTGGGGACTAACTCCTACACAGCAGCAGAATCCGTCAGGCAGGGGATTTCCGGTCCTCTGGCCCAGAAGCCCGAAGGCACGGTCACACGCGTGGGACCAGCACCGCCATTGTGGAGCGGAAGCCATTAGAAGGCCCCGAGTCACCGGCCATACGGGTGAGCACCACACGGTACACTCAGGGACGTGGGCTACTTACATCAGCTTCTAGCAAGGTAGCCAGAAGAGTACAGTCAGTTTGGGAGGCCTACAACTACGCCTGGCCAGGGGAGATCCCATCTGCTCAAAGACTGACCAGGCCCCGTTTGCTAGCAAGTACTCCGGGAGGGTCTGTCGTTGTTACCAGTAAAGACCCTGAACTACACCGTACCGTCTCTGAGTGGTTCCTGCTACCCCCATCATCCACGTCGGCTGCCCTGAGGCCATACCCCTCCCGTTGGGGGTTATACTATCACGCTGCACAATCCTACCACCGGCCTCAGCGGTCTGCCCTGCAGCAGCAGCTTCCTGGCTGCACTCAACGGGTGGCGTAGTCATCAACTATTTACTACTAATAGACTGCCGTCTAGTTTGACTCCCTGGGCACGGACCGGGTCACCGCCACGAGACTACAACCCTCCACTGATCCGGCTCCGGGTAGGCTCCCGCGTGCGCAACGCAGCGCGACACAGGCCCAGGGGCGCGTCAACTTTGGCGTAGTTGGCAGGATTTCGTGCCCGCAACCACCGGGTACTGCGTGCCTGAAAAGCAAAGACTGTTCAAACTTACCAGTGGTGAAGGTTTCCCGCCATCCGGCGCCATCTTCTACCTTCTTCCCGCCATCCGTGGAGTTTTCCCGCCATTGGACGCCATCTTGAGGACGCCACGCGGGAAGAAGAGGGGCGTGGACTCCGAAAGCGCGCGAGAACTGAAGCCCCGCCTCACGTCCGGACGTTGCGTAAGGTCCTGGAAGGAGCCCAGCAGACGCCGACGTCACAGGAGCGCGACGGAAGGTCCTCAACCCTGACGATCCACTGCGGAGCCGCGGCCTACGGAAGAGGATCATCGCAAGGTAGGCCACGGTCCACTAGGGGGGAGGAAGATGTCGGATACGGAGGAGAGCTTCACTGCCTCAACCCCCGCCAGCGCTACCGCTGCTGCAGTTATGCCCTTCACCATGCCCTATATCCCGGGAGCAGCTTGGCTACCCCAGTACTCAGGGGAGTCACATACCCTGCATGACTTTAGAGAAAAGCTGGATAGCCTCTTCCAGGTGTACCCCCTCACAGAAGAGCAAAAAGTGAGCATCCTGGTGGCCCAACTAACCGGGGCAGCCAAAAGGGAAGTAAAATCCTGGCCACCTGGGAGGAAGACTGTCGCAGGGATACTAACCCGGCTGAAGGACACCTTTGATACCCACACCTCAGCCGAGATTAAGCTTAGATTCTACGGGTGCAAGCAGCGAGCGCATGAGAGTATAAGGGACTATGCACTAAACCTACAAGAGGCCCTGAGGGCCATAAAGCAGACCGACCCTGATGGGGTGGGAAACGAGGACAGGCTATTGACTGAACAATTTATAGAGGGTTTATATTGCAATGCCCACCGAACCCAGTTGCGGGCAATGGCCTTACAGGATCCCCATCTGGACTTTGCACAGTTCAAGGATAGAGCTATCCGGGTGCTCCGAGAACCAGCACCGGGTGGCGTTGTTACCCACAGGCGCCCAGCTATCACTTACCACCAGGAGGCGGCGCCCTTGTCGGCAGGGCCTGTGGGAGCTGATGCGCAGGCTTTGGACAATGACCCGGCTCCAGACCTACACCATCAGGTCCAAGAGCTAGCTAAGAGCGTTGCTGCGCTAACCCGAACTGTGCAGTCTTTACAGGTTTCCACCCCAGGGAAGATCCAGCTGGCATCCGGACCGGAGGACATCCCGTGGCGTCGACCAAGGAGGACCCCACCGGCCAGAGGAAGACCCAGTGACCGATACAGCGAGGACGGACGACCCATCTGCCGCCGCTGCAATCAACCCGGACATATGGAAAGGTACTGTTCTTTAAACGGGCACAACCTGGGGTAGAGGGCCAACCCCCAGGAAAAAGATCACCAGGCCCATCGAACTGGCGCGACAGATATATGGGAGGACGTCCAGTCTTGCCTGTGGTACTGGATGGCATTCCCATGAGTGCCCTACTGGATACCGGGTCACAGGTCACCACCATCCCGTACGTGCTCTTCAAGCAGTACTGGAATGACTCGGATATTACCCGCTACCCTGACGACGACTTGAGTATCATCGCCAGCAATGGCCAGCCCGTGCCACAGATCGGATTTAAAGAGGTGACCCTCAAAATCGGTAGAGTCGAACTGGCCGCACAGGGACTGATCATTGTAGATATTGATAAACATGAGAGTCACCCAAAAATAACTCTAGGAACTAACGTAATTGAAAATTGTCTTGCAGAGGTGATTTTCCTTTTACAGCAGGTTGCCAAGAACGCCAGCTCCGGCGAGCAGCGGGTGCTCCAGAAAGAGATCCGGGCACTGATGCAACGGCAACAAGTGGAACTCTCCGGCGGTGAGATTGGTAGCGTAAGAATGTGTGACCCTTTTCCTATTGCCATGCCCCCAAAAAGTGAAATGATGATTTGGTGCCGGGCAGCTATTGGTCTGAGAGGTAGAGATTACCAGGCAATGGTAGAACCAGTTTACTCAGACAGTAGGCCCACCATTTTGACAGCACGGGGGGTGGTCAATGTACGCCATGGGAGGGTGCCCATTCGCATAATAAATATCGGGGAGAGGGAAGTGTACCTGCCCCAGTATGCCACGCTAGCCAAATTATATACCACTAATCAAAATTCTATACAATCTGTGGAACCCTTGCCTCCATCTCACCCGGAGGAAGGTAACGGCTCTAAGAAAGACATGGAGGACTGGTGTCAGCAACTACATTTGGGTACTGATTCCACTCCCTCACATCAGAAACAAGGAGTCTATCGGGTGGTTCAAGAGTATGAGAGAGTGTTTAGTAAACACCCGTTAGACTTCGGGCGAGTCAAGGGGGTAGAACACCGCATCCCCACGGGAGATCATCCTCCCATAAAAGAGAGGTATCGACCCGTACCCCCTGCACATTACCAACACGCCAAGGGGATGCTTAGAGACATGAAGGAGGCTGGGGTAATCCGGGATAGCTGTAGCCCCTGGGCAGCCCCACTAGTTTTAGTCAAAAAGAAAGACAACACCATGAGGATGTGTGTAGATTACCGGAAAATCAACCGTATCACACACAAGGATGCGTACCCCTTACCAAGGATAGAGGAGTCATTGGCTGCTTTAAGATCTGCTAACTTCTTCTCTACCTTGGATCTCACTAGCGGGTACTGGCAGGTTCCTGTAGCAGAGGCGGACCGGGAGAAGACCGCAATCACCACCCCGATGGGACTTAGCGAGTTCACCTGCATGCCGTTCGGACTCTGCAACGCCCCAGGAACCTTCCAACGATTAATGGAGTGCTGTCTGGGCCACAGAAACTTCGAGACGGTCCTGTTGTACCTGGACGATGTCATCGTATACTCCAAAACTTATGAGGACCACCTGAAACACCTGGCGGAGGTGTTCGAAGCTCTGGCGAGTTACGGCCTAAAGGTGAAACCCTCCAAGTGTCACCTCCTGAAACCAAAGGTGCAATATCTGGGACACGTGGTGAGCGCTGACGGAGTGGCTCCCGACCCCGATAAGATCACCGCAATTAAGGGATGGCCAAGCCCCTCCAGCGTAAAAGAAGTGCGGCAGTTCCTAGGGTTGGTAGGCTACTACCGAAGGTTTATTCCCGGTTTCACCAAAAAGGCAGCGCCTATGCAGGACCTCCTGATAGGCCAGTCCCGAAAGGCCAAGAACCAGAAGCCGCCCTTCAAATGGGAAGAGCTAGAAGAAGAGTCCTTCCGCCAGCTGAAGATGGCCCTCACGGGGGATGAAATCTTGGCGTACCCGGACTATAGCCAGCCCTTCATCCTCTACACCGACGCCAGTAACATCGGGCTAGGAGCCGTACTGTCCCAGATTCAGCAGGGGAGAGAACGAGTAATCTCCTATGCCAGCCGAAAACTGCGACCCACCGAAAGGAACCCCGAGAATTACAGCTCATTTAAGCTAGAGTTCCTGGCCGTGGTATGGGCAGTCACCGAGCGCTTTAGGCATTACCTCGCTTCTTCCCGGTTCACCGTATACACGGATAACAACCCGTTGACACACCTGGACACGGCAAGACTCGGTGCCCTGGAGCAGAGGTGGATGGCCCGTCTGTCCAACTACGAGTTCACAATCAAATACCGGGCAGGACGCTCCAATACTAACGCGGATGCCCTGTCCAGGATGCCCAACCTGCCGGACGAAGGAGAAGATCCGGAGGGACTGGAAGAAGTTGAACTCCCTGCGTTCCACCGTCATGGGACTATCCAGTATTCCCACCGGGTAAGGGGTAAGCAGGCTGCTACGTTGAACCCCTTACCCCACTACAACTGGGCGGAAACGCAAGACAGCGACCCTGCCGTCCGACTGGTGAAGGAGATGCTGACTCGGCCGGAGGCTCGCCTTGAACCAGACGCTCCGGAGGAAGCCAAACAACTATGGGCGGAGAAGAGTCGACTATTCCTTTACAAGGGGAAGTTGTGCCGCAGAATGGTCAACTCCCGGACGCATGAACTACTCTGGCAAGTAGTGGTGCCACGAAGAGACGCAGCCATGGTGATGGAGGCATACCACGACGGAGCTGGACACTTCGGGTGGAAAAAGCTGGAGTTCCTGCTGCGCGAGCGGTTCCACTGGGTAGGCATGAGGGGAACCATCGAGAAGTGGTGCAGAGACTGTGGCCCGTGCAATCTGAGAAGGAAGGACCGGGCCAGCCAGAAGACTCCCCTGCAGTCCATCGTCACCCGGCAACCGTTGGAACTGGTAGCCTTGGATCATGTATAACTGACCCCAAGCAGAAGTGGCTACGTCTACGCGTTAACCATCGTGGATCATTACTCCCGGTTCTTGGTTGTCGTCCCCGTCAAGGACTTAACGGCTCAAACAGCAGCTAGAGCCTTCCAGCAGCACTTCTGCCGTCCACACGGGTACCCGGACCAAGTGCTGACGGACCAGGGACCTGCCTTTGAAGCGGAGGTCTTCCAGGAATTCTGCAATCTGTATGGCTGCCGGAAGATAAGGACGACACCCTACCATCCGCAAACTAATGGACTTTGTGAAAAAATGAACCAGGTGGTAATGGATCTTCTAAAAACATTGCCCCTGGAAGAACGCAGTCTGTGGCCTGAGAAGTTGCCCGATCTGGTGGACCTATACAACCACATCCCGGTAGGTTCCACCAACTGTACCCCGGCTTACCTAATGAGGGCGAGACCTGGTAAGTTACCTGTTGACCTGGAAATGGGAGTCCTGACACCTGAGGACACTTCACCAGAAACGGACTGGGACACAGAGAGGCAGCAGCAGTACCGGGGAGTACAAGAGAGCGTGGAGCGAAGTCTCTGTCAGGCTAGGGAAAGACAAGAGAAGACTTACAACCAGTATGCTCCCGCTGTTCCCCTGGTACCCGGAGAGCAGGTCTTGAAGAGGAAAAGACGGCTCCACAAGTTGGATGACCAGTGGGAGAAGGACCCGTACACCGTACTGCCCTCAAGCCACGAGAACCCGAAGGTCTGTACCATCAGTAAAGACGGAGGGGAAACCACAGCCATTGTATCCCGGGACCACCTGAAGAAGTGTCCCGAACAACTGAGGAACCCTGAAGAGGAACAAGAAGACCATCGACCCGTGGGAGAAAGGGAAGATATGGTTAGTACCGTGCTCGGGGACTTCCCTCGGTCTTGGACTCAAGTCAATGGTGCAGTTGTGGTACCCGTACTCACCTTCCTCCAACCATCATCCCAAGAACCTACGGAGCAACGGGTAGAGCTGGAAGAACAGCCGGTCCAGGAGGCAGAAGACTCCACACGAGTAGAACAGGAGAATCAACCCTCTGCTTATAGTGAGCCTGCCGTACCCCTAGTGAGACAAAGAGCCGGTAGACAGCTGCCCAGTTTACCCTTGACAGCTCCTCCACCCTGTAGTTCAGGGCCAGACAGTCAGCTCCGTAGGTCCACTAGGGCCACTAGAGGCCAGTTACCCGCACGCTGGAGAATTTGAAGTGTAAAAATAGTTTTATTTATGTTTATCTGTGTATTGTTGCTTGTGTATAATTTTGTGTTTCCAGTTGTTTTTAGGAAACCTTGGTGGATTTACCGGGAATCCTTGTATATAGTTGGAGCGTAACCCAGGATGGACTAGAGACTGTTAAGGACTCGGGGTAGGACAGACCCCTACCTGGTTACGTATCCCTGTGTTGGTGAAATGGACACCTTTGCTTTTCTTCAAAGACTGCATCCGGTTGCGGACACGCCGTAACCATCTTATGTGTTTTTCTTATAGTATTGTTATTGTTATACTTTGTTATGTTTTTCTAAATGTGTTTAGTCCCGGAGTACTAAATTTCACTAGGGGGGAATGTGGCACCCCAGGGGTCTGGTTTTCCACAGTAATGTAATGTTATGTCTGAGAGCAGGTGGGAGGTCCTTTGGTCAGGGATCCTGTGCATGCCACACCTCCTGCCCAGTCTTGGGAGGGGAAGAACTTCCCCTGTATAAACCCGGGGCTGAGGCAGGGTGAGTCAGACAAGGAGAGTGGAGACAAGAAGCAGCATAGGAAACAGCAGAGTTACAAGGAGTCAGGGGCTGGCAGCTGCAGAGCTCGCCCTGACTAAGAAGATTCTTTACCGGACCCGGAGTCCGAGGCTGTGGGGACTAACTCCTACCCAGCAGCAGAATCCGTCAGGCAGGGGATTTCCGGTCCTCTGGCCCAGAAGCCCGAAGGCACGGTCACACGCGTGGGACCAGCACCGCCATCGTGGAGCGGAAGCCATTAGAAGGCCCCGAGTCACCGGCCATACGGGTGAGCACCACACGGTACACTCAGGGACGTGGGCTACTTACATCAGCTTCTAGCAAGGTAGCCAGAAGAGTACAGTCAGTTTGGGAGGCCTACAACTACGCCTGGCCAGGGGAGATCCCATCTGCTCAAAGACTGACCAGGCCCCGTTTGCTAGCAAGTACTCCGGGAGGGTCTGTCGTTGTTACCAGTAAAGACCCTGAACTACACCGTACCGTCTCTGAGTGGTTCCTGCTACCCCCATCATCCACGTCGGCTGCCCTGAGGCCATACCCCTCCCGTTGGGGGTTATACTATCACGCTGCACAATCCTACCACCGGCCTCAGCGGTCTGCCCTGCAGCAGCAGCTTCCTGGCTGCACTCAACGGGTGGCGTAGTCATCAACTATTTACTACTAATAGACTGCCGTCTAGTTTGACTCCCTGGGCACGGACCGGGTCACCGCCACGAGACTACAACCCTCCACTGATCCGGCTCCGGGTAGGCTCCCGCGTGCGCAACGCAGCGCGACACAGGCCCAGGGGCGCGTCATATACCCTGCCTACACCACTGATTGGTAGATTTTTCTGTGCACACTGTACATAGGCAGAAAGCCACCAATCAGTGGTGGGGTCGGGGTTACACAGAACAGGAGGACTACATGGCACGAGACAACTAGTCCCCTCGTCATAATCTCCTGCTAATAAAACAGTGATTTTTTTTTTAAAGCATCTACAAGGAGCAGTAAGTGACACATCGCTGGAATCAGGTGCTCTGCCCCTACAGGGCCCCTGCTCTCAGATCAAATGGAAAAACATACTGCCAGATTCCCTTTAATACGATACAGGAATTATAATTAAGATTCACAGTTTGTCCACAAGATCCCTCAGACCTATTACTTACCCGGAAGGCCCATTGCCAGGCGCCACCAAATGCACTTGTCACTTTAGACCCAATGATGTAACCAAGGCCACTGTAAAAAACAAAAACAAAGTTGTCATAATTTCTGCACACATATAAACATATACATTTTTGAGTGCCTTTTTCCGGCTCCTCCTTCCTACTCCACCCCCTCCATAGACTTCTATGAGCAGCAACTGTTACCCCATGCCGCATAAAGCTACAATCTGTCTTGTCACTGAAGATGGATTTTTATCAGTGAATTAATGAAGGGAAATAAGTATATTTCCTGATAAGATATATTACAACATTTCCTATGTCCATTTAAATGATTTATAAAAAAACAATAAAAAGTGTAAGATCATTCTGAGTCTTCACATTCTTTGAGGAGCTCTTGTCATAAGTGCTAAAAGTCAAACTGTCTAGCAGAAAACTTTTTTGCCCATAGCAATCAGTGCAGTTTTCTGTTAGGGAAAGTCTTGACATTGCTGAAAAAATATTTCCATTTAGAGTCTTGAATCAATTTCCTAGAAATCTGCAGCAATTCCAGAAATGTTTGCTGGTTCACTGCTGATCCTCCCCCTACGCAAAATCCGTACCGAAAAAAGTCCACAGCAAATCCACCTTGTCGGACTTACTCTTAGACAGTTTGGCTATGATTCCCTCCTTAAAACAATAAATAGATCTACACTCACCAGCCAAAGGGTGCTGCTAAGTAATACAAGTTAAGCGCGCGGCTGCGCCGATCTCCCACGAAGACGTCGGCAATGATGGAGGGGGCAGTTATTTTAAAACTTGCCTCTGCAGCTCCAGACAGTCCATTAATTAGGAGAAAAACTGTAAAATACTGTGAAAACACAAAAAAATATTCAGTGACCATTTATGAAAGTTTTCTAAGACACCTAAAGAAATACGGTAATGGAAAAATTATAAACTTTTCCTAATTTTGGACCCGCTCTACTTTTGTCTTGCAAATACTAATGCAAAATACTGATCTACATACAAACAAGTGAGAGGCTTTAGGGCTCATGCAGACGTCGGTGGATCCCGGTCCGATCTCTGACAGCGTGATAGCGATGCTCGGGTCGGAAGACCCGCGGCCAGTCCGTGCATTATTGTCCATGATGGCACCGAGATCCACAGACGTCTGCATGAGCCTTAAGTCTTTATGCTTCTACCAATTAGATCAGTTACCTCATTGGGAACGTAGGACTTGCAGAGAATGATGGCCGACCAGAAGGACATCCCTGCACACATGATGTATTTTCTGTTCCAGCGGTCACCCAGGTATCCATAGATTTGACCAAACAGGACACTGCTGATCGTGAATACTAGAAGGGGAAAAACAAGAGGTCACAGTTAATAGAAATGATTTCTTTAACATATATTTATTTATATTTGAGGATTATTTAAACTGTTGCACTGAAAACACTTCTCCCGTCCTCATCACTGTTTGCATTTTTGGTAACTATAAAGGCGGCCATCATGTGAACGTTACAAAATTGGAACCTTATGATGTCACGAGATTCCAGCCGTCCTCACAAGTGACCTATAGAATAGGATTTTATGTTAAAAGTTTACCTAAGCTTATAAGGCCGGATTTGCTGTCGTCCATTTTAAATGCGCTTTGTAGGTAAGAAATCGCTCCTGCCAGAACAAAAAGAAGAACACGAATGATTATTGTAATTAGAGAAGTGCAGGAATAGACATCACAGCAGCTAACGAGCCTTCTCGTTGGCCATGAAGATTTTCTTCTTTTTTTGCAGTTTTGGGCCTTATACACCTTGCCCCCGACATAAGCCGGTTTACGCCTACTTACCTACGAAAGTGAAGGCAGCTATGAAGGTGACCAGATTGATGAAGGTTAGAACGCCTACAATAATGAAAGAGCGGACTATGGAGACTCCAGTCCGGGCGTGCAGGTCCTGTTCTTCGCAGTTTTCATCCTCATCTTGCTGGTCTTTTCCTTTTTCCACATCTTCTAATAGAAGTGGCATTTTTGGGGTGGAATTGAAGAGAGATGCCATGTTCAACAGAGCCCTGCAAACACTGGAGAAAAACACACAAGACGGTAAAAATATTGCATTAGTCTCAGTCAATTCCGTGGTAGTGCAGTATATAGTGTAATAAGCAATCGAACAACAATAAGTTTAAGTCCCCTAGAGGGACTAAAAATGAGGTCAAATTCAGCAAAAAAAGTTTTGCTTTAATATAAAAAAAATAATAAAATATAAAGATTTCAAAAATAAAGAGAAAAAAACAAGCATATATATATATATATATATATATATGTATTTTTCAGATTATAAGACTCACTTTTTGTTCTCCCAAATTTGGGGGGAAAATGGGGGTGCGATTTATAATCCAATTGTAGCTTACCGGGCTGGGGGGGTATCTGCGGTGGAGCAGGGTCCCAGGAGTCAGGGTCACTGCTGCAGGAAGTTGAAGGTGGTGGGGCGATGCTGTGGGCCCCAGACTGGGAGGTGGGGGTGGTCAGCGATGCGAGGCTGCTTCGGGCACCAGGCTTCCAGAAAATGTCAGTGGAGCCCCCGCACTGCCCATCGTTTTCACTGCTGTGGACTTCGGGAAAATGGACGCCTCCAGCGGAGCATGTGTAGATCTCGGCTCCCGAGATCTCGATCTTGGGAGCGGAGATCTCAATCTAAACATGCGCCATTTTCCCAAAGTCCACTGCAGTGAAAACGATGCAAACGATGGGCAGTGTGGGGACTTGTTTGATATTTTCTGAAAGCCCGTGGCCCGGAGCAGTCTCGCACTGTGCTGAGCACCCCAACCTTCCAGCCCGGGCCCTGCAGCATCGCCCCACTCCTGCCACCGTTGAAAGCTTTCTGCAGCAGCGACCCTGCCTCCTGGGATCCCGCTTCACCGCAGCCCCCTCGACCACCCCCGGGTAAGCTATCGTAAAAGGGGATTATAAAACGCACTATTTTATTAATTTCATTTTTTTCCCATTTTCCTCCCCAAAATTTGGGGCGCATCTTCTAATCTGCAAAATACAGTCTCTGGCATCAATATATCCATAAAAGTAAGAGAAACAATCAAAACGCCAGAATGGCCTTTTTTTCCCTTGTTTTTTTTTTTATTACGGCACCTTCCCCGAAAAATGCAATAAAAAGTCACCCAAACTGTGTATGTTCCCCAAAATGGTGTCAATAAAAACATCAACTTGCCATAAAATGGTGAAACAAATCAATTTTTTTTTAAAATTCTAAAACTATTGTTGTAACCACTTACGGTAAGTAATAACAATAATAATAATAATAAAACAATATGAACCCTGAATCATCTTTCCAGATCAATCGTACCACAAAATGAACGTGGTAAAAAGCACAAAAAACAGTTTTGTTTTTCTGTTTTTTTTTCACCATTTCACCATAGTTATTATTTTTTTCCCCATTTTTCAGTATAATATAAGGTAAAATGAATGCTGTTCTTCTAAGCAACAACTCGTCTCACAAAAAAAAAAAACAAGCTTTCACCTGACTATGTGATCAGAAAAATAAAAAAGTGGAGGAAATATTGGCCGTGCTTTGAAAGGGTTAATGACAATTTACAAAAAACGTGTCTATACTGTTATTGGGGATAATTCTATAGGGAAATCTATATATGTCCCCCTATAATCATCTACAGGTTGTCTCCCCCTGGGAAAGACTCCCATTACTCATTAGATGAAGTTCAGACTTACCTTTCTCTCTTTCCACCGGAGGGCGCTGATAATAACAAATAAATATCACTTTCTATAGCAAATTTTGCAACACAGAAATCGTGAGTACAACACACAATAGTGAGTGGCTGGGATCCGGCCGGCGCCCATAGTTATACACAGGGGCCGATTGTGACATCATCAGCCGGTCACTGGGGGTTCTAAGCCATTGTGATGTCATCGATCTATCTAATCATCCATCCATCCATGGATTCTGTAGTACTACAACACCCAGTATGTACGTCTGGAAAAGTATAGAACTAGCATGCTCCACCCTCACGTTTTTCATTGTGCTGTGGTCTATATTGAAATTCATGTCCCTCTGGATGGATGGATGGACATGCTGAGTTTTGTAGTACTACTGAATCCATCCATCCATCCATCCATCAAGAGGAACATCAATTTCATTATAGACCAAAGCACAATGAAAGACTTGAGGATGGATCTTGCTAGTTCTATACTTTTCCAGATGTATATACTGGGTGTTGTAGTACTACAGAATGATAAGGACTCTGATGACAGGGCATGCTGACACCTGTAGTCCTATACTTTTCTAGAAGTGCATGCTGAGAATTGTGGTACTACAGCACAATAAGAACATAAATTTCAATATATACCACAATACTGTGCTATTGCTGTATATAGTATAAACAATCAAACAATCATAGGTTCAAGTCTACCAGGGTGGGTAAAAAAATAAAAATAAATATCAACAAAAATGTAAAAAAATATATATAAAATATAAAAAGTTCAATTAACTCCTGTTCCTAATTAAAAACTAAAGAGATAAAAATATACATATTGTGCATCAATGTATCCATAAAAGTAAGAAAAACCATCAAAACGCCAGAATTGCCTTTTTTTTTCTATCGCAGCATCTTCCCCCCAAAAAATGCAATAAAATGTCATCAAATCTTTGTATGTTCCCAAAAATGGTGTCAATAATAATGACAACTCGCCATGGAAAAAAAACAAGAGCAGAGGCTCATAAAATGGTGAAAAAAACTTTTTTTTTTACAAAGTTCTGAAATTGTTGTAACCACTATAATAATAATACTAATGATAATGATAATAAAAAAGCAATATGTTTGATATTGCTGTAATCACGCTGACCCTGAATCATATTTCCAGATCAATCTTACCAAAAAATGAATGCGGTGAAAAGGAAGCACAAAAAACTGTTGCAAAATTATTTTGCTTTTCACCATTTCACCGCACTCGTAATTGTTTCCCCATTTTTCAGCAACAACTCGTCTCACAAAAAGAAAAAAACAAGCTTTCACCTGACTAAGTGATTGGAAAAATGAAGAATAAGAAGAGGAGGAAATATTGGCCATGTTCTAAAAGGGTTAATGACAATTTACAAAACCGTGTCTATACTGTTATTGGGGATAATTTTATAGGGAAATCTATATATGTCCCCCCTATAATCATCTACAGGTTGTGTCTCCCCCTGGGACAGACTCCCATTACTCATTAGATGAAGTTCAGACTTACCTTTCTCTCTTCCCACCGGAGGGCGCTGATAATAACAAATAAATATCACTTTCTATAGCAAATTTGGAAACACACAATAGTGAGTGACTGGGATCCGGCCGGCGCCCATACTTATACGCAGGGGCCGATTGTGACATCATCAGCCGGTCGCTGGAGGTTCTAAGCCATTGTGATGTCATCGTGCGGTGCATGCATATACACTCAGTGTACTTTGATACAAAGAGTCACCTAATGAATCTTTTCATTTGAAAATGTTGAACCCTGATAAGATAAAAAAAAAACAACCTATAGGCTATGTGCCCACGATGCAGAAATGCTCAGGATTTTTTCCTGAGCGTTTCTGCATCTCCCTGGCAGAAAAAAACGCATGCGGATTGTACATGCGGATTGTACATGCGGATTGTACATGCGTTTTTCCTGCCAGGGACATGCGGATGTGAAGCGTTCTTCACTTGCATTTCCGCATGCGGGTTGTGATTTTAGCATCACTTGGAAAATGCTTGACAACTTGGTCACACTATATAAATCCATGCAACCGGCATGAATTTATATAGTGTGACCGAGAGAATGTCAAAAAATAAAAAAATAAATATACGAGGGGCGATCCAAAAGTAATGATAATCGGTTATTTCTATTGCACACAGAAATTAAAATAAAATGTTTTCTTCTCTCTTAGGTACCCACTAGTCCAGGAAAAAAAAATCACTTAAATAGGCCACGATTCACGGGAGCTACATTCATTTGAGTAGGAACTGCCGAGGAGTGAACATCAAAATGGAAAAAAACGAGCTCAGAGCTGTCATCAAATACCTCTGCTTGAAAAAAATTACTACCAAAGACATACACAGCGACTTGGTGGAAACGTTGGGGTCTTTTCTCTTCCATATTCCACAGTTGCACGCTGGGCCAAGGAATTTAGGCTGGGAAGAACATCGACGGAAGATGAACATCGTGAAGGACGCCCATCCACGTCCCTCAATGAAGAAAACATGAAAAAAGTTGAAGAAGTTGTATTGGCCGATCGAAGAGTGACTATCAAGCATGTAGCGGAGGTCACAGGGATCTCATATGGCAGTATTCAAAGAATCCTTGCAAAAGAATTGCATATGAGAAAGGTCTCGGCGCGTTGGGTGCCAAAAATGTTAACCGACGAGCAAAAGAAGAAACGAGTTAACATTTCAAGAGCACGTCTCGAAAAGTTCCAAGCAGACAAGGAGAATTTTTTGTCACGTTTTTTGACCATGGACAAGACCTGGATCCACCACTTTGATCCCGAAACGAAACAACAATCGATGACATGGAAACGAGCCAACGAACTGACACCGAAGAAACTCAAAGTGTCAAGCTCAGCAGGGAAGGTTATGGCGTCCGTTTTTTGGGACGCTGAAGGAATTATTATGGTGGACTATTTGGAGAAGGGAGCCACTATTACGGGCTCCTACTACACAGAACAAATAAGAAGATTGCGGGAGGCTATCAAGGAGAAAAGGCGCGGCAAACGGCAGGCTGGAGTGCTGTTTCACCAAGATAACGCGCCGGCTCACAAAGCTGCAGTTGCCATGGCTACCATACAAGAAGCGGGCTTTGAACTGGTGGAACAACCCCCCCCCCCATTCGCCAGATCTAGCCCCCAGTGACTTCTTTCTCTTTCCTTGGCTCAAGGAACACCTCCGGGGCAAGAAATTTGACGACAATAGCGACGTGATAACAGCTGTTGGGGATTTTTTTGAGGGTCAAGATCAAGAATTTTTTTCGAAGGGAATTCTAAGTTGAGAAAAGAGATGGACTAAATGTATAGACTTGTTAGGAGACTATGTAGAAAAATAAAAAAAAATTTTGACTATATTCATTGTGTTTAGTATTGATTATCATTACTTTTGGATCGCCCTCGTATATTTACGGCCCGCGCTGTCTTGCTTCACCGTCCCGGCTGCCGGCAGCGGTGGATTGAAGGACCTGCCGGCGTCAGCGTCGCGTGACCTGTCACATGACTCTGACGTCAGCGCAGGTCCTTCATTCCATCGCGAAGTGCCGGGAAGTAAGGAGGAGCACAGCGCGGGCCGCCGGAAGGTAAGTATATATTTATTTTTTATTTTATTCTTTTTTTTACAGCTTTTTTTTAATGGTACCTGGGTGTGGATGAGACTCTCTTCTCCTCTACACCCGGGTACCATCCGCACATTAGAACGCGCCAATTATGCAAGTACAGATGCAGTCTTGCGGAATTGGCGTATTCTAATGCAAGTCAATGGCGGCGAAAATGCAGCGCTTCCGCAAAATAATTGATAGTGCTGCGTTTTTTTCCGCAATGATAATCCGCAGCAGAAATGTCCGCAGCATGTGCATAGCACACGCGGATTATCATTGGGGATCATGGCAGGCCTTCTAACATGCGTTTTTAATGCGTTTCTGCAGTGTTTTTGCTGCTGCGGAAACGCTTAAAAAACGCATTGTGGGCACACAGCCTTACTCACCTCCCATGATAAAATAAAATAAACTATATCACCTCCCTTGCTGGCGCCGTTCCCACGCTGTCGACACTCGCGGTCCCGGGGTTCTCGTGCAGTTATTGTGACATGTGACACTCGTGACCAATCAGTGCTGGCGTCACTGTCTCCGCCTTTGGACAAATCGAACATGAAGAGGAGACCCTGGATGCGGCTGATCTCTGCCTTCCTTTTCATGTCCCATTTGTCTGAACGCAGAGACATTGACGCCTGCGCTGATTGTCACCGGTGTCACATGTCACAACAACAAGACAATGTGAGCCCCGGGGACAGCGAATTCTGACACCACGGAAACGGCGCCAGCACTGGAGGGGAGTATAAGTTTTATTATTTTACGGGGGCCAAGCGTGGGGTATAAACAGGAGTTGTCCAAGTAGTGGATAACTTCTTTAATGCATGTAAATAGAGCTAAAAATATTGCTTGAAATTGGATTTCCTTACAAATTTTACACTGTGTGGCTTTTACAGACTCTTTATCACCCTGCACATCTGGCTGCAGAGTGAGTTAGCTGAGAATCTGTCAGTGAGCTTGTTCTAATGTAAACAACTCTTGTGCGTCTCACAAACAAACTTCAGTTGCAATCACATGGACACAATCATACACACACATATACAGTGGCATGTAAAAGTTTGGGCATCCCTGTTGAATATTTCAGCTTTTTCTTTGCCCTCTATAATTATTTTATTATGATCTTTTGAAGGGCCGATACCATCCATTTTTTTCTTTTTGGCATTGATATATTTGTAAAAATTTGGGGGAATTTATTTTAATGTCACTGGCGATTTGTGTTTTGGTAGATAACTTTACTAGTTTGATTACTTTTTTACATTTCTTATTGAGATCTTTATACTCCTGAAACGCTATTTCTGTATTCTCAGCCATCAAGATTTTGCAAGTGTCACGGCCCACCCTCCCTCACATTATTGAGTACATTATTATGACATTTATTATTTTTATCCTTATTAGGGTTGTTACCATATGTACATTACTGTTACATTTTATATGAATCTAGCTTGTGAGCCCCAATGGGGACAGTGATGATAATGTCTGTAAAGCGCTGTGGAATTAATGGCGCTATATAAGTGAGTAAAATAAAAAAATATGTATTGATATTATGTCTTCTGCTTTCTTTATAATTGTCACAGTTGGAGGATGGATAATCTTGCATGAGAAGATGAGAAGACACTTGGCAGCGACGTGGTAAACAGGCAGATCCAGACTTGCCCTCCGCAGGAGCAGTGGCGATGGCTGGTGACTTCTTCATCATCCATTCTAAAATGCAAGATCCTCCTGTATTTTTGTGTGAGCTTTATATCATTTGTTAATAAAGGTCATCGCCTACCCCCAGAATTCAGAAGATTTGTGTCTCTGAATATGGTTTAGCGACATAAGATATTGGGTTCGAATGGAGTGATGAGACCAAGTAGTTCAAGGTATATAACTTGCATTGCATGCCGAGTGTCCATCTGGCCGAGCGCTGGTATGGATCATATATAATACATATACAATACTTGCATAATAGTGCTATACTGTACCAACATTATACTGCCTTACAGTGAGTACCTACATAATAGTGCCATACAGAAACTATATAATAAACCATATAGAGCCATACAGAATTTTTTTTTATTTCAGACAAGTCACGTTTTGGGCTTCTGTATAATTGTCCTTTGGCAGCTTCAGAAGTGGCACGTGTGACAGCACTATATAAATATAAGGGGCGATATGGTGAAACCGAGTATTTCAGGAACACATGTATGGAACTCTGGGTCCAATATGAAATATAAAGAATGTGTTCAAATCAAACCAGCATGTGCTCTGGTTTGGTTATATACTGACAGATAGATAAGGCTCATTCTGTTTTCATTTACTTTGTATTTACTTGAAGTTTAGACACAAGACTATGTTAGGACCTGCTTATTCATTGTCTGAAGCATCTATCACCAATAGTCTTCTGTTTATGGAGGGTTATTGTAAAACATGAAGATTTACATAACCTTTTGTGTTTAATTACTTACCGTATTTTTCGGACTATAAGACGCACCTAGGTTTTAGAGGAGGAAAATAGAAAAAAAATTAAAGCAAAAAATGTGGTCACGATGCCCTGTTAAGGGGGAGGGGGTCTGCTGCTGACACTGCTATAGGGGTAATGTCCCCCGATTCTGATAATATCCCCCATCCTGGTATATATGCCCCCCCCCCTTCCTATTATACCTGGCCCCAATCCCCATCCTGGTATGCACTGCACCCCTCCATCCTGATATGCATGGCACCCCTTCATCCTGATATGCATGGTGTTACAAGTCCGGGTGGTGGAACCTCTGTGCTTCGGTGCAAGGAGGGACCAGAGGGGCGTGACTAAGTGCCTACTCGGCCTGACCAATGTCGCACGGCGGCTCAATCAACTCCGTGAACCAGGGAGGGACCGAGCAGGGGGACCAGGTGCCACTCTAGGACCGACCTTGTGTGAGAGCAGGTGACTCCCACAGGTCAGATGGGTACAGCGGATGAGCACAGCAGGAAGGCTGATGGGTGGTCCGGGTAGATAAGCAGGCTGGTTCGGCAGATAGCCAGACTGTTGCTCCGGGTAGGCGAGCTGGTGGGCACGACAGGTAAGAGGTTGGTGCTCCAGGTAGGCTAGATTTAAGAGGGAGGGAGCGCGCGCGTGCCCTAAGCACGGTGCCCGGGTGGCTGCACGCCACAGCAGCAGGGGAGCCGGAGGACGCCGGACCTGGACTGCGGCGGTGAGGGGAACAGCGTCTCTGTCCGCCAGGAGGCAGAGACGCCGATGCTTCACATGGCACCCCTCCATCCTGATATGCATGGCACTCCTCCATCCTGATATGTATGGCACCCCTCCAATCTGGTGTGCATGGCACCCCTCATCCTTATCCTGGTATGCATGGCACGCCTCATACCCCAATCCTGGTATGTATGGCACCCCTAATCCCTATCTTGGTATGCATGGAACCCCTAATCCCTATCCTGGTATGCATGGCACCCCTCATCCTTATCCTGGTATGCATGGCACCCCTCATCCCTATCCTGGTATTATGGCACCCCTAATCCCTAACCTGGTATGCATGGCACCCCTAATCCCTATCCTGGTATCCATGGCACCCCTAATCCCTATCCTGTTATGCATGGCACCCCTCATCCTTATCCTGGTATGCATGGCACCCCTCATCCCTATCCTGGTATGTATGGCACCCTTAATCCCTATCCTGGTATGCATGGCACCCCGAATCCCTAACCTGGTATGCATGGCACCCTAATCCCTATCCTGGTATGCATGGCACCCCTAATCCCTATCCTGGTATGTATGGCATCCCTCATCCCTATCCTGGTATTTATGACATCCCTCATCCTTGTCCTGGTATGCATGACTTCCCTCATCCTTATCCTGGTATGCATGGCACCCATCATCCTTATCCTGGTATGCATGGCACCCATCATCCTTATCCTGGTATGCATGATTCCCCTCATCCATATACTGGTATGTATGATCCCCCTCATCCTTATCCTGGTATGTATGGCCCCCTCATCCTTATCCTGGTATGTATGGCCTCCTGATCCGTATCCTGGTATGTATGACCCCCTCATCCGTAACCTGGTAAGTATGGCCCCTTCATCCTTATCATGGTATGCATGGCCCCTTCATCCTTATCCTGTTATGTATAGCCCCCTTACCCTGGTATGTATGGCCCCCTCATCCTTATCCTGGCACGCATGGTCCCCCTCATCCTTATCCCTTTATGTATGCCCCCCTCATCCTTATCCTGGTATTCATGGTCCCCCTAATCCCCATCACACTGCACATAAAAAAATAAACACTCCTACTCACCTTTCTTCTCTCTCCTCCAGCGCTGTGTTCTGTCTGCCCGCACTGATCTTGCCATGTGAGCCGCGCATGGAGTCACTGCCATGCGCAGCTCACAGGGAGAGATCAGCTGCCGGAAGTCACTGCTCCTCACGCTGGGACTGTGTACTCCCATGGGTGTGGAGAGGGAGTGAATTTCCATGCCCTTTGACAGCGGGCAAAAGCGATCGCCCGGCAGCAGCAGGAGCCGCACTGGGAATACACTGTGTGCCGCTATTAAGGAGCATGAATATTCAGTGCTCCGTAAGCCCATTTTCCTCCAAAATTTTGTAGGAAAAAAGTGCGTCTTATAGTCCGAAAAATACGGTACTTGATCCCTAAGAGCTTTTTGAATTGTGTACCATTGTCTATGTAAGAGCCTGTATCTGATTTATCTTTCTTCCTACAGCCAGCCACTGTCGGGGCAAAGGTGAATTAGACTTAGTAGTATACATTTACTATATAAGGCCAGAGAGAATATTACTGAGCAGAAGCCATAAGTTGTACCTGCACTGGTGTGTAGTGTTGTGATACCTGTCCATGCAGTGTTATGAAGATTTCTAGGAGTTCTCTGTCTTGGTGAAATTGCTTCTCTGATATTCCCGACGGATGATGTTTAAAAGCTCCTTGGTGATGAAGTGAGTATATATATGTACTTAACATTTGTATTATAACATATACAAAAGTGTTCGCAATATCATCATATCATACTATTCCTTTAATTATGTATTTTATCTTTTAAATCAACTATTATAAATAAAATTGCGTAACATCGCAAGTGGTTTCCTTCTTTAAAGCCATATCCGAACCTTAGCGTTAAAAAAAACTTGGCAAAACATTTGGCGTAGTCAGCAGGATACGCAGAAGGTTCAGAAGTTCTTTTTGTTCAAAATTCCAATCATCTAGAATTTATAAGGCCTCTGTGTGATAAGGTGTGATAGAGTGACATTGCGTTAAACATGTGTTACACGCACGCTGCTAGGTTCAGATAGGGCGAGACAGGTTTCATGAATTCTTTGGAATCCTCGGGGAACCGTTACTCAGGGCGACCATAGGCTGCAGCTTCTCTCAGGCACACGATAGATTCAATTGCTGACCAGACACATCTGACAAGAGTCTTTTTCAACAGTTTAACAGTGGAATTTAATCTGAAGCATGGCCAGTGCAATTCAGGGATATTACAGCAACAATCTTCATTACAGTACAGTCTGAGTTTCTTGAGCAACCGGTTCCAGTAACAATACAGTAGTTTCTTCACAAGGCATAGTATTACAGTCTCTTCAGTAGCATAATTCAGCATAGATTAGATCTCTTAGCAGCACACTTCTATGCATACACAACCACAGGCTTTTCCTTCACAAGGACACAATAGTACACAGCATTATTTATCCTGCATGGAAATGGAGGGGGGGAGGATTTGATAAGGGAGATGATCTCTGTGATACAATTCCTTCCAGTTCTTATCTTCCTGCCCGATAATACTTTGCACTGTTAGTTCAAGGAGTTTATCTCACCTGTGTTTAGTTTCTTTCCTGATCTGAATCCTGTTCAGTTGCTTTCTGTCAGATCCAGATAACACACCACCTTTCTCTTCGGCTTCAGCCAGACTACAATAACAAGTTCCCCACAATCCCCCTGGGACTCTGCTGAAACACTCCCTGGCTCCTGTGACTGTGTTAACCCCTCTAATTGCTGGATGCTACCGAAGCACAACACTTCCTGTCTCCTGTGCTTGTGTTATTTGTAACAGTTATAATAATAATAATCTTTTTATTTATATAGCGGCAACATATTCCGCAGCGCTTTACAATTCAGACAATTTACAGACATTATGGGCACTGTCCCCATTGGGGCTCACAATCTAGATTCTGTATCAGTATGTCTTTGGAGTTGCTGGATGCTTTTGAAGCAACCGCACTACTTCTGCATGTCACACTCTCCCTCCTTTTTGAATGTCGTCCTCAACATTCTTCTTAATTGGTCAATCTAACCAATTCTGAGACAGTGGTGAAAGTTGAGTAACTTTATATACAAATTGGCATAACATTTATAAACATTTATAACAATCTATTCTACAACCTTTTTCTTGTAGTACTTCTGTAAGAAATAAACAATTAACACAATTAACACAATCTCTTCAGCTTCAGCTGGAGCTTTTCGTACATCTTCAACAAGCTGTCTCTCTCACTAGGCCTTAACAGTTCTTTATTTCTACAAAGTCTTTTAAGGAAAATCAAAGCATGAAAACAAGTCTTTCCACCAGGCAACATCTTCCATACTGCCTCTCAGTGGTGAATACCACTCCAGTGGGCTTACCTGGTCCGTAGGCAAAGATACCTGTTTCCAGTCGACAGTCCTTGGCACTTGACTCGGTTCACCAAGTGTCTCATACATCAGTATCACGGGCCTCTTCACTTCTCGAGTCGACATCCTCCTGGAGGGTTGTTCCTCAGATACCACGGGTTCTTCGGTCACAGGAGTTTCTTCCGCCGCACTCATTTCCCGTGCTTCCTCAGATGCTCCTGGAACTGCCTCTGTAAGTTCCTGCACTTCTCTGGAATCGCTTGGTTCTACATGGTCTGGTAATTCTGCTTCTCCTGAGTGTCGATCGGTCTCTCCAGTGACCGGTGTTCGATCATCAGATCTGAATTGGACTTCATCTGTACTCCTTGGTACAAACTCTGGAGCCTCTGGACTTAGTTCACTCTCCTGAGGATGGTACATCCCTCTCCTTGCCGGTCCGAGAAATAAAACGGTGTGCTCTTCTTCATTGGAACTTTCAAGGTCACTATCTCCCACCGGAGCTTTAATCTGTGGTGGTCTCTTAGTCGATCTTGGTCGATGTCGCTCTGCTTCTGGGAAGTCTTGTTGTGGTGGGAGATAATGACATGGTAGTAATAAATTCTGATAGACTATTCTGGTTTTATTGTCCCCTCCTTCCAATCGGATTTCATACACTGGACTGTCATCGACTTTCCTCTTTACGACCACATACACCTTGTCTTCTTGACTAGCACCCAGCTTACTGGTGCCACTTCTGTTCCATAACATTTTCGATGATAGTACTCCTTACTCTTGCTCTGTCCTTGCATAACCACTTTGGACGCTATGTTGTATGCTTCTGCCATCCGTTCCTTCCATTTCCGAACGTACTCCGGATACGTTCTGTAAGTCTCTGACACAGTAGTATCGAACATGATGTCGATTGGCAGTCTTGGCCATTTAATAGGAAGAAGGTTGAGTAACCTGTTGCATCACTCTTTGTACAGTTATAAGCATGTACCACTTTTGACAGAGAACTCTTCCAGTCTTTCTTCTCGTCAGCTGTTAAAGAAGTGTCACAATTATAGTGGATAACTAAGGAAAGTGTTTGCGTGGAGCAAGACACAACAGTACACAGTTTATAGGTGAAAAGTCTATATTAAAGCACACAGTGTTTTGCACAAAAATGCAGAGAAATCTCAAAGTCTTAAGTTCACAGAATAATGAGTCTTTGCAAGGTTAGTTCACCATTATATATCAGCAAGTCCATACAATGCAGAAGCAATCAAAGAGGCCCGGGTAAAGTCTCGGACAGTGCAGACCAGTCCCATGCTCAGCGACCATCCGAATAAGGAGACTGAGAACTCAGAGCAGCTTACTTGAGAGCCAAAGCAGATGGAGGGCAGAGGTGCAGAGGAACCTGCACAAAACAGCCAGGATCTCAGGCAAAATACTCTAGCACTGGACTAGAGGCTGGGGTGGAGTTATAAGGGCAGGAGGTAAGGGCACATGATACAGAAGATGCCATCTTGAAAAAGGGCAGAAATGTCCCAAAAGAAAATGAAACATTCAGAGTCCTGACATTACTCCCTCCTTACTAGCGGCCTGAGGATGATCCTGGACCCGGTTTCTCAGGGAATCTTTGATGGAAACGAGAAATCTTTTTATGGGGATTGATGTTTTCCACAGGTTCCCAAGAGTCTTCTTCAGGGTGATACCCCTGCCATCTTTTCAAATACTGAAGCCGATTCCTGCGAGTCCTAGAGTTAATCACTTCCTCCACCACAAATTCCTCTTGCCCATCAATCACTACAGGCTGTGGAGGTGGCACAACACGTCCCTGGAAGGTATTAGGAGACACAGGCTTCAGTAAGGAAACATGAAAAACTGGATGTACCTTCATATTCCTAGGCAGCTTCAGACGGCAGGCCACAGAGCTCACAATACCGTTGATCTTGAAAGGACCGATGAACTTCTATCCAAGCTTCTGTGAAGGAAAGTTCAACTTTAGATTTTTAGTGGATAACCACACGGAATCTCCTACCTTAAACATGGGTGCTGGTTTACGGAATCTATCAGCCGATCTTTTGTAACGTTCCTGAGCCGAGGTCAGAGATTCCTTCAGAACCTCCAAATTTTGCCTCATTGCAGTCAGCCTTTCCTCTACAGCTGGAACAGGAGCATTAATCGGAGACCTAGGAAAAATACTCGGATGAAAATCCAAATTGGCAAAGAAAGGTGTTAACTTAGTGGAGGCACTCTGAGAGTTGTTGTAAGAGAATTCAGCTAATGGAAGAAGCTCCAACCAATCATACTGAAGATCGCTGATATAGCATCTTAGATATTGTTCCAAAGTCTGATTGGTACGCTCGGTCTGGCCATTTGTGTGAGGGTGATAAGCGGAAGAAAGACAGACATTAATATTGAGTGCAGAGCAAAACCCCTTCCAAAATCTTGAGGTAAACTGCACTCCATGGTCAGAGATGATCTCATCCAGGACCCCATGCAGCCGAAAAACATTTTGTATAATCAACTTCACTGTATCCTTAGCTGAGGGGAGGCCAGTGCAAGGAACAAAATGGGCAGCCTTGGTCAGACGATCAACTATCACCAGGATCATATTCATACCACCCGATGAAGTTGTCGCGCCCCCGGGGCCGTGGGGTACTCGGCAGCCGGGCCCTCAGATGTTTGGGGGATATCATGGTGGCTGGCCCGGTTCGTGGCCCAGGGCGGAAACTGAAAAGAGGGGAATGTCTATTGGGATAATAGGTTTGTAAATGTTCGTGACGCCACCTGTGGTGCCTGGTGAGGATCACCAGCGCTGCAGCAGTCCACTGAGGCCGGTGTTGTGGCAGCTTAGATGGTATTGCTCCCCACAGGTGGAGCAGGGCCTCAGGGCAGCGTAGGAGGGAGGGGGATGCAGGACAGAGGGGACCCAGCCGGGTCAGAGCAAGAATAGGAGCACACACGAAAGTCACTTCAGTACCTTTTACTGATGGAAGTTCAGGCACATCCCGGAGCACTGTAGGGTGAAGGGTGCATATCAAGATCCTCCCCAGTGAGCGGGTGTAGGGCCTCCTGTCTCTTACCTCTCTGTAGTAAGTTTCTGACCTGCCTGGAGCTAGGCCTAACCTGGTTTCTGTTCTGCACCTGCTGACTTGGTGATAGTGCCTTCTGTTGGAGATCACTCTCCCTATTCTTTGGGGTCTCCTTGATTCCTGACCCTTGTACGTATCAGCTTTTGGTGATCCTGGGACATGTAGTTCGCCAGGGGTTTCAGTTGTTTTCTACTGGTCATGAAGATCCACGTAGACTCGGACCCGGTGTCCGGTATATGCTTCGGGGTGAGCTGGTTAAGCTCCTCTGCCCCCTATGTTACTCCCTTTCCACTCGCCTTCGGCCCCGCTCAGGCCCTCACTAGGCCACACACACTTCAGCCAGGATGCTGCTCTTCTTCGCCGCTCTCAGAGTGTTGGCACACTCCTAGCTCTCTATCCTGAGCTCTGTGAGTTCTAGTCTGGACTCACTCTACAGACTATACTGAACTCTTTCTGCAGGAACTGCTAGGCTCTGGCTTGGCTGCACTGACTACTTCTGTGTCTGAGCAGGAACTGCTGAATCACTGAGCTGCCTAGCTCCACCTTCCCTATTTATATCCCTAACGGGCTCCCTCTGGTGGTCTGAGGTGGAAGGTGGAGGTGTGTGTGTGCTGTGGGGGCCTCTTGTGGAGAAATCCTTCTATGCAACCCTCTACGATCTGCGGTACCAAGCGCAGCTGGGAGGCACATTCCCCCCTAGCAAAGCTCAGCACTTCCGGGCTGAAGTACATTTTATAAAACAATAAACATTAACAATCTTCCCTTTATGGGAGGCACATTTCTTAAACGTTGCATAACAAAAACATTATAAACATATAAAACATTTTCAGCAGTTCAATAATGGTGCTCCTTCCGGGGAAGCACCTGTCCATGATAGGCTGGTCCAGCCGGGTCATCAGCCGTAGATGGTGGGAGTTTGCTCTCCTCCCCCACCTTGTGGACATTCAGGGCCATGGGTATGACAGGGGTTACAGGTCCTGCTGATGGAGTGGCTGCCTCGGCCTGCTCGGCGCCGAGCGCGGGTTGAACATCAGGGCCATTAACCGGTGCTTCGGCGTTTTGCTGTTCCTCGGACATTCTGGTGCCCCCCTAGCGAACCGTGGCCTACCTTCCTTTCCTTCCAGTAGGCCACAGCTCCCCAGGTGACAGTCTTCTTCAGGACCTTGCGTCGCTTGCGTCCTACGTCAGAGCGTTCAGCGACGCTCCTTCCAGGACCTGGCATTTCCTGGTTTGACGTCGAGGCATGGGGCGTGTCCGGGGCTTTGCGCGCTTTTGCAGGTGCGCCCCTCAGTTTCCTGCTGTTACGCCCTTCTTCTCGCTCGGCGGCCCAACAATGGCGGCAATCTTCACCACAGTTTAACATACACAGTTTTTAATTAAAGGCGCACAGTACCAGGTGGCAACGGGCATAACACTTCGTCGTTGCAGTGGGCACGGAATCCTGTTTGTGACGCCAGAAGTTGTCGCGCCCCCGGGGCCGTGGGGTACTCGGCAGCCGGGCCCTCAGATGCTTGGGGGATATCACGGTGGCTGGCCCGGTCCGTGGCCCAGGGCGGACAACTGAAAAAGAGGGGAATGTCTATTGGGATAATAGGTTTGTAAATGCTCGTGACGCCACCTGTGGTGCCTGGTGAGGATCACCAGGGCTGCAGCAGTCCACTGAGGCTGGTGTTGTGGCAGCTTAGATGGTATCGCTCCCCACAGGTGGAGCAGGGCCTCAGGGCAGCGTAGGAGGGGGGCGTGCAGGACAGAGGGGACCCAGCCGGGTCAGAGCAAGAATAGGAGCACACACGAAAGTCACTTCAGTACCTTTTACTGATGGAAGTTCAGGCACATCCTGGAGCACTGTAGGGTGAAGGGTGCATATCAAGATCCTCCCCAGTGAGCGGGTGTAGAGCCTCCTGTCTCTTGCCTCTCTGTAGTAAGTTTCTGACCTGCCTGGAGCTAGACCTAACCTGGTTTCTGCTCTGCACCTGCTGACTTGGTGATAGGGCCTTCTGTTGGAGATCACTCTCCCTATTCTTTGGGGTCTCCGTGATTCCTGACCCTGGTACGTATCAGCTTTTGGTGATCCTGGGACATGTAGTTCGCCAGGGGTTCCGGTTGTTTTCTACTGGTCATGAAGATCCACGTAGACTCGGACCCGGTGTCCGGTATATGCTTCGGGGTGAGCTGGTTAAGCTTCTCTGCCCCCTATGCCACTCCCTTTCCACTCGCCTTCGGCCCCGCTCAGCCCCTCACTAGGCTACACACACTGCAGCCAGGACGCTGCTCTTCTTCGCCGCTCTCAGAGTGTCGGCACACTCCTAGCTCTCTATCCTGAGCTCTGTGAGTTCTAGTCTGGACTCACTCTACAGACTATACTGAACTCTTTCTGCAGGAACTGCTAGGCTCTGGCTCGACTGCACTGACTACTTCTGTGTCTGAGCAGGAACTGCTGAATCACTGAGCTGCCTAGCTCCACCTTCACTATTTATATCTCTAACGGGCTCCCTCTGGTGGTCTGAGGTGGAAGGTGGAGGTGTGTGTGTGCTGTGGGGGCCTCTTGTGGAGAAATCCTTCTATGCAACCCTCTAGGATCTGTAGTACCAAGCGCAGCTGGGCGCCACATAGGCAGCTCCACGATGAGGTCCATTGAGATAGACCCCCATGGACGAGACGGAACAGGTAATGGTTGAAGAAGACCCGTAGGTGACACACGAGGAGTCTTGTAACAAGCACATACCTCGCAAGAGAGCACATAGTCCTTAGTATCCTTCAGGCAAGTCGGCCACCAGAAAAATCTGTTTAGGAATTCTTGTGTCTTCTGTACCCCCCTGGGACCAGCCAACTTGGAGTCGTGGACCAACTTGAGGATTTGTTGACGGACGGCCTCAGGGACGTAGATACGTCGATCTCTGAACCACATGCCACTCCTAAGAACGAGATTGATATCAGCAGGAGGATTGGCCAGAAATACATCACTGTCATAGGCCTCCTTGAACTCCTTCCATAAGTCTTGATTGTGGATCACTCCGATGAAGTTGGCATCAGATAGAATGGTCTTGGACGGGGCTCCATGTACGGAATCCGCAGCATGGAATCGGGATAAAGCATCAGCCTTCCCATTACGAGAACCTGGGTGGTACGAAATAACAAAGTTAAATTGATTTAAAAATAGATTCCAACGAGCCTGCCGAGGAGAAAGACCTCTAGCGGATCTAAGGAACTCTAAATTCCGATGGTCAGTCAATACTACAATCTGTTGTGTGGCTCCTTGCAGATGGTGCCTCCATTCCTTGAAAGCTACAATAATAGCCAGCAATTCCTTGTCTCCCACAAGCACAAGGATGTAGCAGACTCTTCTCTCCAGTTCTTTGGGAGAGAGTAGCCCCCAAAGCATTATCAGAAGCGTCCACCTCCACAATGAAAGGCTGTGCTGGGTCTGGGTGGATCAACAGCGGTACGTAGGTGAAACGGGTCTTAAGCCGATCAAAAGCTTCTTGAGCCTGTGATGACCACTTAGAGGGCTTTTCTTTCTTGGTCAAGGAAGTGATGGGCCGAACAATATCAGAAAAATTTTGAATAAAACGTCTATAGAAATTTGCAAAACCGATAAAACGTTGGACCTCTTTAACGTTCTTAGGTACCGGCCAGTCAAGGATTGCCTGAATCTTACCAGATTCCATGTTCAGCCCCTGAGGAGAGATGATATAACCTAAAAACTGGATCTCAGAACGATGGAACTCAAATTTCTCCGGCTTGATATACAGATGGTTCTCTATCAGACGTTTCAAAACAGATTTGACATGTTCCTCATGTTCCTGCAGAGAGTCAGAAAAAAATAGAATATCATCCAAATAGATCACCACACACTGATCTAATAGATCTCTAAAAATGTCATTAGCAAGATGTTGAAACGTCGCAGGGGCATTACAAAGCCCAAAGGGCATCACGAGGTATTCAAAGTGTCCATACCGACATCTGAATGCTGTCTTCCATTCAACACCGGAACGAATACGCACCAGATTATAAGCCCCACGAAGGTCCAGTTTAGTGAATATCTTGACATGATGAACTCTGTCCAATAATTCGGGAATCAACAGCAAAGGATAGCGATTCCGTATGGTTACCTTATTAAGTTCCCTATAGTCAATACAGGGTCTCAGGGTCCCATCCTTTTTCTTCACAAAAAATATAGGCGC
Source organism: Phyllobates terribilis (assembly GCF_046119375.1). Lineage (NCBI taxonomy): Eukaryota > Metazoa > Chordata > Amphibia > Anura > Dendrobatidae > Phyllobates > Phyllobates terribilis. The sequence goes on from NW_027362991.1 coordinate 3,013,197, forward strand.
CCCTGCTGGTGAGGAAGAAGGGCGTATGAAGCCTTTAGCCAGATTTTCATCAATATATTCCTTCAGGGCCTGAAGCTCAGGTGCCGCCAAAGGGTATACATTACTGAAAGGAATAGCTGTCCCAGGAAGCAGCTCAATGGGATAGTCATAATGCCTATGTGGAAGAAGATGATCTGCTTTCTTCTGGTCACAAATATCAGAGAAATCTTTATACACAGAAGGTAAAGAAAAAACCTGTGCAGGAGATTCTTTATCTCTGGACTCAGGAACGGCTTCTGTAATCGCTGAGTTGCTCCTTGTTGGGAAGGTAATCTCCTTGGTCTCCCAGTTGACAATCTGGTTTCAAGCACGCAACCAAGGGATGCCTAAAATCACAGGAAAATGAGGAGAAGAAATTAATAGAAAAGAAAGTTGCTCCTGATGATTAGGCTCCAACAAAATTTCAAGGGGTACTGTTTCCTGATCCACAGGCCCAGAGACTAAGGGTGACCCATCCACTGTTTCCATGGCAATTGGTGAGGCTCTACGCTGTATCTCAATGCCATGTTCCTTGGCGAATGTAATGTCCATAAAGTTGCCCCCAGCGCCAGAGTCAATCATAGCCGCACTGGAAATCCACTGCCCTGTACACAGAATCTTAATAGGGAGTGAAGAGTGAGAGTTCTTTTCCTGCTGCTCCCTGGGAGGTGTAGCCAGAGAGACAGAATGGAAAACAGCGTTTAATGGCAGGCTACATTCAGAGATGTCAGACTCATCGTCACAGTTATCATACTCCCCTACCGCTGCTAGCACCTTGTCAGACAGCTTAGGACAGTAAATTGGGAAGTGGTCTGACTGACTGCAGTAGAAACATAGCCTCTCTCGCAGACGGTGCTCTCGGCGCTCATTACTCTCACGCCTCTGCACAGAATCAATCTGCATGGCCACCTCCTCTACCTCCCGAGATGATTTACCTGAAGGCTCTTTTGGAGGAAAGGAAAAATTAGACATACGGTTAAATACAGCCAATTTCTCCTGTCTACGCTCAGTAAGACGAATGTCTATGCGTACACAATGCTGTATAAACGTTTCTAACTCTTGTGGTGACTCTGAACGGGCTAGTTCATCCTTCACAATGCTAGACAGACCTTTCTTAAAAATAGGCAATTGTGCATAACTGTCCCAATTAGTATCAACCGCTAATCTCCTAAATTCAGTCGCATATTCAATAACAGAGCGTTTACCCTGGCGTACAGATAATAAAGCAGACTCAGCAGTTGCGCGTCGATTAGGGTCATCAAACATTAATGCCATAGCGGCCAAGAGCTCATCCAAATCATTTAACCGTGGATCACGAGACTCGATCATCGGATTCGCCCAGGCGAGCGCTCATGAGGTCAGCAGCATAATTACACACAATACTTTAGAGCGATCAGTAGGAAAACGGTCAACATGCACATCAAAATATAGCATACACTGGTTCACAAAACCGCAAAATTTGTCACGATCACCATTAAGCCTGAATGGTGGCAACTTAGGTGGACTGGCTAGTGGCGGTTTACCAGAGGGTAAAGTCACTTGTGCCGCTATTTGCGTGTTTAAGTCCTGGAAAGCCCGTCCATATTGGGACTCCAAGCCAGCAAGTTTGTTTTCCTGAGCCGCCATACGGATACTTAAGTCCTGTAAAGTTTGTCCAAACACTTGTTGATTGTGCTCAAGGCCTCCAAGTCTCTTTTGCACACCTTCCACATCTTTCTGCAGAGATCTAATTATGGCATACACCTGCTCTAACTTGCTTTCTGCAGTCATTGCTCCAGCAGTCTCCTAAAGGGGCTAGAGTATCCTGTAACAATTATAGTGGATAACTAAGTAGACTGTTTGCGTGGAGCGAGACACAACAGTACACAGTTTATAGGTGAAAAGTCTATATTAAAGCACACAGTGTTTTGCACAAAAATGCAGAGAAATCTCAAAGTCTTAAGTTCACAGAATAATGAGTCTTTGCAAGGTTAGTTCACCATTATACATCAGCAAGTCCATACAATGCAGAAGCAATCAAAGAGGCCCGGGTAAAGTCTCGGACAGTGCAGACCAGTCCCATGCTCAGCAACCATCCGAATAAGGAGACTGAGAACTCAGAGCAGCTTACTTGAGAGCCAAAGCTGATGGAGGGCAGAGGTGCAGAGGAACCAGCACAAAACAGCCAGGGGCACGAGAAATGCTGGAAACTAGAGTATGAAGCAGGCTCTCAGGGAACAGATGATTCCAGCAGAATTTCGGGAGCATGCAGAAAGCCAGGAAGCCACCAGAAGGAGGATCTCAGGCAAAATACTCTAGCACTAGACTAGAGGCTGGGGTGGAGTAATAAGGGCAGGAGGTAAGGGCACATGATACAGAAGACGCCATCTTGAAAAAGGGCAGAAATGTCCCAAAGGAAAACAATATGCAAATTGCCTCTTCAGAGTCCTGACAAGAAGTTGTCCACTACTTTTACATTTATGTCCAATCCGCAGGGTAGGGCATCAATGTATGATCGGCCAGGGTCCCACACGTGGCACCCCCACATACCAGCTGTTATCGGTGCCGGCGGCGGTGGCCACCGGCCTGAAGTGCTCACCTGTGGGGCTCCGCCGTCAAGTGGTAGTGGCCGCCGAGGTGTGCTGCACATCCGCCTCCCATTCAATTGAATAGGAGGCGGATGTGCAGTACACCGCGGCGGCCACTACCATTTGACGGTGGAGCTCCGCTGGTGATCACTTCCGGCCTGCGGCCACCGCCGCCGGCGCTAGTAGCAGCTGATCGGCCGGGGTGCCGCGAGCGGGACCCTGGCCGATCATACATTGATGCCCTATCCTACGAATTGGGCATCAATGTAAAAGTAGTGGACAACCCCTTTAAAGTGCGCAACATCGACAATAATGTCCGCTTAAAACGGTCCACTTGTCCATTACCCTCTAGGTGATAGGGCGTTGTGTGGGATCTCTGAATTCTACAGTGTTTTCCTAGCTTGTCTACGAGCTGGTTCTCAATTTCTTTTTCTTGGTCGTGGTGTAACCTCGTAGGGAAACCAAACCTCAAAGCAAAATCATTGAAGAACTTCTCTGCCACTGTTTGACCAGCTTTATTGGTGGTGGGATATGCTTGGGCAAATCGAGTAAAATGGTCCATCACCACCAATATGTATTCGTAGCCACCCTTGCACGTCTCGAGATGTAGAAAGTCTATTGAGACCATCTCAAACGGATACATACTGTAGTTGCCCATAAGTGCCTGGGTTGATGTGTTGGGATGTTTATCTTTCAGACACCCACACTCCCTGGTCACATACCTCTCAATATCTCTCTGCATGTACGGTCAGAAGAAATATTCACGGATCAAGTTGGTGGTCCTTTCCACTCCTAGGTGTCCTATGTTTTCATTGAGTTCTTTGAAGATCAACCTACGGAATACTCTGGGTAGTACTAACTGCCGGTTTTGTCCTCCTTTACAATACAGGATACTGTCTTCACTGAGGTAGAGCTTCGTCCATTCTTTAACTAAAACATACTGCTGGTGATTCATTATCTCTCTCCCGTTTACTTGGAAACCGATCTTGGTCCACATAAAGTAGTATTCTACCAATTATCTGATCTTTCCATTGTGCTCTATGGATTTTTTCTTTTGGTAGTTGTTGAATAGACAGGGGGTGATCTTATTCTCCCGCTTTTATGGTGGTTTCCACCGTCAACGGACACCACAATGGTGTGTCTTCCTCCTGATAAACTTGTACTGCTTGGGTAGTGCTCTCAATTGCTTCCAGACTGACTTCCTCCGAGAATTTTTGCATGAACTCCATAGGCTCTAGAGGCATTCTCGACAATCCGTCAGCATCCGCATTGCATTTTCCTGGCCTGTACTTGATGCTGGAATTGAAGTCAGCTACTTCAACGACCCATCTCTGACCCGTTGCATTCCTTGGCAAAATGTCCTTCCTCACCACATCTTAGACAGTGGACACACACCGTACTCTGATTTGATGAACGGCACACTTCACAAGTCGGGTATCTTCTGTTCTGGAACCCACTCCTGGGTCTGAGGGATACAGGTTCCAGCCTGGTACGAATCAACTTTTTTACCGAAATCAACTCGGCTCGCAGATCTATTACTTCCTCCCAGTCAGCGTTGGCGGTCCTCTCTTTTGTTGGTGATTTAAAGTTCCCTCTCGGAGGTGGCACTGGAGGGTCTCCATGATGATCTTCGGACTGGCCACCGGGGGTCCCCAGCTTCAGCTGACTCATTTTGGTGATTTTAGGAGCAGAGCCTATCTGTAACTTCTGTTCGCTCTCTGACTCCAAACGAGTTGCCTCATTCATTTTTTCAATTAGGACTTGGTCCAGAATGCCAGGATCTTCTAGGTACTGTTTCAGCTGCAACTTGATGCCTTTGCTGATTAATCTCGTTCCCAATGTTCTCAAACACTTCTTCTGGAATAGTCTAGCATCAAACCTCTTCTCCGCTTCTACATCTCTGGATGCAAACAACAGTCTCTCCTTCAGTTCAATTGCTCTGAACAAGAAACTTTGGGGTGATTCATTATTTTTCTGTGAGAGGTTAATGAGTCGGTGGAACAATTCTGAAGTACTCTCTTCTTTATAGTGCCCTTTTAAAATCATCTTCAGCTGTTGCAAGGTCAATTGACTCTTCATTTCTAGCATACTACGGAGGTTCAGTCCTGGGATGATCGCTTTCACCACCCCCTCAATGATCTCATCTGGCTTGTAGCCTTTCTGTAAGCCAGCATCGATCTGGTGCAACAAGTTCATATAAGACAGTTTCTCTTTCTGTTCACACTCTCAAATCTGTCCCAGGATCTTGAATTCTTTCCTTATGGTGATTTGTGGTGTTACAGAGGACTGTCTTTCTGATTTATCTAGTCCGAGCAGGGTAAAGGTTGTGTCTGAGTCTGTCACCCGTTCAGAGGTTTTGATTGATTCCTGTAGGGCTGTTGTTAGGGCTTTGAATTGTTCTTTAAATTCCTGTAGTTCTGTCTGTGGATGGAGATTCCTGCTTTTGGTAATTGGTGCCACCCCTCCATCCTCAAACTTCAGCCAGGTTAGAAACTGTGTTAGCTCCTGGAGGAATGTCCCCATGACGTCTTCAGCTTCTTTCTCCCCAGCTCATCCATTTTTGCATTAATGGCAGCTAACAGTTACCTGCGGTTGTGTGCTTTAGAAATCTGTTCTTCTGACATCTTTATATGTTCTGCTACTGTTCTCAATTTTTCACAGGTTAACTGAAGAAGCAGCTCACTAATTCTGTCCATTTGTATTTCCACATCCATTGCTGCTAGTGAGTTTTCTTTAGGTCTGGTCCCCTTTAACTGGTGTAGCAGAGTTGAATTGATGTGTTTTGCTGCTGTGTTTTCCAGACACTTTTCCTCTTCTCCCTCTACATGCTAATTCCCACTTAGGATTCCCTGTACGGGCCACCAATGTTACACGCACGCCACTAGGTTCAGATAGGACGAGACCGGTTTCATGAATTCTTTGGAATCCTCGGGGAAATGTTACTCAGGGCAACCATAGGCAGAAGCTTCTCTCAGGCACATGATAGATTCAATTGCTGACCAGACACATCTAACAAGAGTCTTTTTTAACAGTTTAACAGTGGAATGTAATCTGAAGCACGGCCAGTGCAATTCAGGGATATTACAGCAACAATCTTCATTACAGTACAGTCTGAGTTTCTTGAGCAACCGGCTCCAGTAACAATACAGTAGTTTCTTCACAAGGCACAGTATTACAGTCTCTTCAGTAGCATAATTCAGCATAGATTAGATCTCTTAGCAGCACACTTCTATGCATACACAACCACAGGCTTTTCCTTCACAAGGACACAATAGTAAACAGCATTCAGTATCCTGCATGGAGATGTAGGGGGGCAGGGTTTGATGAGGAAGATGATCCCTGTGACACAATTCCTTCCAGTTCTTATCTTCCTGCCCGATAATACTCTGCACTGTTAGTTCAGGGAGTTTATCTGACATGTGTTTATTTTCTCTCGTGATCTGAATCCTGTTTAGTTGCCTTCTGTCAGATCCAGATAACACACTACCTTTCTCTTCGGCTTCAGCCAGACTACAATAACAAGTTCCCCACAATCCCCCTGGGGCTCTGCTAAAACACTCCCTGTCTCCTGTGACGGTGTTAACCCCTCTAGTTGCTGGATGCTTCTGGAGCACAACACTTCCTGTCTCCTGTGCTTGTGTTATTTTGTAACAGTTGCTGGATGCTTTTGAAGCAACAGCATTCCTTCTGCATGTCACACATGCCTTTATTTAAGAAAAAGATAGTTGTTACTGAGTCTATTGAGATACCAGGTTGGGAACAGACTCCCTATAATATTTTGGCAGCCAAATGGTCCCACAGTGTTGGTTTGAGTGAACCATGGGACAAATGTCTGAAGGTGTAAAAAAAATACTTCTTTCAGTATATTTTTCTATTGAGGACTTCTTATCAGATGCGATTGATCAAAGTATCAATATCACGATATTCTTATAAAAAAATATATCGATTTATTCTTGGATTGTCCATTATAAAGAATGATTGCAATAGTTACATAAAATAGTTAAATAGTTAGAGTGATTGTCCATTTATCCATAATTAGCTTAATAGTTGAGATTCACTCATCTTTTCCTTGGATCCTGGATGGTAGGTTGCGTCTGTCTGTGTCCAGCACGTGTGTTAGGATGACACCATGTGTCGTCCAGTGTCCTGTGAAATGGACTAACTAAAAATAAACAAATAGCGCATGTTACCTAGAAACCCTAGCACAATGGCTGATGCAATCTTATGCAATGTATGGTACAGAATTCAGAATAAAATTAATATCCGTAATTAATATTTAACAATTCCCCCTTTTGAGGATGACAGACATCAACTGAAATCCTCAAAGTAGATAGGTTCATCATTAGGATAATAGGATCATTTTTCTTTTCTTCTTCCTTGGCAATATCATTTAATGTCCATAACAATATTAATAATAATAATAATAATAATAATAATATCAATATCGGATTATTGTTATATGTATTCAATAGCATAATGATGTGAATCCATGTTATGGTAAGCCGTGACTAATATTCATTTAACTACATTGGTCGCTTCAACTACTTCTAACGGCGAACAAACACCGTCAGAAAACCCAGGTGGCAACCCAGGTGGCCGCCCTGGTGTGGATGGCTTCCTATCTTCAAAGATTCAAACAAGACCCAATAATAGAAGAACACGTGCCACACCTTACCAGGTTAGTGCTGCTTGCGGGGGGCTCCGCATTGTTAACTTATCCAACCACGTACTAACTGACAAGCAGATGGAGGTCCTGGGGCTGGGACTATCTTTTGCACCCACTAATGCATTTCATTTTTTTACTGCCCTGAAGGACCTCCACCTGTTTGCACATAAACTTATTCTTAAAAAATTACATTCCAGGCCACATGGTGAGGAGGGCCCTGTGACCACGACAGAGATGGAGGCATTGAAGGATTTGTAGGACCTCTTGATGGAGCAGGACCAACCCCCAAATACAGGTGGGTTACCACAGTCGAGGTATCCTAGATCCACAAGGTTCCCTCACTTGTCCCTGAGTCCGGCAGTTGAAATATTTGTGCGTCTAGTGACGGAGGATTTGAGACATCTCTCCACACGCAGACGCTTTGACAATCTTACTCATTCTCAGCGTACTGCGATAGAACGGTTGAAATCACTTCGTGATGTGGTTATTAAACCAGCGGACAAGGGAGGGAACATTGTACTGTGGCCCTGTTCTAAATATGAGAGGGAGGCGTTACGCCAACTAAGGGATACAAAGACATATTCGAGGTTACCCTTTAATCCTACTGCCTCCTTCTCTGCCGCGCTCCAGGGGATCCTGGGCAGGGCCTGTGATCAGGGAATTATTAACAAGCAAACAGTTGAAGCTTTACCTGTTCGATTCCCTAAAACTGCTACTTTTTACCTACTTCCAAAAATTCGCAAGGACGCCCTCAACCCGCCGGGACGTCCAATCGTGTCAGGCCTAAGTAATTTGTGTGGTCCTATTTGCCAGTATATTGACAGCCACCTTCGCCCATTAGTGGAGACACTTCCTTCATACATTCAGGACACGATGGACGTCTTAAGGCGCGTTAATGGCGTCCTTGTGACGGATGGTATCCTGCTAGTCACGGCCGATGTTGAGAGCCTCTACACATGTATTAGCCATGATCTGGGCCTTTCTGCAGTCCGCCTCTTCCTTGGGGCGTCCGATCTGGACGGCCTCTCACGAAATTTTATCCTTGATCTCCTCCACTTCGTCCTCCACCACAATTATTTTTTATTCAAAGATATGGTGCATCTACAAAGGCGTGGCACGGCGATGGGGGCGTCTTGTGCGCCCTCGTACGCCAATCTCTTCTTGAGGTCCTGGGAGAGAGGCATTTTTGGCGACGAGGGCGTGCGCCGCGCCGACCCCGTCGTGTCATGGCTTAGATACATCGATGATATTTTGTTTCTGTGGCGGGGGACGGTGGAGGAGCTTGACGATTTCATGGTGCAGCTTAACTCAAACAATCGTTCCATTAGGCTTACCTATACATACCATCATAAACAGATTGACTTTCTAGACATCAGTCTGGAGGTGGGTGAGTACCACACCATCCAGACTGATGTCTTTAGAAAACCCACCTCGGTCAATTCCTTAATACATGCTGCCTCTGCACATGATCCCTCTACAATTCGTGCCATCCCGGTCAGACAATTCCTGAGGATGAGGCGGATCTGTTCCACCGACTACAAGTTTAGGAGACAGGCTTCGGATCTGGCAGAACGTTTCAGGCAACGTGGGTATAGCAACCACTGCATCGGCCGTGGCTACTCGAGAGCACGGAACACATTCCGTAACCATCTGATTTATTCCTCAAATTCATCCAAACGGGTGACAACGGAAAGAATCCGCTACATCTCCACATATAATCATGAGTGGGGGAATATGCGGCGGATCCTTTCCCATCATTGGGGTGTGCTCAGCGCGGAGCCCTCCCTACGTGAATCTTTAGTAAGCTATCCACAAATGACCCCCCGGCGGGCCAATAACCTGGGTGACATACTGGTATCCAGCCACTATATAACTCCCTTGACGAATCCATTTGTGTCCCGCGGACCCACGTTTGGCTCGTTCCCCTGTGGCCACTGTGCCGCCTGCGCCAATATCCTGCGCAGCTGGGTGTTCACGTTCTCTGATGGCTCTCGTGAGTTTAAAATCCGCAATTACATCTCATGCGGTACAACCCATGTTATATATTATGCTACATGTGGTTGTCAATTAATTTATGTAGGACTCACTACGAGAGAGCTGAGGATCAGGGTTTGTGAACACGTGCGGGACATTGGCGCGGCTCGGACGGTGGCCGACCCCAGGGAGCTCAAAACATTGCCGCGTCACTTTAAGCCTGTCCACAATTGCGATCCGAGGACACTAAAGTTTTGCGGCATTGATGTCATACATTTGGGCTCCCGGGGTGGAAATGGTAAGCAACTTCTGGCCCAAAAGGAGGCCAGATGGATCGTCACTTTAGACACCATGGCTCCGCGGGGCCTCAATGAGAGTTTGGGGTTCTCGTCCTTCCTCTGAAATGAAGTGACGGATTGTATGATATGTTCTGTGTTTCTGCTCCCCTGTGGACCATGATATGTCTATTTCTGGACCATGGCTTTAGGTTTTTAGTTTTTATATTCTTTTCTAATTTTTATATTTTCCCTTTTATTCTCTTTGTACTCACATTTTCTCCGACAGTGACTGTGCCCCAGGACCTCTTCTTTTTGATGTACATCTATGGCAGACGATCTGTCTTTTGAACTCCTTCGTCTTTTGATGTCTACAAGAGATTCTGATACAGATACTGCTACTGCACTCTTGATTCTTGACCGGGATGTACACTTTACTTGTGGATTCTGTTTGATATCTGGTACTTGTGACTGATTGAAACCATGTTGAGAAATCTATAGTTGTGCACTTTTTGGCACTATATGTCCCCTTTTGCAAGGGGACTTATGCTGTTATAACGCTAATTGTATAGACATATGTACCTCTTTTTTTGACCTAATGCACCATCCCCTCCTTTCATACCTTTCTATTGAGCTGTACTTCCATGACCAGCATTATTTGCTACTATTAGTATCATGATATTAACTTTTATAGAACATTAGTATTGTGCTGGCTGGCTGGAATAGCTACCGGGTTTTGATTGGTGAGGATATTGTTGCTCCCTTTATGTGGTTTCATTTCTGTTATTGGCACTCAGTCCCAAGCTCACCTCCTACATGGATGTAGTGCACATGCGCCCGGTCCGTCCCGTGCCGTGCTGCGCTCGGCTGTCTTTATGCCTTCGGCGCGCCGCCGGGAATAGCATTCATTTGCATTTCGGTCCGCGCGCCAACGTCATGACAGCTGGGGCGCGTGCGCGGGATATGTGACGGCCGTTGCGCATGCGCCGCCCATCATCCAGTACTTGGCGGCCATCTTGGACGACCACATGATGTATCATGTGACACTTCTGGGCGTATTTAAAGGTCCTGGCAGCACCCTCACACACGCCTCTTGATAAAGCTGATCTACACCCGGCGAAACGCGCGTCGAGGCCTTTATCATTCACTATCTGGTCCCTGTGTGGTCTCCCAGAGGTCTGGGGCCCCTTACATTAGGGTAAGTTTGGTACAATATGACCTTTGGGTATTTCTGGACCGCATGGTCCATATGGGAGTGACCTTTTTGCTTGCCCTGATTGTGCGTCCCTCTCCCTGTTTTAGTGTAAGCATGCACCCTTCTGACTCTAGGGGTGAACCTCTGGAGAGACCCACTTACAAATATGCGGGACCATTTGTCTGCTTGTCTTAATTTTGTGTCATAACTATTAATGCTATGTATTGTCTTTTAATGAACTATGTCTACAATAAAGTCTTTTCATGCGATTTCACTCAGCTGTTCTCCTAGTTTTATATAAGTCTTGAGTGGGCTATGTGGAGACGGGGTCGGAATTTTTCTGGGGACCATTAACCCACGTCATTTATTATGCGGGTCGCAGTCTGTTTATTCATTTAACATATATAATTATACTTCCCTAAATCTAAATCGAAATAATCACGGGTCCAATCGTCATCATCTGATGTCATCGGTTCTTGTCTCGTCTTCTTCTTGGTTCTTTTAAAACACAGTCTTTAGATGAAAATTCCTTTGAAATAAATTATAGCGTGTAGATATTGTACAGTCCATAATTGTGTTCATTATTGTTCAGTCTTTAAACTGTACTCTTTATTAGAAAGATCATGTGTGTCAATTGATAAGAAAACAAAGTCCATGGATGAAATGTAGCTTTAATATCTGTGCAGTGTCACCTGGACTTACGTTGGATTGTCTTTGGATAATTCTGGAATCCTCCGTGTCATCCGCACTGGTCTCCTGTCACTTTTGGAACAGGTGTGACGTCTTTGGTCAGAAAAGCAAGGGTTAACTTGACACTTCCCTGCTCTATATAGCACCATAACCAGTACTTAATCCTTAATGTACAGAACACATATATCAGGCTGGCAGAATCCTGACACTCCGTTATTATTCACCAGCTTTCAGGTGATAGGAAACCACTGGAACATGATGAAACTTGAACACAACCCAGTTCATATAGGATCATCGTCCTCTGCAGTCGTGGTTATCAGTGGTGTGAATGTATTGTAATTGACACAGTCTATTATCACTCAGCATTCACAACATCTTTACCTTCTGAGATTTCCGTATATCGGTTGCTTCTTCTTGTAACTTTTGAGAATCTCTTTAATTTATAAATATGAAAAATCTTTATTAAGATAGAATTAATAATTGCAATGTCTTGATTGAAGTCTTCATTCGCTAATCTGATACCAAATCTGGCAACTTTCCTAACCTATAATATCATAGGGTACCATAGCAATCAATAATGTTCATCTAATTATTATCAAAATATTAAAATAAATTATGTTTGGAATAATAAAACAATAATAGATAGTAATTCATTATTAATCAAGTTCTTCATGTGATAGAACATTTTTATGTCATAGGTGTAATTACCTTTTCCAACCCATAGGTGTCAGTGTGTTTTGAAACAAGTGTTTATTAGTGATGAGCGAGCACTAAAAGGCTCGGGTGCTCGAAGCTCGGGTTGAGCAAATTGGAATACTCGGGTGCTCGACCCGAGCAACGAGCCCAATGTAAGTCTATGGGAAACTCGAGCATTTTTCTGGCGGTCCCCCCGGCGGTCTGCAGAAGGTCAAAAATTGCCCAAATCGATGGGAACAGTGCTCAATTAAACGTCAGGCTGGCAGAATATATAGGCAGACAGGCAGGCAAGGTATATAGGAGGGTGCGTGAAAAACATAGCAGGGCAATTGGAACACACTAGTGCCCTCCGATTTTCATGCACCCGTCTCTTTAAAAAAGCCGGCTGGCAATTCATCAGCGGCATACACCGGTACCTGACAATTTAGAACAGAAAGAAAAGAGCATCACACATAGATTAGATAGATAGAAACATGACAGTCACATATATAATAAGTACAGTGATAGTGTTGGTTACTGTACTTGTCATTTAGTGTTAAAATAAAGGATTTATTAAAAAAAAATAATAGTGTTTTTGTCTCTTTAAAAAAGCCGGCCGGCAATTCATCACCAGCAGCATACACCGGTACCAGACAATTTAGAACAGAAAGAATAGAGCATCACACATAGATTAGATAGATAGAAACATGTCAGTCACATATATAATAAGTACAGTGATAGTGTTGATTACTGTACTTGTCATTTAGTGTTAAAAGAAAGGATTTATTTAAAAAAATTGGCGTGGGGTTCCCCGTAATTTTAGTCTCTAGCGGAGGTTAAGCAGACGGCTAGGGCAGATGTTTGAAGCCTGGGAAGGGGGTAATACCCACAGAGCTTCCCAGGCTACTAATATCAGCCTCCAGCTGAATACCTAGCCTTTGCTAGCTATTAAAATGGGGGACCCCACGTCATTTTTTTTGGGGTCCCCCATTTTAATAGCTAGTAAAGGCTAGGTATTCAGCTGGGGGCTGAATACCTAGCTAGTAAAGGCTTAAAATGGGGGACCCCCCCAAAAAATGACGTGGGGTCCCCCCTATTTTAATAGCTAGCAAAGGCTAGGCAGACAGCTGGGGGCTGATATTAAAAGCCCAGGAAGGGTGCCATGAATATTGGCCCCCTCCCACGCTAGAAACACCAGCCGTCAGCCACCCCATAGGATGCGCCAATTCTGGCACTTAGCCTCGCTCTTCCCACTGCCCTGTAGCGGTGGCAGTGGGGTAATAGGGCTGGGGTTGATGTCAGCTTATAATGCCAGCTGACATCAAGCCCAGGTTAGTAATGGAGAGGCGTTTATAAGACACCCCCATTACTAACCCCATAGTCAAAGTTAAAAAAAAACACAAACACCCAGAATAGAGTCCTTTAATTGAAATAAACGCACAATTCTTTAATGTTCTAAATTAAACCATACTTACCATCACGCCCATTCCAGCTAAAGCCAACGATCTCCTGCAATAAAAATAAAATAGTAAACCAACCTCATCCTTACCTTTCCATGGTTCCCAGGCCGGCTCCAGCTCTGCTACATTCACATGACAGGCTGGATCGCAGCCGAAAGCTGCCATCCAGCTTGCCATGCCGCAGACACTGAGAAGCGCAGGTATGCTTGCGCTCCTCAGTGTCTGGCTGTGACGGCATCCAGATGAGCCGAGTTAATGTCCAATGAACTCAGCTCACCTCATGCACGTCACTGACAGCGTGGGAAAATTCTCCTGCGCATGCGGTGAGCGTGAGAGAATTCTCCTGCGCTCACCGCAAGCGTGGGAAAATTCTCCTGCGCTTGCGGTGAGCGCAGGAGAATTCTCTCACGCTCACCGCATGCGCAGGAGAATTTTCCCACGCTGTCAGTGACGTGCATGAGGTGAGCTGAGTTCATTGGACATGAACTCGGCTCATCTGGATGCCGTCACAGCCATACACTGATGAGCGCAAGCATGCCTGCGCTTCTCAGAGTCTGTGGCATGGCAAGCGGGATGGCAGCTTTCGGCAGCGATCCAGCCTGTCATGTGAATGTAGCAGAGCTGAAGCCGTCCTGGGAACCATGGAAAGGCAAGGATGAGGTTGCTTTATTATTTTACTTTTATTGCAGAAGACATAGGCTTCAGCTGGAATGGGCGTGATGGTAAGTATGGTTTAATTTAAAACATTAAAGAATTGTGCGTTTATTTAAATTAAAGGACTTTATTCTGGGTGTTGTGTTTTTTTTAAATACTTTACTAGAAATTCATGGCGGTCATGTCTAATATTGGCGTGACCCCATGAATTTCGGGCTTAGGGCCAGCTGATAATACCAAGCTGACCCTAACCCCTTTATTACCCAGTGAGCCACCGCACCAGGGCCCTAGATGAGTTGGGTACAGCACCAGAAGATGGCGCTTCTATGAACGCGCCATTTTCTGGGGTGGCTGCGGACTGCAATTTACAGCGGGGGGGGGGGGCAGAAAGCTTGGGCCTCCATGCGCTGCGGATTCCAGCCCCCAGCTGCCTAGTTGTACCTGGCTGGACACAAAAATAGGGCGAAGCCCCATGTATTTTTTTTTTTTATTATGTCATGAAATTCATGAAATAATAAAGAAAAAAAAAGGGCTTCCCTATATTGTTGTGTCCGGCCAGGTACAAATTGGCAGCTGGTGGTTGGGGGCAGCCCGCTCCTGCCTGCTGTACCTGGCTGGACACAAAAATAGGGCGAAGCCCCACGTCAATTTTTTTTTTATTATTTCATGAAATTCAGCTTTCGGCTGCGATCCAGCCTGTCATGTGAATGTAGCAGAGTTGGAGCCGTCCTGGGAACCATGGAAATGTAAGGATGAGGTTGGTTTATTATTTTACTTTTATTGCAGAAGACATTGGCTTCAGCTGGAATGGGCGTGATGGTAAGTATGGTTTAATTTAGAACATTAAAGAATTGTGCGTTTATTTCAATTAAAGGACTTTATTCTGGGTGTTTGTGTTTTTTTTTAACTTTGACTATGGGGTTAGTAATGGGGGTGTCTTATAGACGCCTCTCCATTACTAACCTGGGCTTGATCTCAGCCGGCATTATAAGCTGACATCAACGCCCGCCCTATTACCCCACTGCCACCGCTACAGGGCAATGGGAAGAGCGAGGATAAGTGCCAGAATTGGCGCATTCATAGGGCGGCTGACGGCTGGTGTTTCTAGCCTGGGAGGGGGCCAATATTCATGCCACCCTTCCTGGGCTATTAATATCAGCCCCCAGCTGTCTGCCTAGCCTTTGCCAGCTATTAAAATAGGGGGGACCCCACGTCACTTTTTGGGGGGTTCCCCCATTTTAATAGCTGGTAAAGGCTAGGTATTCAGCTGGGGGCTGATATTAGTGGCCTGGGAAGCTCCGTGGGTATTACCCCCTTCCCAGGTTTCAGACATCTGCCCCAGCCGTCTGCTTAACCTCCGCTAGAGACTAAAATTACAGGGAACCCTATGCCAATTTTTTTTTTAATAAATCCTTTATTTTAACACTAAATGACAAGTACAGTAACCAACACTGTCACTGTACTTATTATATATGTGACTGACATGTTTCTATCTATCTAATCTATGTGTGATGCTCTATTTCTGTTCTAAATTGTCGGGTACCGATGTATGCCGCTGAAGAATTGCCGGCCGGCTTTTTTAAAGAGACGGGTGCATGAAAACACTATTATTTTTTTTTTTAATAAATCCTTTATTTTAACACTAAATAACAAGTACAGTAACCAACACTGTCACTGTACTTATTATATATGTGACTGACATGTTTCTATCTATCTAATCTATGTGTGATGCTCTATTCTTTCTGTTCTAAATTGTCGGTACCGGTGTATGCCGCTGCTGAATTGCCGGCTTTTCATGTTTCTCTGTGAGCACTGTTCCCATCGATTTGGGCAATCACTGTAATGCCACAACCACCATGGCTGTGGCATTACAGTGAGTGGCAGACAATCCCTGCATGATTGGTGCTCTAAATAGCGCCAAACATGCAGGACGGGGACCCGAGCTCCCGCTCGAGCATCTCGAAAGTACTCGGCGAGCTCCGAGCATCTCGAGTACTGAGATGCTCGGGTGAGTACCGAGCAGTGGCGAGCAAGCTCGCTAATCACTAGTGTTTACCAATAATACCAAAGAAAGTATACTCATGAACCAAAATGAATAAATATATGAATGAATGAATGCAAGAATGACTTGTGTTTACTCAAAAAATTGAAATATTTTTTTTCTTATATTGGAACCATATCATTATATTTAATGAAGCAATATTCTTGTACTAGACATTACTTTATTAAATATGAATGTGTTTTCTCAATTGAGATATTGAACTGAAATAATAAAATAAAAAAATTAGAATTAAAAATGAAAAATGAAAAAATAAGAAGAAAGTAAGAATAAAATTGAAAAAAGAAAAATTAAATTAAGACTAAAAATAATAATAATAATAATAATAAAAATAAGGCCTTTATATGTTAATGACAAATGCAGAGTAATTGTATTCTCCATAAAAATACCCTTATATTTCCATTATCTGGATGATTTCATATTTGTCATAACCTTGTATTACCAAAAATGATTAAATTATGTAACTTTGCATGTAATACCCTTCTTAATCATACCATTGTAGCTTATTAATATTTCTTCTTCATTAAAATGTGTGAAAAATAAGTATTGATCAAAAGTGATTATGTAATCAGGATCAAAAGCACATTTTCCCCCTTAATGGCAAAAAATATTATTTTAGAAAATAATTTATATATCAGAACCAAATTAAAAATAATTATTCTTCTATAAATATTTTGCATAAATGTCATAGCATATATTTGTCTGAAGAGGTGTGTACCTATTTATGTAACCATTAAAAATAATAATATCCTTGAATACTATAAAATTATCATTGTGAAAAATTATTCTAAATGTAAATTTGCTTTATAAACCATTTTAATGTGTGGTTACCCTTATCCACTATTAGCTAAATCAAGAAGTAATAATTACTAAAGAAATATAGAAATATATATATTATATAGATAATACTTAATTATGTATCATCATTTTCTCAGACTTAAATGTAATTTTGTACCTTCACATAAAGAAACAAACATACATGAGGCCTCTGTCACACAAATCTCACTTAGCAGCTGCACATATATTCAGCAAATTTCACTCTGTTACAGATTCGTTCAGCTCAAACATTCCACATATATATACAGTACAGACCAAAAGTTTGGACACACCTTCTCATTTAAAGATTTTTCTGTATTTTCATAACTATGAAAATTGTACATTCACACTGAAGGCATCAAAACTATGAATTAACACATGTGGAATTATATACTTAACAAAAAAGTGTGAAACAACTGAAAATATGTCTTATATTCTAGGTTCTTCAAAGTAGCCACCTTTTGCTTTGATGACTGCTTTGCACACTCTTGGCATTCTCTTGATGAGCTTCAAGAGGTAGTCACCGGAAATGGTTTTCACTTCACAGGTGTGCCCTGTCAGGTTTAATAAGTGGGATTTCTTGCCTTATAAATGGGGTTGGGACCATCAGTTGTGTTGTGCAGAAGTCAGGTGGATACACAGCTGATAGTCCTACTGAATAGACTGTTAGAATTTGTATTATGGCAAGAAAAAAGCAGCTAAGTAAAGAAAAACGAGTGGCCATCATTACTTTAAGAAATGAAGGTCAGTCAGTGCGAAAAATTGGGAAAACTTTGAAAGTGTTCCCAAGTGCAGTTGCAAAAACCATCAAGCGCTACAAAGAAACTGGCTCACATGAGGACCGCCCCAGGAAAGGAAGACCAAGAGTCACCTCTGCTTCTTGTTACGGATCCGGGTGGTGGAACCTCTGTGCTGCGGAGCAAGGAGGGACCAGAGGGGCGTAACTAGGTATCAACTCGGACTGACCAGGGTAGCACGGCGGCTCAATCGACTCCGTGAACCAGGGAAGGACCGAGCAGAAGGACCAGGTGCTACTCTGGGCCTGTCCTTGTATGAGAGCAGGGGACTCCCACGGGTAACTGGCAGGAGCCTCCGGGTAGGCACGGCAGGTAACTGATAAGAGCCTCCAGGTAGGCTGACTGATAGGCACGGCAGGTAACTGGTACGTTCTCCGGGTAGGCAGGCAAGCCAGGCCCATAGACACACTGGCGGGTTTGGATCGTAGGCAGACCGTCGGGCTGGCGGAGACAGGTAGTCAGGCTGGCGGACAGGACTGGTAGTCAGGCTGACGGACTGGGCTGGTAGTCAGGCTGGCGGACAGGACTGGCGGACAGGGCTGGTAGTTAGACTGGCGGACTGGACTGGTAGTCAGGCTGGCAGACTGAGCTGGTAGTCAGGCTGGCGGACTGGACTGGTAGTCAGGCTGGCGGACTGGACTGGTAGTCAGACTAGCAGCGGGACCTGAGGGCTGAAGCAGAGTTTAGGACACAAAGCTACAACCTTGCACGGGCACCTCCATTTTGGAGGGGGTGCCTTCTATATGAGAGGTTCTCCGGCCATTGGCTGAGGACTCCTTAGGACGGCGCGCGCGGCCCCTTTAAGAGGGGGGGAGAGCGCGCCCTAAGCACAGTGCCCGGGAAGCTGCGCGCGCCGGCAGCAGCAGCAGGAGAGCCGGAAGACGCCGGGCCGGGAGCGTGGCGGTAAGAGGGACGGCGTCTCTGCCTGTCAGGGAGCAGAGACGCCGATACTACAGTACCCCCCCTTTACGCCCCCTCTTTTTTAGGCCAGAAAGAAATTTTTTAAGGAGAAGAAAGGCGTGGATGTTCTCCCTGGGTTCCCAAGTTCTCTCCTCTGGGCCAAACCCCTTCCAATCCACCAGAAAAAAGGTTTTTCCTCTTACCCTCTTGGTGGCCAGAATGTTCTCTACCTCATAGACGTCCTCAGCGGAGACCGGAGCAGGGGGGGTACCTGGATTGTCAGAAAAAGAATTAAGCACAACTGGTTTGAGGAGAGATACGTGGAAGGAGTTGGGAATCCGTAAGGTGGCCCGGAGTTTTAACTTGTAGGCTACTGGGTTGATTTGCTTGAGGACATCAAAAGGACCGATGAACCGTGGACCCAACTTATAGGAGGGTATTTTGAGACGAACATGTTTGGAGGAGAGCCAAACCTTGTCTCCCAGATGGAATTGAGGTGGGTCCTGGCATCTCTTATCAGCATGTTTCTTCATCCGCTCGGAGGAATAAAGAAGTGCGGACCTAGTGTCCTCCCAAATGGTGGAAAATTCGCTGACCAGAGACTCCGGGGCAGGGTTGTCCACTGAAGCGGAGACGGGAAACGGAATCCGGGGATGTTGACCGTAGACTACAAAGAACGGGGACTTGGAAGAAGATTCGCTCTCATGGTTGTTATAGGAGAATTCGGCCCATGGTAGGAGCTCTACCCAATCGGTATGGTGAGCGTTGACGAAGTGCCGGAGGAAGCTGGTAAGGGTCTGGTTGATACGTTCCACTTGGCCATTTGACTGCGGATGGTAAGCAGAGGAAAAATCCAGGGTGACATCCAGCAGCTTACACGTAGCTCTCCAGAAACGCAAAGTAAACTGGACCCCGCGATCAGACACAACGTGGAGGGGTGGGCCATGGAGACGAAAATGTGATGGATGAAGTCCTTAGCCAGCACAGATGCAGACGGGAGACCAGGCAGAGGGATGAAGTGGGCCATTTTAGAAAAGCGGTCAGCGACCACCCAAATGACAGTACAACCGGCAGAAACAGGGAGATCGGTAATAAAGTCCATAGCAATGTGTTGCCATGGGGCAGCAGGTACGGGAAGAGGCAGGAGACGGCCGGCTGGAAGATGTCTGGGAACCTTGTTGCGGGCACAGGACGAACAGGCCGTCACGAAGTCTACTACATCCTTGCGCAGGGTAGGCCACCAGTAATGCCGGGTAATGAGCAAGAAGGTCTTCTTCTGGCCAGCATGGCTGGCTAGTTTAGATGAATGACCCCAGTGAAGAACCTTCTTACGATCTGGAACCGCTACAAATGTCTTACTGGGTGGGAGACGAGACAGGTCCAAGGGGGCCACATTCATCACTTTGGAGGGATCGATGATATGCATAGGCTCCTCCTCTTGATCGGAAGACAGGAAGGATCGGTACAAGGCGTTGGCTTTAACGTTCTTGTCCGCAGGGCGGTAATGTAGGGTAAAGTTGAAGCGGGCGAAGAACAAAGGCCACCGGGCCTGACGTGGATTGAGTCTTTGGGCATTCTGTAGATATGCCAGGTTTTTGAGGTCAGTGTAGATGACCACCGGGTGCAGAACCCCCTCAAGCAGGTAACGTCACTCCTCCAGCGCCAATTTGATGGCTAGCAGTTCTCGGTCTCCTATGGAGTAGTTGCGCTCGGATGAGAAGAGCTTGGAGAAGAAGCCGCAGGTTACCATTCTCCCGGACGGAGATTTCTGGGTGAGCACCGCTCTGGAAGAGGAAGCATCAACCTCCAGAAAATTTGTTGCAATCCGGACGGTGCAGCACTGGGGCAGAAGAAAAGGCTAGTTTTAAGGAGAGGAAGGCCTCCTCTGCTTCGGACGGCCATTCCTTAGGATTTGCTCCCTTACGGGTGAGCGCAGAGATGGGAGCAGTCCGGGAAGAGAAATGTGGGATGAAGAGACGGTAATAATTCGCGAAGCCCAGGAATCACTGAATCGCCTTCAGCCCCTCCGGACGGGGCCACTTTAAGAAGGCAGAAACCTTCTCGGGGTCCATCCGTAGACCTGTCTTAGAGATAATATAGCCCAGGAACGGAAGAGAGGTCTGCTCGAAGAGGCATTTTTAAAATTTTGCGTATAGGTGATTCTGCCTGAGCCTAAGCAGGACCTGACGAACATTCCTCCGGTGTGTGGGAAGATCCGGAGAGAAGACCAAGATGTCGTCCAGGTACACCACCACGCAAAAATATAAGAGGTCACGGAAGATGTCATTAACTAATTCTTGGAAGATGGCAGGAGCATTACAGAGGCCGAAGGGCATCACACGGTATTCATAGTGGCCGTCCCGGGTATTGAATGCCGTCTTCCACTCGTCTTCTTGGCGGATCTGGACCAAGTTATATGCCCCACGAAGATCGAGCTTGGTAAAGATCTTCGCACCTTTAAGGCGGTTGAACAGCTCAGAGATGAGTGGCAGGGGATATTTGTTTATGATAGTAATCTGGTTGAGTCCTCTATGTAACGGGTCAGGGAGGTGGAACCTCTGAGCAACTATACAAGGGGGTAGTCATTGTAAGGAAGCGGGTGGCTCCCAGGGAAGGCGGGCAGGTAATCACGGCTAGTGACGGGGACAGTCTCTGGGTAGAAGGGCAGGAGGACATGGCAGGTGACGGGGACAGTCTCTGGGTTGAAGGGCAGGAGGTCACGGCAAGTGACGGGGACAGTCTCTGGGTAGAAGGGCAGGAGGTCACGGCAAGTGACGGAGACAGTCTCTTGACAGGCGGGTGGTCACGGCAAGTGACGGCAGAGCCTCCAGGTAGGCTAGCAGGCAGGTAGCAGGTGGATGCTCCCAGGTGAGCGGGCAAGAGTCTCTGGACTGGCCGGTGGTCACAGCAAGTGACGGCTCCAGGTAGGCTAGCAGGCAGGTAGCAGAGAAGCGCTCCCAGGTGAGCGGGCAAGAGTGTCTGGACAGGCGGGAGGTCACGGCACATGGCAGCAGAGCCTCCAGGTAGGCTAGCAGGCAGGTAGCAGGTGAGCGCTCCCAGGTGAGCGGGCAAGAGTCTCTGGACAGGCAGGTGGTCACAGCACGTGACGGCGGAGCCTCCAGGTAGGCTAACAGGCAGGTAGCAGGTGAGCGCTCCCAGGTGAGCGGGCAAGAGTCTCTGGACAGGCAGGTGGTCCCAGCACGTGACGGCGGAGCCTCCAGGTAGGCTAGCAGGCAGGTAGCAGGTGAGCGCTCCCAGGTGAGCGGGCAGACTGATCCATAGACAGACTGGCAGGGCTGGTAGGCAGACTGTCGGACCGCAGATAGATAAGTAACAGGCAGGAATCTGGCAGGTGACTGGCAGGTGACTGGCAGGTAACTGGCAGGTAACTGGTAACGGGACCTGAGGGCTGAAGCAGAGCTTTGCAACAACATTGCTCAGGCACCTCCATTTTGGAGGAGGTGCCTTATATATGGTGAGGTCCTCCGGCCATTGGCCGGGGACTCCTTAGGACGGCGCGCGTGGCCCCTTTAAGAGAGGGGGAGTGCGCGCGCGCGCGCCCTAAGCACAGAGGCCGGGAAGCAGCGCGCGCTGCCAGCAGAGCGGGACGAAGCCGCCGGGCACGGAGCAGAGAGGTGAGGGGAACGGCGTCCCTGCCTAGCAGGAGGCAGGGACGCCGACGCTACACTCTATAATCGATACAGGGGCATAGTGAACCGTCTTTCTTTTTTACGAAGAAGAATCTGGCTCCAGCCGGGGAGGTAGATTTCTGGATGAATCCCCTAGCCAGATTTTCTTCGATGTACTCCGAAAGGCCCGGGTTTCGGCCAACGACAACGGGTAAATACGCCCACGGGGTGGAGTGGCACCGGGTGCCAGGTCGATAGGGCAATCATATGGCCTATGAGGTGGCAGTGTCTCTGCTTCCTTCTTGTCGAAGACATCTGCATAGGACCAGTAAGGTGCCGGTAGACCAGGTAAATTAGCCGGAGTAGCCGGAGGTCGAGCCGGGGGAACCGGGACCAGGCAGGTCTCATGGCAATCCTGCCCCCAACGGAGCACCTCACCGGATTGTCAATTCAGAACGGGTTCATGTCTCTGTAGCCAGGGTAGACCTAGCAAAAGGGAGTGAGAGAGTCTGGAAAGCACATGGAAGGAGATCCTCTCTGAGTGCAGCATTCCCACCTGAAGGGTTACGGGCTCAGTGACGAGCAAGATGGTCACCGGAAGGAGTCTTCCATCCACGGAAGCGACTGCCAATAGTTCAGCCAGAGGTTTGGTAGGAATCTGATACTTCTCTACAAGGGACTGGGAAATGAGATTCCCAGCGGCTCTGGAATCCAGATGGGCGGTTTCAAAGAAGCGGTTCTCTCCACAGGAAATAGAGACGGTTAAAGTCAAGAACCGAGAGGATTTACTCTTGCCTAGGACGACCTCTCCGAGCGGTCCTAGACACTGGAGTTTCCTGGCTTCACCGGACAGGAACGGATCAGGTGCTCCTTACTACCACAGTAGAAACAGCTCCCTTCGGGTCGGCGTGTTTCTTGTCGAGACTTGACCATCTTGGTCTGGTCGATCTGCATAGGTTCGGGCGAGCGTGCCCGGGGAGTTGCTGGTTGGGAAGCAGGTTTCTGGAAAACCGGAGCAAGATGAGGAAATCTTCTCTCCCGGGTAGTCTCCTTAGCACGTTCTAGGAAACGGATGTCAATCTGGGTAGCCAGTGACACCAGGTCATCCAGGGTGGTAGGAATGTCCCGGCCGGCTAGCTCGTCCTTAATCCGACCGGAAAGACCCTCCCGGAAGGTGGACACCAGGGCCTTGTTGTCCCAGGCAAGCTCAGAAGCGAGGGTACGGAACTGTATGGCATACTGGCCCACGGTGAAATTCCTTTGGCGGAGACGAAGCAATGAGGAGGCAGTAGAAATCCTTCGTCCGGGCTCATCGAAGACCCTCCAGAAGGCAGTGAGGAAAGCCGGAAGATCGGACACCAGGGAATCCCCTCTCTCCCATAGAGTGTTTTAGCCATGCCAATGCTTCCCCGGTGAGGTGAGACATGATGAACGCCACCTTGGCCCGGTCGGAGGGAGACTGATGTGCCAGAAGTTCAAAGTGCAGTGTGCACTGGTTCAGAAAACCCCGACATAATACGGGGTCACCCCCAAAACGAGGAGGCGCAGAAAGCCGGGGTCCTAGGCTGGATGCCGTGGTATTGGTAGGCAGTGGCGTCGCCGGAGCGGGTGTCGCTCGGCTCGAGGCGGGCACAGGTGGGACAGACAGCGTGTCCAGGCAAGAGTTGACAGACCGCAGGTAGGTCAGGATGGTTTCCTGTTGGGATCTCTGACGAGAAACCTCCTGGTACAGGTCAGCAAGCGAAGGAGCCTGGGGGCCACCGGGTTTCATGGCCCATGCAAACTGTTACGGATCCGGGTGGTGGAACCTCTGTGCTGCGGAGCAAAGTGGGACCAGAGGGGGGTAACTAGGTATCAACTCGGACTGACCAAGGTCACACGGCGGCTCAGTCGACTCCGTGAACCAGGGAAGGACCGAGCAGAGGGACCAGGTGCTACTCTGGGCCTGTCCTTGTATGAGAGCAGGTGACTCCTAAGGGTAACTGGCAGGAGCCTCCGGGTAAGCACGGCAGGTAACTAGAAGGTAGGCTGACTGATAGGCACAGCAGGTAACTGGTAGGAGCCTCCAGGTAGGCTGGCTGATAGGCATGGCAGGTAACTGGTACGATCTCCGGGTAGGCAGGCAAGCCAGGCCCATAGACAGACTGGCGGGTTTGGATCGTAGGCAGACCGTCGGGCTGGAGAGTACACTTGGCTGGCGGAAACAGGTAGTCAGGCTGGCAGACAGGACTGGTAGTCAGGCTCGCGGACTGGACTGGCAGTCAGGCTGGCGGACAGGACTGGTAGTCAGACTGGCGGACTGGACTGGTAGTCAGGCTGGCGGACTGGACTGGTAGTCAGGCTGGCGGACTGGACTGGTAGTCAGACTAGCAGAGGGACCTGAGGGCTGAAGCAGAGTTTAGGACACAAAGCTACAACTGTTAGAACACTCCTGTTAGTTTTTTCTATCTTGTGTTTTGCGGTCACGTGACCATCTGCCTATATATTCCAGCTCCGCCCTTCTGGCTTTGCTGGACTTCAGTGTTGTTTGACTGTTTTGCTAGCCTGGTGCTTTGGTGCCTATCTCTGTCAGTTTGCTTGGTCCTCTTGGACCTCTAGTACTTTTTGTCAGTTTGTCTTTTGTGTTCTACAACAATTTCTTTTTAGGAGGTGTCCCATTTTTGTCCCAGTCCCTAGTTCTTTTAGGGACCCCTCCCTTAATTCTATAGGTCTTCGTTCAGACTAGCCGAGGACGAAGGCGGGTCTGTTCACTAGGAACAGGCAGCCTGCTACATCGTAGGGATTCAGCTTAGTCTTACTGTAGGGATAGCTTTCCCCTATCTTTCCTTAGTTCTTGTTGCAGATCATAACAGTAAGTCCAGCCCAAAAAAGACTAAAAGGAAAGAAATTTGGGGATCAGTATGGTTTCCATCCAGGACTTGGCTCAACGCCTGCAGGGATTGTCTCTGGAGGTGGTTGAGCTTCAGCAACATGTGAGTAGCTGTCCTGGAGCGCATTTTGTCGAACCCAAGGTAGGACTGCCTGATGTTTTTTTATGGTAAACAGCAAGATTTTTTTTTCTTTAAAAATGCTTGTTTGTTATATTTTTGTTTGAGACCAAGATCCTCTGGGAATGAATCACAGCGCATTGGTTTTATTATGTCACTTTTGCGCAACGAACCACAGGGGTGGGCCTTTTCTCTCCAGCCTAATGATCCGTGTTTAAGTTCTGTTGAAGAATTTTTTTCTGCTATGGGGCTATTATATGACGATCCTGATTGAATCTCATCTGCTGAATCAGAACCTAGGCGTTTGAATCAGGGGTCAGATGATGTTGAAAATTATTGCACACACTTCAGGAGATGGGCCTCAGAAGTTAAATGGAATGATTCTGCGCTGAGATGTTTATTTCTTGCTGGTCTGAGTGAAAGGGTTAAGGATTTGCTAATTGCATTCCCTGCACCTGAGACTCTGCAGGAAGCTATGCAGTTAGCTGTTCGTGTGGACAGGAGACTGAGGTCTAGGGTGAATGATGTAAAAACTCCTGTAACGTCAGGTCCTAGTTCCCAGAAAATCTGCTCTGACAGCGGAGAACCAGTGGAGGTGGGGGCGATGTCACTCCGCTCTCAGGAAAAAGACCGGAGATTCGCCGAGGGATTGTGTCTTTATTGTGGTAAAGGTGACCATTTGATTAAGTATTGTGAGCGTAGTTTAAGTAAAGAAAAAAAAAGGTCAGTTACGCCTGTATAGCTTGTTTACGCTCTGCAGGAGTATTTCTTTCTGGGAGTACTACTCTGCAGGGAGATTTTATAGAATTTTAGGTATTTGTGGATTGTGGTTCAACACTTAATGTGATTGATAAAGGGTTTTTGGAAAACATTAAATTGAAATCCAAACCTTTGTCATCACCTATTTCTGTGGTTGCAATTGATAACACTCCTTTGAAATGTATTACTCACAAGACTGCTGCATTTCCTCTCACTATCAATGGAGTTCACCAAGAAATTTTGGATTTGGTTGTTTTGGATAATTTACCCTCTCCAGTTGTTCTAGGATTGCCTTGGTTAAAACTGCACAATCCTTTATTGGACTGGTCTACTAATGTGATTAAGTCTTGGAGTCCGAAGTGCTATGATAAATGTTGTAATAGTCGCATTGCGGCTGTGGAAAAAGTGGAATTACCTGTACCTATTCAAGATTTTTGGAGGGTTTTTTTGGAGGAGGAGTCACAAGTTTTACCTCCTCATAGGGATTATGATTGCGCCATTGAGTTTGTTCCAGGAGCTACTCTTCCCAAGAGTCGCTTGTTTAATCTGACTATCCCTGAAAGAAAGGCCTTGGAGGAGTACATACAGACTAGCCTGGCTGCTGGTCACATTAGACCTTCTAAGTCACCTGTGGCAGTTGGATTCTTCTTTGTTAAAAAAAAGGACGGCGGTTTATGTCCATGTCTGGATTTTCGTGAAATTAATAAGATTACCGTAAGCAATTCCTACCCGTTACCGTTAATTCCTGACTTGTTTAACCAGTTAGTGGGAGCCAAGTGGTTCTCCAAAATTGATCTCTGGGGGGCATACAATTTGTTACATGTGAAGGAGGGTGATGAATGGAAAACTGCTTTTAACACTCCGGTAGGTCATTTTGAGAATTTGGTGATGCCTTTTGGTCTTACCAATGCACCTGCATTTTTTCAGAACCTTATTAATGACATCCTGAGACCTCTGACTGGTAAGAATGTGGTTATGTATTTGGATGACATTTTGATTTATTCACCAGATCTGGAGTCCCATTGGCAGAGTGTACGTGAAGTTTTGCAGTTATTGGGTGATAATTCACTCTTTGCTAAGCTGGGGAAATGTGAGTTCGCTGTGCAGAAAATTAGTTTTTTGGGCTACATTGTCTCCAGCGAGGGCTTTGAGATGGACCCTGTGAAGTTTCAGGCTGTGCAGGAATGGCCTAGGCCTATTGGTTTGAAATCTATACAGAGATTTTTGGGTTTTGCCAATTATTACAGGAAATTCATTAAGAATTTTTCTGTAATTGTTAAACCTCTAACCGATCTCACCAGGAAAGGTGCGAATACGGCCCAGTGGACTACTGAGGTCATTGAAGTGTTTGAGTATCTCAAAGAGAGGTTCAGTTCTGCCCCTTATGCAGCCTGATGAGACCAAGCCTTTTTTGGTCGAGGTCGATGCTTCATCGGTGGGGGTCGGAGCAGTTTTGTCTCAGGAGAGACATCCTTGTGACTTCTTTTCGAAAAAAATTTCGGAAACCGAACTGAATTATGATGTTGGAAATCGGGAGTTGTTGGCTATTAAACTCGCGTTTGAACATTGGCGTCATTTTTTGGAAGGCGCTAGATTTCCTATTCAGGTTTTCACAGATCATAAGAATTTGATCTATCTGGAGGCTGCCAAGCGCTTGAATGCCCGTCAAGCTAGGTGGGCACTTTTTTTTTCTCGGTTTCATTTTTCTGTTACCTATATCCCTGGTACTAAGAATGTTAAAGCCGATGCTTTATCTCGCAGCTTCTCTCCTACGGTCGGTGCCGAGGAGGAGGAGAGCATTTTACAGAAAGGAGTTGTGGTGGCGGCTTTGGACTCCGTTTTGGAGAATGGGATTCTGAAAGCTCAAGATGATGCTCCATCTAACACTCCCCATGGGAGGTTGTTCGTGCCTAGAGCCTTTAGGAGAGATTTGTTTGTGGAGTGTCATGAGTCTCTGTTGGCAGGCCATCCAGGAATTTCGAAGACTAAGAGATTGATCAGTCGCAGTTTTTGCTGGCCTGGTGGCAGAAGGAAGTCATCAAGTGGGTGTGTCAGTGTACTTTGTGCGCTAGGTCAAAGGCTTCACATACTCCTGCTGCGGGGTTGCTTTGCCCTCTGGAGGTTCCTAGTGCGCCTTGGACGCATCTCACTATGGATTTTATTACTGATCTTCCTGTGTCCGAGGGTTTTACTGTCATCTGGGTGGTCGTGGACCGTTTTAGTAAGATGTGTCATTTGGTTCCATTCATTAAGTTGCCCTGCGCCAAGACACTCGCTAAGGCGTTTGTTAAGGAGATTGTCAAGCTCCATGGCGTTCCCACGGATATTGTTTCTGATAGAGGACCTCAGTTTGTGGCTCGCTTTTGGCATGCTTTTTGTGACAGGTTGGGAGTCCATTTGTCATTTTCGTCTGGTTATCATCCTGAGTCTAATGGACAGACTGAAAGAAAGAACCAGGATGTTGAGCAGTTTTTGCATTGTTTTGTGGCGGACAATCAAGAGGTGTGGTCGGAGTTTCTGCCTCTCGCAGAATTTGCTCTTAACTATTATACATCCTCCTCTGCTGGGTGTTCTCCTTTTTTTTGCTGTACTGGGAGACATCCATCTTTTGGTTCGTTCTCCAAATTGGGGTCGGCGGTGCAGGAGGAGGAGAATTTTTCCGGTGATTTGGAGAAAGTTTGGACTAATGTACGTTGTAACCTTCAAGAGGCTAACAAAAAGTCCAAGAAGTATTTTGACAGGAAACGTAAAGAGGTTTTGTTTACTGTGGGTGACATGGTTTGGTTGTTCTCGAAGAACCTGCGGTTGAGGTTTCCTTCTAAAAAACTGGGTCCTAAGTTTGTGGGTCCATTTAAAGTGCTTCAGGTTGTTAACCAGTCTGCTGTTAGGTTGGATGTCCCTACTTCCTGGAAGATTAATCCTGTGTTTCATGTTTCCTTGTTGAAAAAGGCTGACGTATCTGATATGGTCGTCACTGTCACAGTTCCTCCTGTGGTGGAAGACGGCGAATATGAAATTTCTCGTATCTTGAATTCTAGATGGCATAGAGGGAGATTACAGTATCTTGTCTCCTGGAAGGGTTTCGGTCCCGAAGACAACTCCTGGGTAAGAACGCATGATGTCTCTGCTCCTAGGCTTGTTAAAGCTTTCCACAGTAGGTTTCCGGATAGGCCTGGGCCTGGAGAATCCGGAGGATCCTCATAAAAGAGGGGGTACTGTTAGAACCCTCCTGTTAGTTTTTTCTATCTTGTGTTTTGCGGTCACGTGACCATCTGCCTATATATTCCAGCTCCACCCTTCTGGCTTTGCTGGACTTCAGTGTTGTTTGACTGTTTTGCTAGCCTGGTGCTTCGGTGCCTATCTCTGTCAGTTTGCTTGGTCCTCTTGGACCTCTCATACTTTTTGTCAGTTTGTCTTTTGTGTTCTACAACAATTTCTGTTTAGGGGGTGTCCCATTTTTGTCCCAGTCCTTAGTTCTTTTAGGGACCCCTCCCTTAATTCTATAGGTCTTCGTTCAGACTAGCCGAGGACGAAGGCGGGTCTGTTCACTAGGAACAGGCAGCCCGCTACATCGTAGGGATTCAGCTTAGTCTTACTGTAGGGACAGCTTTCCCCTATCTTTCCTTAGTTCTTGTTGCAGATCATAACAACAACCTTGCACGGGCACCTCCATTTTGGAGGTGCCATTTATATGAGAGGTCCTCCGGCTATCGGCCGGGGACTACTTAGGACGGCGCGCGCGCGCTCCCCCACTCTTAAAGGGGCCGCGCGCGCCATCCTAAAGAGTCCCTGGCCTAAGCACAGTGCCCGGGAAGCTGAGCGCGCCGGCAGCAGCAGCAGGAGAGCCGGAAGACGCCGGGCCGGGAGCGCGGCGGTAAGAGGGACGGCGTCTCTGCCTCTCAGGGGGCATAGACGCCGATACTACACTTCTGAGGATAAGTTTATCCGAGTCACCAGCCTCGGAAATCGCAGGTTATCAGCAGCTCAGATTAGAGACCAGGTCAATGCCACACAGAGTTCTAGCAGCAGACACATCTCTACAACAACTGTTAAGAGGAGACTTTGTGCAGCAGGCCTTCATGGTAAAATAGCTGCTAGGAAACCACTGCTAAGGACAGGCAACAAGCAGAAGAGACTTGTTTGGGCTAAAGAACACAAGGAATGGACATTAGACCAATGGAAATCTGTGCTTTGGTCTGATGAGTCCAAATTTGAGATCTTTGGTTCCAACCACCGTGTCTTTGTGCGACGCAGAAAAGTTGAACGGATGGACTCTACATGCCTGGTTCCCACCGTGAAGCATGGAGGAGGAGGTGTGATGGTGTGGGGGTGCTTTGCTGTGTTATGCACACGCCCGGACTGACTGGCGTGAGCATGATTAGTGATCCCATTGGACCATGAAACGAGGAGTGCCTGGAGGGGTGTAACTAAGTATCAACTCGGACCGACCAAGGTCACATGGCGGCTCAGTCGACTCCGTGAACCAGGGAGGAACCGAGCAGAGGGACCAGGTGCTACTCCAGGTCAGACCCTGGTCACAGCTGTTGACCCACACCGGGGAATGCAGGAACAGGCAGGTTAGGCTGGCATACAGACAGGTGGGTACTGGCAGGCACGGCTGGTATGCAGACAGGTGGGTATTGGCAGGCACGGCTGGTATGCAGACAGGTGGGCACTGGCAGGCACGGCTGGCATGCAGACAGGTGGGCACTGGCAGGCACGGCTGGCATGCAGACAGGCGGGTACTGGCAGGTAGGAACGCAGGCAGGATAGGGACCAATACAGACTGGGACACAGGAACGGAGCCGCAGGTGCGGTAGACAAGCAGAGCAGAGCAAAACCTGCAGATGCGGTAGACAAGCAAAGCAGAGCAAAACCTGCAGATGCGGTAGACAAGCAGAGCAGAGCAAAACCACAGGTGCGGTGGACAAGCAGATCAGAGCGAAACTGCAGGTGCGGTGAACAAGCAGGGCAGAGCAAAACCGCAGGTGCGGTGAACAAGCAGAACTAGATACACACAAGGTACTTACAATGAAGTAGCGAGTGTACACAAAACTCACAAACAGAAGTTCAGAGACAACGAGTTGGAGTTAGGTGCAGGTTCAGACACTGCAGGAAAAGGGAAGGTTCGGACATAGAGAGAAACAGGTAACGGGCTATGACACAGTTCAGACAGGAGCTGAACCAGTAATAAGATATAGGAACGAGCCTGGGAACTCAGCCCTCATGGTGGCGGAGACAGACTAGAAGTCACAGATACAGGTAACAGGCCTGGGTATACAGCCCCCAGGGGCGGAAACAGACAAGATACAGGACAGGACCTGGCAACTCAGTTGCACAGAACACACTGAATCAAAGTGTTGCTCAGGCACCCCCTACTGTCTGGAGGAGGTTTAAGTATCCAGTGACTCACAGCAATAGGCTGGGGAGGCATTAGGAGTGCGCACACAGTAACTATAAGAATCAGGCAGTAGCCGGGCCACCGCCCTAAGCAATCAGACAAGAGACACAGTCAGTACTGGAGCAAAGTGGGCAGCCTGGATTGATAGGTAAGATGGCGGTCTTGCAAGGTGAGAGGTGGTAAGCCATGCCAGCACGCCGCCAGGGATGTTACAGTACCCCCCCCTTGAGGTTGGGAAGAGATGTATTCTATGGAGCATTGTCATCCTGTGTGGATTCTGTGTGGGCAGAAGCCTCTTCTGGCTGGGAAACTGGTGGGCTACCTACACGCATCACCAATGGGGACTGCTCCAGGATATTGGGAAGGGAAGCTTTAGCAGAAGCTTCAGGGTTAGGGTCATCGAAGAGCATTAGAAAGGCCACCAGGAAGGCCTGCAGGTCGGAGGCAATAGGATCCCATGCTTCCCATAGGGGGGGGGTGATCCACTTCAAGGCATCACCCGCTAAGTAGGACATCATGAATGCTACTTTAACCCGATCAGTGGGAAAATAGTGAGCATAGAATTTGAAATGCAGCATACATTGCTCCACAAACGAACGGCTTTGTTTTGGATCCCCATAGTACCGTGGTGGATCCGCAGGAACGAGTGCTGATTGCTCCATTTGGGCTGGTGCGTAAATCGCCTGGACCTCAGCTTGAGAAAAAATTTTTTCCTTGGTGCACGTATTCGCCAGACAAGAATTCAAATGTCTCCGAGAGCGAAGGATCGTGGGGCTCAACAGGGACCATGGCCTGAGCAAACTGTTACGCACACGCCCGGACTGACTGGCGTGAGCATGATTAGTGATCCCACTGGACCATGAACTGAGGAGTGTCTGGAGGGGCGTAACTAAGTATCAACTCGGTCCGACCAAGGTCACACGGCGGCTCAGTCGACTCCGTGAACCAGGGAGGAACTGAGCAGAGGGACCAGGTGCTACTCCAGGTCAGACCCCGGTCACAGCTGTTGACCCACACTGGGGAATGCAGGAACAGACAGGTTAGGCTGGCATACAGACAGGTAGGTACTGGCAGGCACGGCTGGTATGCAGATAGGTGGGTATTGGCAGGCACGGCTGGTATGCAGACAGATGGGCACTGGTCGGCACGGCTGGCCTGCAGACAGGTGGGCACTGGCAGGCACGGCTGGCATGCAGACAGGCGGGTACTGGCAGGTATGAACACAGGCAGGATAGGGACCATGACAGACTAGGACACAGGAAAGGAGCCCCAGGTGCAGTAGACAAGCAGAGCAGAGCAAAACCCGCAGATGCAGTAGACAAGCAGAGCAGAGCAAAACCCGCAGATGCGGTAGACAAGTAGAGCAGAGCAAAACCCGCAGGTGCGGTTGACAAGCAGGGCAGAGCAAAACCCGCAGGTGCGGTAGACAAGCAGAGCAGGGAAAAACCCGCAGGTGCGGTAGACAAGCAGAGCAGAGCAAAACCCGCAGGTGCGGTAGACAAGCAGAGCAGAGTAAAACCCACAGGTGCGGTAGACAAGTGGAGCAGAGCAAAACCCGCAGGTGCGGTAGACAAGCAGAGCAGAGCAAAACCCGCAGATGCGATAGACAAGCAGGGCAGAGCAAAACCCGCAGATGCGGTAGACAAGCAGAGCAGAGCAAAACCCGCAGATGCAGTAGACAAGTAGAGCAGAGCAAAACCCGCAGGTGCGGTAGACAAGCAGAGCAGAGCAAAGCCCGCAGGTGCGGTAAACAAGCAGAGCAGAGCAAAACCCGCACGTGCGATAGACAAGCAGAGCAGAGCAAAGCCTGCGGGTGTGGTAAACAAGCAGAGTAGAGCAAAGAGCAAAACCCGCAGGTGTGGTAGAGAAGCAGAGCAGAGCAAAACCCGCAGGTGCGGTAAACCAGCAGAGCAGAGCAAAACCCGCAGGTGCGGTGAACAAGCTGAGCAAAGCGAAACCGCAGGTGCGATGAACAAGCTGAGCAGAGCGAAACCGCCGGTGCGGTGAACATGCAGGGCGGAGCAGAGCGAAACCGCCGGTGCAGTGGACAAGCAGAGCGGAGCGAAACCGCAGGTGTGGTGGACAAGCAGAGCAGAGCAAAACCGCAGGTGCGGTGAACAAGCAGAGCAGAGCGAAACCGCAGGTGCGGTGGACAAGCAGAGCAGAGCGAAACCGCAGGTGCGGTGAACAAGCAGGGCAGAGCAAAACCGCAGGTGCGGTGAACAAGCAGAACTAGATACACACAAGGTACTTACAATGAAGTAGCGAGTGTACACAAAACTCACAAACAGAAGTTCAGAGACAACAAGTTGGAGTTAGGTGCAGGTTCAGACACTGCAGGAAAAGGGAAGGTTCGGACATAGAGAGAAACAGGTAACGGGCTAGGACACAGTTCAGACAGGAGCTGAACCAGTAATAAGATACAATAACGAGCCTGGGAACTCAGCCTTCATGGTGGCGGAGACAGACTAGAAGTCACAGATACAGGTAATAGGCCTGGGTATACAGCCCCCAGGGGCGGAAACAGACAAGATACAGGACAGGACCTGGCAACTCAGTTGCACAGAACACACTGAATCAAAGTGTTGCTCAGGCACCCCCTACTGGGTGGAGGAGGTTTAAGTATCCAGTGACTCACAGCAATAGGCTGGGGAGGCATTAGGAGTGCGCACACAGTAACTATAAGAATCAGGCAGTAGCCGCGCCGCCGCCCTAAACAATCAGACAAGAGACACAGCCGGTACTGGAGCAAAGTGTGCACCTTCTCATTTAAAGATTTTTCTGTATTTTCATGACTATGAAAATTGTACATTCACACTGAAGGCATCAAAACTATGAATTAACACATGTGGAATTATATACTTAACAAAAAAGTGTGAAACAACTGAAAATATGTCTTATATTCTAGGTTCTTCAAAGTAGCCACCTTTTGCTTTGATGACTGCTTTGCACACTCTTGGCATTCTCTTGATGAGCTTCAAGAGGTAGTCACCGGAAATGGTTTTCACTTCACAGGTGTGCCCTGTCAGGTTTAATACATGGGATTTCTTGCCTTATAAATGGGGTTGGGACCATCAGTTGTGTTGTGCATAAGTCAGGTGGATACACAGCTGATAGTCCTATTGAATAGACTGTTAGAATTTGTATTATGGCAAGAAAAAAGCAGCTAAGTAAAGAAAAACGATTGGCCATCATTACTTTAAGAAATGAAGGTCAGTCAGTCCGAAAAATTGGGCAAACTTTGAAAGTGTCCCCAAGTGCAGTTGCAAAAACCATCAAGCGCTACAAAGAAACTGGCTCACATGAGGACTGCCCCAGGAAAGGAAGACCAAGAGTCACCTCTGCTTCTGAGGATAAGCTTATCCGAGTCACCAGCCTCAGAAATCGCAGGTTAACAGCAGCTCAGATTAGAGACCAGGCCACTGCCACACAGAGTTCTAGCAGCGGACACATCTCTTCAACAACTGTTAAGAGGAGACTTTGAGCAGCAGGCCTTCATGGTAAAATAGCTGCTAGGAAACCACTGCTAAGGACAGGCAACAAGCAGAAGACTCTTGTATGGGCTAAAGAACACACGTCTTTGTGCGACGCAGAAGAGGTGAACGGATGGACTCTGCATGCATGGTTCCCACCGTGAAGCATGGAGGAGGAGGTGTGATGGTGTGGGGGTGCTTTGCTGGTGACACTGTTGGGGATTTATTCAAAATTGAAGGCATACTGAACCAGCATGGCTACCACAGCATCTTGCAGCGCCATGCTATTCCATCCGGTTTGTGTTTAGTTGGACCATCATTTATTTTTCAACAGGACAATGACCCCAAACACACCTCCAGGCTTTGTGAGGGCTTTTTGACCAATAAGGAGAGAGATGGGGTGCTACGCCAGATGACCTGGCCTCCACAGTAACAAGACCTGAACCCAATCGAGATGGTTTGGGGTGAGCTGGACCGCAGATTGAAGGCAAAAGGGCCAACAAGTGCTAAGCATCTCTGGGAACTCCTTCAAGATTGTTGGAAGACCATTTCCGGTGACTACCTCTTGAAGCTCATCAAGAGAATGCCAAGAGTGTGCAAAGCAGTCATCAAAGCAAAAGGTGGCTACTTTGAAGAACCAAGAATATAAGACATATTTTCAGTTGTTTTACACTTTTTTGTTAAGTATATAATTCCACATGTGTTAATTCATAGTTTTGATGCCTTCAGTGTGAATGTACAATTTTCAAAGTCATGAAAATACAGAAAAATCTTTAAATAAGAAGGTGTGTCCAAACTTTTGGTCTGTACTGTATATTCACATATATGCTTGAAGGACAAACGTTGTCAGATGATTTACAATGAGGAAAAAGGGTACAATTTATATTAAAGAGTGTAGGTAACATGCAATATATTCATCATAAGGCTTCTAATGGGAATATCAATGTAAGCTCATGGAGTCACTGATCCCATATGGTGTCATGGTCCGTCATAGAGTTAGTTACAAGAGGAGTAGCAGCAAAGAAACTCTATTACAGGTAAGTAGGAACAATTAGACACAGAACAAACGGTTCAAATAGCAAAAATGGCGTAGGGAACACTGAAGGATTACATACCTGGCGTGAAGGGAATAGTGCATGGACTAGGAACCGCGAAAAAGCGCCGTGTGGTGGAAAGAAGGAAGGACTATATAAAGGACTATATATATAGGACTATATATATATTATATAGGACTAGTGCGTTGGTGGAAGCGGTGAAAGAACGCCGGTGTATATCCGGTCATGCGCAGTATGGCCATACTGACTTCCGGTGCGCGTGCTGGAACGCAAAGGGAGACAGTGGAACGCAAGTCACTTCCGGACATGCGCAGTATATACGCTACACTGGAAGTAAGTGGATAGACTTTACTTAAGGTGTAAATCAGTGGAAAGAGGTTATACTCAATCAAGAGCAGAATAACGCAGGGTGAGCCAACCTTAGGAGGAGCTATAGGAGATGAATACTTGAAAAACAGATTATATTATATTAAATTGCAAAATAAGGAGGGGGATCCTGAAGAGTCAAAGAAAAAAATGCATGGGATTCGTTACGGAGGTCCCTGGGAACCTTAATTAGTAACCTACAAGACAAAGAAAAATAATCAGTAACATGAAATATATTCAATTATTATAAAATGGCAAACAATCTAGTCATCCATACTGAAAGCCCAGTGAATGACCCACAACTTAAAACTTTAATCAGTAGCATAGAATTATCCGCTAAACCCTGGTTTATTATCCTATCCAATAGACACTGGACAGAGTGAGTTTTATGTCATATAGGTAGAGGGATTTTTGGGGGCGATATAGGAATTTTTTATTCATCTTGTGCGTCATACTCCCTATTAAGTCCTTTCGGAGTGAGGATCTGTAGCGTATGTATCCAGTATAGCTCACGTTTTTTGAGGTTTTGAATCCGGTTGCTCCCCTGTCTATTTGGCGGAATGTGATCAATTACTTGATACCTTAGTTGTGAAATGTTGTGGGACATAGCTAGAAAATGTGCTGGTATAGGTAACATCGTGCGTCCACAACGAATTGTCAATTTGTGTTGTGAAATACGGTCTCGGATATGTTGGGTGGTCTCACCAACATATGCGAGACCGCATGGACACTTAATTAGATACACCACATACGTGGAATCACAAGAGAAATATTCTTTAATAGAATAACGTTTGCCAAAATGAGGATGTGTAAATGTAACATAGTTTTTAAGGTTGAAGGAAGACTAAGTCCATCTAGTTCAACCCATAGCCTAACATGTTGATCCAGAGAAAGGCAAAAAAAAAACATGTGGTAAACACTAAGCTCCACATTGGGGAAAAAAAATCCTTCCTGACTCCATACGACAATCAGACTAGTTCCCTGGATCAACGCCCTATCAAGGAATCTAGTATTTATAACCTGTAATATTATACTTTTCAAGAAAGACATCCGTGCCCTTCTTAAATTTTAACAGTGAATCACTCATTACAACATCATGCGGCAGAGAGTTCCATAGTCTCACTGCTCTTACAGTAAAGAATCCCCGTCTGTGATTATGATTAAACCTTCTTTCCTCTAGACGTAGAAGATGCCCCCTTGTCCCCGTCTCAGGCCTCAGAGTAAAAAGATCAGTAGAAAGCTCTTTGTACTGTCCCCTCATATACTTGTACATAGTAATAAGATCACCCCTAAGCCTTCTTTTTTCCACAGTAAATAACCCCAAGTGTAATAACCTGTCTTGGTATTGCAGACCCCCAGTCCTCTAATAACCTTGGTCGCTCTTCTCTGCCCCCGCTCTAGTTCAGCTATGTCTTTCTTATACACCGGAGAACAGAACTGTACACAGTATTCTAAGTGTGGTCGCACTAATGACTTGTATAGAGGTAAAATTATGTTCTCCTCATGAGCATCTATGCCTCTTTTAATGCATCCCATTATTTTATTTGCCTTTGCAGAAGCAGCCTGACACTGGCCACTACACTGAGCTTGTCGTCCACCAATACACCCAGGTCTTTTTCAGTAACAGTTTTGCCATGTGTTTTACAATTAAGCTTATAATTATACATTTTATTTCCTCTGCCCAAGTGCATTACCTTACATTTATCCCCATTAAAGCTCATTTGCCATTTATCAGCCCAAGCTTCTAGTTTACATAGATCCTCCTGTAATATAAAATTGTCCTCCTCTGTATTGATTACCCTGCAGAGTTTAGTGTCATTAATAAATATGTTAAAAAGAAGTGGGCCCAATACTGACCCCTGTGGTACCCCACTGTTAACTGAGACCCGGTTTGAGTGTTTTCCATTAATAGCCACCCTTTGTTTCCTATCACTGAGCCAATTCTTAACCCACATACATATATTTTCCCCTATCCCCATTGTTCTCATTTTGTGTATCAACCTTTTGTGTGGAACCGTATCAAAAGCTTTTGAAAAGTCCATATACACAACATCCACTGCATTTCCTTGGTCCAGTCCGGAACTTGCCTCCTCATAAAAACTGATCAGATTAGTTTGACAGGAACGGTCCCTCGTAAACCCATGTTGATATTGGGTCATGAGGTTATTCTTCTTCAGATACTCTATTATAGCATCTCTTAGGAAACCCTCCAGGATTTTACCCACAGTAGAGGTTAAGCTTACCGGCCTATAATTTCCAAGTTCAGTTTTTGTCCCCTTTTTGAATATTGGCACCACATTTGCTATACGCCAGTCCTGTGGTACAGACCCTGTTATTATGGAATCTTTAAAGATTAAAAATAATGGTCTATCTATGACGTTACTTAATTCCTGCAGTACTCGCGGGTGTATCCCATCCGGGCCCGGTGATTTGTCAACTTTAGTGATTTTTAGATGCCGCCATACTTCCTGCTGGGTTAAGCAAGTGACATTTACTGGAGAATTTTTGTTATCACTAATCATGTTTTCTGTCATGCGATTTTCTTGTGTAAATACGGTTGAAAAAAAATCATTTAGCATATTGGCTTTTTCCTCATCCTCATCCACCATTTCACCCAGACTATTTTTAAGGGGGCCAACACTATCATTTTTTAGTTTTTTACTATTTATATAGTTAAAGAATATTTTGGGGTTATTTTTACTTTCTCTGGCAATAATTCTCTCTGCCTAAATCTTTGCTGCCTTGATTTGTTTTTTACATAATTTATTTAATTTTCTATATTTATTTAATGCCTCATCACTACCTACTTGCTTTAGTTCTCTAAATGCTTTCTTTTTGTCACTTATTGCGCCCCTTACAGCTCTATTTAGCCATAGTGGTTTCCTCCTATTTCTAGCATGTTTATTCCCAAGGGGTATATATTGTGCACAGGTCCTATTCAGGATGTTAATAAATGTCTCCCATTTGCTTTGTGTAGCTTTATGTCTCAGGATATCGTCCCCGTTTATTGCACTAAGATGATCTCTTAACCGTTGGAAATTTGCCTTCCTGAAGTTTAGTGTCCTTGTAACCCCGCTACTATACATCTTATTAAAGGTTACATGAAAACGTATTATTTTGTGATCACTATTACCCAAGTGACCCCCAACTAATATATTTGATATGCGGTCTGGCCTATTGGTTAATATTAGGTCTAGCAGTGCCCCCCTTCTTGTTGGGTCCTGAACCAGTTGTGAAAGGTAATTGTCTCTCATAGTAGTCAAAAACCTATTTCCTTTGCTTGAACTACATGTTTCTGTCCCCCAATGTATTTCAGGGTAGTTGAAGTCTCCCATAATAATGACTTCTCCTTGAGTCGCTGCTTCATCTATCTGCTTTACGAGGATATTCTCCGCTACTTCCATTATTTTTGGAGACTTATAACAAACCCCTATCAGTAATTTATTATTTTTTCCCCCTCCCCTTATCTCCACCCACAGGGACTCTACATTTTCATTAGATTCACATATATCCTCCCGCAAGACAGGTTTTAAGGATGATTTTACATATAAACACACACCCCCCCTCGCTTGTTTGTACGGTCATTTCTGAACAGACTATAGCCCTGTAAATTAACTGCCCAGTCATGGCTCTCGTCCAGCCATGTCGCAGATATCCCTACCATGTCATAATTATTTTCCAACAAAATTAATTCTAATTCCTCCATTTTGTTGGTGAGGCTTCTGGCATTAGTGTACATGCATTTTATGTATCTCTCTGTACCTCTATTCCATCTTACTTTATTGACTGTTCTAACCCCACCCCCAATTTCTTTATTTGTGCCCAGGTCACTATCTGCACTATCTTCCCCACCTATAAAATGAATACCCTCCCCCCCAATCCCTAGTTTAAACACTCCTCCAACCTTCTAGCCATTTTCTCCCCCAGCACAGCTGCACCCTCCCCATTAAGGTGCAGCCAGTCCCTAGCGTAGAGTCTGTAGCCAACTGTGAAGTCGGCCCAGTTCTCCAGGAACCCAAATCCCTCTTTCCTACACCAGTTCTTGAGCCACTTATTTATCTCCCAAATCTCCCGTTGCCTCTCTGGCGTGGCACGTGGTACCGGTAGTATTTCAGAGAATACCACCTTGGAGGTCCTTGCTTTCAGCTTGCAGCCTAATTCCCTAAAATCATCTTTAAGGACCTTCCACCTACCTCTAACTTTGTCATTTGTGCCAATGTGCAGCATGACCGCTGGGTCCTCACCAGCCCCTCCCAGTAATCTGTCAACCCGATCAGCGATGTGCCGGACTCGAGCGCCAGGTAGGCAGCACACTGTTCGACGATCCCTGTCTTTGTGACAGATTGCCCTATCTTTTCCTCTAATAATTGAGTCCCCCACTACCAGCACCTGCCTAGCCTGCCCTACTCTCCTATTTCCCTCTTTACTGGAGCTGACACTCGTCCCCTGAAAGCCGGAGATGCCTTGCTGCAGTAGTGCTACCCCTGTACCATCACTCCCCTCATCTGCCAACTTTGCAAACTTATTGGGGTGTGCCAGATCAGGACTAGCCTCCCTGGCACTCTTCCCTCTACCACCCCTTCTAACTGTCACCCAACTAGCGACCTCACTGTCCTGCAGTTCCCGACTACCACCCTCCCCCACATCTACCCCAGTAAGCTGCTGCTCAGTGAGCAGCAGACTCCTTTCCATGTTGTCAATGGATCTCAGTGTTGCCAGCTGCTCATTTAGATCCAGTATCTGGGCTTCCAAACGCACAACGTGCACACATCTCGCGCAGCAGTAAGCAACCTCGACCTGCTGTTCAAGGAATACATACATGTGGCAAGATGTACACTGGATAGCATTGTCAATAATGGAGCTCATTTCCTAATGGGGATTGCAATATACAGAATGTTAAGTAAAAAGTAAAGTAAAGAATTAATGAAATACAGTCAGCAATTCAGTCCAAAGTCCTCCCTTCCAAACTCCCTGAATACAAAGTCACTGAAAAACAAGTCACACACTTACTTTCGTTCGCACTTACGCTCCGGACTCACGCAGCTCGTTCACACTCGCAAACTAAGATATTTAAAGAGTTTTTTTTTTTTTTCCCTTTTCCAGCAATGCACCCTTCACCTCAATGCACTTCCAGTGTCACCCTTAGTAATATTTGAACACTGTAAACATCCTAGACACGGGAAAGTTCCCCTCCGGGGGGTGGCCAAGGTGCGTTGGATTGGTCCCTTATTTGTAGATCCCACGTCGGCTCTAACCAAATGGTCGCGAATGTTTCGGGATCTTTTATGACATAGTAGGGGGACATCGGTAAATTTCTCTATATCCGGATAAGATTGCCGTAACAGGGACCAATATTTTTAATGCACTTGAATATCTGTCCCCCAAAGGGGTGATAGGTGTTCACGAAAGTCAGTCGTGAGTTATTATTCCGTCGTGAAGTAGGTTGGGTGACCTGGTTCAAGATATGTGATGGGTAACCCCTCTGTCGAAATTTGTCGTTCATCTCCTCATGTCTAATTTTTTTAGAATCTGCAGTAGACACTATTCGATCCACCCTATTATGTTGTGATTTTGGTAATGACCTTTTAATATGGCCCGGGTGAGAACTGGAATACAACAATAGACTGTTTTTATCTGTTGGTTTTGTGTATAAGTCACTGACTAGATATCCTGTGTCAACGAGTGTAATCCGTGTGTCCAAAAAACGTATGGAATGTGGGTCTTGGTGTATGGTAAATGTCAGATTAGTAAGTTTGCTGTTAAGGTCATCAAAAAAAGTTTTTAAGTTTTGTCTTGTGCCAGTCCAAATAAAGAAAATATCGTCAATAAAACGTCTCCAGCATAGCACATGCTTTTCAAACAGAGGGTGAGTATATACATGATCTATCTCAAAATTCCCCATGAAGATATTGGCATAGGGGGGTGCCACATTGGAGCCCATCGCCGTACCCCTCTTTTGAAAGAAAAAACGATCTTCAAACATGAAAAAATTTTTGGTGAGGATCAAAGTTAATAAATCACTGCAAAAGTCAATCTGATCGGCTGAGAATGTAGTATGGGCTCTTA
The DNA here is from genome assembly GCF_046119375.1 of Phyllobates terribilis. Lineage (NCBI taxonomy): Eukaryota > Metazoa > Chordata > Amphibia > Anura > Dendrobatidae > Phyllobates > Phyllobates terribilis. The sequence goes on from NW_027362991.1 coordinate 3,055,679, forward strand.
CAAATTTTATTGTGGCACAAATGCCCTACTGGTGATTGATACTAGTATAGAGACTGTTGACATCCATTGTTGTTAGGATGCTGTTAGTAGGGATTGGTCCTAATTCTCTTATGCATGTCAAAAAATGGGTAGTGTCCTTAAGGTATGAGGTAATCTTCTGAATATGGGGTGTTAAAATTTTTTCTAATGTAATAGCCAAGGGTGACAAAATAGAATCTGTAGAGGCTACAATAGGTCTCCCGAGTGGTGACCATAGATTCTTGTGTATTTTGGGTAAGGTATAAAATACCGGCATTATTGGGTTTGGATTGACCAAAAATTCTGACAGTTTGGAATCGATTGTGCCTCTCTGAGAATGATGTGAGACTAAATTTTTAATTAAATTAGCTACCTCTGTGGTGGGGTTACGTGTTATAGGTAGATACGTTTCAGTATCATTCAATTGAGTGTATATCTCTGATATATAATAAGACCGGTCCATAATAACAATTGCTCCCCCCTTATCAGCTGGTTTTACAATAAGTTCTTTCCTTTTTTTCAATGAGGAGAGGGCCATACTTTCCTCAGGGTTGAGGTTATTTTTGTTATGCAGATCGCCTCTCTTTATGGCTTGTAGGACTTCATTAATGTCTTTCTGGACCAAGTCAATATATGTCTCTACATGATAATATGTACAAGGCGGTTGGAAATGGCTAGGAATACGCAGTTTCAAGCCATGTAAAGAGAACATTCCATCATTCTGGCTGCTCTGAGAGGGACCTGGAGGATCAGTAGTAAGCCCCCTACCAGAGGAAAAATGGACTTTCAATCTTAAGGTTCTATAAAAGCGTTGTAGTTCTTGCTCCAGTTGGAATGTATCAAAGGCAGGTGTAGGGCTAAATGAAAGACCTTTTTGCAATAGGTCTAATTCGGCCGGTGCTAAGGATTGTGAGAATATGTTATACACGATGTTAGTCCTACCCGAGAACGAGTTGTCATCCGAGCGTTGTCTGTCTGTCGATCGCCTCCCCGGCCTCGTCTTATTCTTGGTGGACGGTTTCTGCGTTGATCCAAAAAATAATTTGGTTGATAGGTACCTCGTTTGCTGTCTGTAGAGGAGTGTCGGCCTGGAGAAAAGTTGTATCCTCGCCTGTATGATCTGCTGCTTCTGCCTTGATCTGAAGAGCGCCATCTATACACTTGATTATTGAGGTAGTTTTCAGCGTCACATAGAAATTTAGATTTTTTCTGGATCTGGAGTTCGTTGCGATATTCAGAAATGGTTTTGTCCACTTTGTTTTTCAGTGTTGTAAATTCTTCAGATGAAATCGTATTACTCAATTGTTGCTCAGTAGAGGCAATCCTAGTATGTAGATTGGTTATTTCCTTCTGGAGAAAATCAATTGTCAACACAATAATGTCCATTGAGCATTTGTTGAGGATCCCCTCGAACTTACTGCAATAATCAGAGTTATCATTAAATAGAGTAGGACGTAGGTTGACTCTTAATCCTCGTGGAATTCGTTGTGTTTTGTGATATTCTGCGAGAGTAACGCAGTGTAGATCCAAAGCGGTATACCTCCTTTGTTCCTTCTCTAGGTCCCTTGTGCGTACTTCCTCAGTGGGGGTGTGGAGAAATGTAACGGGAGTTGTGACATGTGCAAGTATTCCACTTGCTTCTTCCTGATTAAAGGCAAAGGTTGTGAACGACATTGAAGCCACAGGAGCGTAATCCCAAGAAACAGTCAATTGAAAAAAAGAAGGATCGCTTCACTGTATCAAACTTTTAGGGTGCTCTGAAGAAATAGGTAGTATAGATATCAAAAAAGAACTTCGGCACTCCAATATGGATGCAAAAAATTGGTTTTTATTAGCAGAATTCCCCATAAATGAAAAGCAGTCCGTTTCCACCTAACATGGTCTTTACCCATCACATATCTTGAACCAGGTCACCCAACCTACTTCACGACGGAATAATAACTCACGACTGACTTTCGTGAACACCTATCACCCCTTTGGGGGACAGATATTCAAGTGCATTAAAAAATATTGGTCCCTGTTAGAGCAATCTTATCCGGATATAGAGGAATTTACTGATGTCCCCCTACTATGTCATAAAAGATCCCGAAACATTCGCGATCATTTGGTTAGAGCTGACATGGGATCCACAAATAAGGGACCAATCCAACGCACCTTGGCCACCCCCCGGAGGGGAACTTTCCCGTGTCTAGGATGTTTACAGTGTTCAAATATTACTAAGGATGACACTTTTACACATCCTCATTCTGGCAAACGTTATTCTATTAAAGAATATTTCTCTTGTGATTCCACGTATGTGGTGTATCTAATTAAGTGTCCATGCGGTCTCGCGTATGTTGGTGAGACCACCCAACATATCCGAGACCGCATTTCACAACACAAATCAACAATTCTTTGTGGACGCATGATGTTACCTATACCAGCACATTTTCTAGCTATGTCCCACAACATTTCACAACTAAGGTATCAAGTAATTGATCACATTCCGCCAAATAGACGGGGGGGGGGCAACCGGATTCAAAACCTCAAAAAACGTGAGCTATACTGGATACATACGCTACAGATCCTCACTCCGAAAGGACTTAATAGGGAGTATGAAGCACAATATGAATAAAAAATTCCTATATCCCCCCCAAAAATCCCTCTACCTATATGACATAAAACTCACTCTGTCCAGTGTCTATTGGATAGGATAATAAACCAGGGTTTAGCGGATAATTCTATGCTACTGATTAAAGTTTTAAGTTGTGGGTCATTCACTGGGCTTTCAGTATGGGTGACTAGATTGTTTGTCATTTTATAATAATTGAATATATTTCATGTTACTGATTATTTAGGACTATTCAGTAGGACTATGAGCTGTGTATCCACCTGACTTCTGCACAACACAACTGATGGTCCCAACCCCATTTATAAGGCAAGAAATCCCACTTATTAAACCTGACAGGGCACACCTGTGAAGTGAAGACCATTTCCGGTGACTACCTCTTGAAGCTCATCAATAGAATGCCGAGAGTGTGCAAAGCAGTCATCAAAGCAAAAGGTGGCTACTTTGAAGAACCTAGAATATAAGACATATTTTCAGTTGTTTCATACTTTTTTGTTAAGTATATAATTCCACATGTGTTAATTCATAGTTTTGATGCCTTCAGTGTGAATGTACAATTTTCATAGTCATGAAAATACAGAACAATCTTTAAATGAGAAGGTGTGTCCAAACTTTTGGTCTGTACTGTGTATATATATATATATATATATATATATATATATATATATATATACTTTATATTCTTGTGGCAGCATGAGGTCTCCTACTATATCATTATTCTTGAATTTATATACATATATAAACATTTTTTTAAAAAAACGCACGCTATTTGCATATTCTACTGTACCTTACAAATTTATTTCACAATCTTTTGTGGGTTATTCCACATCATTTATAAGTAGATGTATGTGTATATTTTGTTTTTCCTTATTTTCTGTTTATATACAAATGTTGATGGGATATATTCTTTTGATGTTTAGCATAGGCCCTGAGAAAGACCATGTTAGGTCGAAACGTTGGCCTGCTTTTCATTTAAGGGGAATTCTGCTAATAAAAACCAATTTTTTGCATACATATTGGAGTGCCGAAGTTCTTTTTTGATATCTATACTACCTATTTCTTCAGAGCACCCTAAAAGTTTGGTACAGTGAAGCGATCCTTCTTTTTTTCAACAAGCTTCCATTGCTGATAGACCCAGAGGCTGTTGTTAGGTCTCAGCTTGCCATGATAACCATCGATACACCGTGATTGTAACATGGGGGTAATAATGAAGGTACAGAGGGGGCCCCTTCCTTCTGTCCACCATATTGATGCGGTGGTCGCTATTGACCGCATCATCTAAAGGGTTAAACTGTCGGGATAGGTGCTAACACCAAAGTCGGCAGTTGCAGCCAACTCTCCTTGAAGTGCGGGCTCAGCTGCTAAGCCTGCACAGCACGACTACCATGAAAATAGCACAGTTCATGTTTAATCCCATGTGCCCATGATGTAATAGTATGTCATAGGGCAGTAAGGTGTTAGACTTTTGATTGGTTGTTTCTATATTTTCCATTTACCATAATGGAGGACTGATCACATACGTGAGCTCAGGACATGGAATGCAATGTGTGGACCTGGGGAGGAATCATTGACCAGACCTGAGGCTCCTATGATTTGTTGGGTTGACCCCCAGTTGCCTCTATTAAGCACTGTGAAGACCCATACAGAGGCTCAGATATGTTATCATACACTGACTATTAGCTTCATTCAAGGAGTCAAATATAAGAATTTTCAATAATAGTTGAAATAATATTTAATTATTTATTTATCAATTTCCTATCAGTATGTCTTTGGAGTGTGGGAGGAAACCGGAGAACCCGGAGGAAACCCACGCGAACACGGGGAGAGCATACAAACTCCATGCAGTTGTTCTCTTTGGTTGGGTTTGGACCCGAACGCTGCAAAGCTACAGTGCTAACCACTGAGCCACCGTGTTGCCCAATAGTCTTCAATGTGGCACTAATCATGATAGGACGAGAACAGAGACCGAGCCCGGAATCTGTCTCCTTATGCAGCAGGAAGCTCACTTTATTCCGTGAGTTCATCTGACTGCGGAAAGTCCAGTAAATGTCGTATCCAGAAGTGAGAACAGAAACCGAGCCCGGAATCTGCCTCTTGATGCAGCAGGAACCTCACTTTATTCCGTGAGTTCATCTGACTGCGGAAAGTCCAGTAAATGTCGTATGCGAGAACAGAGACCGAGCCCGGAATCTGTCTCTTTTTTCTGACTTGTTTTCGCCTTGTGGAAGAGTCGTCACATCCGGCTGGATTCTTTGTTCATTGACGGATCACAATCAGGCCTCTCTCCGGAATAGTGATCTGTAGAAATAATAAATATGACTGAAGATGAAACAACTGGATATCATATATAAGCGGCAGGCAATGTACTCCTGGTTACTGATTTCTAGCCTTGTGAGAAAAGATTTAAGATAAGTGATATTGGCTTATTCTTAGTTTAGGACTGTACCCCCCATTCATATAGAGGGGGCTGACAATCACTATGTGAGATCTGAGACCACCCACTGGACTCCTAAACCCAGAATGTTTCATATTGGCCGGCACTAAGCATTTCATGGATATCTAAGAAGTACATGAGTGCAATTTTTTAAATCTATAAATTTAAATTAAAAAATAAATTATTGATTATGTAGCGTTAATAAAGCTAGATCTAAATAGAACTATTTTTACTGTAAAGGATCTTCTCCCCACTATTTTAGCTTTAGTAAAAGATCAAGTATTTCTAAAACATTAAAAGACATCCAGGAACTTAAAGATGTCAGACAAACCCCTGCAGATCCCCAATGAATCTAGGACCTCCAGCAAGTTGTCATAGCCGGAACGGACATTGAATGTACAACGTGATGATTCGTGCCGCAAAGCTGGAGCCACTGTCTCCAACAAAAGAAGCAAAACGTAGTTTAACAAGTGTACAGTTTTATACGATGATTTATATGGTTGTATAACTAATATATTTCCCATCTGGTATTATCACTCATCCCCTTAAAAAATAAAATTGGTACTTAATATTTTATCTCCTCTTGTAAAAGGATTGAATAGTTCTAAGAAGAGATACCTGGCCTGGAAAGAAACTAAAAATTCTAACTCTGAAATAATAGGATCTGAAAACCCACTCAAATTATATTCTCAAATTATATATTCTCATTACCAAAAATTAAAAAAGTTAAAGTTGACTATTCCCATCTTATCTTACCTTTCATTTTTCCTCAGGTCCAGCTTTAAAAAGTTCTAATTTATGGAGCTGTAGATATTACCTCCTTCAGGACAAAGTCTATAAAGATGAAATAAAATTAAATTATTTGATATAAAATGATACAGAAGGATTATCTACATGTACAGTAAAGCATTAAACCTGACATATTGTGCCACTACGTGTTTCCAAGAGACGCACTATAACATTATGCTGCGGTGCTCCTTTACTCCAATGAGACCCCGCAGAGCATTTCCTTCCCAACCTCCTCTATGCTGGAGAGGTTGTGCTAAACCGGGAGACATTTTACACATATTTTGGAGTTGTCCATAAAGGAATTATGGAAAGAAACTTTGAACTTACTCCTATGAATTTCTAAACCCAATATTCCACTTACACCACAATTAATATTATTATCACAAGGTCTAGAAGAAATCCCACCCAAATTTCAACATATCTCTTGTCATATGTTTTTGGTGATTAAACATTTAATCGCAACAAAATGGAAGCAAATAATTCCTCCATCAATATTAGAAGTAATGGAAAGGCATCAACGCACAATATTAAAGTTCAACTTTGCGATTAGTGAAAAAATGTTGTAGCTGATATTTAGTTAGATGAATGCCATAGTGGAAGAGTTTTTTTTACTCAGGCTAAACCCAAAACTTAAAAACTAAAATAGTTGTATAAACAAACAATACTGGATATATACCAAACTAATTGTTTACACATATTATGGTCAAAGTTATAATAGTTGTTTATTACTAATAATAATGACTAGCCTTGCCTTTACTTTCTCTCCTGTAACTTCCCATTGTTACCCCATTACTCCTTTTTCCCCTCCCCAATTTATATTCCTTCTTAATGTTATTTTTTTTTGTAAATGTTAAGTAAAAACAATTGAACGAGATGATCCGACATTTACCATTTTTTACCCGTTGTAAATCCTGTTGTTCTCCTGAATCTGGCATTGTTCATCCTTTGTTCCTCAAGATTCTAATTTCCTGAGAAATTGCCCCCTTTTCCCTTTATGTAAATCTAGTATTTGTATTTATTTTTGCCAAGTGGGCGTGACCCTCAAAAACTTCTCTTTTTGAGAAACATCTTGATGACAACGGCCAGTTGGCTAAAATAGTGGATAAATGTATAGGGAGCAGGGAGACCTATCAGGAACAAGGAGATTTGAGAACAAGAGACAAACAATGCCGTATTCAGGAGAATAGCAGCATTTATACCGGGTTAAAATAAATGTATATTTATGGCGAGTGACAGGTTATCTTAAAAGTAGATTCCACCAAAAAGACATAGCAGATTTTTTCAAATACAATTTATGTCATATAATCAGCCCCATATCAGTAGGGTAGGGTCACACTTAGGCTGTGTGCCCACGATGCGTTTTTTAAGCGTTTCCGCAGCGGCAAAAACGCTGCAGAAACGCTTAAAAAACGCATGGTAGAAGGTCTGCCATGTTCCCCAATGATAATCCGTATGTGCTGTGCACATGCTGCAGAAATTTCCGCTGCGGATTATCATTGCGTAAAAAAAGCAGCACTACCAATTATTTTGCGGAAGCGCTGAGTTTTCTCCGCCATTGACTTGCATTAGACCGCATGGACTCCGCATCACTGTATATGTAGATGTATGCGTTCCATTGTGGGGATGGTACCCGGGTGTGGAGGAGAGGAGACATCCACACCCAGGTGCCATAGTACCTGTAAAAAAAAGAATAAAATAAAAAATATATGTTATACTTACCTTCCGGCGGGCCGCGGTGCGCTCGTCCTCCCATGCCGGCAGATCGCGGTGGACTGAAGGACCTGCGCTGACGTCATAGCCATGTGACGGGTCACGCGATGCTGACGTTGGCAGGTCCTTCAGTGTACCGCGATCTGCCGGCAGCCAGGACGGAGTGAAGCAAGACTGCCGGGGCCATCGGAAGGTAAGTATATATTTATTTTTTTATTTTTAACCATTCTTTGGGGTCACACTATATAAATCCATGCCGTTTGCATGGATTTATATAGTGTGACCAAGTTGTCAAGCACTTTCCAAGTGATGCTAAAATCGCTTGGAAAGCGCTTATCAACCCGCATGCGGAAATGCATGTGAAGAACGCTTCACATCCGCATGTCCCTGGCAGAAAAACGCATGTACAATCCGCATGTACAATCCGCATGTACAATCCGCATGCGTTTTTTCTGCCAGGGGAGATGCAGAAACGCTCAGGAAAAATCCTGAGCATTTCTGCATCGTGGGCACATAGCCTTAGGATAAAACTATTTATGTCATAATAATAAGTTAATTGCAGCTTTGTTAATGTTATGTTATGCAGCTTTGTTAATGTTATGTTATGGAGCTTTGTTATGGGGATGGATGTATTATACAGATGCTGGGTATTACATTTACTAATTATGGAGCTAATGCTAATCCAATTCTGTAAGAGATATGATCGGATAATTAACTTATTTCTGCACGTACCTTCAGACTCTGTCTCTGCCTTCTTACGATCATTTTCAACAAAGAGGGCGCATGCGAAAAAGAATCCTCCTCCGAAAACCAGCACAAAGGGGCAAACCATGAGGGCGTACTGCAGACTGCGGAAGTTCGAAAGAGCCGAGTCTGGATTGTAACTTTTGATGCGGTCGGATATCTGAAGATGAGACGAGATAAATAATTATGTATGGTTAATGAAAGTAAAAAAACATAATTGATTGGACATGTTTATGCTGACAGCAGTCAATGGATACCAATGAAATCTGGTGATCATAGAAAGAGAAGGTGCCTCACTGCAGATAGCGGCTCCTCCAAACTATGAACAGCAATGCTTCCAGTATCCGCAGCTCCAGTACTACACATTGTCTGGGAACAGGACACTTGTGACATCCTTCTTCAGCAGATAATCTGTGACGTAACTCCAGGACATCTTGTCTTTGGAGTTCTGCCACCCCGTCAACAGAGCGGAAGAGAAGATGCTGCTCTGTCAACGTGATATCAGGGGAGGCCACTGAATCGCGGGTGTTGGCAGAGATCGGTCCCGGGCACTACAGGCAGGTATTTAGCAATGACTTGCCTGTTAGCCCATAGTAAAAAAAATCAAATAGTCCCGGTGAACCCTTTTAAGTATGTTATGAATAGGCTACAGCGAGTTTTAAAAACTCCTCTGTGACAGAGCATGTCCTATTCTCATCCGTTCTGCGGATCAGACTCGGCCAGTAAAGAGTAACTGTCGTTATAAAATCAATACAGTACACGTGAAAATAAGCAACTTTGTGGTAGATCTTATCAGATAAATCTGCTTATTTTTCCTCCATTAATTTATAACATTCTTAATTCACAGATAAAATCTGTAATCAGTGAAGACAGATTTTTACATTACTGAGATAGGAGATGACAATTGCTGTTGATCAGATTCTATGTACATGGGGGGAGCCTGCCTCTAGCTCCTCCCTCTCTCCTCTCCATAGAATGTTATAAGCACCAACTGTCATCTCCTATCCCAGTAATGCTTCACTGAATACAGTGAGAACTTTGAGAATAAACGATCAGTTCGAGAGGAGAAAGAAGCAGATTTCTCTGAAAAGATATATTCCAACGTTTCTTATTTTCATGTGTACTGTACTATTGATTTATGAAATAAAAATTAAAACTGGGGTTACTATTTCTAGTCTATAGGAATCTGTTAAAAATGGATGGAGAAAGGATGATATACTTTGTACTTCAGTTTTCCATCTGTGTTTCATCCATTTTTCATTGATCCATTATTAAGAGTCAATGGATAAATAAAGTTTGGACAGTCTACCACCTTCACTTTTTAAAAAAACAGATGACACAAGAGAAAAATGGTCTGTTTTGCGACAATGTACAAATGGAAACAGATGTGTGAATGTAGCCCTAAAGTGATGTGAGAATATGTAACAGCTACTTACTAGCCCGATGAAATAGGAGCTTCCAGCTTCCCCCAGCAGGTGGGACCCCGCCATCGATAACGCCTGTGCTGTTGATCGCCTTGCGGGAGAAACCACATACTGAAACAAGAGAATATTCTGAATGAGCAGAAGGAGTCACTGAACCCAACGAGACAAGAGAACATGGACAAAGTGAACATACTTGAAGCCTAAGTTAAAGAAGTTGTCCACTATGGATAGGGCATCAATGTATGATCGGCCGGGGTCCCGCATGCGGCATCCCTTCCGATCAGCAGTTATCGGTGCCGGCGGCGGCTGCCACCAGCTGGAAGTCCTTACCTATTCAAGTCAATTGAATAGGAGGTGGATGTGCAGTACACCGCGGTGACCACTATAACTTGACGGCCAAACACCGCAGGTAAGCCCCTCCGGCCGGTGGCAGCCGCTGCAGATACCAATAACTGCTGATCGCCGGGGGTGCCGCGTGCGGGACCCCGGCCATCCTACATTGATGCCATATCCTACGGGTAGGGCATCAATGTGAAAGTAGTGGACAACCCCTTTAAATGCACAATCAGCCAGGATAGATAAGAAGCCCAGACATGTTGTGGACTGAGATTTTACTAAAGAAGTTTTTAATCATCTTGCGCCAGGTTTATTTTTAGTTGGGAATTACCCAACAGACGCTTGGGCACAGCCAGGATTATGGGGCATTTGATGGGTAAAAACAGAACATAGAGACTGACTACATACATATAATTATAGCTATGATAAGTTTAGCGCTTTTCTCCACTCACCAGGCGGATATCAGTTGAAACTGAAAAGTTCAGGGTCAGAAATATGGTCCCGATGAATATAAACACCTGCAGAGAGTAAAGAACAATACATATAAACGTTTGTGTCTTGCACGCTTTCCTATCCCCCATAGGTTTTGTCTTTATAATCCATTCATCCACCCCAGTCTCCGTACATTCATAGACAGCCCCCGCCATAGTCTATGATTTCTACTGCTCGGTCCTATAGCCGAGACCCAGTAAGGGGATGAAAGCAATCTGTACTCCAGGTACTTACATAAGTGGCCACAAGGCTGATGTCTGCAAGAATAATAGCCAACAGCAGGAAAATGGCGGAGCCCAGCAATCCAACCGCACAAACTATAGGGTCAGCACGAGGGTTGTACTTCCTGCATCTCTTGGCTATCTCCGCCCCTGTTCCAACTCCAAGGATGCCAGAGATGACCGTAAGTCCTCCGAAAATCAGACTGCAAAGAAAAGCGGTAAAGAGATTAGTAAAGTAGCTTGAAGAAATGAAATATAAATAATTTGATATAATAATAATTTGAAATATAAATATTTTTTTTTAGAGAGAAAACGGTCATAGGGGGAATTAAATTCCCACCAGTGAATGTCAAATTAAAGTTTGCTAAACTTGTACCTGTCATCATAGTTGGATAGTTGAGTCTGATATGGCGCCTTCTGTAGCATGAGAGCCCGGGCACGCTTCAGGAAAGTAACAGCCCAGAAGCCGAATGCAGCTGCCACAAATTTTACCATAATAGTCCCAAGAGTAGAAAACAGAAGACTTCGGCTGCAGAGAGAGAAAAGGGTAAAAAACATGTAAATGACGCAGAAGTCACGGGGGAGATCAGTGACATAAATCAATGCACAGAAGACACCTACTTTTTACGCAGTTGGTTGGCATCCATAAGCCATCCTTTGAAGCTCAGTGGTTTGTTCTTTTCCTCTGCAGCTCCTCTGGACGGTTCTTTTACAAATGCAGCCATGAGCAGGACTCCTACCAGGCCCAGAGCAGAGATGATCTGTGTAGATGAAGAAGGAGACATCACATATCACATATACAGAGGTTTCATCACAAAAAGGACATGAGCACAGACTGTTGTGGAACTGGATCCATTAAAGGGGATCTGCGACGAGGTGTTTGCTGCGCATCTGAGAGCAGCATAATGCAGGGACAGAGACCCCGATACCAGCGATGTGTCACTTGCTGGTGTGCTTGGTGAAGTATTGATAAAATTCCAGTTTTCTCTGCTGCAGATCTAGCAGTACTCTGAATGCTGAGCTCTGTATATGTGGCACCCCAGGGGTCTGGTTTTCCACAGTAATGTAATGTTATGTCTGAGAGCAGGTGGGAGGTCCTTTGGTCAGGGATCCTGTGCATGCCACACCTCCTGCCCAGTCTTGGGAGGGGAAGAACTTCCCCTGTATAAACCCGGGGCTGAGGCAGGGTGAGTCAGACAAGGAGAGTGGAGACAAGAAGCAGCATAGGAAACAGCAGAGTTACAAGGAGTCAGGGGCTGGCAGCTGCAGAGCTCGCCCTGACTAAGAAGATTCTTTACCGGACCCGGAGTCCGAGGCTGTGGGGACTAACTCCTACACAGCAGCAGAATCCGTCAGGCAGGGGATTTCCGGTCCTCTGGCCCAGAAGCCCGAAGGCACGGTCACACGCGTGGGACCAGCACCGCCATTGTGGAGCGGAAGCCATTAGAAGGCCCCGAGTCACCGGCCATACGGGTGAGCACCACACGGTACACTCAGGGACGTGGGCTACTTACATCAGCTTCTAGCAAGGTAGCCAGAAGAGTACAGTCAGTTTGGGAGGCCTACAACTACGCCTGGCCAGGGGAGATCCCATCTGCTCAAAGACTGACCAGGCCCCGTTTGCTAGCAAGTACTCCGGGAGGGTCTGTCGTTGTTACCAGTAAAGACCCTGAACTACACCGTACCGTCTCTGAGTGGTTCCTGCTACCCCCATCATCCACGTCGGCTGCCCTGAGGCCATACCCCTCCCGTTGGGGGTTATACTATCACGCTGCACAATCCTACCACCGGCCTCAGCGGTCTGCCCTGCAGCAGCAGCTTCCTGGCTGCACTCAACGGGTGGCGTAGTCATCAACTATTTACTACTAATAGACTGCCGTCTAGTTTGACTCCCTGGGCACGGACCGGGTCACCGCCACGAGACTACAACCCTCCACTGATCCGGCTCCGGGTAGGCTCCCGCGTGCGCAACGCAGCGCGACACAGGCCCAGGGGCGCGTCAACTTTGGCGTAGTTGGCAGGATTTCGTGCCCGCAACCACCGGGTACTGCGTGCCTGAAAAGCAAAGACTGTTCAAACTTACCAGTGGTGAAGGTTTCCCGCCATCCGGCGCCATCTTCTACCTTCTTCCCGCCATCCGTGGAGTTTTCCCGCCATTGGACGCCATCTTGAGGACGCCACGCGGGAAGAAGAGGGGCGTGGACTCCGAAAGCGCGCGAGAACTGAAGCCCCGCCTCACGTCCGGACGTTGCGTAAGGTCCTGGAAGGAGCCCAGCAGACGCCGACGTCACAGGAGCGCGACGGAAGGTCCTCAACCCTGACGATCCACTGCGGAGCCGCGGCCTACGGAAGAGGATCATCGCAAGGTAGGCCACGGTCCACTAGGGGGGAGGAAGATGTCGGATACGGAGGAGAGCTTCACTGCCTCAACCCCCGCCAGCGCTACCGCTGCTGCAGTTATGCCCTTCACCATGCCCTATATCCCGGGAGCAGCTTGGCTACCCCAGTACTCAGGGGAGTCACATACCCTGCATGACTTTAGAGAAAAGCTGGATAGCCTCTTCCAGGTGTACCCCCTCACAGAAGAGCAAAAAGTGAGCATCCTGGTGGCCCAACTAACCGGGGCAGCCAAAAGGGAAGTAAAATCCTGGCCACCTGGGAGGAAGACTGTCGCAGGGATACTAACCCGGCTGAAGGACACCTTTGATACCCACACCTCAGCCGAGATTAAGCTTAGATTCTACGGGTGCAAGCAGCGAGCGCATGAGAGTATAAGGGACTATGCACTAAACCTACAAGAGGCCCTGAGGGCCATAAAGCAGACCGACCCTGATGGGGTGGGAAACGAGGACAGGCTATTGACTGAACAATTTATAGAGGGTTTATATTGCAATGCCCACCGAACCCAGTTGCGGGCAATGGCCTTACAGGATCCCCATCTGGACTTTGCACAGTTCAAGGATAGAGCTATCCGGGTGCTCCGAGAACCAGCACCGGGTGGCGTTGTTACCCACAGGCGCCCAGCTATCACTTACCACCAGGAGGCGGCGCCCTTGTCGGCAGGGCCTGTGGGAGCTGATGCGCAGGCTTTGGACAATGACCCGGCTCCAGACCTACACCATCAGGTCCAAGAGCTAGCTAAGAGCGTTGCTGCGCTAACCCGAACTGTGCAGTCTTTACAGGTTTCCACCCCAGGGAAGATCCAGCTGGCATCCGGACCGGAGGACATCCCGTGGCGTCGACCAAGGAGGACCCCACCGGCCAGAGGAAGACCCAGTGACCGATACAGCGAGGACGGACGACCCATCTGCCGCCGCTGCAATCAACCCGGACATATGGAAAGGTACTGTTCTTTAAACGGGCACAACCTGGGGTAGAGGGCCAACCCCCAGGAAAAAGATCACCAGGCCCATCGAACTGGCGCGACAGATATATGGGAGGACGTCCAGTCTTGCCTGTGGTACTGGATGGCATTCCCATGAGTGCCCTACTGGATACCGGGTCACAGGTCACCACCATCCCGTACGTGCTCTTCAAGCAGTACTGGAATGACTCGGATATTACCCGCTACCCTGACGACGACTTGAGTATCATCGCCAGCAATGGCCAGCCCGTGCCACAGATCGGATTTAAAGAGGTGACCCTCAAAATCGGTAGAGTCGAACTGGCCGCACAGGGACTGATCATTGTAGATATTGATAAACATGAGAGTCACCCAAAAATAACTCTAGGAACTAACGTAATTGAAAATTGTCTTGCAGAGGTGATTTTCCTTTTACAGCAGGTTGCCAAGAACGCCAGCTCCGGCGAGCAGCGGGTGCTCCAGAAAGAGATCCGGGCACTGATGCAACGGCAACAAGTGGAACTCTCCGGCGGTGAGATTGGTAGCGTAAGAATGTGTGACCCTTTTCCTATTGCCATGCCCCCAAAAAGTGAAATGATGATTTGGTGCCGGGCAGCTATTGGTCTGAGAGGTAGAGATTACCAGGCAATGGTAGAACCAGTTTACTCAGACAGTAGGCCCACCATTTTGACAGCACGGGGGGTGGTCAATGTACGCCATGGGAGGGTGCCCATTCGCATAATAAATATCGGGGAGAGGGAAGTGTACCTGCCCCAGTATGCCACGCTAGCCAAATTATATACCACTAATCAAAATTCTATACAATCTGTGGAACCCTTGCCTCCATCTCACCCGGAGGAAGGTAACGGCTCTAAGAAAGACATGGAGGACTGGTGTCAGCAACTACATTTGGGTACTGATTCCACTCCCTCACATCAGAAACAAGGAGTCTATCGGGTGGTTCAAGAGTATGAGAGAGTGTTTAGTAAACACCCGTTAGACTTCGGGCGAGTCAAGGGGGTAGAACACCGCATCCCCACGGGAGATCATCCTCCCATAAAAGAGAGGTATCGACCCGTACCCCCTGCACATTACCAACACGCCAAGGGGATGCTTAGAGACATGAAGGAGGCTGGGGTAATCCGGGATAGCTGTAGCCCCTGGGCAGCCCCACTAGTTTTAGTCAAAAAGAAAGACAACACCATGAGGATGTGTGTAGATTACCGGAAAATCAACCGTATCACACACAAGGATGCGTACCCCTTACCAAGGATAGAGGAGTCATTGGCTGCTTTAAGATCTGCTAACTTCTTCTCTACCTTGGATCTCACTAGCGGGTACTGGCAGGTTCCTGTAGCAGAGGCGGACCGGGAGAAGACCGCAATCACCACCCCGATGGGACTTAGCGAGTTCACCTGCATGCCGTTCGGACTCTGCAACGCCCCAGGAACCTTCCAACGATTAATGGAGTGCTGTCTGGGCCACAGAAACTTCGAGACGGTCCTGTTGTACCTGGACGATGTCATCGTATACTCCAAAACTTATGAGGACCACCTGAAACACCTGGCGGAGGTGTTCGAAGCTCTGGCGAGTTACGGCCTAAAGGTGAAACCCTCCAAGTGTCACCTCCTGAAACCAAAGGTGCAATATCTGGGACACGTGGTGAGCGCTGACGGAGTGGCTCCCGACCCCGATAAGATCACCGCAATTAAGGGATGGCCAAGCCCCTCCAGCGTAAAAGAAGTGCGGCAGTTCCTAGGGTTGGTAGGCTACTACCGAAGGTTTATTCCCGGTTTCACCAAAAAGGCAGCGCCTATGCAGGACCTCCTGATAGGCCAGTCCCGAAAGGCCAAGAACCAGAAGCCGCCCTTCAAATGGGAAGAGCTAGAAGAAGAGTCCTTCCGCCAGCTGAAGATGGCCCTCACGGGGGATGAAATCTTGGCGTACCCGGACTATAGCCAGCCCTTCATCCTCTACACCGACGCCAGTAACATCGGGCTAGGAGCCGTACTGTCCCAGATTCAGCAGGGGAGAGAACGAGTAATCTCCTATGCCAGCCGAAAACTGCGACCCACCGAAAGGAACCCCGAGAATTACAGCTCATTTAAGCTAGAGTTCCTGGCCGTGGTATGGGCAGTCACCGAGCGCTTTAGGCATTACCTCGCTTCTTCCCGGTTCACCGTATACACGGATAACAACCCGTTGACACACCTGGACACGGCAAGACTCGGTGCCCTGGAGCAGAGGTGGATGGCCCGTCTGTCCAACTACGAGTTCACAATCAAATACCGGGCAGGACGCTCCAATACTAACGCGGATGCCCTGTCCAGGATGCCCAACCTGCCGGACGAAGGAGAAGATCCGGAGGGACTGGAAGAAGTTGAACTCCCTGCGTTCCACCGTCATGGGACTATCCAGTATTCCCACCGGGTAAGGGGTAAGCAGGCTGCTACGTTGAACCCCTTACCCCACTACAACTGGGCGGAAACGCAAGACAGCGACCCTGCCGTCCGACTGGTGAAGGAGATGCTGACTCGGCCGGAGGCTCGCCTTGAACCAGACGCTCCGGAGGAAGCCAAACAACTATGGGCGGAGAAGAGTCGACTATTCCTTTACAAGGGGAAGTTGTGCCGCAGAATGGTCAACTCCCGGACGCATGAACTACTCTGGCAAGTAGTGGTGCCACGAAGAGACGCAGCCATGGTGATGGAGGCATACCACGACGGAGCTGGACACTTCGGGTGGAAAAAGCTGGAGTTCCTGCTGCGCGAGCGGTTCCACTGGGTAGGCATGAGGGGAACCATCGAGAAGTGGTGCAGAGACTGTGGCCCGTGCAATCTGAGAAGGAAGGACCGGGCCAGCCAGAAGACTCCCCTGCAGTCCATCGTCACCCGGCAACCGTTGGAACTGGTAGCCTTGGATCATGTATAACTGACCCCAAGCAGAAGTGGCTACGTCTACGCGTTAACCATCGTGGATCATTACTCCCGGTTCTTGGTTGTCGTCCCCGTCAAGGACTTAACGGCTCAAACAGCAGCTAGAGCCTTCCAGCAGCACTTCTGCCGTCCACACGGGTACCCGGACCAAGTGCTGACGGACCAGGGACCTGCCTTTGAAGCGGAGGTCTTCCAGGAATTCTGCAATCTGTATGGCTGCCGGAAGATAAGGACGACACCCTACCATCCGCAAACTAATGGACTTTGTGAAAAAATGAACCAGGTGGTAATGGATCTTCTAAAAACATTGCCCCTGGAAGAACGCAGTCTGTGGCCTGAGAAGTTGCCCGATCTGGTGGACCTATACAACCACATCCCGGTAGGTTCCACCAACTGTACCCCGGCTTACCTAATGAGGGCGAGACCTGGTAAGTTACCTGTTGACCTGGAAATGGGAGTCCTGACACCTGAGGACACTTCACCAGAAACGGACTGGGACACAGAGAGGCAGCAGCAGTACCGGGGAGTACAAGAGAGCGTGGAGCGAAGTCTCTGTCAGGCTAGGGAAAGACAAGAGAAGACTTACAACCAGTATGCTCCCGCTGTTCCCCTGGTACCCGGAGAGCAGGTCTTGAAGAGGAAAAGACGGCTCCACAAGTTGGATGACCAGTGGGAGAAGGACCCGTACACCGTACTGCCCTCAAGCCACGAGAACCCGAAGGTCTGTACCATCAGTAAAGACGGAGGGGAAACCACAGCCATTGTATCCCGGGACCACCTGAAGAAGTGTCCCGAACAACTGAGGAACCCTGAAGAGGAACAAGAAGACCATCGACCCGTGGGAGAAAGGGAAGATATGGTTAGTACCGTGCTCGGGGACTTCCCTCGGTCTTGGACTCAAGTCAATGGTGCAGTTGTGGTACCCGTACTCACCTTCCTCCAACCATCATCCCAAGAACCTACGGAGCAACGGGTAGAGCTGGAAGAACAGCCGGTCCAGGAGGCAGAAGACTCCACACGAGTAGAACAGGAGAATCAACCCTCTGCTTATAGTGAGCCTGCCGTACCCCTAGTGAGACAAAGAGCCGGTAGACAGCTGCCCAGTTTACCCTTGACAGCTCCTCCACCCTGTAGTTCAGGGCCAGACAGTCAGCTCCGTAGGTCCACTAGGGCCACTAGAGGCCAGTTACCCGCACGCTGGAGAATTTGAAGTGTAAAAATAGTTTTATTTATGTTTATCTGTGTATTGTTGCTTGTGTATAATTTTGTGTTTCCAGTTGTTTTTAGGAAACCTTGGTGGATTTACCGGGAATCCTTGTATATAGTTGGAGCGTAACCCAGGATGGACTAGAGACTGTTAAGGACTCGGGGTAGGACAGACCCCTACCTGGTTACGTATCCCTGTGTTGGTGAAATGGACACCTTTGCTTTTCTTCAAAGACTGCATCCGGTTGCGGACACGCCGTAACCATCTTATGTGTTTTTCTTATAGTATTGTTATTGTTATACTTTGTTATGTTTTTCTAAATGTGTTTAGTCCCGGAGTACTAAATTTCACTAGGGGGGAATGTGGCACCCCAGGGGTCTGGTTTTCCACAGTAATGTAATGTTATGTCTGAGAGCAGGTGGGAGGTCCTTTGGTCAGGGATCCTGTGCATGCCACACCTCCTGCCCAGTCTTGGGAGGGGAAGAACTTCCCCTGTATAAACCCGGGGCTGAGGCAGGGTGAGTCAGACAAGGAGAGTGGAGACAAGAAGCAGCATAGGAAACAGCAGAGTTACAAGGAGTCAGGGGCTGGCAGCTGCAGAGCTCGCCCTGACTAAGAAGATTCTTTACCGGACCCGGAGTCCGAGGCTGTGGGGACTAACTCCTACCCAGCAGCAGAATCCGTCAGGCAGGGGATTTCCGGTCCTCTGGCCCAGAAGCCCGAAGGCACGGTCACACGCGTGGGACCAGCACCGCCATTGTGGAGCGGAAGCCATTAGAAGGCCCCGAGTCACCGGCCATACGGGTGAGCACCACACGGTACACTCAGGGACGTGGGCTACTTACATCAGCTTCTAGCAAGGTAGCCAGAAGAGTACAGTCAGTTTGGGAGGCCTACAACTACGCCTGGCCAGGGGAGATCCCATCTGCTCAAAGACTGACCAGGCCCCGTTTGCTAGCAAGTACTCCGGGAGGGTCTGTCGTTGTTACCAGTAAAGACCCTGAACTACACCGTACCGTCTCTGAGTGGTTCCTGCTACCCCCATCATCCACGTCGGCTGCCCTGAGGCCATACCCCTCCCGTTGGGGGTTATACTATCACGCTGCACAATCCTACCACCGGCCTCAGCGGTCTGCCCTGCAGCAGCAGCTTCCTGGCTGCACTCAACGGGCGGCGTAGTCATCAACTATTTACTACTAATAGACTGCCGTCTAGTTTGACTCCCTGGGCACGGACCGGGTCACCGCCACGAGACTACAACCCTCCACTGATCCGGCTCCGGGTAGGCTCCCGCGTGCGCAACGCAGCGCGACACAGGCCCAGGGGCGCGTCATATACCCTGCCTACACCACTGATTGGTAGATTTTTCTGTGCACACTGTACATAGGCAGAAAGCCACCAATCAGTGGTGGGGTCGGGGTTACACAGAACAGGAGGACTACATGGCACGAGACAACTAGTCCCCTCGTCATAATCTCCTGCTAATAAAACAGTGATTTTTTTTTTAAAGCATCTACAAGGAGCAGTAAGTGACACATCGCTGGAATCAGGTGCTCTGCCCCTACAGGGCCCCTGCTCTCAGATCAAATGGAAAAACATACTGCCAGATTCCCTTTAATACGATACAGGAATTATAATTAAGATTCACAGTTTGTCCACAAGATCCCTCAGACCTATTACTTACCCGGAAGGCCCATTGCCAGGCGCCACCAAATGCACTTGTCACTTTAGACCCAATGATGTAACCAAGGCCACTGTAAAAAACAAAAACAAAGTTGTCATAATTTCTGCACACATATAAACATATACATTTTTGAGTGCCTTTTTCCGGCTCCTCCTTCCTACTCCACCCCCTCCATAGACTTCTATGAGCAGCAACTGTTACCCCATGCCGCATAAAGCTACAATCTGTCTTGTCACTGAAGATGGATTTTTATCAGTGAATTAATGAAGGGAAATAAGTATATTTCCTGATAAGATATATTACAACATTTCCTATGTCCATTTAAATGATTTATAAAAAAACAATAAAAAGTGTAAGATCATTCTGAGTCTTCACATTCTTTGAGGAGCTCTTGTCATAAGTGCTAAAAGTCAAACTGTCTAGCAGAAAACTTTTTTGCCCATAGCAATCAGTGCAGTTTTCTGTTAGGGAAAGTCTTGACATTGCTGAAAAAATATTTCCATTTAGAGTCTTGAATCAATTTCCTAGAAATCTGCAGCAATTCCAGAAATGTTTGCTGGTTCACTGCTGATCCTCCCCCTACGCAAAATCCGTACCGAAAAAAGTCCACAGCAAATCCACCTTGTCGGACTTACTCTTAGACAGTTTGGCTATGATTCCCTCCTTAAAACAATAAATAGATCTACACTCACCAGCCAAAGGGTGCTGCTAAGTAATACAAGTTAAGCGCGCGGCTGCGCCGATCTCCCACGAAGACGTCGGCAATGATGGAGGGGGCAGTTATTTTAAAACTTGCCTCTGCAGCTCCAGACAGTCCATTAATTAGGAGAAAAACTGTAAAATACTGTGAAAACACAAAAAAATATTCAGTGACCATTTATGAAAGTTTTCTAAGACACCTAAAGAAATACGGTAATGGAAAAATTATAAACTTTTCCTAATTTTGGACCCGCTCTACTTTTGTCTTGCAAATACTAATGCAAAATACTGATCTACATACAAACAAGTGAGAGGCTTTAGGGCTCATGCAGACGTCGGTGGATCCCGGTCCGATCTCTGACAGCGTGATAGCGATGCTCGGGTCGGAAGACCCGCGGCCAGTCCGTGCATTATTGTCCATGATGGCACCGAGATCCACAGACGTCTGCATGAGCCTTAAGTCTTTATGCTTCTACCAATTAGATCAGTTACCTCATTGGGAACGTAGGACTTGCAGAGAATGATGGCCGACCAGAAGGACATCCCTGCACACATGATGTATTTTCTGTTCCAGCGGTCACCCAGGTATCCATAGATTTGACCAAACAGGACACTGCTGATCGTGAATACTAGAAGGGGAAAAACAAGAGGTCACAGTTAATAGAAATGATTTCTTTAACATATATTTATTTATATTTGAGGATTATTTAAACTGTTGCACTGAAAACACTTCTCCCGTCCTCATCACTGTTTGCATTTTTGGTAACTATAAAGGCGGCCATCATGTGAACGTTACAAAATTGGAACCTTATGATGTCACGAGATTCCAGCCGTCCTCACAAGTGACCTATAGAATAGGATTTTATGTTAAAAGTTTACCTAAGCTTATAAGGCCGGATTTGCTGTCGTCCATTTTAAATGCGCTTTGTAGGTAAGAAATCGCTCCTGCCAGAACAAAAAGAAGAACACGAATGATTATTGTAATTAGAGAAGTGCAGGAATAGACATCACAGCAGCTAACGAGCCTTCTCGTTGGCCATGAAGATTTTCTTCTTTTTTTGCAGTTTTGGGCCTTATACACCTTGCCCCCGACATAAGCCGGTTTACGCCTACTTACCTACGAAAGTGAAGGCAGCTATGAAGGTGACCAGATTGATGAAGGTTAGAACGCCTACAATAATGAAAGAGCGGACTATGGAGACTCCAGTCCGGGCGTGCAGGTCCTGTTCTTCGCAGTTTTCATCCTCATCTTGCTGGTCTTTTCCTTTTTCCACATCTTCTAATAGAAGTGGCATTTTTGGGGTGGAATTGAAGAGAGATGCCATGTTCAACAGAGCCCTGCAAACACTGGAGAAAAACACACAAGACGGTAAAAATATTGCATTAGTCTCAGTCAATTCCGTGGTAGTGCAGTATATAGTGTAATAAGCAATCGAACAACAATAAGTTTAAGTCCCCTAGAGGGACTAAAAATGAGGTCAAATTCAGCAAAAAAAGTTTTTCTTTAATATAAAAAAAATAATAAAATATAAAGATTTCAAAAATAAAGAGAAAAAAACAAGCATATATATATATATATATATATATGTATTTTTCAGATTATAAGACTCACTTTTTGTTCTCCCAAATTTGGGGGGAAAATGGGGGTGCGATTTATAATCCAATTGTAGCTTACCGGGCTGGGGGGGTATCTGCGGTGGAGCAGGGTCCCAGGAGTCAGGGTCACTGCTGCAGGAAGTTGAAGGTGGTGGGGCGATGCTGTGGGCCCCAGACTGGGAGGTGGGGGTGGTCAGCGATGCGAGGCTGCTTCGGGCACCAGGCTTCCAGAAAATGTCAGTGGAGCCCCCGCACTGCCCATCGTTTTCACTGCTGTGGACTTCGGGAAAATGGACGCCTCCAGCGGAGCATGTGTAGATCTCGGCTCCCGAGATCTCGATCTTGGGAGCGGAGATCTCAATCTAAACATGCGCCATTTTCCCAAAGTCCACTGCAGTGAAAACGATGCAAACGATGGGCAGTGTGGGGACTTGTTTGATATTTTCTGAAAGCCCGTGGCCCGGAGCAGTCTCGCACTGTGCTGAGCACCCCAACCTTCCAGCCCGGGCCCTGCAGCATCGCCCCACTCCTGCCACCGTTGAAAGCTTTCTGCAGCAGCGACCCTGCCTCCTGGGATCCCGCTTCACCGCAGCCCCCTCGACCACCCCCGGGTAAGCTATCGTAAAAGGGGATTATAAAACGCACTATTTTATTAATTTCATTTTTTTCCCATTTTCCTCCCCAAAATTTGGGGCGCATCTTCTAATCTGCAAAATACAGTCTCTGGCATCAATATATCCATAAAAGTAAGAGAAACAATCAAAACGCCAGAATGGCCTTTTTTTCCCTTGTTTTTTTTTTTATTACGGCACCTTCCCCGAAAAATGCAATAAAAAGTCACCCAAACTGTGTATGTTCCCCAAAATGGTGTCAATAAAAACATCAACTTGCCATAAAATGGTGAAACAAATCAATTTTTTTTTAAAATTCTAAAACTATTGTTGTAACCACTTACGGTAAGTAATAACAATAATAATAATAATAAAACAATATGAACCCTGAATCATCTTTCCAGATCAATCGTACCACAAAATGAACGTGGTAAAAAGCACAAAAAACAGTTTTGTTTTTCTGTTTTTTTTTCACCATTTCACCATAGTTATTATTTTTTTCCCCATTTTTCAGTATAATATAAGGTAAAATGAATGCTGTTCTTCTAAGCAACAACTCGTCTCACAAAAAAAAAAAACAAGCTTTCACCTGACTATGTGATCAGAAAAATAAAAAAGTGGAGGAAATATTGGCCGTGCTTTGAAAGGGTTAATGACAATTTACAAAAAACGTGTCTATACTGTTATTGGGGATAATTCTATAGGGAAATCTATATATGTCCCCCTATAATCATCTACAGGTTGTCTCCCCCTGGGAAAGACTCCCATTACTCATTAGATGAAGTTCAGACTTACCTTTCTCTCTTTCCACCGGAGGGCGCTGATAATAACAAATAAATATCACTTTCTATAGCAAATTTTGCAACACAGAAATCGTGAGTACAACACACAATAGTGAGTGGCTGGGATCCGGCCGGCGCCCATAGTTATACACAGGGGCCGATTGTGACATCATCAGCCGGTCACTGGGGGTTCTAAGCCATTGTGATGTCATCGATCTATCTAATCATCCATCCATCCATGGATTCTGTAGTACTACAACACCCAGTATGTACGTCTGGAAAAGTATAGAACTAGCATGCTCCACCCTCACGTTTTTCATTGTGCTGTGGTCTATATTGAAATTCATGTCCCTCTGGATGGATGGATGGACATGCTGAGTTTTGTAGTACTACTGAATCCATCCATCCATCCATCCATCAAGAGGAACATCAATTTCATTATAGACCAAAGCACAATGAAAGACTTGAGGATGGATCTTGCTAGTTCTATACTTTTCCAGATGTATATACTGGGTGTTGTAGTACTACAGAATGATAAGGACTCTGATGACAGGGCATGCTGACACCTGTAGTCCTATACTTTTCTAGAAGTGCATGCTGAGAATTGTGGTACTACAGCACAATAAGAACATAAATTTCAATATATACCACAATACTGTGCTATTGCTGTATATAGTATAAACAATCAAACAATCATAGGTTCAAGTCTACCAGGGTGGGTAAAAAAATAAAAATAAATATCAACAAAAATTTAAAAAAATATATATAAAATATAAAAAGTTCAATTAACTCCTGTTCCTAATTAAAAACTAAAGAGATAAAAATATACATATTGTGCATCAATGTATCCATAAAAGTAAGAAAAACCATCAAAACGCCAGAATTGCCTTTTCTTTTCTATCGCAGCATCTTCCCCCCAAAAAATGCAATAAAATGTCATCAAATCTTTGTATGTTCCCAAAAATGGTGTCAATAATAATGACAACTCGCCATGGAAAAAAAACAAGAGCAGAGGCTCATAAAATGGTGAAAAAAACTTTTTTTTTTACAAAGTTCTGAAATTGTTGTAACCACTATAATAATAATACTAATGATAATGATAATAAAAAAGCAATATGTTTGATATTGCTGTAATCACGCTGACCCTGAATCATATTTCCAGATCAATCTTACCAAAAAATGAATGCGGTGAAAAGGAAGCACAAAAAACTGTTGCAAAATTATTTTGCTTTTCACCATTTCACCGCACTCGTAATTGTTTCCCCATTTTTCAGCAACAACTCGTCTCACAAAAAGAAAAAAACAAGCTTTCACCTGACTAAGTGATTGGAAAAATGAAGAATAAGAAGAGGAGGAAATATTGGCCATGTTCTAAAAGGGTTAATGACAATTTACAAAACCGTGTCTATACTGTTATTGGGGATAATTTTATAGGGAAATCTATATATGTCCCCCCTATAATCATCTACAGGTTGTGTCTCCCCCTGGGACAGACTCCCATTACTCATTAGATGAAGTTCAGACTTACCTTTCTCTCTTCCCACCGGAGGGCGCTGATAATAACAAATAAATATCACTTTCTATAGCAAATTTTGCAACACACAATAGTGAGTGACTGGGATCCGGCCGGCGCCCATACTTATACGCAGGGGCCGATTGTGACATCATCAGCCGGTCGCTGGAGGTTCTAAGCCATTGTGATGTCATCGTGCGGTGCATGCATATACACTCAGTGTACTTTGATACAAAGAGTCACCTAATGAATCTTTTCATTTGAAAATGTTGAGCCCTGATAAGATAAAAAAAAAACAACCTATAGGCTATGTGCCCACGATGCAGAAATGCTCAGGATTTTTTCCTGAGCGTTTCTGCATCTCCCTGGCAGAAAAAAACGCATGCGGATTGTACATGCGGATTGTACATGCGGATTGTACATGCGTTTTTCCTGCCAGGGACATGCGGATGTGAAGCGTTCTTCACTTGCATTTCCGCATGCGGGTTGTGATTTTAGCATCACTTGGAAAATGCTTGACAACTTGGTCACACTATATAAATCCATGCAACCGGCATGAATTTATATAGTGTGACCGAGAGAATGTCAAAAAATAAAAAAATAAATATACGAGGGGCGATCCAAAAGTAATGATAATCGGTTATTTCTATTGCACACAGAAATTAAAATAAAATGTTTTCTTCTCTCTTAGGTACCCACTAGTCCAGGAAAAAAAAATCACTTAAATAGGCCACGATTCACGGGAGCTACATTCATTTGAGTAGGAACTGCCGAGGAGTGAACATCAAAATGGAAAAAAACGAGCTCAGAGCTGTCATCAAATACCTCTGCTTGAAAAAAATTACTACCAAAGACATACACAGCGACTTGGTGGAAACGTTGGGGTCTTTTCTCTTCCATATTCCACAGTTGCACGCTGGGCCAAGGAATTTAGGCTGGGAAGAACATCGACGGAAGATGAACATCGTGAAGGACGCCCATCCACGTCCCTCAATGAAGAAAACATGAAAAAAGTTGAAGAAGTTGTATTGGCCGATCGAAGAGTGACTATCAGGCATGTAGCGGAGGTCACAGGGATCTCATATGGCAGTATTCAAAGAATCCTTGCAAAAGAATTGCATATGAGAAAGGTCTCGGCGCGTTGGGTGCCAAAAATGTTAACCGACGAGCAAAAGAAGAAACGAGTTAACATTTCAAGAGCACGTCTCGAAAAGTTCCAAGCAGACAAGGAGAATTTTTTGTCACGTTTTTTGACCATGGACAAGACCTGGATCCACCACTTTGATCCCGAAACGAAACAACAATCGATGACATGGAAACGAGCCAACGAACTGACACCGAAGAAACTCAAAGTGTCAAGCTCAGCAGGGAAGGTTATGGCGTCCGTTTTTTGGGACGCTGAGGGAATTATTATGGTGGACTATTTGGAGAAGGGAGCCACTATTACGGGCTCCTACTACACAGAACAAATAAGAAGATTGCGGGAGGCTATCAAGGAGAAAAGGCGCGGCAAACGGCAGGCTGGAGTGCTGTTTCACCAAGATAACGCGCCGGCTCACAAAGTTGCAGTTGCCATGGCTACCATACAAGAAGCGGGCTTTGAACTGGTGGAACAACCCCCCCCCCTATTCGCCAGATCTAGCCCCCAGTGACTTCTTTCTCTTTCCTTGGCTCAAGGAACACCTCCGGGGCAAGAAATTTGACGACAATAGCGACGTGATAACAGCTGTTGGGGATTTTTTTGAGGGTCAAGATCAAGAATTTTTTTCGAAGGGAATTCTAAGTTGAGAAAAGAGATGGACTAAATGTATAGACTTGTTAGGAGACTATGTAGAAAAATAAAAAAAAATTTTGACTATATTCATTGTGTTTAGTATTGATTATCATTACTTTTGGATCGCCCTCGTATATTTACGGCCCGCGCTGTCTTGCTTCACCGTCCCGGCTGCCGGCAGCGGTGGATTGAAGGACCTGCCGGCGTCAGCGTCGCGTGACCTGTCACATGACTCTGACGTCAGCGCAGGTCCTTCATTCCATCGCGAAGTGCCGGGAAGTAAGGAGGAGCACAGCGCGGGCCGCCGGAAGGTAAGTATATATTTATTTTTTATTTTATTCTTTTTTTTACAGCTTTTTTTTAATGGTACCTGGGTGTGGATGAGACTCTCTTCTCCTCTACACCCGGGTACCATCCGCACATTAGAACGCGCCAATTATGCAAGTACAGATGCAGTCTTGCGGAATTGGCGTATTCTAATGCAAGTCAATGGCGGCGAAAATGCAGCGCTTCCGCAAAATAATTGATAGTGCTGCGTTTTTTTCCGCAATGATAATCCGCAGCAGAAATGTCCGCAGCATGTGCATAGCACACGCGGATTATCATTGGGGATCATGGCAGGCCTTCTAACATGCGTTTTTAATGCGTTTCTGCAGTGTTTTTGCTGCTGCGGAAACGCTTAAAAAACGCATTGTGGGCACACAGCCTTACTCACCTCCCATGATAAAATAAAATAAACTATATCACCTCCCTTGCTGGCGCCGTTCCCACGCTGTCGACACTCGCGGTCCCGGGGTTCTCGTGCAGTTATTGTGACATATGACACTCGTGACCAATCAGTGCTGGCGTCACTGTCTCCGCCTTTGGACAAATCGAACATGAAGAGGAGACCCTGGATGCGGCTCATCTCTGCCTTCCTTTTCATGTCCCATTTGTCTGAACGCAGAGACATTGACGCCTGCGCTGATTGTCACCGGTGTCACATGTCACAACAACAAGACAATGTGAGCCCCGGGGACAGCGAATTCTGACACCACGGAAACGGCGCCAGCACTGGAGGGGAGTATAAGTTTTATTATTTTACGGGGGCCAAGCGTGGGGTATAAACAGGAGTTGTCCAAGTAGTGGATAACTTCTTTAATGCATGTAAATAGAGCTAAAAATATTGCTTGAAATTGGATTTCCTTACAAATTTTACACTGTGTGGCTTTTACAGACTCTTTATCACCCTGCACATCTGGCTGCAGAGTGAGTTAGCTGAGAATCTGTCAGTGAGCTTGTTCTAATGTAAACAACTCTTGTGCGTCTCACAAACAAACTTCAGTTGCAATCACATGGACACAATCATACACACACATATACAGTGGCATGTAAAAGTTTGGGCATCCCTGTTGAATATTTCAGCTTTTTCTTTGCCCTCTATAATTATTTTATTATGATCTTTTGAAGGGCCGATACCATCCATTTTTTTCTTTTTGGCATTGATATATTTGTAAAAATTTGGGGGAATTTATTTTAATGTCACTGGCGATTTGTGTTTTGGTAGATAACTTTACTAGTTTGATTACTTTTTTACATTTCTTATTGAGATCTTTATACTCCTGAAACGCTATTTCTGTATTCTCAGCCATCAAGATTTTGCAAGTGTCACGGCCCACCCTCCCTCACATTATTGAGTACATTATTATGACATTTATTATTTTTATCCTTATTAGGGTTGTTACCATATGTACATTACTGTTACATTTTATATGAATCTAGCTTGTGAGCCCCAATGGGGACAGTGATGATAATGTCTGTAAAGCGCTGTGGAATTAATGGCGCTATATAAGTGAGTAAAATAAAAAAATATGTATTGATATTATGTCTTCTGCTTTCTTTATAATTGTCACAGTTGGAGGATGGATAATCTTGCATGAGAAGATGAGAAGACACTTGGCAGCGACGTGGTAAACAGGCAGATCCAGACTTGCCCTCCGCAGGAGCAGTGGCGATGGCTGGTGACTTCTTCATCATCCATTCTAAAATGCAAGATCCTCCTGTATTTTTGTGTGAGCTTTATATCATTTGTTAATAAAGGTCATCGCCTACCCCCAGAATTCAGAAGATTTGTGTCTCTGAATATGGTTTAGCGACATAAGATATTGGGTTCGAATGGAGTGATGAGACCAAGTAGTTCAAGGTATATAACTTGCATTGCATGCCGAGTGTCCATCTGGCCGAGCGCTGGTATGGATCATATATAATACATATACAATACTTGCATAATAGTGCTATACTGTACCAACATTATACTGCCTTACAGTGAGTACCTACATAATAGTGCCATACAGAAACTATATAATAAACCATATAGAGCCATACAGAATTTTTTTTTATTTCAGACAAGTCACGTTTTGGGCTTCTGTATAATTGTCCTTTGGCAGCTTCAGAAGTGGCACGTGTGACAGCACTATATAAATATAAGGGGCGATATGGTGAAACCGAGTATTTCAGGAACACATGTATGGAACTCTGGGTCCAATATGAAATATAAAGAATGTGTTCAAATCAAACCAGCATGTGCTCTGGTTTGGTTATATACTGACAGATAGATAAGGCTCATTCTGTTTTCATTTACTTTGTATTTACTTGAAGTTTAGACACAAGACTATGTTAGGACCTGCTTATTCATTGTCTGAAGCATCTATCACCAATAGTCTTCTGTTTATGGAGGGTTATTGTAAAACATGAAGATTTACATAACCTTTTGTGTTTAATTACTTACCGTATTTTTCGGACTATAAGACGCACCTAGGTTTTAGAGGAGGAAAATAGAAAAAAAATTAAAGCAAAAAATGTGGTCACGATGCCCTGTTAAGGGGGAGGGGGTCTGCTGCTGACACTGCTATAGGGGTAATGTCCCCCGATTCTGATAATATCCCCCATCCTGGTATATATGCCCCCCCCCTTCCTATTATACCTGGCCCCAATCCCCATCCTGGTATGCACTGCACCCCTCCATCCTGATATGCATGGCACCCCTTCATCCTGATATGCATGGTGTTACAAGTCCGGGTGGTGGAACCTCTGTGCTTCGGTGCAAGGAGGGACCAGAGGGGCGTGACTAAGTGCCTACTCGGCCTGACCAATGTCGCACGGCGGCTCAATCAACTCCGTGAACCAGGGAGGGACCGAGCAGGGGGACCAGGTGCCACTCTAGGACCGACCTTGTGTGAGAGCAGGTGACTCCCACAGGTCAGATGGGTACAGCGGATGAGCACAGCAGGAAGGCTGATGGGTGGTCCGGGTAGATAAGCAGGCTGGTTCGGCAGATAGCCAGACTGTTGCTCCGGGTAGGCGAGCTGGTGGGCACGACAGGTAAGAGGTTGGTGCTCCAGGTAGGCTAGATTTAAGAGGGAGGGAGCGCGCGCGTGCCCTAAGCACGGTGCCCGGGTGGCTGCACGCCACAGCAGCAGGGGAGCCGGAGGACGCCGGACCTGGACTGCGGCGGTGAGGGGAACAGCGTCTCTGTCCGCCAGGAGGCAGAGACGCCGATGCTTCACATGGCACCCCTCCATCCTGATATGCATGGCACTCCTCCATCCTGATATGTATGGCACCCCTCCAATCTGGTGTGCATGGCACCCCTCATCCTTATCCTGGTATGCATGGCACGCCTCATACCCCAATCCTGGTATGTATGGCACCCCTAATCCCTATCTTGGTATGCATGGAACCCCTAATCCCTATCCTGGTATGCATGGCACCCCTCATCCTTATCCTGGTATGCATGGCACCCCTCATCCCTATCCTGGTATTATGGCACCCCTAATCCCTAACCTGGTATGCATGGCACCCCTAATCCCTATCCTGGTATCCATGGCACCCCTAATCCCTATCCTGTTATGCATGGCACCCCTCATCCTTATCCTGGTATGCATGGCACCCCTCATCCCTATCCTGGTATGTATGGCACCCTTAATCCCTATCCTGGTATGCATGGCACCCCGAATCCCTAACCTGGTATGCATGGCACCCTAATCCCTATCCTGGTATGCATGGCACCCCTAATCCCTATCCTGGTATGTATGGCATCCCTCATCCCTATCCTGGTATTTATGACATCCCTCATCCTTGTCCTGGTATGCATGACTTCCCTCATCCTTATCCTGGTATGCATGGCACCCATCATCCTTATCCTGGTATGCATGGCACCCATCATCCTTATCCTGGTATGCATGATTCCCCTCATCCATATACTGGTATGTATGATCCCCCTCATCCTTATCCTGGTATGTATGGCCCCCTCATCCTTATCCTGGTATGTATGGCCTCCTGATCCGTATCCTGGTATGTATGACCCCCTCATCCGTAACCTGGTAAGTATGGCCCCTTCATCCTTATCATGGTATGCATGGCCCCTTCATCCTTATCCTGTTATGTATAGCCCCCTTACCCTGGTATGTATGGCCCCCTCATCCTTATCCTGGCACGCATGGTCCCCCTCATCCTTATCCCTTTATGTATGCCCCCCTCATCCTTATCCTGGTATTCATGGTCCCCCTAATCCCCATCACACTGCACATAAAAAAATAAACACTCCTACTCACCTTTCTTCTCTCTCCTCCAGCGCTGTGTTCTGTCTGCCCGCACTGATCTTGCCATGTGAGCCGCGCATGGAGTCACTGCCATGCGCAGCTCACAGGGAGAGATCAGCTGCCGGAAGTCACTGCTCCTCACGCTGGGACTGTGTACTCCCATGGGTGTGGAGAGGGAGTGAATTTCCATGCCCTTTGACAGCGGGCAAAAGCGATCGCCCGGCAGCAGCAGGAGCCGCACTGGGAATACACTGTGTGCCGCTATTAAGGAGCATGAATATTCAGTGCTCCGTAAGCCCATTTTCCTCCAAAATTTTGTAGGAAAAAAGTGCGTCTTATAGTCCGAAAAATACGGTACTTGATCCCTAAGAGCTTTTTGAATTGTGTACCATTGTCTATGTAAGAGCCTGTATCTGATTTATCTTTCTTCCTACAGCCAGCCACTGTCGGGGCAAAGGTGAATTAGACTTAGTAGTATACATTTACTATATAAGGCCAGAGAGAATATTACTGAGCAGAAGCCATAAGTTGTACCTGCACTGGTGTGTAGTGTTGTGATACCTGTCCATGCAGTGTTATGAAGATTTCTAGGAGTTCTCTGTCTTGGTGAAATTGCTTCTCTGATATTCCCGACGGATGATGTTTAAAAGCTCCTTGGTGATGAAGTGAGTATATATATGTACTTAACATTTGTATTATAACATATACAAAAGTGTTCGCAATATCATCATATCATACTATTCCTTTAATTATGTATTTTATCTTTTAAATCAACTATTATAAATAAAATTGCGTAACATCGCAAGTGGTTTCCTTCTTTAAAGCCATATCCGAACCTTAGCGTTAAAAAAAACTTGGCAAAACATTTGGCGTAGTCAGCAGGATACGCAGAAGGTTCAGAAGTTCTTTTTGTTCAAAATTCCAATCATCTAGAATTTATAAGGCCTCTGTGTGATAAGGTGTGATAGAGTGACATTGCGTTAAACATGTGTTACACGCACGCTGCTAGGTTCAGATAGGGCGAGACAGGTTTCATGAATTCTTTGGAATCCTCGGGGAACCGTTACTCAGGGCGACCATAGGCTGCAGCTTCTCTCAGGCACACGATAGATTCAATTGCTGACCAGACACATCTGACAAGAGTCTTTTTCAACAGTTTAACAGTGGAATTTAATCTGAAGCATGGCCAGTGCAATTCAGGGATATTACAGCAACAATCTTCATTACAGTACAGTCTGAGTTTCTTGAGCAACCGGTTCCAGTAACAATACAGTAGTTTCTTCACAAGGCATAGTATTACAGTCTCTTCAGTAGCATAATTCAGCATAGATTAGATCTCTTAGCAGCACACTTCTATGCATACACAACCACAGGCTTTTCCTTCACAAGGACACAATAGTACACAGCATTATTTATCCTGCATGGAAATGGAGGGGGGGAGGATTTGATAAGGGAGATGATCTCTGTGATACAATTCCTTCCAGTTCTTATCTTCCTGCCCGATAATACTTTGCACTGTTAGTTCAAGGAGTTTATCTCACCTGTGTTTAGTTTCTTTCCTGATCTGAATCCTGTTCAGTTGCTTTCTGTCAGATCCAGATAACACACCACCTTTCTCTTCGGCTTCAGCCAGACTACAATAACAAGTTCCCCACAATCCCCCTGGGACTCTGCTGAAACACTCCCTGGCTCCTGTGACTGTGTTAACCCCTCTAATTGCTGGATGCTACCGAAGCACAACACTTCCTGTCTCCTGTGCTTGTGTTATTTGTAACAGTTATAATAATAATAATCTTTTTATTTATATAGCGGCAACATATTCCGCAGCGCTTTACAATTCAGACAATTTACAGACATTATGGGCACTGTCCCCATTGGGGCTCACAATCTAGATTCTGTATCAGTATGTCTTTGGAGTTGCTGGATGCTTTTGAAGCAACCGCACTACTTCTGCATGTCACACTCTCCCTCCTTTTTGAATGTCGTCCTCAACATTCTTCTTAATTGGTCAATCTAACCAATTCTGAGACAGTGGTGAAAGTTGAGTAACTTTATATACAAATTGGCATAACATTTATAAACATTTATAACAATCTATTCTACAACCTTTTTCTTGTAGTACTTCTGTAAGAAATAAACAATTAACACAATTAACACAATCTCTTCAGCTTCAGCTGGAGCTTTTCGTACATCTTCAACAAGCTGTCTCTCTCACTAGGCCTTAACAGTTCTTTATTTCTACAAAGTCTTTTAAGGAAAATCAAAGCATGAAAACAAGTCTTTCCACCAGGCAACATCTTCCATACTGCCTCTCAGTGGTGAATACCACTCCAGTGGGCTTACCTGGTCCGTAGGCAAAGATACCTGTTTCCAGTCGACAGTCCTTGGCACTTGACTCGGTTCACCAAGTGTCTCATACATCAGTATCACGGGCCTCTTCACTTCTCGAGTCGACATCCTCCTGGAGGGTTGTTCCTCAGATACCACGGGTTCTTCGGTCACAGGAGTTTCTTCCGCCGCACTCATTTCCCGTGCTTCCTCAGATGCTCCTGGAACTGCCTCTGTAAGTTCCTGCACTTCTCTGGAATCGCTTGGTTCTACATGGTCTGGTAATTCTGCTTCTCCTGAGTGTCGATCGGTCTCTCCAGTGACCGGTGTTCGATCATCAGATCTGAATTGGACTTCATCTGTACTCCTTGGTACAAACTCTGGAGCCTCTGGACTTAGTTCACTCTCCTGAGGATGGTACATCCCTCTCCTTGCCGGTCCGAGAAATAAAACGGTGTGCTCTTCTTCATTGGAACTTTCAAGGTCACTATCTCCCACCGGAGCTTTAATCTGTGGTGGTCTCTTAGTCGATCTTGGTCGATGTCGCTCTGCTTCTGGGAAGTCTTGTTGTGGTGGGAGATAATGACATGGTAGTAATAAATTCTGATAGACTATTCTGGTTTTATTGTCCCCTCCTTCCAATCGGATTTCATACACTGGACTGTCATCGACTTTCCTCTTTACGACCACATACACCTTGTCTTCTTGACTAGCACCCAGCTTACTGGTGCCACTTCTGTTCCATAACATTTTCGATGATAGTACTCCTTACTCTTGCTCTGTCCTTGCATAACCACTTTGGACGCTATGTTGTATGCTTCTGCCATCCGTTCCTTCCATTTCCGAACGTACTCCGGATACGTTCTGTAAGTCTCTGACACAGTAGTATCGAACATGATGTCGATTGGCAGTCTTGGCCATTTAATAGGAAGAAGGTTGAGTAACCTGTTGCATCACTCTTTGTACAGTTATAAGCATGTACCACTTTTGACAGAGAACTCTTCCAGTCTTTCTTCTCGTCAGCTGTTAAAGAAGTGTCACAATTATAGTGGATAACTAAGGAAAGTGTTTGCGTGGAGCAAGACACAACAGTACACAGTTTATAGGTGAAAAGTCTATATTAAAGCACACAGTGTTTTGCACAAAAATGCAGAGAAATCTCAAAGTCTTAAGTTCACAGAATAATGAGTCTTTGCAAGGTTAGTTCACCATTATATATCAGCAAGTCCATACAATGCAGAAGCAATCAAAGAGGCCCGGGTAAAGTCTCGGACAGTGCAGACCAGTCCCATGCTCAGCGACCATCCGAATAAGGAGACTGAGAACTCAGAGCAGCTTACTTGAGAGCCAAAGCAGATGGAGGGCAGAGGTGCAGAGGAACCTGCACAAAACAGCCAGGATCTCAGGCAAAATACTCTAGCACTGGACTAGAGGCTGGGGTGGAGTTATAAGGGCAGGAGGTAAGGGCACATGATACAGAAGATGCCATCTTGAAAAAGGGCAGAAATGTCCCAAAAGAAAATGAAACATTCAGAGTCCTGACATTACTCCCTCCTTACTAGCGGCCTGAGGATGATCCTGGACCCGGTTTCTCAGGGAATCTTTGATGGAAACGAGAAATCTTTTTATGGGGATTGATGTTTTCCACAGGTTCCCAAGAGTCTTCTTCAGGGTGATACCCCTGCCATCTTTTCAAATACTGAAGCCGATTCCTGCGAGTCCTAGAGTTAATCACTTCCTCCACCACAAATTCCTCTTGCCCATCAATCACTACAGGCTGTGGAGGTGGCACAACACGTCCCTGGAAGGTATTAGGAGACACAGGCTTCAGTAAGGAAACATGAAAAACTGGATGTACCTTCATATTCCTAGGCAGCTTCAGACGGCAGGCCACAGAGCTCACAATACCGTTGATCTTGAAAGGACCGATGAACTTCTATCCAAGCTTCTGTGAAGGAAAGTTCAACTTTAGATTTTTAGTGGATAACCACACGGAATCTCCTACCTTAAACATGGGTGCTGGTTTACGGAATCTATCAGCCGATCTTTTGTAACGTTCCTGAGCCGAGGTCAGAGATTCCTTCAGAACCTCCAAATTTTGCCTCATTGCAGTCAGCCTTTCCTCTACAGCTGGAACAGGAGCATTAATCGGAGACCTAGGAAAAATACTCGGATGAAAATCCAAATTGGCAAAGAAAGGTGTTAACTTAGTGGAGGCACTCTGAGAGTTGTTGTAAGAGAATTCAGCTAATGGAAGAAGCTCCAACCAATCATACTGAAGATCGCTGATATAGCATCTTAGATATTGTTCCAAAGTCTGATTGGTACGCTCGGTCTGGCCATTTGTGTGAGGGTGATAAGCGGAAGAAAGACAGACATTAATATTGAGTGCAGAGCAAAACCCCTTCCAAAATCTTGAGGTAAACTGCACTCCATGGTCAGAGATGATCTCATCCAGGACCCCATGCAGCCGAAAAACATTTTGTATAATCAACTTCACTGTATCCTTAGCTGAGGGGAGGCCAGTGCAAGGAACAAAATGGGCAGCCTTGGTCAGACGATCAACTATCACCAGGATCATATTCATACCACCCGATGAAGTTGTCGCGCCCCCGGGGCCGTGGGGTACTCGGCAGCCGGGCCCTCAGATGTTTGGGGGATATCATGGTGGCTGGCCCGGTTCGTGGCCCAGGGCGGAAACTGAAAAGAGGGGAATGTCTATTGGGATAATAGGTTTGTAAATGTTCGTGACGCCACCTGTGGTGCCTGGTGAGGATCACCAGCGCTGCAGCAGTCCACTGAGGCCGGTGTTGTGGCAGCTTAGATGGTATTGCTCCCCACAGGTGGAGCAGGGCCTCAGGGCAGCGTAGGAGGGAGGGGGATGCAGGACAGAGGGGACCCAGCCGGGTCAGAGCAAGAATAGGAGCACACACGAAAGTCACTTCAGTACCTTTTACTGATGGAAGTTCAGGCACATCCCGGAGCACTGTAGGGTGAAGGGTGCATATCAAGATCCTCCCCAGTGAGCGGGTGTAGGGCCTCCTGTCTCTTACCTCTCTGTAGTAAGTTTCTGACCTGCCTGGAGCTAGGCCTAACCTGGTTTCTGTTCTGCACCTGCTGACTTGGTGATAGTGCCTTCTGTTGGAGATCACTCTCCCTATTCTTTGGGGTCTCCTTGATTCCTGACCCTTGTACGTATCAGCTTTTGGTGATCCTGGGACATGTAGTTCGCCAGGGGTTTCAGTTGTTTTCTACTGGTCATGAAGATCCACGTAGACTCGGACCCGGTGTCCGGTATATGCTTCGGGGTGAGCTGGTTAAGCTCCTCTGCCCCCTATGTTACTCCCTTTCCACTCGCCTTCGGCCCCGCTCAGGCCCTCACTAGGCCACACACACTTCAGCCAGGATGCTGCTCTTCTTCGCCGCTCTCAGAGTGTTGGCACACTCCTAGCTCTCTATCCTGAGCTCTGTGAGTTCTAGTCTGGACTCACTCTACAGACTATACTGAACTCTTTCTGCAGGAACTGCTAGGCTCTGGCTTGGCTGCACTGACTACTTCTGTGTCTGAGCAGGAACTGCTGAATCACTGAGCTGCCTAGCTCCACCTTCCCTATTTATATCCCTAACGGGCTCCCTCTGGTGGTCTGAGGTGGAAGGTGGAGGTGTGTGTGTGCTGTGGGGGCCTCTTGTGGAGAAATCCTTCTATGCAACCCTCTACGATCTGCGGTACCAAGCGCAGCTGGGAGGCACATTCCCCCCTAGCAAAGCTCAGCACTTCCGGGCTGAAGTACATTTTATAAAACAATAAACATTAACAATCTTCCCTTTATGGGAGGCACATTTCTTAAACGTTGCATAACAAAAACATTATAAACATATAAAACATTTTCAGCAGTTCAATAATGGTGCTCCTTCCGGGGAAGCACCTGTCCATGATAGGCTGGTCCAGCCGGGTCATCAGCCGTAGATGGTGGGAGTTTGCTCTCCTCCCCCACCTTGTGGACATTCAGGGCCATGGGTATGACAGGGGTTACAGGTCCTGCTGATGGAGTGGCTGCCTCGGCCTGCTCGGCGCCGAGCGCGGGTTGAACATCAGGGCCATTAACCGGTGCTTCGGCGTTTTGCTGTTCCTCGGACATTCTGGTGCCCCCCTAGCGAACCGTGGCCTACCTTCCTTTCCTTCCAGTAGGCCACAGCTCCCCAGGTGACAGTCTTCTTCAGGACCTTGCGTCGCTTGCGTCCTACGTCAGAGCGTTCAGCGACGCTCCTTCCAGGACCTGGCATTTCCTGGTTTGACGTCGAGGCATGGGGCGTGTCCGGGGCTTTGCGCGCTTTTGCAGGTGCGCCCCTCAGTTTCCTGCTGTTACGCCCTTCTTCTCGCTCGGCGGCCCAACAATGGCGGCAATCTTCACCACAGTTTAACATACACAGTTTTTAATTAAAGGCGCACAGTACCAGGTGGCAACGGGCATAACACTTCGTCGTTGCAGTGGGCACGGAATCCTGTTTGTGACGCCAGAAGTTGTCGCGCCCCCGGGGCCGTGGGGTACTCGGCAGCCGGGCCCTCAGATGCTTGGGGGATATCACGGTGGCTGGCCCGGTCCGTGGCCCAGGGCGGACAACTGAAAAAGAGGGGAATGTCTATTGGGATAATAGGTTTGTAAATGCTCGTGACGCCACCTGTGGTGCCTGGTGAGGATCACCAGGGCTGCAGCAGTCCACTGAGGCTGGTGTTGTGGCAGCTTAGATGGTATCGCTCCCCACAGGTGGAGCAGGGCCTCAGGGCAGCGTAGGAGGGGGGCGTGCAGGACAGAGGGGACCCAGCCGGGTCAGAGCAAGAATAGGAGCACACACGAAAGTCACTTCAGTACCTTTTACTGATGGAAGTTCAGGCACATCCTGGAGCACTGTAGGGTGAAGGGTGCATATCAAGATCCTCCCCAGTGAGCGGGTGTAGAGCCTCCTGTCTCTTGCCTCTCTGTAGTAAGTTTCTGACCTGCCTGGAGCTAGACCTAACCTGGTTTCTGCTCTGCACCTGCTGACTTGGTGATAGGGCCTTCTGTTGGAGATCACTCTCCCTATTCTTTGGGGTCTCCGTGATTCCTGACCCTGGTACGTATCAGCTTTTGGTGATCCTGGGACATGTAGTTCGCCAGGGGTTCCGGTTGTTTTCTACTGGTCATGAAGATCCACGTAGACTCGGACCCGGTGTCCGGTATATGCTTCGGGGTGAGCTGGTTAAGCTTCTCTGCCCCCTATGCCACTCCCTTTCCACTCGCCTTCGGCCCCGCTCAGCCCCTCACTAGGCTACACACACTGCAGCCAGGACGCTGCTCTTCTTCGCCGCTCTCAGAGTGTCGGCACACTCCTAGCTCTCTATCCTGAGCTCTGTGAGTTCTAGTCTGGACTCACTCTACAGACTATACTGAACTCTTTCTGCAGGAACTGCTAGGCTCTGGCTCGACTGCACTGACTACTTCTGTGTCTGAGCAGGAACTGCTGAATCACTGAGCTGCCTAGCTCCACCTTCACTATTTATATCTCTAACGGGCTCCCTCTGGTGGTCTGAGGTGGAAGGTGGAGGTGTGTGTGTGCTGTGGGGGCCTCTTGTGGAGAAATCCTTCTATGCAACCCTCTAGGATCTGTAGTACCAAGCGCAGCTGGGCGCCACATAGGCAGCTCCACGATGAGGTCCATTGAGATAGACCCCCATGGACGAGACGGAACAGGTAATGGTTGAAGAAGACCCGTAGGTGACACACGAGGAGTCTTGTAACAAGCACATACCTCGCAAGAGAGCACATAGTCCTTAGTATCCTTCAGGCAAGTCGGCCACCAGAAAAATCTGTTTAGGAATTCTTGTGTCTTCTGTACCCCCCTGGGACCAGCCAACTTGGAGTCGTGGACCAACTTGAGGATTTGTTGACGGACGGCCTCAGGGACGTAGATACGTCGATCTCTGAACCACATGCCACTCCTAAGAACGAGATTGATATCAGCAGGAGGATTGGCCAGAAATACATCACTGTCATAGGCCTCCTTGAACTCCTTCCATAAGTCTTGATTGTGGATCACTCCGATGAAGTTGGCATCAGATAGAATGGTCTTGGACGGGGCTCCATGTACGGAATCCGCAGCATGGAATCGGGATAAAGCATCAGCCTTCCCATTACGAGAACCTGGGTGGTACGAAATAACAAAGTTAAATTGATTTAAAAATAGATTCCAACGAGCCTGCCGAGGAGAAAGACCTCTAGCGGATCTAAGGAACTCTAAATTCCGATGGTCAGTCAATACTACAATCTGTTGTGTGGCTCCTTGCAGATGGTGCCTCCATTCCTTGAAAGCTACAATAATAGCCAGCAATTCCTTGTCTCCCACAAGCACAAGGATGTAGCAGACTCTTCTCTCCAGTTCTTTGGGAGAGAGTAGCCCCCAAAGCATTATCAGAAGCGTCCACCTCCACAATGAAAGGCTGTGCTGGGTCTGGGTGGATCAACAGCGGTACGTAGGTGAAACGGGTCTTAAGCCGATCAAAAGCTTCTTGAGCCTGTGATGACCACTTAGAGGGCTTTTCTTTCTTGGTCAAGGAAGTGATGGGCCGAACAATATCAGAAAAATTTTGAATAAAACGTCTATAGAAATTTGCAAAACCGATAAAACGTTGGACCTCTTTAACGTTCTTAGGTACCGGCCAGTCAAGGATTGCCTGAATCTTACCAGATTCCATGTTCAGCCCCTGAGGAGAGATGATATAACCTAAAAACTGGATCTCAGAACGATGGAACTCAAATTTCTCCGGCTTGATATACAGATGGTTCTCTATCAGACGTTTCAAAACAGATTTGACATGTTCCTCATGTTCCTGCAGAGAGTCAGAAAAAAATAGAATATCATCCAAATAGATCACCACACACTGATCTAATAGATCTCTAAAAATGTCATTAGCAAGATGTTGAAACGTCGCAGGGGCATTACAAAGCCCAAAGGGCATCACGAGGTATTCAAAGTGTCCATACCGACATCTGAATGCTGTCTTCCATTCAACACCGGAACGAATACGCACCAGATTATAAGCCCCACGAAGGTCCAGTTTAGTGAATATCTTGACATGATGAACTCTGTCCAATAATTCGGGAATCAACAGCAAAGGATAGCGATTCCGTATGGTTACCTTATTAAGTTCCCTATAGTCAATACAGGGTCTCAGGGTCCCATCCTTTTTCTTCACAAAAAATATAGGCGCCCCTGCTGGTGAGGAAGAAGGGCGTATGAAGCCTTTAGCCAGATTTTCATCAATATATTCCTTCAGGGCCTGAAGCTCAGGTGCCGCCAAAGGGTATACATTACTGAAAGGAATAGCTGTCCCAGGAAGCAGCTCAATGGGATAGTCATAATGCCTATGTGGAAGAAGATGATCTGCTTTCTTCTGGTCACAAATATCAGAGAAATCTTTATACACAGAAGGTAAAGAAAAAACCTGTGCAGGAGATTCTTTATCTCTGGACTCAGGAACGGCTTCTGTAATCGCTGAGTTGCTCCTTGTTGGGAAGGTAATCTCCTTGGTCTCCCAGTTGACAATCTGGTTTCAAGCACGCAACCAAGGGATGCCTAAAATCACAGGAAAATGAGGAGAAGAAATTAATAGAAAAGAAAGTTGCTCCTGATGATTAGGCTCCAACAAAATTTCAAGGGGTACTGTTTCCTGATCCACAGGCCCAGAGACTAAGGGTGACCCATCCACTGTTTCCATGGCAATTGGTGAGGCTCTATGCTGTATCTCAATGCCATGTTCCTTGGCGAATGTAATGTCCATAAAGTTGCCCCCAGCGCCAGAGTCAATCATAGCCGCACTGGAAATCCACTGCCCTGTACACAGAATCTTAATAGGGAGTGAAGAGTGAGAGTTCTTTTCCTGCTGCTCCCTGGGAGGTGTAGCCAGAGAGACAGAATGGAAAACAGCGTTTAATGGCAGGCTACATTCAGAGATGTCAGACTCATCGTCACAGTTATCATACTCCCCTACCGCTGCTAGCACCTTGTCAGACAGCTTAGGACAGTAAATTGGGAAGTGGTCTGACTGACTGCAGTAGAAACATAGCCTCTCTCGCAGACGGTGCTCTCGGCGCTCATTACTCTCACGCCTCTGCACAGAATCAATCTGCATGGCCACCTCCTCTACCTCCCGAGATGATTTACCTGAAGGCTCTTTTGGAGGAAAGGAAAAATTAGACATACGGTTAAATACAGCCAATTTCTCCTGTCTACGCTCAGTAAGACGAATGTCTATGCGTACACAATGCTGTATAAACGTTTCTAACTCTTGTGGTGACTCTGAACGGGCTAGTTCATCCTTCACAATGCTAGACAGACCTTTCTTAAAAATAGGCAATTGTGCATAACTGTCCCAATTAGTATCAACCGCTAATCTCCTAAATTCAGTCGCATATTCAATAACAGAGCGTTTACCCTGGCGTACAGATAATAAAGCAGACTCAGCAGTTGCGCGTCGATTAGGGTCATCAAACATTAATGCCATAGCGGCCAAGAGCTCATCCAAATCATTTAACCGTGGATCACGAGACTCGATCATCGGATTCGCCCAGGCGAGCGCTCATGAGGTCAGCAGCATAATTACACACAATACTTTAGAGCGATCAGTAGGAAAACGGTCAACATGCACATCAAAATATAGCATACACTGGTTCACAAAACCGCAAAATTTGTCACGATCACCATTAAGCCTGAATGGTGGCAACTTAGGTGGACTGGCTAGTGGCGGTTTACCAGAGGGTAAAGTCACTTGTGCCGCTATTTGCGTGTTTAAGTCCTGGAAAGCCCGTCCATATTGGGACTCCAAGCCAGCAAGTTTGTTTTCCTGAGCCGCCATACGGATACTTAAGTCCTGTAAAGTTTGTCCAAACACTTGTTGATTGTGCTCAAGGCCTCCAAGTCTCTTTTGCACACCTTCCACATCTTTCTGCAGAGATCTAATTATGGCATACACCTGCTCTAACTTGCTTTCTGCAGTCATTGCTCCAGCAGTCTCCTAAAGGGGCTAGAGTATCCTGTAACAATTATAGTGGATAACTAAGTAGACTGTTTGCGTGGAGCGAGACACAACAGTACACAGTTTATAGGTGAAAAGTCTATATTAAAGCACACAGTGTTTTGCACAAAAATGCAGAGAAATCTCAAAGTCTTAAGTTCACAGAATAATGAGTCTTTGCAAGGTTAGTTCACCATTATACATCAGCAAGTCCATACAATGCAGAAGCAATCAAAGAGGCCCGGGTAAAGTCTCGGACAGTGCAGACCAGTCCCATGCTCAGCAACCATCCGAATAAGGAGACTGAGAACTCAGAGCAGCTTACTTGAGAGCCAAAGCTGATGGAGGGCAGAGGTGCAGAGGAACCAGCACAAAACAGCCAGGGGCACGAGAAATGCTGGAAACTAGAGTATGAAGCAGGCTCTCAGGGAACAGATGATTCCAGCAGAATTTCGGGAGCATGCAGAAAGCCAGGAAGCCACCAGAAGGAGGATCTCAGGCAAAATACTCTAGCACTAGACTAGAGGCTGGGGTGGAGTAATAAGGGCAGGAGGTAAGGGCACATGATACAGAAGACGCCATCTTGAAAAAGGGCAGAAATGTCCCAAAGGAAAACAATATGCAAATTGCCTCTTCAGAGTCCTGACAAGAAGTTGTCCACTACTTTTACATTTATGTCCAATCCGCAGGGTAGGGCATCAATGTATGATCGGCCAGGGTCCCACACGTGGCACCCCCACATACCAGCTGTTATCGGTGCCGGCGGCGGTGGCCACCGGCCTGAAGTGCTCACCTGTGGGGCTCCGCCGTCAAGTGGTAGTGGCCGCCGAGGTGTGCTGCACATCCGCCTCCCATTCAATTGAATAGGAGGCGGATGTGCAGTACACCGCGGCGGCCACTACCATTTGACGGTGGAGCTCCGCTGGTGATCACTTCCGGCCTGCGGCCACCGCCGCCGGCGCTAGTAGCAGCTGATCGGCCGGGGTGCCGCGAGCGGGACCCTGGCCGATCATACATTGATGCCCTATCCTACGAATTGGGCATCAATGTAAAAGTAGTGGACAACCCCTTTAAAGTGCGCAACATCGACAATAATGTCCGCTTAAAACGGTCCACTTGTCCATTACCCTCTAGGTGATAGGGCGTTGTGTGGGATCTCTGAATTCTACAGTGTTTTCCTAGCTTGTCTACGAGCTGGTTCTCAATTTCTTTTTCTTGGTCGTGGTGTAACCTCGTAGGGAAACCAAACCTCAAAGCAAAATCATTGAAGAACTTCTCTGCCACTGTTTGACCAGCTTTATTGGTGGTGGGATATGCTTGGGCAAATCGAGTAAAATGGTCCATCACCACCAATATGTATTCGTAGCCACCCTTGCACGTCTCGAGATGTAGAAAGTCTATTGAGACCATCTCAAACGGATACATACTGTAG
Source organism: Phyllobates terribilis (assembly GCF_046119375.1). Classification (NCBI taxonomy): domain Eukaryota; kingdom Metazoa; phylum Chordata; class Amphibia; order Anura; family Dendrobatidae; genus Phyllobates; species Phyllobates terribilis. The sequence goes on from NW_027362991.1 coordinate 3,099,989, forward strand.
TTGCCCATAAGTGCCTGGGTTGATGTGTTGGGATGTTTATCTTTCAGACACCCACACTCCCTGGTCACATACCTCTCAATATCTCTCTGCATGTACGGTCAGAAGAAATATTCACGGATCAAGTTGGTGGTCCTTTCCACTCCTAGGTGTCCTATGTTTTCATTGAGTTCTTTGAAGATCAACCTACGGAATACTCTGGGTAGTACTAACTGCCGGTTTTGTCCTCCTTTACAATACAGGATACTGTCTTCACTGAGGTAGAGCTTCGTCCATTCTTTAACTAAAACATACTGCTGGTGATTCATTATCTCTCTCCCGTTTACTTGGAAACCGATCTTGGTCCACATAAAGTAGTATTCTACCAATTATCTGATCTTTCCATTGTGCTCTATGGATTTTTTCTTTTGGTAGTTGTTGAATAGACAGGGGGTGATCTTATTCTCCCGCTTTTATGGTGGTTTCCACCGTCAACGGACACCACAATGGTGTGTCTTCCTCCTGATAAACTTGTACTGCTTGGGTAGTGCTCTCAATTGCTTCCAGACTGACTTCCTCCGAGAATTTTTGCATGAACTCCATAGGCTCTAGAGGCATTCTCGACAATCCGTCAGCATCCGCATTGCATTTTCCTGGCCTGTACTTGATGCTGGAATTGAAGTCAGCTACTTCAACGACCCATCTCTGACCCGTTGCATTCCTTGGCAAAATGTCCTTCCTCACCACATCTTAGACAGTGGACACACACCGTACTCTGATTTGATGAACGGCACACTTCACAAGTCGGGTATCTTCTGTTCTGGAACCCACTCCTGGGTCTGAGGGATACAGGTTCCAGCCTGGTACGAATCAACTTTTTTACCGAAATCAACTCGGCTCGCAGATCTATTACTTCCTCCCAGTCAGCGTTGGCGGTCCTCTCTTTTGTTGGTGATTTAAAGTTCCCTCTCGGAGGTGGCACTGGAGGGTCTCCATGATGATCTTCGGACTGGCCACCGGGGGTCCCCAGCTTCAGCTGACTCATTTTGGTGATTTTAGGAGCAGAGCCTATCTGTAACTTCTGTTCGCTCTCTGACTCCAAACGAGTTGCCTCATTCATTTTTTCAATTAGGACTTGGTCCAGAATGCCAGGATCTTCTAGGTACTGTTTCAGCTGCAACTTGATGCCTTTGCTGATTAATCTCGTTCCCAATGTTCTCAAACACTTCTTCTGGAATAGTCTAGCATCAAACCTCTTCTCCGCTTCTACATCTCTGGATGCAAACAACAGTCTCTCCTTCAGTTCAATTGCTCTGAACAAGAAACTTTGGGGTGATTCATTATTTTTCTGTGAGAGGTTAATGAGTCGGTGGAACAATTCTGAAGTACTCTCTTCTTTATAGTGCCCTTTTAAAATCATCTTCAGCTGTTGCAAGGTCAATTGACTCTTCATTTCTAGCATACTACGGAGGTTCAGTCCTGGGATGATCGCTTTCACCACCCCCTCAATGATCTCATCTGGCTTGTAGCCTTTCTGTAAGCCAGCATCGATCTGGTGCAACAAGTTCATATAAGACAGTTTCTCTTTCTGTTCACACTCTCAAATCTGTCCCAGGATCTTGAATTCTTTCCTTATGGTGATTTGTGGTGTTACAGAGGACTGTCTTTCTGATTTATCTAGTCCGAGCAGGGTAAAGGTTGTGTCTGAGTCTGTCACCCGTTCAGAGGTTTTGATTGATTCCTGTAGGGCTGTTGTTAGGGCTTTGAATTGTTCTTTAAATTCCTGTAGTTCTGTCTGTGGATGGAGATTCCTGCTTTTGGTAATTGGTGCCACCCCTCCATCCTCAAACTTCAGCCAGGTTAGAAACTGTGTTAGCTCCTGGAGGAATGTCCCCATGACGTCTTCAGCTTCTTTCTCCCCAGCTCATCCATTTTTGCATTAATGGCAGCTAACAGTTACCTGCGGTTGTGTGCTTTAGAAATCTGTTCTTCTGACATCTTTATATGTTCTGCTACTGTTCTCAATTTTTCACAGGTTAACTGAAGAAGCAGCTCACTAATTCTGTCCATTTGTATTTCCACATCCATTGCTGCTAGTGAGTTTTCTTTAGGTCTGGTCCCCTTTAACTGGTGTAGCAGAGTTGAATTGATGTGTTTTGCTGCTGTGTTTTCCAGACACTTTTCCTCTTCTCCCTCTACATGCTAATTCCCACTTAGGATTCCCTGTACGGGCCACCAATGTTACACGCACGCCACTAGGTTCAGATAGGACGAGACCGGTTTCATGAATTCTTTGGAATCCTCGGGGAAATGTTACTCAGGGCAACCATAGGCAGAAGCTTCTCTCAGGCACATGATAGATTCAATTGCTGACCAGACACATCTAACAAGAGTCTTTTTTAACAGTTTAACAGTGGAATGTAATCTGAAGCACGGCCAGTGCAATTCAGGGATATTACAGCAACAATCTTCATTACAGTACAGTCTGAGTTTCTTGAGCAACCGGCTCCAGTAACAATACAGTAGTTTCTTCACAAGGCACAGTATTACAGTCTCTTCAGTAGCATAATTCAGCATAGATTAGATCTCTTAGCAGCACACTTCTATGCATACACAACCACAGGCTTTTCCTTCACAAGGACACAATAGTAAACAGCATTCAGTATCCTGCATGGAGATGTAGGGGGGCAGGGTTTGATGAGGAAGATGATCCCTGTGACACAATTCCTTCCAGTTCTTATCTTCCTGCCCGATAATACTCTGCACTGTTAGTTCAGGGAGTTTATCTGACATGTGTTTATTTTCTCTCGTGATCTGAATCCTGTTTAGTTGCCTTCTGTCAGATCCAGATAACACACTACCTTTCTCTTCGGCTTCAGCCAGACTACAATAACAAGTTCCCCACAATCCCCCTGGGGCTCTGCTAAAACACTCCCTGTCTCCTGTGACGGTGTTAACCCCTCTAGTTGCTGGATGCTTCTGGAGCACAACACTTCCTGTCTCCTGTGCTTGTGTTATTTTGTAACAGTTGCTGGATGCTTTTGAAGCAACAGCATTCCTTCTGCATGTCACACATGCCTTTATTTAAGAAAAAGATAGTTGTTACTGAGTCTATTGAGATACCAGGTTGGGAACAGACTCCCTATAATATTTTGGCAGCCAAATGGTCCCACAGTGTTGGTTTGAGTGAACCATGGGACAAATGTCTGAAGGTGTAAAAAAAATACTTCTTTCAGTATATTTTTCTATTGAGGACTTCTTATCAGATGCGATTGATCAAAGTATCAATATCACGATATTCTTATAAAAAAATATATCGATTTATTCTTGGATTGTCCATTATAAAGAATGATTGCAATAGTTACATAAAATAGTTAAATAGTTAGAGTGATTGTCCATTTATCCATAATTAGCTTAATAGTTGAGATTCACTCATCTTTTCCTTGGATCCTGGATGGTAGGTTGCGTCTGTCTGTGTCCAGCACGTGTGTTAGGATGACACCATGTGTCGTCCAGTGTCCTGTGAAATGGACTAACTAAAAATAAACAAATAGCGCATGTTACCTAGAAACCCTAGCACAATGGCTGATGCAATCTTATGCAATGTATGGTACAGAATTCAGAATAAAATTAATATCCGTAATTAATATTTAACAATTCCCCCTTTTGAGGATGACAGACATCAACTGAAATCCTCAAAGTAGATAGGTTCATCATTAGGATAATAGGATCATTTTTCTTTTCTTCTTCCTTGGCAATATCATTTAATGTCCATAACAATATTAATAATAATAATAATAATAATAATAATATCAATATCGGATTATTGTTATATGTATTCAATAGCATAATGATGTGAATCCATGTTATGGTAAGCCGTGACTAATATTCATTTAACTACATTGGTCGCTTCAACTACTTCTAACGGCGAACAAACACCGTCAGAAAACCCAGGTGGCAACCCAGGTGGCCGCCCTGGTGTGGATGGCTTCCTATCTTCAAAGATTCAAACAAGACCCAATAATAGAAGAACACGTGCCACACCTTACCAGGTTAGTGCTGCTTGCGGGGGGCTCCGCATTGTTAACTTATCCAACCACGTACTAACTGACAAGCAGATGGAGGTCCTGGGGCTGGGACTATCTTTTGCACCCACTAATGCATTTCATTTTTTTACTGCCCTGAAGGACCTCCACCTGTTTGCACATAAACTTATTCTTAAAAAATTACATTCCAGGCCACATGGTGAGGAGGGCCCTGTGACCACGACAGAGATGGAGGCATTGAAGGATTTGTAGGACCTCTTGATGGAGCAGGACCAACCCCCAAATACAGGTGGGTTACCACAGTCGAGGTATCCTAGATCCACAAGGTTCCCTCACTTGTCCCTGAGTCCGGCAGTTGAAATATTTGTGCGTCTAGTGACGGAGGATTTGAGACATCTCTCCACACGCAGACGCTTTGACAATCTTACTCATTCTCAGCGTACTGCGATAGAACGGTTGAAATCACTTCGTGATGTGGTTATTAAACCAGCGGACAAGGGAGGGAACATTGTACTGTGGCCCTGTTCTAAATATGAGAGGGAGGCGTTACGCCAACTAAGGGATACAAAGACATATTCGAGGTTACCCTTTAATCCTACTGCCTCCTTCTCTGCCGCGCTCCAGGGGATCCTGGGCAGGGCCTGTGATCAGGGAATTATTAACAAGCAAACAGTTGAAGCTTTACCTGTTCGATTCCCTAAAACTGCTACTTTTTACCTACTTCCAAAAATTCGCAAGGACGCCCTCAACCCGCCGGGACGTCCAATCGTGTCAGGCCTAAGTAATTTGTGTGGTCCTATTTGCCAGTATATTGACAGCCACCTTCGCCCATTAGTGGAGACACTTCCTTCATACATTCAGGACACGATGGACGTCTTAAGGCGCGTTAATGGCGTCCTTGTGACGGATGGTATCCTGCTAGTCACGGCCGATGTTGAGAGCCTCTACACATGTATTAGCCATGATCTGGGCCTTTCTGCAGTCCGCCTCTTCCTTGGGGCGTCCGATCTGGACGGCCTCTCACGAAATTTTATCCTTGATCTCCTCCACTTCGTCCTCCACCACAATTATTTTTTATTCAAAGATATGGTGCATCTACAAAGGCGTGGCACGGCGATGGGGGCGTCTTGTGCGCCCTCGTACGCCAATCTCTTCTTGAGGTCCTGGGAGAGAGGCATTTTTGGCGACGAGGGCGTGCGCCGCGCCGACCCCGTCGTGTCATGGCTTAGATACATCGATGATATTTTGTTTCTGTGGCGGGGGACGGTGGAGGAGCTTGACGATTTCATGGTGCAGCTTAACTCAAACAATCGTTCCATTAGGCTTACCTATACATACCATCATAAACAGATTGACTTTCTAGACATCAGTCTGGAGGTGGGTGAGTACCACACCATCCAGACTGATGTCTTTAGAAAACCCACCTCGGTCAATTCCTTAATACATGCTGCCTCTGCACATGATCCCTCTACAATTCGTGCCATCCCGGTCAGACAATTCCTGAGGATGAGGCGGATCTGTTCCACCGACTACAAGTTTAGGAGACAGGCTTCGGATCTGGCAGAACGTTTCAGGCAACGTGGGTATAGCAACCACTGCATCGGCCGTGGCTACTCGAGAGCACGGAACACATTCCGTAACCATCTGATTTATTCCTCAAATTCATCCAAACGGGTGACAACGGAAAGAATCCGCTACATCTCCACATATAATCATGAGTGGGGGAATATGCGGCGGATCCTTTCCCATCATTGGGGTGTGCTCAGCGCGGAGCCCTCCCTACGTGAATCTTTAGTAAGCTATCCACAAATGACCCCCCGGCGGGCCAATAACCTGGGTGACATACTGGTATCCAGCCACTATATAACTCCCTTGACGAATCCATTTGTGTCCCGCGGACCCACGTTTGGCTCGTTCCCCTGTGGCCACTGTGCCGCCTGCGCCAATATCCTGCGCAGCTGGGTGTTCACGTTCTCTGATGGCTCTCGTGAGTTTAAAATCCGCAATTACATCTCATGCGGTACAACCCATGTTATATATTATGCTACATGTGGTTGTCAATTAATTTATGTAGGACTCACTACGAGAGAGCTGAGGATCAGGGTTTGTGAACACGTGCGGGACATTGGCGCGGCTCGGACGGTGGCCGACCCCAGGGAGCTCAAAACATTGCCGCGTCACTTTAAGCCTGTCCACAATTGCGATCCGAGGACACTAAAGTTTTGCGGCATTGATGTCATACATTTGGGCTCCCGGGGTGGAAATGGTAAGCAACTTCTGGCCCAAAAGGAGGCCAGATGGATCGTCACTTTAGACACCATGGCTCCGCGGGGCCTCAATGAGAGTTTGGGGTTCTCGTCCTTCCTCTGAAATGAAGTGACGGATTGTATGATATGTTCTGTGTTTCTGCTCCCCTGTGGACCATGATATGTCTATTTCTGGACCATGGCTTTAGGTTTTTAGTTTTTATATTCTTTTCTAATTTTTATATTTTCCCTTTTATTCTCTTTGTACTCACATTTTCTCCGACAGTGACTGTGCCCCAGGACCTCTTCTTTTTGATGTACATCTATGGCAGACGATCTGTCTTTTGAACTCCTTCGTCTTTTGATGTCTACAAGAGATTCTGATACAGATACTGCTACTGCACTCTTGATTCTTGACCGGGATGTACACTTTACTTGTGGATTCTGTTTGATATCTGGTACTTGTGACTGATTGAAACCATGTTGAGAAATCTATAGTTGTGCACTTTTTGGCACTATATGTCCCCTTTTGCAAGGGGACTTATGCTGTTATAACGCTAATTGTATAGACATATGTACCTCTTTTTTTGACCTAATGCACCATCCCCTCCTTTCATACCTTTCTATTGAGCTGTACTTCCATGACCAGCATTATTTGCTACTATTAGTATCATGATATTAACTTTTATAGAACATTAGTATTGTGCTGGCTGGCTGGAATAGCTACCGGGTTTTGATTGGTGAGGATATTGTTGCTCCCTTTATGTGGTTTCATTTCTGTTATTGGCACTCAGTCCCAAGCTCACCTCCTACATGGATGTAGTGCACATGCGCCCGGTCCGTCCCGTGCCGTGCTGCGCTCGGCTGTCTTTATGCCTTCGGCGCGCCGCCGGGAATAGCATTCATTTGCATTTCGGTCCGCGCGCCAACGTCATGACAGCTGGGGCGCGTGCGCGGGATATGTGACGGCCGTTGCGCATGCGCCGCCCATCATCCAGTACTTGGCGGCCATCTTGGACGACCACATGATGTATCATGTGACACTTCTGGGCGTATTTAAAGGTCCTGGCAGCACCCTCACACACGCCTCTTGATAAAGCTGATCTACACCCGGCGAAACGCGCGTCGAGGCCTTTATCATTCACTATCTGGTCCCTGTGTGGTCTCCCAGAGGTCTGGGGCCCCTTACATTAGGGTAAGTTTGGTACAATATGACCTTTGGGTATTTCTGGACCGCATGGTCCATATGGGAGTGACCTTTTTGCTTGCCCTGATTGTGCGTCCCTCTCCCTGTTTTAGTGTAAGCATGCACCCTTCTGACTCTAGGGGTGAACCTCTGGAGAGACCCACTTACAAATATGCGGGACCATTTGTCTGCTTGTCTTAATTTTGTGTCATAACTATTAATGCTATGTATTGTCTTTTAATGAACTATGTCTACAATAAAGTCTTTTCATGCGATTTCACTCAGCTGTTCTCCTAGTTTTATATAAGTCTTGAGTGGGCTATGTGGAGACGGGGTCGGAATTTTTCTGGGGACCATTAACCCACGTCATTTATTATGCGGGTCGCAGTCTGTTTATTCATTTAACATATATAATTATACTTCCCTAAATCTAAATCGAAATAATCACGGGTCCAATCGTCATCATCTGATGTCATCGGTTCTTGTCTCGTCTTCTTCTTGGTTCTTTTAAAACACAGTCTTTAGATGAAAATTCCTTTGAAATAAATTATAGCGTGTAGATATTGTACAGTCCATAATTGTGTTCATTATTGTTCAGTCTTTAAACTGTACTCTTTATTAGAAAGATCATGTGTGTCAATTGATAAGAAAACAAAGTCCATGGATGAAATGTAGCTTTAATATCTGTGCAGTGTCACCTGGACTTACGTTGGATTGTCTTTGGATAATTCTGGAATCCTCCGTGTCATCCGCACTGGTCTCCTGTCACTTTTGGAACAGGTGTGACGTCTTTGGTCAGAAAAGCAAGGGTTAACTTGACACTTCCCTGCTCTATATAGCACCATAACCAGTACTTAATCCTTAATGTACAGAACACATATATCAGGCTGGCAGAATCCTGACACTCCGTTATTATTCACCAGCTTTCAGGTGATAGGAAACCACTGGAACATGATGAAACTTGAACACAACCCAGTTCATATAGGATCATCGTCCTCTGCAGTCGTGGTTATCAGTGGTGTGAATGTATTGTAATTGACACAGTCTATTATCACTCAGCATTCACAACATCTTTACCTTCTGAGATTTCCGTATATCGGTTGCTTCTTCTTGTAACTTTTGAGAATCTCTTTAATTTATAAATATGAAAAATCTTTATTAAGATAGAATTAATAATTGCAATGTCTTGATTGAAGTCTTCATTCGCTAATCTGATACCAAATCTGGCAACTTTCCTAACCTATAATATCATAGGGTACCATAGCAATCAATAATGTTCATCTAATTATTATCAAAATATTAAAATAAATTATGTTTGGAATAATAAAACAATAATAGATAGTAATTCATTATTAATCAAGTTCTTCATGTGATAGAACATTTTTATGTCATAGGTGTAATTACCTTTTCCAACCCATAGGTGTCAGTGTGTTTTGAAACAAGTGTTTATTAGTGATGAGCGAGCACTAAAAGGCTCGGGTGCTCGAAGCTCGGGTTGAGCAAATTGGAATACTCGGGTGCTCGACCCGAGCAACGAGCCCAATGTAAGTCTATGGGAAACTCGAGCATTTTTCTGGCGGTCCCCCCGGCGGTCTGCAGAAGGTCAAAAATTGCCCAAATCGATGGGAACAGTGCTCAATTAAACGTCAGGCTGGCAGAATATATAGGCAGACAGGCAGGCAAGGTATATAGGAGGGTGCGTGAAAAACATAGCAGGGCAATTGGAACACACTAGTGCCCTCCGATTTTCATGCACCCGTCTCTTTAAAAAAGCCGGCTGGCAATTCATCAGCGGCATACACCGGTACCTGACAATTTAGAACAGAAAGAAAAGAGCATCACACATAGATTAGATAGATAGAAACATGACAGTCACATATATAATAAGTACAGTGATAGTGTTGGTTACTGTACTTGTCATTTAGTGTTAAAATAAAGGATTTATTAAAAAAAAATAATAGTGTTTTTGTCTCTTTAAAAAAGCCGGCCGGCAATTCATCACCAGCAGCATACACCGGTACCAGACAATTTAGAACAGAAAGAATAGAGCATCACACATAGATTAGATAGATAGAAACATGTCAGTCACATATATAATAAGTACAGTGATAGTGTTGATTACTGTACTTGTCATTTAGTGTTAAAAGAAAGGATTTAATTAAAAAAATTGGCGTGGGGTTCCCCGTAATTTTAGTCTCTAGCGGAGGTTAAGCAGACGGCTAGGGCAGATGTTTGAAGCCTGGGAAGGGGGTAATACCCACAGAGCTTCCCAGGCTACTAATATCAGCCTCCAGCTGAATACCTAGCCTTTGCTAGCTATTAAAATGGGGGACCCCACGTCATTTTTTTTGGGGTCCCCCATTTTAATAGCTAGTAAAGGCTAGGTATTCAGCTGGGGGCTGAATACCTAGCTAGTAAAGGCTTAAAATGGGGGACCCCCCCAAAAAATGACGTGGGGTCCCCCCTATTTTAATAGCTAGCAAAGGCTAGGCAGACAGCTGGGGGCTGATATTAAAAGCCCAGGAAGGGTGCCATGAATATTGGCCCCCTCCCACGCTAGAAACACCAGCCGTCAGCCACCCCATAGGATGCGCCAATTCTGGCACTTAGCCTCGCTCTTCCCACTGCCCTGTAGCGGTGGCAGTGGGGTAATAGGGCTGGGGTTGATGTCAGCTTATAATGCCAGCTGACATCAAGCCCAGGTTAGTAATGGAGAGGCGTTTATAAGACACCCCCATTACTAACCCCATAGTCAAAGTTAAAAAAAAACACAAACACCCAGAATAGAGTCCTTTAATTGAAATAAACGCACAATTCTTTAATGTTCTAAATTAAACCATACTTACCATCACGCCCATTCCAGCTAAAGCCAACGATCTCCTGCAATAAAAATAAAATAGTAAACCAACCTCATCCTTACCTTTCCATGGTTCCCAGGCCGGCTCCAGCTCTGCTACATTCACATGACAGGCTGGATCGCAGCCGAAAGCTGCCATCCAGCTTGCCATGCCGCAGACACTGAGAAGCGCAGGTATGCTTGCGCTCCTCAGTGTCTGGCTGTGACGGCATCCAGATGAGCCGAGTTAATGTCCAATGAACTCAGCTCACCTCATGCACGTCACTGACAGCGTGGGAAAATTCTCCTGCGCATGCGGTGAGCGTGAGAGAATTCTCCTGCGCTCACCGCAAGCGTGGGAAAATTCTCCTGCGCTTGCGGTGAGCGCAGGAGAATTCTCTCACGCTCACCGCATGCGCAGGAGAATTTTCCCACGCTGTCAGTGACGTGCATGAGGTGAGCTGAGTTCATTGGACATGAACTCGGCTCATCTGGATGCCGTCACAGCCATACACTGATGAGCGCAAGCATGCCTGCGCTTCTCAGAGTCTGTGGCATGGCAAGCGGGATGGCAGCTTTCGGCAGCGATCCAGCCTGTCATGTGAATGTAGCAGAGCTGAAGCCGTCCTGGGAACCATGGAAAGGCAAGGATGAGGTTGCTTTATTATTTTACTTTTATTGCAGAAGACATAGGCTTCAGCTGGAATGGGCGTGATGGTAAGTATGGTTTAATTTAAAACATTAAAGAATTGTGCGTTTATTTAAATTAAAGGACTTTATTCTGGGTGTTGTGTTTTTTTTAAATACTTTACTAGAAATTCATGGCGGTCATGTCTAATATTGGCGTGACCCCATGAATTTCGGGCTTAGGGCCAGCTGATAATACCAAGCTGACCCTAACCCCTTTATTACCCAGTGAGCCACCGCACCAGGGCCCTAGATGAGTTGGGTACAGCACCAGAAGATGGCGCTTCTATGAACGCGCCATTTTCTGGGGTGGCTGCGGACTGCAATTTACAGCGGGGGGGGGGGGCAGAAAGCTTGGGCCTCCATGCGCTGCGGATTCCAGCCCCCAGCTGCCTAGTTGTACCTGGCTGGACACAAAAATAGGGCGAAGCCCCATGTATTTTTTTTTTTTATTATGTCATGAAATTCATGAAATAATAAAGAAAAAAAAGGGCTTCCCTATATTGTTGTGTCCGGCCAGGTACAAATTGGCAGCTGGTGGTTGGGGGCAGCCCGCTCCTGCCTGCTGTACCTGGCTGGACACAAAAATAGGGCGAAGCCCCACGTCAATTTTTTTTTTATTATTTCATGAAATTCAGCTTTCGGCTGCGATCCAGCCTGTCATGTGAATGTAGCAGAGTTGGAGCCGTCCTGGGAACCATGGAAATGTAAGGATGAGGTTGGTTTATTATTTTACTTTTATTGCAGAAGACATTGGCTTCAGCTGGAATGGGCGTGATGGTAAGTATGGTTTAATTTAGAACATTAAAGAATTGTGCGTTTATTTCAATTAAAGGACTTTATTCTGGGTGTTTGTGTTTTTTTTTAACTTTGACTATGGGGTTAGTAATGGGGGTGTCTTATAGACGCCTCTCCATTACTAACCTGGGCTTGATCTCAGCCGGCATTATAAGCTGACATCAACGCCCGCCCTATTACCCCACTGCCACCGCTACAGGGCAATGGGAAGAGCGAGGATAAGTGCCAGAATTGGCGCATTCATAGGGCGGCTGACGGCTGGTGTTTCTAGCCTGGGAGGGGGCCAATATTCATGCCACCCTTCCTGGGCTATTAATATCAGCCCCCAGCTGTCTGCCTAGCCTTTGCCAGCTATTAAAATAGGGGGGACCCCACGTCACTTTTTGGGGGGTTCCCCCATTTTAATAGCTGGTAAAGGCTAGGTATTCAGCTGGGGGCTGATATTAGTGGCCTGGGAAGCTCCGTGGGTATTACCCCCTTCCCAGGTTTCAGACATCTGCCCCAGCCGTCTGCTTAACCTCCGCTAGAGACTAAAATTACAGGGAACCCTATGCCAATTTTTTTTTTAATAAATCCTTTATTTTAACACTAAATGACAAGTACAGTAACCAACACTGTCACTGTACTTATTATATATGTGACTGACATGTTTCTATCTATCTAATCTATGTGTGATGCTCTATTTCTGTTCTAAATTGTCGGGTACCGATGTATGCCGCTGAAGAATTGCCGGCCGGCTTTTTTAAAGAGACGGGTGCATGAAAACACTATTATTTTTTTTTTTAATAAATCCTTTATTTTAACACTAAATAACAAGTACAGTAACCAACACTGTCACTGTACTTATTATATATGTGACTGACATGTTTCTATCTATCTAATCTATGTGTGATGCTCTATTCTTTCTGTTCTAAATTGTCGGTACCGGTGTATGCCGCTGCTGAATTGCCGGCTTTTCATGTTTCTCTGTGAGCACTGTTCCCATCGATTTGGGCAATCACTGTAATGCCACAACCACCATGGCTGTGGCATTACAGTGAGTGGCAGACAATCCCTGCATGATTGGTGCTCTAAATAGCGCCAAACATGCAGGACGGGGACCCGAGCTCCCGCTCGAGCATCTCGAAAGTACTCGGCGAGCTCCGAGCATCTCGAGTACTGAGATGCTCGGGTGAGTACCGAGCAGTGGCGAGCAAGCTCGCTAATCACTAGTGTTTACCAATAATACCAAAGAAAGTATACTCATGAACCAAAATGAATAAATATATGAATGAATGAATGCAAGAATGACTTGTGTTTACTCAAAAAATTGAAATATTTTTTTTCTTATATTGGAACCATATCATTATATTTAATGAAGCAATATTCTTGTACTAGACATTACTTTATTAAATATGAATGTGTTTTCTCAATTGAGATATTGAACTGAAATAATAAAATAAAAAAATTAGAATTAAAAATGAAAAATGAAAAAATAAGAAGAAAGTAAGAATAAAATTGAAAAAAGAAAAATTAAATTAAGACTAAAAATAATAATAATAATAATAATAAAAATAAGGCCTTTATATGTTAATGACAAATGCAGAGTAATTGTATTCTCCATAAAAATACCCTTATATTTCCATTATCTGGATGATTTCATATTTGTCATAACCTTGTATTACCAAAAATGATTAAATTATGTAACTTTGCATGTAATACCCTTCTTAATCATACCATTGTAGCTTATTAATATTTCTTCTTCATTAAAATGTGTGAAAAATAAGTATTGATCAAAAGTGATTATGTAATCAGGATCAAAAGCACATTTTCCCCCTTAATGGCAAAAAATATTATTTTAGAAAATAATTTATATATCAGAACCAAATTAAAAATAATTATTCTTCTATAAATATTTTGCATAAATGTCATAGCATATATTTGTCTGAAGAGGTGTGTACCTATTTATGTAACCATTAAAAATAATAATATCCTTGAATACTATAAAATTATCATTGTGAAAAATTATTCTAAATGTAAATTTGCTTTATAAACCATTTTAATGTGTGGTTACCCTTATCCACTATTAGCTAAATCAAGAAGTAATAATTACTAAAGAAATATAGAAATATATATATTATATAGATAATACTTAATTATGTATCATCATTTTCTCAGACTTAAATGTAATTTTGTACCTTCACATAAAGAAACAAACATACATGAGGCCTCTGTCACACAAATCTCACTTAGCAGCTGCACATATATTCAGCAAATTTCACTCTGTTACAGATTCGTTCAGCTCAAACATTCCACATATATATACAGTACAGACCAAAAGTTTGGACACACCTTCTCATTTAAAGATTTTTCTGTATTTTCATAACTATGAAAATTGTACATTCACACTGAAGGCATCAAAACTATGAATTAACACATGTGGAATTATATACTTAACAAAAAAGTGTGAAACAACTGAAAATATGTCTTATATTCTAGGTTCTTCAAAGTAGCCACCTTTTGCTTTGATGACTGCTTTGCACACTCTTGGCATTCTCTTGATGAGCTTCAAGAGGTAGTCACCGGAAATGGTTTTCACTTCACAGGTGTGCCCTGTCAGGTTTAATAAGTGGGATTTCTTGCCTTATAAATGGGGTTGGGACCATCAGTTGTGTTGTGCAGAAGTCAGGTGGATACACAGCTGATAGTCCTACTGAATAGACTGTTAGAATTTGTATTATGGCAAGAAAAAAGCAGCTAAGTAAAGAAAAACGAGTGGCCATCATTACTTTAAGAAATGAAGGTCAGTCAGTGCGAAAAATTGGGAAAACTTTGAAAGTGTTCCCAAGTGCAGTTGCAAAAACCATCAAGCGCTACAAAGAAACTGGCTCACATGAGGACCGCCCCAGGAAAGGAAGACCAAGAGTCACCTCTGCTTCTTGTTACGGATCCGGGTGGTGGAACCTCTGTGCTGCGGAGCAAGGAGGGACCAGAGGGGCGTAACTAGGTATCAACTCGGACTGACCAGGGTAGCACGGCGGCTCAATCGACTCCGTGAACCAGGGAAGGACCGAGCAGAAGGACCAGGTGCTACTCTGGGCCTGTCCTTGTATGAGAGCAGGGGACTCCCACGGGTAACTGGCAGGAGCCTCCGGGTAGGCACGGCAGGTAACTGATAAGAGCCTCCAGGTAGGCTGACTGATAGGCACGGCAGGTAACTGGTACGTTCTCCGGGTAGGCAGGCAAGCCAGGCCCATAGACACACTGGCGGGTTTGGATCGTAGGCAGACCGTCGGGCTGGCGGAGACAGGTAGTCAGGCTGGCGGACAGGACTGGTAGTCAGGCTGACGGACTGGGCTGGTAGTCAGGCTGGCGGACAGGACTGGCGGACAGGGCTGGTAGTTAGACTGGCGGACTGGACTGGTAGTCAGGCTGGCAGACTGAGCTGGTAGTCAGGCTGGCGGACTGGACTGGTAGTCAGGCTGGCGGACTGGACTGGTAGTCAGACTAGCAGCGGGACCTGAGGGCTGAAGCAGAGTTTAGGACACAAAGCTACAACCTTGCACGGGCACCTCCATTTTGGAGGGGGTGCCTTCTATATGAGAGGTTCTCCGGCCATTGGCTGAGGACTCCTTAGGACGGCGCGCGCGGCCCCTTTAAGAGGGGGGGAGAGCGCGCCCTAAGCACAGTGCCCGGGAAGCTGCGCGCGCCGGCAGCAGCAGCAGGAGAGCCGGAAGACGCCGGGCCGGGAGCGTGGCGGTAAGAGGGACGGCGTCTCTGCCTGTCAGGGAGCAGAGACGCCGATACTACAGTACCCCCCCTTTACGCCCCCTCTTTTTTAGGCCAGAAAGAAATTTTTTAAGGAGAAGAAAGGCGTGGATGTTCTCCCTGGGTTCCCAAGTTCTCTCCTCTGGGCCAAACCCCTTCCAATCCACCAGAAAAAAGGTTTTTCCTCTTACCCTCTTGGTGGCCAGAATGTTCTCTACCTCATAGACGTCCTCAGCGGAGACCGGAGCAGGGGGGGTACCTGGATTGTCAGAAAAAGAATTAAGCACAACTGGTTTGAGGAGAGATACGTGGAAGGAGTTGGGAATCCGTAAGGTGGCCCGGAGTTTTAACTTGTAGGCTACTGGGTTGATTTGCTTGAGGACATCAAAAGGACCGATGAACCGTGGACCCAACTTATAGGAGGGTATTTTGAGACGAACATGTTTGGAGGAGAGCCAAACCTTGTCTCCCAGATGGAATTGAGGTGGGTCCTGGCATCTCTTATCAGCATGTTTCTTCATCCGCTCGGAGGAATAAAGAAGTGCGGACCTAGTGTCCTCCCAAATGGTGGAAAATTCGCTGACCAGAGACTCCGGGGCAGGGTTGTCCACTGAAGCGGAGACGGGAAACGGAATCCGGGGATGTTGACCGTAGACTACAAAGAACGGGGACTTGGAAGAAGATTCGCTCTCATGGTTGTTATAGGAGAATTCGGCCCATGGTAGGAGCTCTACCCAATCGGTATGGTGAGCGTTGACGAAGTGCCGGAGGAAGCTGGTAAGGGTCTGGTTGATACGTTCCACTTGGCCATTTGACTGCGGATGGTAAGCAGAGGAAAAATCCAGGGTGACATCCAGCAGCTTACACGTAGCTCTCCAGAAACGCAAAGTAAACTGGACCCCGCGATCAGACACAACGTGGAGGGGTGGGCCATGGAGACGAAAATGTGATGGATGAAGTCCTTAGCCAGCACAGATGCAGACGGGAGACCAGGCAGAGGGATGAAGTGGGCCATTTTAGAAAAGCGGTCAGCGACCACCCAAATGACAGTACAACCGGCAGAAACAGGGAGATCGGTAATAAAGTCCATAGCAATGTGTTGCCATGGGGCAGCAGGTACGGGAAGAGGCAGGAGACGGCCGGCTGGAAGATGTCTGGGAACCTTGTTGCGGGCACAGGACGAACAGGCCGTCACGAAGTCTACTACATCCTTGCGCAGGGTAGGCCACCAGTAATGCCGGGTAATGAGCAAGAAGGTCTTCTTCTGGCCAGCATGGCTGGCTAGTTTAGATGAATGACCCCAGTGAAGAACCTTCTTACGATCTGGAACCGCTACAAATGTCTTACTGGGTGGGAGACGAGACAGGTCCAAGGGGGCCACATTCATCACTTTGGAGGGATCGATGATATGCATAGGCTCCTCCTCTTGATCGGAAGACAGGAAGGATCGGTACAAGGCGTTGGCTTTAACGTTCTTGTCCGCAGGGCGGTAATGTAGGGTAAAGTTGAAGCGGGCGAAGAACAAAGGCCACCGGGCCTGACGTGGATTGAGTCTTTGGGCATTCTGTAGATATGCCAGGTTTTTGAGGTCAGTGTAGATGACCACCGGGTGCAGAACCCCCTCAAGCAGGTAACGTCACTCCTCCAGCGCCAATTTGATGGCTAGCAGTTCTCGGTCTCCTATGGAGTAGTTGCGCTCGGATGAGAAGAGCTTGGAGAAGAAGCCGCAGGTTACCATTCTCCCGGACGGAGATTTCTGGGTGAGCACCGCTCTGGAAGAGGAAGCATCAACCTCCAGAAAATTTGTTGCAATCCGGACGGTGCAGCACTGGGGCAGAAGAAAAGGCTAGTTTTAAGGAGAGGAAGGCCTCCTCTGCTTCGGACGGCCATTCCTTAGGATTTGCTCCCTTACGGGTGAGCGCAGAGATGGGAGCAGTCCGGGAAGAGAAATGTGGGATGAAGAGACGGTAATAATTCGCGAAGCCCAGGAATCACTGAATCGCCTTCAGCCCCTCCGGACGGGGCCACTTTAAGAAGGCAGAAACCTTCTCGGGGTCCATCCGTAGACCTGTCTTAGAGATAATATAGCCCAGGAACGGAAGAGAGGTCTGCTCGAAGAGGCATTTTTAAAATTTTGCGTATAGGTGATTCTGCCTGAGCCTAAGCAGGACCTGACGAACATTCCTCCGGTGTGTGGGAAGATCCGGAGAGAAGACCAAGATGTCGTCCAGGTACACCACCACGCAAAAATATAAGAGGTCACGGAAGATGTCATTAACTAATTCTTGGAAGATGGCAGGAGCATTACAGAGGCCGAAGGGCATCACACGGTATTCATAGTGGCCGTCCCGGGTATTGAATGCCGTCTTCCACTCGTCTTCTTGGCGGATCTGGACCAAGTTATATGCCCCACGAAGATCGAGCTTGGTAAAGATCTTCGCA
This sequence comes from Phyllobates terribilis, assembly GCF_046119375.1. Lineage (NCBI taxonomy): Eukaryota > Metazoa > Chordata > Amphibia > Anura > Dendrobatidae > Phyllobates > Phyllobates terribilis. The sequence goes on from NW_027362991.1 coordinate 3,117,953, forward strand.
CCTTTAAGGCGGTTGAACAGCTCAGAGATGAGTGGCAGGGGATATTTGTTTATGATAGTAATCTGGTTGAGTCCTCTATGTAACGGGTCAGGGAGGTGGAACCTCTGAGCAACTATACAAGGGGGTAGTCATTGTAAGGAAGCGGGTGGCTCCCAGGGAAGGCGGGCAGGTAATCACGGCTAGTGACGGGGACAGTCTCTGGGTAGAAGGGCAGGAGGACATGGCAGGTGACGGGGACAGTCTCTGGGTTGAAGGGCAGGAGGTCACGGCAAGTGACGGGGACAGTCTCTGGGTAGAAGGGCAGGAGGTCACGGCAAGTGACGGAGACAGTCTCTTGACAGGCGGGTGGTCACGGCAAGTGACGGCAGAGCCTCCAGGTAGGCTAGCAGGCAGGTAGCAGGTGGATGCTCCCAGGTGAGCGGGCAAGAGTCTCTGGACTGGCCGGTGGTCACAGCAAGTGACGGCTCCAGGTAGGCTAGCAGGCAGGTAGCAGAGAAGCGCTCCCAGGTGAGCGGGCAAGAGTGTCTGGACAGGCGGGAGGTCACGGCACATGGCAGCAGAGCCTCCAGGTAGGCTAGCAGGCAGGTAGCAGGTGAGCGCTCCCAGGTGAGCGGGCAAGAGTCTCTGGACAGGCAGGTGGTCACAGCACGTGACGGCGGAGCCTCCAGGTAGGCTAACAGGCAGGTAGCAGGTGAGCGCTCCCAGGTGAGCGGGCAAGAGTCTCTGGACAGGCAGGTGGTCCCAGCACGTGACGGCGGAGCCTCCAGGTAGGCTAGCAGGCAGGTAGCAGGTGAGCGCTCCCAGGTGAGCGGGCAGACTGATCCATAGACAGACTGGCAGGGCTGGTAGGCAGACTGTCGGACCGCAGATAGATAAGTAACAGGCAGGAATCTGGCAGGTGACTGGCAGGTGACTGGCAGGTAACTGGCAGGTAACTGGTAACGGGACCTGAGGGCTGAAGCAGAGCTTTGCAACAACATTGCTCAGGCACCTCCATTTTGGAGGAGGTGCCTTATATATGGTGAGGTCCTCCGGCCATTGGCCGGGGACTCCTTAGGACGGCGCGCGTGGCCCCTTTAAGAGAGGGGGAGTGCGCGCGCGCGCGCCCTAAGCACAGAGGCCGGGAAGCAGCGCGCGCTGCCAGCAGAGCGGGACGAAGCCGCCGGGCACGGAGCAGAGAGGTGAGGGGAACGGCGTCCCTGCCTAGCAGGAGGCAGGGACGCCGACGCTACACTCTATAATCGATACAGGGGCATAGTGAACCGTCTTTCTTTTTTACGAAGAAGAATCTGGCTCCAGCCGGGGAGGTAGATTTCTGGATGAATCCCCTAGCCAGATTTTCTTCGATGTACTCCGAAAGGCCCGGGTTTCGGCCAACGACAACGGGTAAATACGCCCACGGGGTGGAGTGGCACCGGGTGCCAGGTCGATAGGGCAATCATATGGCCTATGAGGTGGCAGTGTCTCTGCTTCCTTCTTGTCGAAGACATCTGCATAGGACCAGTAAGGTGCCGGTAGACCAGGTAAATTAGCCGGAGTAGCCGGAGGTCGAGCCGGGGGAACCGGGACCAGGCAGGTCTCATGGCAATCCTGCCCCCAACGGAGCACCTCACCGGATTGTCAATTCAGAACGGGTTCATGTCTCTGTAGCCAGGGTAGACCTAGCAAAAGGGAGTGAGAGAGTCTGGAAAGCACATGGAAGGAGATCCTCTCTGAGTGCAGCATTCCCACCTGAAGGGTTACGGGCTCAGTGACGAGCAAGATGGTCACCGGAAGGAGTCTTCCATCCACGGAAGCGACTGCCAATAGTTCAGCCAGAGGTTTGGTAGGAATCTGATACTTCTCTACAAGGGACTGGGAAATGAGATTCCCAGCGGCTCTGGAATCCAGATGGGCGGTTTCAAAGAAGCGGTTCTCTCCACAGGAAATAGAGACGGTTAAAGTCAAGAACCGAGAGGATTTACTCTTGCCTAGGACGACCTCTCCGAGCGGTCCTAGACACTGGAGTTTCCTGGCTTCACCGGACAGGAACGGATCAGGTGCTCCTTACTACCACAGTAGAAACAGCTCCCTTCGGGTCGGCGTGTTTCTTGTCGAGACTTGACCATCTTGGTCTGGTCGATCTGCATAGGTTCGGGCGAGCGTGCCCGGGGAGTTGCTGGTTGGGAAGCAGGTTTCTGGAAAACCGGAGCAAGATGAGGAAATCTTCTCTCCCGGGTAGTCTCCTTAGCACGTTCTAGGAAACGGATGTCAATCTGGGTAGCCAGTGACACCAGGTCATCCAGGGTGGTAGGAATGTCCCGGCCGGCTAGCTCGTCCTTAATCCGACCGGAAAGACCCTCCCGGAAGGTGGACACCAGGGCCTTGTTGTCCCAGGCAAGCTCAGAAGCGAGGGTACGGAACTGTATGGCATACTGGCCCACGGTGAAATTCCTTTGGCGGAGACGAAGCAATGAGGAGGCAGTAGAAATCCTTCGTCCGGGCTCATCGAAGACCCTCCAGAAGGCAGTGAGGAAAGCCGGAAGATCGGACACCAGGGAATCCCCTCTCTCCCATAGAGTGTTTTAGCCATGCCAATGCTTCCCCGGTGAGGTGAGACATGATGAACGCCACCTTGGCCCGGTCGGAGGGAGACTGATGTGCCAGAAGTTCAAAGTGCAGTGTGCACTGGTTCAGAAAACCCCGACATAATACGGGGTCACCCCCAAAACGAGGAGGCGCAGAAAGCCGGGGTCCTAGGCTGGATGCCGTGGTATTGGTAGGCAGTGGCGTCGCCGGAGCGGGTGTCGCTCGGCTCGAGGCGGGCACAGGTGGGACAGACAGCGTGTCCAGGCAAGAGTTGACAGACCGCAGGTAGGTCAGGATGGTTTCCTGTTGGGATCTCTGACGAGAAACCTCCTGGTACAGGTCAGCAAGCGAAGGAGCCTGGGGGCCACCGGGTTTCATGGCCCATGCAAACTGTTACGGATCCGGGTGGTGGAACCTCTGTGCTGCGGAGCAAAGTGGGACCAGAGGGGGGTAACTAGGTATCAACTCGGACTGACCAAGGTCACACGGCGGCTCAGTCGACTCCGTGAACCAGGGAAGGACCGAGCAGAGGGACCAGGTGCTACTCTGGGCCTGTCCTTGTATGAGAGCAGGTGACTCCTAAGGGTAACTGGCAGGAGCCTCCGGGTAAGCACGGCAGGTAACTAGAAGGTAGGCTGACTGATAGGCACAGCAGGTAACTGGTAGGAGCCTCCAGGTAGGCTGGCTGATAGGCATGGCAGGTAACTGGTACGATCTCCGGGTAGGCAGGCAAGCCAGGCCCATAGACAGACTGGCGGGTTTGGATCGTAGGCAGACCGTCGGGCTGGAGAGTACACTTGGCTGGCGGAAACAGGTAGTCAGGCTGGCAGACAGGACTGGTAGTCAGGCTCGCGGACTGGACTGGCAGTCAGGCTGGCGGACAGGACTGGTAGTCAGACTGGCGGACTGGACTGGTAGTCAGGCTGGCGGACTGGACTGGTAGTCAGGCTGGCGGACTGGACTGGTAGTCAGACTAGCAGAGGGACCTGAGGGCTGAAGCAGAGTTTAGGACACAAAGCTACAACTGTTAGAACACTCCTGTTAGTTTTTTCTATCTTGTGTTTTGCGGTCACGTGACCATCTGCCTATATATTCCAGCTCCGCCCTTCTGGCTTTGCTGGACTTCAGTGTTGTTTGACTGTTTTGCTAGCCTGGTGCTTTGGTGCCTATCTCTGTCAGTTTGCTTGGTCCTCTTGGACCTCTAGTACTTTTTGTCAGTTTGTCTTTTGTGTTCTACAACAATTTCTTTTTAGGAGGTGTCCCATTTTTGTCCCAGTCCCTAGTTCTTTTAGGGACCCCTCCCTTAATTCTATAGGTCTTCGTTCAGACTAGCCGAGGACGAAGGCGGGTCTGTTCACTAGGAACAGGCAGCCTGCTACATCGTAGGGATTCAGCTTAGTCTTACTGTAGGGATAGCTTTCCCCTATCTTTCCTTAGTTCTTGTTGCAGATCATAACAGTAAGTCCAGCCCAAAAAAGACTAAAAGGAAAGAAATTTGGGGATCAGTATGGTTTCCATCCAGGACTTGGCTCAACGCCTGCAGGGATTGTCTCTGGAGGTGGTTGAGCTTCAGCAACATGTGAGTAGCTGTCCTGGAGCGCATTTTGTCGAACCCAAGGTAGGACTGCCTGATGTTTTTTTATGGTAAACAGCAAGATTTTTTTTTCTTTAAAAATGCTTGTTTGTTATATTTTTGTTTGAGACCAAGATCCTCTGGGAATGAATCACAGCGCATTGGTTTTATTATGTCACTTTTGCGCAACGAACCACAGGGGTGGGCCTTTTCTCTCCAGCCTAATGATCCGTGTTTAAGTTCTGTTGAAGAATTTTTTTCTGCTATGGGGCTATTATATGACGATCCTGATTGAATCTCATCTGCTGAATCAGAACCTAGGCGTTTGAATCAGGGGTCAGATGATGTTGAAAATTATTGCACACACTTCAGGAGATGGGCCTCAGAAGTTAAATGGAATGATTCTGCGCTGAGATGTTTATTTCTTGCTGGTCTGAGTGAAAGGGTTAAGGATTTGCTAATTGCATTCCCTGCACCTGAGACTCTGCAGGAAGCTATGCAGTTAGCTGTTCGTGTGGACAGGAGACTGAGGTCTAGGGTGAATGATGTAAAAACTCCTGTAACGTCAGGTCCTAGTTCCCAGAAAATCTGCTCTGACAGCGGAGAACCAGTGGAGGTGGGGGCGATGTCACTCCGCTCTCAGGAAAAAGACCGGAGATTCGCCGAGGGATTGTGTCTTTATTGTGGTAAAGGTGACCATTTGATTAAGTATTGTGAGCGTAGTTTAAGTAAAGAAAAAAAAAGGTCAGTTACGCCTGTATAGCTTGTTTACGCTCTGCAGGAGTATTTCTTTCTGGGAGTACTACTCTGCAGGGAGATTTTATAGAATTTTAGGTATTTGTGGATTGTGGTTCAACACTTAATGTGATTGATAAAGGGTTTTTGGAAAACATTAAATTGAAATCCAAACCTTTGTCATCACCTATTTCTGTGGTTGCAATTGATAACACTCCTTTGAAATGTATTACTCACAAGACTGCTGCATTTCCTCTCACTATCAATGGAGTTCACCAAGAAATTTTGGATTTGGTTGTTTTGGATAATTTACCCTCTCCAGTTGTTCTAGGATTGCCTTGGTTAAAACTGCACAATCCTTTATTGGACTGGTCTACTAATGTGATTAAGTCTTGGAGTCCGAAGTGCTATGATAAATGTTGTAATAGTCGCATTGCGGCTGTGGAAAAAGTGGAATTACCTGTACCTATTCAAGATTTTTGGAGGGTTTTTTTGGAGGAGGAGTCACAAGTTTTACCTCCTCATAGGGATTATGATTGCGCCATTGAGTTTGTTCCAGGAGCTACTCTTCCCAAGAGTCGCTTGTTTAATCTGACTATCCCTGAAAGAAAGGCCTTGGAGGAGTACATACAGACTAGCCTGGCTGCTGGTCACATTAGACCTTCTAAGTCACCTGTGGCAGTTGGATTCTTCTTTGTTAAAAAAAAGGACGGCGGTTTATGTCCATGTCTGGATTTTCGTGAAATTAATAAGATTACCGTAAGCAATTCCTACCCGTTACCGTTAATTCCTGACTTGTTTAACCAGTTAGTGGGAGCCAAGTGGTTCTCCAAAATTGATCTCTGGGGGGCATACAATTTGTTACATGTGAAGGAGGGTGATGAATGGAAAACTGCTTTTAACACTCCGGTAGGTCATTTTGAGAATTTGGTGATGCCTTTTGGTCTTACCAATGCACCTGCATTTTTTCAGAACCTTATTAATGACATCCTGAGACCTCTGACTGGTAAGAATGTGGTTATGTATTTGGATGACATTTTGATTTATTCACCAGATCTGGAGTCCCATTGGCAGAGTGTACGTGAAGTTTTGCAGTTATTGGGTGATAATTCACTCTTTGCTAAGCTGGGGAAATGTGAGTTCGCTGTGCAGAAAATTAGTTTTTTGGGCTACATTGTCTCCAGCGAGGGCTTTGAGATGGACCCTGTGAAGTTTCAGGCTGTGCAGGAATGGCCTAGGCCTATTGGTTTGAAATCTATACAGAGATTTTTGGGTTTTGCCAATTATTACAGGAAATTCATTAAGAATTTTTCTGTAATTGTTAAACCTCTAACCGATCTCACCAGGAAAGGTGCGAATACGGCCCAGTGGACTACTGAGGTCATTGAAGTGTTTGAGTATCTCAAAGAGAGGTTCAGTTCTGCCCCTTATGCAGCCTGATGAGACCAAGCCTTTTTTGGTCGAGGTCGATGCTTCATCGGTGGGGGTCGGAGCAGTTTTGTCTCAGGAGAGACATCCTTGTGACTTCTTTTCGAAAAAAATTTCGGAAACCGAACTGAATTATGATGTTGGAAATCGGGAGTTGTTGGCTATTAAACTCGCGTTTGAACATTGGCGTCATTTTTTGGAAGGCGCTAGATTTCCTATTCAGGTTTTCACAGATCATAAGAATTTGATCTATCTGGAGGCTGCCAAGCGCTTGAATGCCCGTCAAGCTAGGTGGGCACTTTTTTTTTCTCGGTTTCATTTTTCTGTTACCTATATCCCTGGTACTAAGAATGTTAAAGCCGATGCTTTATCTCGCAGCTTCTCTCCTACGGTCGGTGCCGAGGAGGAGGAGAGCATTTTACAGAAAGGAGTTGTGGTGGCGGCTTTGGACTCCGTTTTGGAGAATGGGATTCTGAAAGCTCAAGATGATGCTCCATCTAACACTCCCCATGGGAGGTTGTTCGTGCCTAGAGCCTTTAGGAGAGATTTGTTTGTGGAGTGTCATGAGTCTCTGTTGGCAGGCCATCCAGGAATTTCGAAGACTAAGAGATTGATCAGTCGCAGTTTTTGCTGGCCTGGTGGCAGAAGGAAGTCATCAAGTGGGTGTGTCAGTGTACTTTGTGCGCTAGGTCAAAGGCTTCACATACTCCTGCTGCGGGGTTGCTTTGCCCTCTGGAGGTTCCTAGTGCGCCTTGGACGCATCTCACTATGGATTTTATTACTGATCTTCCTGTGTCCGAGGGTTTTACTGTCATCTGGGTGGTCGTGGACCGTTTTAGTAAGATGTGTCATTTGGTTCCATTCATTAAGTTGCCCTGCGCCAAGACACTCGCTAAGGTGTTTGTTAAGGAGATTGTCAAGCTCCATGGCGTTCCCACGGATATTGTTTCTGATAGAGGACCTCAGTTTGTGGCTCGCTTTTGGCATGCTTTTTGTGACAGGTTGGGAGTCCATTTGTCATTTTCGTCTGGTTATCATCCTGAGTCTAATGGACAGACTGAAAGAAAGAACCAGGATGTTGAGCAGTTTTTGCATTGTTTTGTGGCGGACAATCAAGAGGTGTGGTCGGAGTTTCTGCCTCTCGCAGAATTTGCTCTTAACTATTATACATCCTCCTCTGCTGGGTGTTCTCCTTTTTTTTGCTGTACTGGGAGACATCCATCTTTTGGTTCGTTCTCCAAATTGGGGTCGGCGGTGCAGGAGGAGGAGAATTTTTCCGGTGATTTGGAGAAAGTTTGGACTAATGTACGTTGTAACCTTCAAGAGGCTAACAAAAAGTCCAAGAAGTATTTTGACAGGAAACGTAAAGAGGTTTTGTTTACTGTGGGTGACATGGTTTGGTTGTTCTCGAAGAACCTGCGGTTGAGGTTTCCTTCTAAAAAACTGGGTCCTAAGTTTGTGGGTCCATTTAAAGTGCTTCAGGTTGTTAACCAGTCTGCTGTTAGGTTGGATGTCCCTACTTCCTGGAAGATTAATCCTGTGTTTCATGTTTCCTTGTTGAAAAAGGCTGACGTATCTGATATGGTCGTCACTGTCACAGTTCCTCCTGTGGTGGAAGACGGCGAATATGAAATTTCTCGTATCTTGAATTCTAGATGGCATAGAGGGAGATTACAGTATCTTGTCTCCTGGAAGGGTTTCGGTCCCGAAGACAACTCCTGGGTAAGAACGCATGATGTCTCTGCTCCTAGGCTTGTTAAAGCTTTCCACAGTAGGTTTCCGGATAGGCCTGGGCCTGGAGAATCCGGAGGATCCTCATAAAAGAGGGGGTACTGTTAGAACCCTCCTGTTAGTTTTTTCTATCTTGTGTTTTGCGGTCACGTGACCATCTGCCTATATATTCCAGCTCCACCCTTCTGGCTTTGCTGGACTTCAGTGTTGTTTGACTGTTTTGCTAGCCTGGTGCTTCGGTGCCTATCTCTGTCAGTTTGCTTGGTCCTCTTGGACCTCTCATACTTTTTGTCAGTTTGTCTTTTGTGTTCTACAACAATTTCTGTTTAGGGGGTGTCCCATTTTTGTCCCAGTCCTTAGTTCTTTTAGGGACCCCTCCCTTAATTCTATAGGTCTTCGTTCAGACTAGCCGAGGACGAAGGCGGGTCTGTTCACTAGGAACAGGCAGCCCGCTACATCGTAGGGATTCAGCTTAGTCTTACTGTAGGGACAGCTTTCCCCTATCTTTCCTTAGTTCTTGTTGCAGATCATAACAACAACCTTGCACGGGCACCTCCATTTTGGAGGTGCCATTTATATGAGAGGTCCTCCGGCTATCGGCCGGGGACTACTTAGGACGGCGCGCGCGCGCTCCCCCACTCTTAAAGGGGCCGCGCGCGCCATCCTAAAGAGTCCCTGGCCTAAGCACAGTGCCCGGGAAGCTGAGCGCGCCGGCAGCAGCAGCAGGAGAGCCGGAAGACGCCGGGCCGGGAGCGCGGCGGTAAGAGGGACGGCGTCTCTGCCTCTCAGGGGGCATAGACGCCGATACTACACTTCTGAGGATAAGTTTATCCGAGTCACCAGCCTCGGAAATCGCAGGTTATCAGCAGCTCAGATTAGAGACCAGGTCAATGCCACACAGAGTTCTAGCAGCAGACACATCTCTACAACAACTGTTAAGAGGAGACTTTGTGCAGCAGGCCTTCATGGTAAAATAGCTGCTAGGAAACCACTGCTAAGGACAGGCAACAAGCAGAAGAGACTTGTTTGGGCTAAAGAACACAAGGAATGGACATTAGACCAATGGAAATCTGTGCTTTGGTCTGATGAGTCCAAATTTGAGATCTTTGGTTCCAACCACCGTGTCTTTGTGCGACGCAGAAAAGTTGAACGGATGGACTCTACATGCCTGGTTCCCACCGTGAAGCATGGAGGAGGAGGTGTGATGGTGTGGGGGTGCTTTGCTGTGTTATGCACACGCCCGGACTGACTGGCGTGAGCATGATTAGTGATCCCATTGGACCATGAAACGAGGAGTGCCTGGAGGGGTGTAACTAAGTATCAACTCGGACCGACCAAGGTCACATGGCGGCTCAGTCGACTCCGTGAACCAGGGAGGAACCGAGCAGAGGGACCAGGTGCTACTCCAGGTCAGACCCTGGTCACAGCTGTTGACCCACACCGGGGAATGCAGGAACAGGCAGGTTAGGCTGGCATACAGACAGGTGGGTACTGGCAGGCACGGCTGGTATGCAGACAGGTGGGTATTGGCAGGCACGGCTGGTATGCAGACAGGTGGGCACTGGCAGGCACGGCTGGCATGCAGACAGGTGGGCACTGGCAGGCACGGCTGGCATGCAGACAGGCGGGTACTGGCAGGTAGGAACGCAGGCAGGATAGGGACCAATACAGACTGGGACACAGGAACGGAGCCGCAGGTGCGGTAGACAAGCAGAGCAGAGCAAAACCTGCAGATGCGGTAGACAAGCAAAGCAGAGCAAAACCTGCAGATGCGGTAGACAAGCAGAGCAGAGCAAAACCACAGGTGCGGTGGACAAGCAGATCAGAGCGAAACTGCAGGTGCGGTGAACAAGCAGGGCAGAGCAAAACCGCAGGTGCGGTGAACAAGCAGAACTAGATACACACAAGGTACTTACAATGAAGTAGCGAGTGTACACAAAACTCACAAACAGAAGTTCAGAGACAACGAGTTGGAGTTAGGTGCAGGTTCAGACACTGCAGGAAAAGGGAAGGTTCGGACATAGAGAGAAACAGGTAACGGGCTATGACACAGTTCAGACAGGAGCTGAACCAGTAATAAGATATAGGAACGAGCCTGGGAACTCAGCCCTCATGGTGGCGGAGACAGACTAGAAGTCACAGATACAGGTAACAGGCCTGGGTATACAGCCCCCAGGGGCGGAAACAGACAAGATACAGGACAGGACCTGGCAACTCAGTTGCACAGAACACACTGAATCAAAGTGTTGCTCAGGCACCCCCTACTGTCTGGAGGAGGTTTAAGTATCCAGTGACTCACAGCAATAGGCTGGGGAGGCATTAGGAGTGCGCACACAGTAACTATAAGAATCAGGCAGTAGCCGGGCCACCGCCCTAAGCAATCAGACAAGAGACACAGTCAGTACTGGAGCAAAGTGGGCAGCCTGGATTGATAGGTAAGATGGCGGTCTTGCAAGGTGAGAGGTGGTAAGCCATGCCAGCACGCCGCCAGGGATGTTACAGTACCCCCCCCTTGAGGTTGGGAAGAGATGTATTCTATGGAGCATTGTCATCCTGTGTGGATTCTGTGTGGGCAGAAGCCTCTTCTGGCTGGGAAACTGGTGGGCTACCTACACGCATCACCAATGGGGACTGCTCCAGGATATTGGGAAGGGAAGCTTTAGCAGAAGCTTCAGGGTTAGGGTCATCGAAGAGCATTAGAAAGGCCACCAGGAAGGCCTGCAGGTCGGAGGCAATAGGATCCCATGCTTCCCATAGGGGGGGGGTGATCCACTTCAAGGCATCACCCGCTAAGTAGGACATCATGAATGCTACTTTAACCCGATCAGTGGGAAAATAGTGAGCATAGAATTTGAAATGCAGCATACATTGCTCCACAAACGAACGGCTTTGTTTTGGATCCCCATAGTACCGTGGTGGATCCGCAGGAACGAGTGCTGATTGCTCCATTTGGGCTGGTGCGTAAATCGCCTGGACCTCAGCTTGAGAAAAAATTTTTTCCTTGGTGCACGTATTCGCCAGACAAGAATTCAAATGTCTCCGAGAGCGAAGGATCGTGGGGCTCAACAGGGACCATGGCCTGAGCAAACTGTTACGCACACGCCCGGACTGACTGGCGTGAGCATGATTAGTGATCCCACTGGACCATGAACTGAGGAGTGTCTGGAGGGGCGTAACTAAGTATCAACTCGGTCCGACCAAGGTCACACGGCGGCTCAGTCGACTCCGTGAACCAGGGAGGAACTGAGCAGAGGGACCAGGTGCTACTCCAGGTCAGACCCCGGTCACAGCTGTTGACCCACACTGGGGAATGCAGGAACAGACAGGTTAGGCTGGCATACAGACAGGTAGGTACTGGCAGGCACGGCTGGTATGCAGATAGGTGGGTATTGGCAGGCACGGCTGGTATGCAGACAGATGGGCACTGGTCGGCACGGCTGGCCTGCAGACAGGTGGGCACTGGCAGGCACGGCTGGCATGCAGACAGGCGGGTACTGGCAGGTATGAACACAGGCAGGATAGGGACCATGACAGACTAGGACACAGGAAAGGAGCCCCAGGTGCAGTAGACAAGCAGAGCAGAGCAAAACCCGCAGATGCAGTAGACAAGCAGAGCAGAGCAAAACCCGCAGATGCGGTAGACAAGTAGAGCAGAGCAAAACCCGCAGGTGCGGTTGACAAGCAGGGCAGAGCAAAACCCGCAGGTGCGGTAGACAAGCAGAGCAGGGAAAAACCCGCAGGTGCGGTAGACAAGCAGAGCAGAGCAAAACCCGCAGGTGCGGTAGACAAGCAGAGCAGAGTAAAACCCACAGGTGCGGTAGACAAGTGGAGCAGAGCAAAACCCGCAGGTGCGGTAGACAAGCAGAGCAGAGCAAAACCCGCAGATGCGATAGACAAGCAGGGCAGAGCAAAACCCGCAGATGCGGTAGACAAGCAGAGCAGAGCAAAACCCGCAGATGCAGTAGACAAGTAGAGCAGAGCAAAACCCGCAGGTGCGGTAGACAAGCAGAGCAGAGCAAAGCCCGCAGGTGCGGTAAACAAGCAGAGCAGAGCAAAACCCGCACGTGCGATAGACAAGCAGAGCAGAGCAAAGCCTGCGGGTGTGGTAAACAAGCAGAGTAGAGCAAAGAGCAAAACCCGCAGGTGTGGTAGAGAAGCAGAGCAGAGCAAAACCCGCAGGTGCGGTAAACCAGCAGAGCAGAGCAAAACCCGCAGGTGCGGTGAACAAGCTGAGCAAAGCGAAACCGCAGGTGCGATGAACAAGCTGAGCAGAGCGAAACCGCCGGTGCGGTGAACATGCAGGGCGGAGCAGAGCGAAACCGCCGGTGCAGTGGACAAGCAGAGCGGAGCGAAACCGCAGGTGTGGTGGACAAGCAGAGCAGAGCAAAACCGCAGGTGCGGTGAACAAGCAGAGCAGAGCGAAACCGCAGGTGCGGTGGACAAGCAGAGCAGAGCGAAACCGCAGGTGCGGTGAACAAGCAGGGCAGAGCAAAACCGCAGGTGCGGTGAACAAGCAGAACTAGATACACACAAGGTACTTACAATGAAGTAGCGAGTGTACACAAAACTCACAAACAGAAGTTCAGAGACAACAAGTTGGAGTTAGGTGCAGGTTCAGACACTGCAGGAAAAGGGAAGGTTCGGACATAGAGAGAAACAGGTAACGGGCTAGGACACAGTTCAGACAGGAGCTGAACCAGTAATAAGATACAATAACGAGCCTGGGAACTCAGCCTTCATGGTGGCGGAGACAGACTAGAAGTCACAGATACAGGTAATAGGCCTGGGTATACAGCCCCCAGGGGCGGAAACAGACAAGATACAGGACAGGACCTGGCAACTCAGTTGCACAGAACACACTGAATCAAAGTGTTGCTCAGGCACCCCCTACTGGGTGGAGGAGGTTTAAGTATCCAGTGACTCACAGCAATAGGCTGGGGAGGCATTAGGAGTGCGCACACAGTAACTATAAGAATCAGGCAGTAGCCGCGCCGCCGCCCTAAACAATCAGACAAGAGACACAGCCGGTACTGGAGCAAAGTGTGCACCTTCTCATTTAAAGATTTTTCTGTATTTTCATGACTATGAAAATTGTACATTCACACTGAAGGCATCAAAACTATGAATTAACACATGTGGAATTATATACTTAACAAAAAAGTGTGAAACAACTGAAAATATGTCTTATATTCTAGGTTCTTCAAAGTAGCCACCTTTTGCTTTGATGACTGCTTTGCACACTCTTGGCATTCTCTTGATGAGCTTCAAGAGGTAGTCACCGGAAATGGTTTTCACTTCACAGGTGTGCCCTGTCAGGTTTAATACATGGGATTTCTTGCCTTATAAATGGGGTTGGGACCATCAGTTGTGTTGTGCATAAGTCAGGTGGATACACAGCTGATAGTCCTATTGAATAGACTGTTAGAATTTGTATTATGGCAAGAAAAAAGCAGCTAAGTAAAGAAAAACGATTGGCCATCATTACTTTAAGAAATGAAGGTCAGTCAGTCCGAAAAATTGGGCAAACTTTGAAAGTGTCCCCAAGTGCAGTTGCAAAAACCATCAAGCGCTACAAAGAAACTGGCTCACATGAGGACTGCCCCAGGAAAGGAAGACCAAGAGTCACCTCTGCTTCTGAGGATAAGCTTATCCGAGTCACCAGCCTCAGAAATCGCAGGTTAACAGCAGCTCAGATTAGAGACCAGGCCACTGCCACACAGAGTTCTAGCAGCGGACACATCTCTTCAACAACTGTTAAGAGGAGACTTTGAGCAGCAGGCCTTCATGGTAAAATAGCTGCTAGGAAACCACTGCTAAGGACAGGCAACAAGCAGAAGACTCTTGTATGGGCTAAAGAACACACGTCTTTGTGCGACGCAGAAGAGGTGAACGGATGGACTCTGCATGCATGGTTCCCACCGTGAAGCATGGAGGAGGAGGTGTGATGGTGTGGGGGTGCTTTGCTGGTGACACTGTTGGGGATTTATTCAAAATTGAAGGCATACTGAACCAGCATGGCTACCACAGCATCTTGCAGCGCCATGCTATTCCATCCGGTTTGTGTTTAGTTGGACCATCATTTATTTTTCAACAGGACAATGACCCCAAACACACCTCCAGGCTTTGTGAGGGCTTTTTGACCAATAAGGAGAGAGATGGGGTGCTACGCCAGATGACCTGGCCTCCACAGTAACAAGACCTGAACCCAATCGAGATGGTTTGGGGTGAGCTGGACCGCAGATTGAAGGCAAAAGGGCCAACAAGTGCTAAGCATCTCTGGGAACTCCTTCAAGATTGTTGGAAGACCATTTCCGGTGACTACCTCTTGAAGCTCATCAAGAGAATGCCAAGAGTGTGCAAAGCAGTCATCAAAGCAAAAGGTGGCTACTTTGAAGAACCAAGAATATAAGACATATTTTCAGTTGTTTTACACTTTTTTGTTAAGTATATAATTCCACATGTGTTAATTCATAGTTTTGATGCCTTCAGTGTGAATGTACAATTTTCAAAGTCATGAAAATACAGAAAAATCTTTAAATAAGAAGGTGTGTCCAAACTTTTGGTCTGTACTGTATATTCACATATATGCTTGAAGGACAAACGTTGTCAGATGATTTACAATGAGGAAAAAGGGTACAATTTATATTAAAGAGTGTAGGTAACATGCAATATATTCATCATAAGGCTTCTAATGGGAATATCAATGTAAGCTCATGGAGTCACTGATCCCATATGGTGTCATGGTCCGTCATAGAGTTAGTTACAAGAGGAGTAGCAGCAAAGAAACTCTATTACAGGTAAGTAGGAACAATTAGACACAGAACAAACGGTTCAAATAGCAAAAATGGCGTAGGGAACACTGAAGGATTACATACCTGGCGTGAAGGGAATAGTGCATGGACTAGGAACCGCGAAAAAGCGCCGTGTGGTGGAAAGAAGGAAGGACTATATAAAGGACTATATATATAGGACTATATATATATTATATAGGACTAGTGCGTTGGTGGAAGCGGTGAAAGAACGCCGGTGTATATCCGGTCATGCGCAGTATGGCCATACTGACTTCCGGTGCGCGTGCTGGAACGCAAAGGGAGACAGTGGAACGCAAGTCACTTCCGGACATGCGCAGTATATACGCTACACTGGAAGTAAGTGGATAGACTTTACTTAAGGTGTAAATCAGTGGAAAGAGGTTATACTCAATCAAGAGCAGAATAACGCAGGGTGAGCCAACCTTAGGAGGAGCTATAGGAGATGAATACTTGAAAAACAGATTATATTATATTAAATTGCAAAATAAGGAGGGGGATCCTGAAGAGTCAAAGAAAAAAATGCATGGGATTCGTTACGGAGGTCCCTGGGAACCTTAATTAGTAACCTACAAGACAAAGAAAAATAATCAGTAACATGAAATATATTCAATTATTATAAAATGGCAAACAATCTAGTCACCCATACTGAAAGCCCAGTGAATGACCCACAACTTAAAACTTTAATCAGTAGCATAGAATTATCCGCTAAACCCTGGTTTATTATCCTATCCAATAGACACTGGACAGAGTGAGTTTTATGTCATATAGGTAGAGGGATTTTTGGGGGCGATATAGGAATTTTTTATTCATCTTGTGCGTCATACTCCCTATTAAGTCCTTTCGGAGTGAGGATCTGTAGCGTATGTATCCAGTATAGCTCACGTTTTTTGAGGTTTTGAATCCGGTTGCTCCCCTGTCTATTTGGCGGAATGTGATCAATTACTTGATACCTTAGTTGTGAAATGTTGTGGGACATAGCTAGAAAATGTGCTGGTATAGGTAACATCGTGCGTCCACAACGAATTGTCAATTTGTGTTGTGAAATACGGTCTCGGATATGTTGGGTGGTCTCACCAACATATGCGAGACCGCATGGACACTTAATTAGATACACCACATACGTGGAATCACAAGAGAAATATTCTTT
The DNA here is from genome assembly GCF_046119375.1 of Phyllobates terribilis. NCBI lineage: Eukaryota > Metazoa > Chordata > Amphibia > Anura > Dendrobatidae > Phyllobates > Phyllobates terribilis. The sequence goes on from NW_027362991.1 coordinate 3,133,947, forward strand.
AATAGAATAACGTTTGCCAAAATGAGGATGTGTAAATGTAACATAGTTTTTAAGGTTGAAGGAAGACTAAGTCCATCTAGTTCAACCCATAGCCTAACATGTTGATCCAGAGAAAGGCAAAAAAAAAACATGTGGTAAACACTAAGCTCCACATTGGGGAAAAAAAATCCTTCCTGACTCCATACGACAATCAGACTAGTTCCCTGGATCAACGCCCTATCAAGGAATCTAGTATTTATAACCTGTAATATTATACTTTTCAAGAAAGACATCCGTGCCCTTCTTAAATTTTAACAGTGAATCACTCATTACAACATCATGCGGCAGAGAGTTCCATAGTCTCACTGCTCTTACAGTAAAGAATCCCCGTCTGTGATTATGATTAAACCTTCTTTCCTCTAGACGTAGAAGATGCCCCCTTGTCCCCGTCTCAGGCCTCAGAGTAAAAAGATCAGTAGAAAGCTCTTTGTACTGTCCCCTCATATACTTGTACATAGTAATAAGATCACCCCTAAGCCTTCTTTTTTCCACAGTAAATAACCCCAAGTGTAATAACCTGTCTTGGTATTGCAGACCCCCAGTCCTCTAATAACCTTGGTCGCTCTTCTCTGCCCCCGCTCTAGTTCAGCTATGTCTTTCTTATACACCGGAGAACAGAACTGTACACAGTATTCTAAGTGTGGTCGCACTAATGACTTGTATAGAGGTAAAATTATGTTCTCCTCATGAGCATCTATGCCTCTTTTAATGCATCCCATTATTTTATTTGCCTTTGCAGAAGCAGCCTGACACTGGCCACTACACTGAGCTTGTCGTCCACCAATACACCCAGGTCTTTTTCAGTAACAGTTTTGCCATGTGTTTTACAATTAAGCTTATAATTATACATTTTATTTCCTCTGCCCAAGTGCATTACCTTACATTTATCCCCATTAAAGCTCATTTGCCATTTATCAGCCCAAGCTTCTAGTTTACATAGATCCTCCTGTAATATAAAATTGTCCTCCTCTGTATTGATTACCCTGCAGAGTTTAGTGTCATTAATAAATATGTTAAAAAGAAGTGGGCCCAATACTGACCCCTGTGGTACCCCACTGTTAACTGAGACCCGGTTTGAGTGTTTTCCATTAATAGCCACCCTTTGTTTCCTATCACTGAGCCAATTCTTAACCCACATACATATATTTTCCCCTATCCCCATTGTTCTCATTTTGTGTATCAACCTTTTGTGTGGAACCGTATCAAAAGCTTTTGAAAAGTCCATATACACAACATCCACTGCATTTCCTTGGTCCAGTCCGGAACTTGCCTCCTCATAAAAACTGATCAGATTAGTTTGACAGGAACGGTCCCTCGTAAACCCATGTTGATATTGGGTCATGAGGTTATTCTTCTTCAGATACTCTATTATAGCATCTCTTAGGAAACCCTCCAGGATTTTACCCACAGTAGAGGTTAAGCTTACCGGCCTATAATTTCCAAGTTCAGTTTTTGTCCCCTTTTTGAATATTGGCACCACATTTGCTATACGCCAGTCCTGTGGTACAGACCCTGTTATTATGGAATCTTTAAAGATTAAAAATAATGGTCTATCTATGACGTTACTTAATTCCTGCAGTACTCGCGGGTGTATCCCATCCGGGCCCGGTGATTTGTCAACTTTAGTGATTTTTAGATGCCGCCATACTTCCTGCTGGGTTAAGCAAGTGACATTTACTGGAGAATTTTTGTTATCACTAATCATGTTTTCTGTCATGCGATTTTCTTGTGTAAATACGGTTGAAAAAAAATCATTTAGCATATTGGCTTTTTCCTCATCCTCATCCACCATTTCACCCAGACTATTTTTAAGGGGGCCAACACTATCATTTTTTAGTTTTTTACTATTTATATAGTTAAAGAATATTTTGGGGTTATTTTTACTTTCTCTGGCAATAATTCTCTCTGCCTAAATCTTTGCTGCCTTGATTTGTTTTTTACATAATTTATTTAATTTTCTATATTTATTTAATGCCTCATCACTACCTACTTGCTTTAGTTCTCTAAATGCTTTCTTTTTGTCACTTATTGCGCCCCTTACAGCTCTATTTAGCCATAGTGGTTTCCTCCTATTTCTAGCATGTTTATTCCCAAGGGGTATATATTGTGCACAGGTCCTATTCAGGATGTTAATAAATGTCTCCCATTTGCTTTGTGTAGCTTTATGTCTCAGGATATCGTCCCCGTTTATTGCACTAAGATGATCTCTTAACCGTTGGAAATTTGCCTTCCTGAAGTTTAGTGTCCTTGTAACCCCGCTACTATACATCTTATTAAAGGTTACATGAAAACGTATTATTTTGTGATCACTATTACCCAAGTGACCCCCAACTAATATATTTGATATGCGGTCTGGCCTATTGGTTAATATTAGGTCTAGCAGTGCCCCCCTTCTTGTTGGGTCCTGAACCAGTTGTGAAAGGTAATTGTCTCTCATAGTAGTCAAAAACCTATTTCCTTTGCTTGAACTACATGTTTCTGTCCCCCAATGTATTTCAGGGTAGTTGAAGTCTCCCATAATAATGACTTCTCCTTGAGTCGCTGCTTCATCTATCTGCTTTACGAGGATATTCTCCGCTACTTCCATTATTTTTGGAGACTTATAACAAACCCCTATCAGTAATTTATTATTTTTTCCCCCTCCCCTTATCTCCACCCACAGGGACTCTACATTTTCATTAGATTCACATATATCCTCCCGCAAGACAGGTTTTAAGGATGATTTTACATATAAACACACACCCCCCCTCGCTTGTTTGTACGGTCATTTCTGAACAGACTATAGCCCTGTAAATTAACTGCCCAGTCATGGCTCTCGTCCAGCCATGTCGCAGATATCCCTACCATGTCATAATTATTTTCCAACAAAATTAATTCTAATTCCTCCATTTTGTTGGTGAGGCTTCTGGCATTAGTGTACATGCATTTTATGTATCTCTCTGTACCTCTATTCCATCTTACTTTATTGACTGTTCTAACCCCACCCCCAATTTCTTTATTTGTGCCCAGGTCACTATCTGCACTATCTTCCCCACCTATAAAATGAATACCCTCCCCCCCAATCCCTAGTTTAAACACTCCTCCAACCTTCTAGCCATTTTCTCCCCCAGCACAGCTGCACCCTCCCCATTAAGGTGCAGCCAGTCCCTAGCGTAGAGTCTGTAGCCAACTGTGAAGTCGGCCCAGTTCTCCAGGAACCCAAATCCCTCTTTCCTACACCAGTTCTTGAGCCACTTATTTATCTCCCAAATCTCCCGTTGCCTCTCTGGCGTGGCACGTGGTACCGGTAGTATTTCAGAGAATACCACCTTGGAGGTCCTTGCTTTCAGCTTGCAGCCTAATTCCCTAAAATCATCTTTAAGGACCTTCCACCTACCTCTAACTTTGTCATTTGTGCCAATGTGCAGCATGACCGCTGGGTCCTCACCAGCCCCTCCCAGTAATCTGTCAACCCGATCAGCGATGTGCCGGACTCGAGCGCCAGGTAGGCAGCACACTGTTCGACGATCCCTGTCTTTGTGACAGATTGCCCTATCTTTTCCTCTAATAATTGAGTCCCCCACTACCAGCACCTGCCTAGCCTGCCCTACTCTCCTATTTCCCTCTTTACTGGAGCTGACACTCGTCCCCTGAAAGCCGGAGATGCCTTGCTGCAGTAGTGCTACCCCTGTACCATCACTCCCCTCATCTGCCAACTTTGCAAACTTATTGGGGTGTGCCAGATCAGGACTAGCCTCCCTGGCACTCTTCCCTCTACCACCCCTTCTAACTGTCACCCAACTAGCGACCTCACTGTCCTGCAGTTCCCGACTACCACCCTCCCCCACATCTACCCCAGTAAGCTGCTGCTCAGTGAGCAGCAGACTCCTTTCCATGTTGTCAATGGATCTCAGTGTTGCCAGCTGCTCATTTAGATCCAGTATCTGGGCTTCCAAACGCACAACGTGCACACATCTCGCGCAGCAGTAAGCAACCTCGACCTGCTGTTCAAGGAATACATACATGTGGCAAGATGTACACTGGATAGCATTGTCAATAATGGAGCTCATTTCCTAATGGGGATTGCAATATACAGAATGTTAAGTAAAAAGTAAAGTAAAGAATTAATGAAATACAGTCAGCAATTCAGTCCAAAGTCCTCCCTTCCAAACTCCCTGAATACAAAGTCACTGAAAAACAAGTCACACACTTACTTTCGTTCGCACTTACGCTCCGGACTCACGCAGCTCGTTCACACTCGCAAACTAAGATATTTAAAGAGTTTTTTTTTTTTTTCCCTTTTCCAGCAATGCACCCTTCACCTCAATGCACTTCCAGTGTCACCCTTAGTAATATTTGAACACTGTAAACATCCTAGACACGGGAAAGTTCCCCTCCGGGGGGTGGCCAAGGTGCGTTGGATTGGTCCCTTATTTGTAGATCCCACGTCGGCTCTAACCAAATGGTCGCGAATGTTTCGGGATCTTTTATGACATAGTAGGGGGACATCGGTAAATTTCTCTATATCCGGATAAGATTGCCGTAACAGGGACCAATATTTTTAATGCACTTGAATATCTGTCCCCCAAAGGGGTGATAGGTGTTCACGAAAGTCAGTCGTGAGTTATTATTCCGTCGTGAAGTAGGTTGGGTGACCTGGTTCAAGATATGTGATGGGTAACCCCTCTGTCGAAATTTGTCGTTCATCTCCTCATGTCTAATTTTTTTAGAATCTGCAGTAGACACTATTCGATCCACCCTATTATGTTGTGATTTTGGTAATGACCTTTTAATATGGCCCGGGTGAGAACTGGAATACAACAATAGACTGTTTTTATCTGTTGGTTTTGTGTATAAGTCACTGACTAGATATCCTGTGTCAACGAGTGTAATCCGTGTGTCCAAAAAACGTATGGAATGTGGGTCTTGGTGTATGGTAAATGTCAGATTAGTAAGTTTGCTGTTAAGGTCATCAAAAAAAGTTTTTAAGTTTTGTCTTGTGCCAGTCCAAATAAAGAAAATATCGTCAATAAAACGTCTCCAGCATAGCACATGCTTTTCAAACAGAGGGTGAGTATATACATGATCTATCTCAAAATTCCCCATGAAGATATTGGCATAGGGGGGTGCCACATTGGAGCCCATCGCCGTACCCCTCTTTTGAAAGAAAAAACGATCTTCAAACATGAAAAAATTTTTGGTGAGGATCAAAGTTAATAAATCACTGCAAAAGTCAATCTGATCGGCTGAGAATGTAGTATGGGCTCTTACAAATTTTATTGTGGCACAAATGCCCTACTGGTGATTGATACTAGTATAGAGACTGTTGACATCCATTGTTGTTAGGATGCTGTTAGTAGGGATTGGTCCTAATTCTCTTATGCATGTCAAAAAATGGGTAGTGTCCTTAAGGTATGAGGTAATCTTCTGAATATGGGGTGTTAAAATTTTTTCTAATGTAATAGCCAAGGGTGACAAAATAGAATCTGTAGAGGCTACAATAGGTCTCCCGAGTGGTGACCATAGATTCTTGTGTATTTTGGGTAAGGTATAAAATACCGGCATTATTGGGTTTGGATTGACCAAAAATTCTGACAGTTTGGAATCGATTGTGCCTCTCTGAGAATGATGTGAGACTAAATTTTTAATTAAATTAGCTACCTCTGTGGTGGGGTTACGTGTTATAGGTAGATACGTTTCAGTATCATTCAATTGAGTGTATATCTCTGATATATAATAAGACCGGTCCATAATAACAATTGCTCCCCCCTTATCAGCTGGTTTTACAATAAGTTCTTTCCTTTTTTTCAATGAGGAGAGGGCCATACTTTCCTCAGGGTTGAGGTTATTTTTGTTATGCAGATCGCCTCTCTTTATGGCTTGTAGGACTTCATTAATGTCTTTCTGGACCAAGTCAATATATGTCTCTACATGATAATATGTACAAGGCGGTTGGAAATGGCTAGGAATACGCAGTTTCAAGCCATGTAAAGAGAACATTCCATCATTCTGGCTGCTCTGAGAGGGACCTGGAGGATCAGTAGTAAGCCCCCTACCAGAGGAAAAATGGACTTTCAATCTTAAGGTTCTATAAAAGCGTTGTAGTTCTTGCTCCAGTTGGAATGTATCAAAGGCAGGTGTAGGGCTAAATGAAAGACCTTTTTGCAATAGGTCTAATTCGGCCGGTGCTAAGGATTGTGAGAATATGTTATACACGATGTTAGTCCTACCCGAGAACGAGTTGTCATCCGAGCGTTGTCTGTCTGTCGATCGCCTCCCCGGCCTCGTCTTATTCTTGGTGGACGGTTTCTGCGTTGATCCAAAAAATAATTTGGTTGATAGGTACCTCGTTTGCTGTCTGTAGAGGAGTGTCGGCCTGGAGAAAAGTTGTATCCTCGCCTGTATGATCTGCTGCTTCTGCCTTGATCTGAAGAGCGCCATCTATACACTTGATTATTGAGGTAGTTTTCAGCGTCACATAGAAATTTAGATTTTTTCTGGATCTGGAGTTCGTTGCGATATTCAGAAATGGTTTTGTCCACTTTGTTTTTCAGTGTTGTAAATTCTTCAGATGAAATCGTATTACTCAATTGTTGCTCAGTAGAGGCAATCCTAGTATGTAGATTGGTTATTTCCTTCTGGAGAAAATCAATTGTCAACACAATAATGTCCATTGAGCATTTGTTGAGGATCCCCTCGAACTTACTGCAATAATCAGAGTTATCATTAAATAGAGTAGGACGTAGGTTGACTCTTAATCCTCGTGGAATTCGTTGTGTTTTGTGATATTCTGCGAGAGTAACGCAGTGTAGATCCAAAGCGGTATACCTCCTTTGTTCCTTCTCTAGGTCCCTTGTGCGTACTTCCTCAGTGGGGGTGTGGAGAAATGTAACGGGAGTTGTGACATGTGCAAGTATTCCACTTGCTTCTTCCTGATTAAAGGCAAAGGTTGTGAACGACATTGAAGCCACAGGAGCGTAATCCCAAGAAACAGTCAATTGAAAAAAAGAAGGATCGCTTCACTGTATCAAACTTTTAGGGTGCTCTGAAGAAATAGGTAGTATAGATATCAAAAAAGAACTTCGGCACTCCAATATGGATGCAAAAAATTGGTTTTTATTAGCAGAATTCCCCATAAATGAAAAGCAGTCCGTTTCCACCTAACATGGTCTTTACCCATCACATATCTTGAACCAGGTCACCCAACCTACTTCACGACGGAATAATAACTCACGACTGACTTTCGTGAACACCTATCACCCCTTTGGGGGACAGATATTCAAGTGCATTAAAAAATATTGGTCCCTGTTAGAGCAATCTTATCCGGATATAGAGGAATTTACTGATGTCCCCCTACTATGTCATAAAAGATCCCGAAACATTCGCGATCATTTGGTTAGAGCTGACATGGGATCCACAAATAAGGGACCAATCCAACGCACCTTGGCCACCCCCCGGAGGGGAACTTTCCCGTGTCTAGGATGTTTACAGTGTTCAAATATTACTAAGGATGACACTTTTACACATCCTCATTCTGGCAAACGTTATTCTATTAAAGAATATTTCTCTTGTGATTCCACGTATGTGGTGTATCTAATTAAGTGTCCATGCGGTCTCGCGTATGTTGGTGAGACCACCCAACATATCCGAGACCGCATTTCACAACACAAATCAACAATTCTTTGTGGACGCATGATGTTACCTATACCAGCACATTTTCTAGCTATGTCCCACAACATTTCACAACTAAGGTATCAAGTAATTGATCACATTCCGCCAAATAGACGGGGGGGGGGCAACCGGATTCAAAACCTCAAAAAACGTGAGCTATACTGGATACATACGCTACAGATCCTCACTCCGAAAGGACTTAATAGGGAGTATGAAGCACAATATGAATAAAAAATTCCTATATCCCCCCCAAAAATCCCTCTACCTATATGACATAAAACTCACTCTGTCCAGTGTCTATTGGATAGGATAATAAACCAGGGTTTAGCGGATAATTCTATGCTACTGATTAAAGTTTTAAGTTGTGGGTCATTCACTGGGCTTTCAGTATGGGTGACTAGATTGTTTGTCATTTTATAATAATTGAATATATTTCATGTTACTGATTATTTAGGACTATTCAGTAGGACTATGAGCTGTGTATCCACCTGACTTCTGCACAACACAACTGATGGTCCCAACCCCATTTATAAGGCAAGAAATCCCACTTATTAAACCTGACAGGGCACACCTGTGAAGTGAAGACCATTTCCGGTGACTACCTCTTGAAGCTCATCAATAGAATGCCGAGAGTGTGCAAAGCAGTCATCAAAGCAAAAGGTGGCTACTTTGAAGAACCTAGAATATAAGACATATTTTCAGTTGTTTCATACTTTTTTGTTAAGTATATAATTCCACATGTGTTAATTCATAGTTTTGATGCCTTCAGTGTGAATGTACAATTTTCATAGTCATGAAAATACAGAACAATCTTTAAATGAGAAGGTGTGTCCAAACTTTTGGTCTGTACTGTGTATATATATATATATATATATATATATATATATATATATATATACTTTATATTCTTGTGGCAGCATGAGGTCTCCTACTATATCATTATTCTTGAATTTATATACATATATAAACATTTTTTTAAAAAAACGCACGCTATTTGCATATTCTACTGTACCTTACAAATTTATTTCACAATCTTTTGTGGGTTATTCCACATCATTTATAAGTAGATGTATGTGTATATTTTGTTTTTCCTTATTTTCTGTTTATATACAAATGTTGATGGGATATATTCTTTTGATGTTTAGCATAGGCCCTGAGAAAGACCATGTTAGGTCGAAACGTTGGCCTGCTTTTCATTTAAGGGGAATTCTGCTAATAAAAACCAATTTTTTGCATACATATTGGAGTGCCGAAGTTCTTTTTTGATATCTATACTACCTATTTCTTCAGAGCACCCTAAAAGTTTGGTACAGTGAAGCGATCCTTCTTTTTTTCAACAAGCTTCCATTGCTGATAGACCCAGAGGCTGTTGTTAGGTCTCAGCTTGCCATGATAACCATCGATACACCGTGATTGTA